>NC_064638.1:704417072-705617072 GCF_023864345.2 Schistocerca serialis cubense
TGACATTAATATTCTACCCCTTCACTGTGAAATTTAAGTGTGTAGTTTCTTCTTCAGATTACATATATTTGCCAAGCAAGGAAATTTGTTCCTCGAATTTCAGCTCAGAAACTCATTAGCAAATTAACTCTGTTATATAATAAATATATTCCCCCAAAGACTGGAAACCTGAAGGGAAAACCTGCACCTTGGCTAACAGAGTAGCTAAAACCGTCCATGAATGTCAGAGACACTGCACTTCGGACTCACAAATGACCTCATACCCCTCATCATCATC
The DNA here is from genome assembly GCF_023864345.2 of Schistocerca serialis cubense. Classification (NCBI taxonomy): domain Eukaryota; kingdom Metazoa; phylum Arthropoda; class Insecta; order Orthoptera; family Acrididae; genus Schistocerca; species Schistocerca serialis. The sequence goes on from NC_064638.1 coordinate 704,417,350, forward strand.
ATTTAAGACTGATTATGCCTTTCAGCGTTCAGTCTGGAGCATAGCCCCCCTTATAAAATTCCTCCATGATCCCCTATTCAGTGCTAACATTGGTGCCTCTTCTGATGTTAAACCTATTTTTCAAAATCATTCTTAACCGAATCCAGGTACCTTCTCCTTGGTCTGCCCCGACTCCTCCTACCCTCTACTGCTGAACCCATGAGTCTCTTGGGTAACCTTGCTTCTCCCATGCGTGTAACATGACCCCACCATCTAAGCCTGTTCGCCCTGACTGCTACATCTATAGAGTTCATTCCCAGTTTTTCTTTGATTTCCTCATTGTGGACACCCTCCTGCCATTGTTCCCATCTACTAGTACCTGCAATCATCCTAGCTACTTTCATATCCGTAACCTCAACCTTATTGATAAGGTAACCTGAATCCACCCAGCTTTCGCTCCCATACAACAAAGTTGGTCGAAAGATTGAACAGTGCACAGATAACTTAGTCTTGGTACTGACTTCCTTCTTGCAGAAGAGAGTAGATCGTAGCTGAGCGCTCACCGCATTAGCCTTGCTACACCTCGCTTCCAGTTCTTTCACTATGTTGCCATCCTGTGAGAATATGCATCCTAAGTACTTGAAACTGTCCACCTGTTCTAACTTTGTTCCTCCTATTTGGCACTCAATCCGTTTATATTTCTTTCCCACTGACATTACTTTCGTTTTGGAGATGCTAATCTTCATACCATAGTCCTTACATTTCTGATCTAGCTCTGAAATATTACTCTGCAAACTTTCAATCGAATCTGCCATCACAACTAAGTCATCCGCATATGCAAGACTGCTTATTTTGTGTTCACATATCTTAATTTCACCCAGCCAGTCTATTGTTTTCAACATATGATCCATAAATAATATGAACAACAGTGGAGACAGGTTGCAGCCTTGTCTTACCCCTGAAACTACTCTGAACCATGAACTCAGTTTACCGTCAACTCTAACTGCTGCCTGACTATCCATGTAAAGACCTTTAATTGCTTGCAAAAGTTTGCCTCCTATTCCATAATCTCGTAGAACAGACAATAACTTCTTCCTAGGAACCCGGTCATATGCCTTTTCTAGATCTATAAAGCATAGATACAGTTCCCTGTTCCACTCATAACACTTCTCCATTATTTGTCGTAAGCTAAAGATCTGGTCCTGACAACCTCTAAGAGGCCTAAACCCACACTGATTTTCATCCAATTGCGCCTCAACTAATACTCGCACTTTCCTTTCAAGAATACCTGAGAAGATTTTACTCACAACGCTGATTAAAGAGATACCTCTGTAGTTGTTACAATCTTTTCTGTTTCCATGTTTAAAGATTGGTGTGATTACTGCTTTTGTCCAGTCTGATGAAACCTGTCCCGACTCCCAGGCCATTTCAGTTATCCTGTGTAACCATTTAAGACCTGACATTCCACTGTACATGATGAGTTCCAACTTAATTTCATCCACCCCAGCTGCTTTATTGCACTGCAATCTATTGACCATTTTCTCCACTTCCTCAAACGTGATCCTATTTCCATCATCATTCCTATCCCATTCTACCTCGAAATCTGAAACATTACTGATCGTATTTTCACCTACATTGAGCAACTCTTCAAAATATTCCCTCCATCTGCCCAAGGCATCCACAGGATTCACCAGCAGTTTTCCTGACCTGTCCAAAATACTTGTCATTTCCTTCTTACCTCCCTTTCGAAGACTGCTAATTACACTCCAGAATGGTTTTCCAGCAGCTTGACCCAATGTCTCCAACCTGTTTCCAAAGTCTTCCCAAGATTTCTTCTTGGATGCTGCAATTATCTGTTTGGCTTTGTTTCTTTCTTCAACATAACTTTCTCTGTCTACCTGAGTTCTAGTATGTAGCCATTTTTTATACGCCATCTTTTTCCTTTTACAGGCTGGCTTGACTGTGTCATTCCACCAAGCTGTTTGCTTCCTCCTACTTTTACACACTACTGTTCCAAGACATTCTTTAGCCACTTCTAGTACTGTGTCCCTGTACCTTGTCCATTCCTTTTCCAATGACTGTAATTGACTACATTCAACTAACTGGTACCTTTCTGAGATCGCTGTTATGTACTTGTGCCTGATTTCCTTATCCTGAAGTTTCTCCACTCTTATCCTCCTACATATGGACCTGACCTCCTGCACTTTCGGCCTCGCAATCCCAATTTCACTGCAGATTAAATAATGATCAGTGTCATCAAAGAATCCCCTGAATACACGTGTGTCCCTCACAGCCTTCCTGAATTCCTGATCTGTTATTATATAGTCAATGACAGATCTGGTTCCCCTGCTTTCCCAAGCATACCGGTGAATGTTCTTATGTTTAAAGAAGGAGTTTGTGATTACTAAGCCCATACTGGCACAGAAATCCAAGAGTTGCTGCCCGTTCCTGTTGGCCTCCATATCCTCTCCAAATTTACCCATAACCTTTTCATACCCTTCTGTTCGATTTCCAATCCTGGCGTTAAAATCACCCATGAGCAGAACACTGTCCTTGTCCTTTACTCTAACAACTACATCACTGAGTGCCTCATAAAAACTATCCATCTTATCTTGATCAGTCCCTTCACAATGCGAATATACTGACACAATCCTAATTTTCTTGCTAGACACTGTCAAATCTATCCACATCAGTCGTTTGTTTACATACCTTATTGCAACTACGCTGGGTTCCATTTCTTTCCTGATGTAAAGCCCTACACCCCATTGTGCTATTCCTGCTTTGACTCCTGACAAGTAGACCTTGTATTCTCCCACTTCGTCTTCTTTCTCACCCCTTACCCGAATGTCACTAACAGCTAAAACGTCCAGCCCCATCTCACTTGCAGCCTCTGCCAGCTCTACCTTCTTCCAAGAGTAGCCCCCATTGATATTAATAGCTCCCCATCTCATTACCATTTGTTTGCCAAGTCGTATCTTAGGAGTCCCTGGTTTGTCAGTTAGAGGTGGGACTCCGTCACCTCCAAAGGTCCGAGGCATTTTGCTCTGATTGTTGCCAGCATCATATTTAAAGTACCAGGGAAGCAGGTCGCTAGCCTTACTTGCCCCGAGTCCCATTGGGTTTTACCCCTAACGGCTGAGGGACTAACCGGTGGATTTGGTAGTCTTTGCCGTATGAGCACAAAGGTGACCACGACTCAGAATATGTCCGAGATGCCCAGCCTTATTCCAAATTAACTGGTATCCCGACTGTCGGGACCACTTACTTGGCCACTCATATGTTGCCCGTGGTTCATGAACTAGGACATGACTACAGGAACCCACACCATGAACCACTGGAAACGTGAAGGGAAAACCTGCACCTTGGCTTACGGAGTAGCTAAAACCGTCCATGAATGTCAGACACACTGCACTTCAGACTCGCAAATGACCTCGTACCCTTGAAAATAAAATTGATTACATGCAGAAAGCAAAAAGAATCAATCAAACTGAGAGAAACGGTAACTAAGATATGTAAGATATGCCAATACACTAATGTAAAACGTAAAGACCAGAAGCTCTGCGGAAAAGTTTGTATGATCTAGGGAAGAGTAAGTAAAGTAGAAGCTGCAGTTGATCCCATTGTTCCAACAAAGGAACTAAAGCAGTACTTGACTTCAGCGATAACCTTCATTGAACCATAAACAAAGCAAAGACATAGTGATTATTTCGCAGAGGTAAATGAAAGTAGTTGTGAAAAATTCTTTCGTAAACTGACAACACTGTTGAAAAAGCCTTCAGGTCAGCATTTACTGTTCAGGACAGTGTTGCAGTCCAAATACTCAAGCTTATTATTGTTGATCCACTACTGCTCATAATAACTATGCTCCCTAGACCTTGAAACTCTTTCCTGAACAACACAGTAGAAACATTCATTCCCATCAAAATACAAGCACTAGGGATCCAATTGCTAAGAAGAACAGCTGGGTACATTCTGTCTGAGGGGAGAGTGGATGTGGACATCAGAAAAGAACTGAGAGTGGAAAACAAAAACGAGCAGATTAAAGAATACAGAAACAACTGAATGGACTATGTTAAAAGAGTGGTGATAATTAGTACCCAGTGGGCAGATGATATTTTGGAAGCCCCAGGAAAATCAACAATTTCAGCCAAGAGGGTGTAACAGGCAAATGCCTACTACATGCAGAGAGAAGAAGAGATATATTTAAAATATTATGATTTTTGAAGTAACTGTGATTTTAATAAGTTTTGTAATTACATAAAAAACTCTGGTCTGATGTAAGAGGACTCCTGAGGGCGTTAATATGTTCATGTTAAATGAATAAATAAAAAATTAAACATAATGTACAAACAATGGAAAATCCAGGATGGAACGTAACAATACCAGAGAAGGAAAGTTGCTACTCACCATATAGCGGACATGCTGAGTTGCAATAGGCACAACAGAAAGATTCACACAATTATAGCTTTCTGCCATTAAGGCCTTTGTCAGCAGTAGACACACACACACACACACACACACACACACACACACTCACGTAAACGCAACTTGTACACATGTCTGCAGTCTCAGAGAGCTGAAACCACACTGGCAGCTCTCTGAGACTGCAGATGTGTGTGCAAGTTGTGTTTACGTGTGTGTGTGTGTGTGTGTGTGTGTGTGTGTGTGTGTGTGTGTGTGTGTGTGTACTGCTGACAAAGGCCTTAATGGCGGAAAGCTATAATTGTGTGAATCTTTTTGTTGTGCCTATCGCGACTCGGCATCTCCGCTATATGGTGAGCAGCAACTTTCCTTCTCTGGTATTGAAACATAATACACAGGTTGTCCCAGGATGAATGGTCAATATTTAGGGATATGACAGGAATGATCATTTGAAGGAAAAAACTTCGTTTGGGCATATGCACTCTTCTGAATGGTTTCTGAGATACATTGTTACTTATTTTCTTTATTATTCAGTACAGTGTCATTGTTTACAATGTCCCATAGTTTGTGTGTGTGTGTGTGTGTGTGTGTGTGTGTGTGTGTGTGTAAGTGGCAATCTGTCTTTACCTACATTGCTGATATTCCTACCTGTAGTTTCCATTGTGTGATACGCGCACGTGCTCACACACACACACACACACACACACACACACACACACACTTTTCACTGCTAACTGACCATTATTGTATTAGTGGGCAATAATCATTATGCCCATTGTAGCCAACAACAGACTTAAGTGACGAGTTTTCAGTTGAGTGGGCAGAGACTCGTGAGGATGTCACACGGCCAGCTGACAAGTTTATTTGTGATCCCTACAGTGTGTCTCAGGTGGAATGGTCAGTGTTCAGGGATAAGACAGGAATGGTCACTCAAAGCGAAAAACGGGGCTTCAGAATGCATACCTTAAGACCTACGAAAACTTGTTCAGTAGACTAGACTTTTTTGCTTCAAATGGTGGTTCTCATTATAGCTTTGAATATTGAGCATTCCTCGTGGGACATCCTGTACTAGCTGTTGACTGTTCCTATGTCACTTACAGCAAAATTCTCACCAAATAATTCCTGTCTTGTAATCTCATAACCTTTTTTGTCAAGCAAGTAATACCAGTTGCCATTCAGATTGGGTTTATTGCAAATTCCTGGCCAAATGCCTTAATTTTGTAAACTATATAAGTGTGACACTTGAAGCAAAGAGGTGAAATGTGAGAAATACAGAAATTAAACTTAATATAGCATTTACAGCATTAATCCATGCTCCCATGATCTCTCTCTTCTTATCCTCTCTCTAGTGACCTGAGTCCAATGTGTCTTTCATTGTCAGCATGTAAATTCAATCTTGACTGTATTAATTGATAAATGCCACTGCTAGTTTGTAAAGGAAGTAAAGATCTGTTAGTGTTTTAAATATTTGCTAGACTTCAAAATGATGTGATATATTATTTATTTTTTAGGAGTGGTATAATTTCCAGTCTAAAGAATTAAACGATGGAAATATCAAAAGTTTCCGTTTCCCAACTATGTTACCAGAAGATATAGCTTCTACCCATAAGCCTTTGATTGAAATTTTTGAAATACTTGCTGAAAGACATACTAGTAATTCTGAAGGTGAAGAAAATAATTTAGAACGTGACACTACCATTAAAACAACATGGGACACAGAAGAAGATAATATTGGAAGTGGAAAGTCAGAACCAGTGCTAGAAAGCAAAACTAATAGTCCACTGTCCCACAGACCATACCAGCAGTATCACAGTAAGTAAAATAATGTTTGTGTAGCAGTTCCAAGATTACTGTAATGCTCTGCTCTGCTTGTGTTAGTGTTAAAATCATTTGTGATGTTCCTACTTTGTACTATATCATCGAACCAAAGAAAACTAAACACCAAATTATATTTAAGACGAGGTGACACAGCTACTGTTGTTATCTGTATTTTCACAACATAACATGAAAAGTCTGTCCTGTTTTTAGTCATTTTCCTATGGTGTTCTCATTTAGACAGTGTGTTCTGTAAGAAGGTAACTGCTACAGATTTGTGTATGAGGCTTTAAGGATCATAGTTATTAGGTTTCTAGTCCAGGAAGGATTCTGATCTCAGTTACACCATTAACTGGCCTTATAAACTTAGGGATTCGACATCATTCGTAGTTGATGACAAACAACTGCTAAATAAAGATAACAACTATCCCATATAGGTCACACCATTAAACTGAAACTTTTTGCAGATTAAAACCGTGTGACAGACAGGTCCTGAAACTAGAACATGGGTAATACTCTTACTCTTTGAACTGTACCGGCACGACTGATGACTCAAGCAAGCTATGTGATAACAATCAATCGTTAATATCTAAGTTAAATAGAATAGTTCATTGTGTACCAAACAACTTGAAATTGCTACTAGGAGCTTTCTCTAACCAGGAGTTACCTAAATAGGTCCCACAGATTATCTAAGAACAGTACAATCTGGCATGGAATGTGACACAAGCAGCATAATTAGCGCTTTGGATATTTGTAGAGTAATGAGAATTGTGAACAAACTAGAGCCAATGTTATTTCCTATTTCCATTAATGCCTTCATTTGTATCAACCTTTTGAGTATACATACACACTTTGCATGTAAGCATAGTATTAATTAGGATCACACAAGTGCTTGTAGTTTTTCTCTGAACTGCAGATGATAGGAGGAACGAAGATCAATGTTCGGCATCCATTTAAAAATGAAGCAAGTGTTTTAAGGTAGTCAGTGTGAAATGATAATCACACTGTTATTATGCAATACATTGACCTAAATTACAAGATGCGTGTTCACTGTTATTTGATCTTGTGATTTCAAGTGACAGTGGAATCTAGGCCCAGAATTTTCATCTCGTGCTAGGTTTTACTCACCACCAGGATTAGCATTTCGATATGTATTTATCTTTTAAATGAACTCAATAAATAGCTTAAAATATGCATACATGTAGAATAATAAGCATGTTTTTACATTGCTAAGACAGGTGGTTGCCATAGCGTTGCTGAAGAAATCGTCCTGGTATTTGCCTGAAATGAGTCCAGAAAAGCTTAATTAGAATGGCCGGCCTGACCAAACTCGATCCTCTCGATTATGATGTCAGTGCCTTATAAGCTGCACTGCCTCATTTTGTTGGTTCCTGTTGTACATTTCTTATGATCTACTCACAGCTTACACCAGGTAATTTTATAATAAAAACATTGTTATGCACTGCATTGATACACACATGGAGGACACCTACTGGTGACGCCTGGGCCACAAACGTGCAACTATGCCCCATGTCATTATACTCTTCCTCAGTCTGTCTGAGGGACTGAGTCAGCACCCAATCATGATCAGTGTGATATTGAGCTAAGGAAAATGACAAGCCATTATTATCAAGCACTGTAGACCTTGGCACATGATTTTCTTGTAATAGTATGTCGTGATCATGTAGTGCAGCGTGGCAGAGCATTGGAGATGCGCCATTTCATTATTAACCACTACTCTATGTCCACTAAGTAATGATCAATACTGTAGCGTGCATTACTTATGAAGAATTTTTTAGCTACTTGTACCTTTTCAAACATTTGTATTTTAGTAATCTTTTTCATCTAGTTCCACAGTTTATTATATTGCTTTATTTCCTGAGGGGAAAATGCTGCTTTTACTTTTTTGTTTGTTTTTACTTGGTACATGTAAATCCACAATGGCTCTTGTTCCCTGATTGGGACTGTGAGTGAAATACTTAATAATGTTTGCCTTGATTTGTACAAAAGAATGGTAAATGTACTCGCTTGGTACAATAAGGATACACAGTTCCTCATATCTTGAATATCATGTGTTCGAGACGGTAGAAGGCTGAGTGGTTCTAGAATTTACACAGAAATTCTCGAATCACTACACACGACATCCATCTCTGGCAGCTAGGACAGTGTGTCAGGCGTACATACATAAGTAAAACGTTAGACACTAGTGGAGTCTTACAAAACTCTAAACCAACATGAGGAATTTCCTAAATGCATTGCAGAGATGTCAAATCTCCACTTGTGTGGAAGGAAAAATATGCAAGTGCTGCTATTAACAGCAAAATATATTCATAGAATATGTACGGATGTGCACACTTGGTTAAGGCCGCAAGTTCAGTACATAAACAGAAGTCAAACCTAGATAATGACTATCAGAAATTCATTGTACAAGTATACTTTCAATGTAATAACCACCAAATGTATTAAAAAGGTTTTCAAAGTGTGAAATAGACAAAAATACAATCAAGAAATGTAGCTGTATTGCTGTGCTTCTTTGTTTCCGTGCCTGTCTACTGCTCAGTGAATCAGCTATACAGTCATTGGCTATCTTTACTGAACTATTGTTGTTATTCCACGCTGTATTTTCTATTGTGAAGAAAAATTGTATTGTACATAGTTGAACCCATCATTTCTAATAGATTTAGCTGGATCACTGGCCCTTTCTACAAAAGCCATATATTAAAATTTGCATAGTGCACAATTCATTGCTAATAATTGGTTTCCTAATCATGAAAGGTGTACATTAGGTATATCTACAAAGTAAGTTGCATGTGGTTATATAAAACAAACGTGTACAGATATAGAAAAAATATTTAAATCTACAACTGTTAATCTACTTTTCTACATAGCTTCTGAAATTTTGCAGGCACTTGTCATAGCATGGCACAAGTTTTTGTATGCCTTCTTCATAGAAGGTTGCTGCCTGTGTATTCAACCATGTGGTAACATGTTCTTTCAGCTCGTCATCGTTGAAGTGTTGAATTTCATGAATTAGTTAGTGTGAGATTTGCAGAACTTCCATAGCAAGGGCAATAATGTAAACTTACAGTTGTGCTTAATCTTCTCTTCAATTGTGTGAACCAGTTCATCAGTAACCACAAATGGGCATCCACTTCGTTCTTCATCGTGCACTTGATCATGTCCTTCATTGAACAGTCTGACCCATCTTCTAACCATTGAATCACTCATAGCACTTTGTCCGCAAACCTCACAGATTTGCCAATGAATTTCCTTTGGTGTAACTTTCTTTGCATTTAGAAAACGAATCATAGATCTGATTTCACAGTCGTCGGCATTTTCAATTATGGCTGACATCATAAAGAAGCACTACAAAGCACATATCGGCAGCAGCGATCTGAAAATAGCGTACATGTCTTCTCCTTGAGTCAGAGTAACTGCCGTGCATGCTCAGAACTGCGATCGTAGTGCTGCCACAGATAGAAATAGAAACCGAACATGCTTCGTGGACCACCCTCATATTTGGAACAGAATTAGACACACTGGAAAGTTGATTATATAATGGTAAGATTTTAAACTAAAATATTTTCCAGAAACATAAATCAGCTTTACGAAATGTAAATTAAAACTGAAATTAAGGATATGGGGTCTGCATAAGCTGAAAAACAAAGAAAAGTTGTTTCAAAATTTTGAAGGGAGCAATGACAGAACAAAAGAGTCAAAATAAATACAATAGAAAAGGAACAGGTAACAAACTAATGAATGCATGGGGGCACAACTAGACAAAAAGACAATGCCTTGCAGAAATCCTTATATCAATATATTATGTATAATAAATATATTAAATTTAAGTGATGAAAGAACAAAATAGAAAAATGCAGCAACTGAAACAAGCATAAAGGAGTAAAGATAATTAAAAAATTAGATTGACAGGTGGTACAAAATTGTAAAGAACCATGGCTAGAGAAGAAATGAAAATTTAGGAAAAGCTTTTCGCAGTGTTAATTGGCATACAGTCTTTGAAATTCACAACTTTTATGGCACAAAATATTACCTGCAACTTGCACAGAAGTCAGGTGGCAGTTCTAAGAGTTGAAGAACATTGAGAAGGGAGAGAGCCATGTTGTATCATATTACCAGCATCGATTTAAGGCCCAAGCAGCCAGTTTGGGTGCCAAACTGAGAGAAGTGTCAGAGGTATGCATTTTTCTCATGTGAATCTAGTCGTTTTCAAGCGTCATATGCCTTGCACTTTGTGTAACATCACAGCTTGAGATGTACTCGGCTGCGTCCCTATGAATGCAATGTTGTGGCCCAAGTCATGCTGGGGCATAGTCACCTAAGTGTTAGTTGCTATTGAGCCATACTACTTATCAGAAAGTTTGTGTTCTTCTCACTATTTCTTAGACATTATCATGGATATGGTCACAAATACTTTGAAAACCTACAGAAAATCACAAAGGCATGTTGAATTTTGTCGGAGTAAACACTGAATTCTCTGCAGTTTATCCATCTGAAGAATTCATTGACAAAAACTCCTACAGTCATTGTGTCTATTTAGAAACAGAAATAATACAGCTTTATTTCTGGATGTACTAACAGTAAATGTAGCATGTAATTTGATAATATAAAAACTAATTGGAGGCATAGTATTATCTACCTATCAAGCTACACAGGAACCAGGCACATTATGGCAAGTACTGTACTACTAACAAAAATGAAACAGATGTGAAGTGATTGATGGAGTCTCAACACTCAGCATAATGGCACACCATGTAAAATACACTCAAGGAAATCCGCATGTCCTGATTCTTAAAATACAGGTTGTGTAATTACCCACCAGGCCTCAACCTCCGCTAATTTCAAGTTGCCGCCGCTCATACCTTACCTGTCATTCAACGACATCTTTGCCTCTGTACTTCCACCTCGACTGACATCTCTGCCCAAACTCTTTGCCATTACAAATGTCTGCTTGTGTCTGTGTATGTGCAGATGGATATATATATATATATATATATATATATATATATATATATATATATATATATATATATATATATATATATATATATGGGAAACATTCCACGTAGGAAAAATATATCTAAAAACAAAGATGATGTGACTTACCAAATGAAAGTGCTGGCAGGTCGACAGACACACAAACAAACACAAACATACACACAAAATTCAAGCTTTCGCAACAAACTGTTGCCTCATCAGGAAAGAGGGAAGGAGAGGGAAAGACGAAAGGATGTGGGTTTTAAGGGAGAGGGTAAGGAGTCATTCCAACCCCTAAGGTAAGTCTTTCCGCTCCCGGGCTAACAATGGTCTGACGAAGAATATTTAACGTGTTTTGGTGGCAACACAACCACCTAACCTTTATGCACATCGTTGTCTACCAACCCAAGTCCAACATAGCCCAGCTGTAACCAACACCTTTTCGCCTTTTTTCATTCCAGATCTCCAGTTACTTTCCGGTTCACCTTTATCTCTCCCCATATATTTTTATTTTCATTTCACCTTATGTTACACTTTCCACCTTCTAATACCATGTCACCCTCACAACACCCCCACAACAACCCCATTAAGTTTTATTTACATTCCCTCCGCAAACATGCCTTCGCCCTAGCCAGATTACGCTCCCATATTCTATTTTCTCAGGCTTGTCTGACGTTTGGCATTACCCCCAAAGGCCTCACACTTAAAGTTCCCATCTCTGGCTGCAACCCTTCCTTCCATCAGTCCCTATACCAGTTCCAAACTGAACAATCCATTGCCCTCACCCACCTAATCCTTCACCTACACATCAACTCAGCCAATGAACACACCCGTCAAATCCTATCCTTAATAAAAGTCCTTAATCTTTCCTCTCCTACATCCACACCGGCTGTTCAGAGCATCCTCCCACAGGCCAACCGTAAATCAGAACAGCATGCCACCCTCCACCTCTCATTTCAGGGCAGGATTTGAGGAAGTCGTATCCCTGCTGGAGAGCCACATTCAGATTCTGATCCAGTCCCGGAAAGTATCCTGTCACAAGTGGGGCACTTTTGTCGTTCTTCTGTGGGAGTTTCTGGGTTTGAGAGGATGAGGAAGTGGCTCTGGTTATTTGCATCTGTACCAGGTCGGGAGAGTAGTTGCGGGATGCAAAAGCTGTTGTCAGGTTGTTGGTGTAATGGTTCAGGGATTCCGGACTGGAGCAGATTCGTTTGCCACGAAGACCTAGGCTGTAGGGAAGGGACCGGTTGATGTGGAATGGGTGGCAGCTGTCATAATGGAGGTACTGTTGCTTGTTGGTGGGTTTGATGTGGACGGACGTGTGAAGCTGGCCATTGGACAGGTGGAGGTCAACGTCAAGGAAGTGGCATGGGATTTGGAGTAGGACCAAGTGAATCTGATGGAACCAAAGGAGTTGAGGTTGGAGAGGAAATTCTGGAGTTCTTCTTCACTGTGAGTCCAGATCATGAAGATGTCATCAATAAATCTGTACCAAACTTTGGGTTGGCAGGCCTGGGTAACCAAGAAGGCTTCCTCTAAGCGACCCATGAATAGCTTGGCGTACGAGGGGGCCATCCTGGTACCCATGGCTGTTCCCTTTAATTGTTGGTATGTCTGGCCTTCAAAAGTGAAGAAGTTGTGGGTCAGGATGAAGCTGGCTAAGGTAATGAGGAAAGAGGTTTTAGGTAGGGTGGCATGTGATCGGCGTGAAAGGAGGTGCCCCATTGCAGCGAGGCCCTGGACGTGTGGGATATTTGTGTATAAGGAAGTGGCATCAATGGTTACAAGGATGGTTTCCGGGGGTAACAGATTGGGTAAGGATTCCAGGCGTTCGAGAAAGTGGTTGGTGTCTTTGATGAAGGATGGGAGACTGCATGTAATGGGTTGAAGGTGTTGATCTACGTAGGCAGAGATACGTTCTGTGGGGGCTTGGTAACCAGCTACAATGGGGCGGCCGGGATGATTGGGTTTGTGAATTTTAGGAAGAAGGTAGAAGGTAGGGGTGCGGGGTGTCGGTGGGGTCAGGAGGTTGATGGAGTCAGGTGAAAGGTTTTGTAGGGGGCCTAAGGTTCTGAGGATTCCTTGAAGCTCCGCCTGGACATCAGGAATGGGACTACCTTGGCAAACTTTGTATGTGGTGTTGTAACCGCCCCCGGTGTAACACCTGTCCCATGCACCCTCCCACCACCACCTACTCCAGTCCTGTAACCCGGAAGGTGTACACGATCAAAGGCAGAGCCACGTGTGAAAGCACCCACGTGATTTACCAACTGACCTGCCTACACTGTGACGCATTCTATGTGGGAATGACCAGCAACAAACTGTCCATTCGCATGAATGGACACAGGCAGACAGTGTTTGTTGGTAATGAGGATCACCCTGTGGCTAAACATGCCTTGGTGCACGTCCAGCACATCTTGGCACAGTGTTACACCGTCCGGGTTATCTGGATACTTCCCACTAACACCAACCTATCCGAACTCCGGAGATGGGAACTTGCTCTTCAATATATCCTCTCTTCCCGTTATCCACCAGGCCTCAATCTCCGCTAATTTCAAGTTGCCGCCACTCATCCCTCACCTGTCATTCAACAACCTCTTTGCCTCTGCACTTCCATCTCGACTGACATCTCTGCCCAAACTCTTTGCCTTTCAATATGTCTGCTTGTGTCTGTATATGTGTGGATGGATATGTGTGTGTGTGTGCGAGTGTATACCTGTCCTTTCTTCCCCCTAAGGTAAGTCTTTCCGCTCCCGGGATTGGAATGACTCCTTACCCTCTCCTTTAAAACCCACATCCTTTCGTCTTTCCCTCTCCTTCCCTCTTTCCTGACGAAGCAACCGTTGGTTGCGAAAGCTAGAATTTTGTGTGTGTATTTGTGTTTGTTTGTGTGTCTATCGACGTGCCAGCGCTTTCGTTTGGTAAGTCACATCATCTTTGTGTATATATATATAACCAAAGATGATGTGACTTACCAAGCGGGAAAGTGCTGGTAGATAGACACAATAAAAAACACACACACAAATATCAAGCTTTCGCAACCCACGGTTGCTTCATCAGGAAAGAGGGAAGGAGAGGAAAAGACGAAAAGATGTGGGTTTAAAGGGAGAGAGTAAGGAGTCATTCCAATCCCGGGAGCGGAAAGACTTACCTTAGGGGGGAAAAGGCTCAGGTATACGCGCGCGCGCGCGCCCACACACACACACACACACACACACACACACACACACATCCATCCGCGCGTATACAGACACAAGCAGACATATGTAAAGGCAAAGAATTTGGGCAGAGATGTGTGTTTTTTATTGTGTCTATCTACCAGCAATTTCTCGTTTGGTAAGTGACAGCATCTTTGTTTTTTAATATATTTTTCCCATGTGGAATGTTTCTTTCTATTATATATGACCACAGTCTCTACACCTCATCATCTCCACTATATGGTACGTAGCAATTATCCCTTTAATTATATTTTTTGTTGCAGTCCATCCAGGATTTCCTACTGTTATGTTGTGGAAGGGTACTTTAACATAGTGATTGAGCTTTGTGTTAGTTCCATCATGTCCAAGTCTCTTCATCCTTGCATAAATACTGCAACCCTCATCGATTTAAACCTGATTACTGTAATCTAGCCTTGGTCTCCCTCTACAGTTTTTACCCTATCTTCCACTTCCCAACATTAGCAAATTAACTTGTGTCCTATTAATCTATCCCTTCTTTTAGTCAGTTGGGCAGTAAAGCTCTTTTCTCCCAAATTTGATGCAGTACCTCTTTATTATTTACTTCAGCCACACATCTAATTTTCAGAATTTTTCTGTAATGCCATATTTGAATCATTCTCATCTCTGTTGTCTATACTACTTATTGCCCAGGTTTCATTTCCATATAAGGCTACACCTCAGTCAGATACTTTCAGGTGAGAGACTTCCTTACACTAAAGTTTTCCATATTAAGAAATTTCTCTTTTTCAGAAACACTTTCCCTGCTGTTGCCAGATGACATTTTATATTCTTTGTCACTCAGCTGTTGTCAGTTACTTGTTGCCGAATGACATTTTATATTCTTTGTCACTCAGCTGTTGTCAGTTACTTTGTGTCCCAAATAGAAGAGCTTGTCTGTGACTTTTAGTGTCTAATTTCTTCATGACTGCCCAATTTAAGGGGGTATCCCTCTGACTACATAAAAAATAGGTGATTTTCATGGGTTTCTTTTTTCCCCAAATAAAATAGAAAGTACTACTTACATCTGAAGTGAGAGTGTTATTCCTTACACTTTTTTCTTTTGTGTCCATGTCGGACACTCCCTGTAACTGCTTTACCAGACAGAAGGACCCCTTGCAGCCAGATCATTGGTCATTGGACAGAATTCTCAAAGTCGTTCTATTACGCCTGTAACAAAACAATCTTGTGTAAGTCATTTTCAATATATTTTCTCGTGGAATACATAGGATAATTGAAAAATATTAAGTTGTAATGAAATGGAGACATGCTGAAATAAATGCCATTTTCCTCACACACAAAATCGAGACAACAGTGTGCACCAAAAACAGACTTCTGAAGATATCTTAAAATGGATACATATGCTGATAGACAATTCGGTTTACAATGCCAACAATAAATTCTGATGAGAATGTTGTACTGTTCTGAAGTTACGTTTCCTGCCAATTTGAAAAATTTGGTTTCAAGAAAAACGTTTAAAAGTTTTGCGTTACATTTGTTTACCTAAGTTATATACTTCTGCACCATACAGCAACCCTTCCAGATCCAAAAGTAGGCACTTCTCCATCTTCTTCACAGCCATGATGATCCTGCGTGCCTTGTTGGCAGCTTCAGCCACCCTCTGCTCTGCTGACTCAATACATGTTTCATCCCCTTTTGTGCAGAAATTGTAAGAGGCTGGTCCATTCTGAAGTTTTAGCATGTTCATAATTTCTGTAATGCTTGTCAGGCTGTCACTGAATTTACATACTGCCACATTGGCAACTAATTCCCCCCCCCCCCCCCCCCCCACTATGAATGGTTTACAGAGACACTTTTTCACAGATCACCATGTAACTCGATAACTGAGTTTCTGGCGTACTTGGAATGAACACTGCAATAAAGTAGACATGCCAAAGAACATCTTAATTTGACTACACTTCATTACTCTTGTTTACTTTTGTTGGTATTCATTTATTTTCTTTCTGTATTCACCTTACAATGTCATTTCAAGACAGTATCCATCCCATTCAGCTGACCTGGCAAGTTTTTTACTGTCTCAGAACTGCAATATCATGAACAAACCTTAAAAATATTACTTCTTCTCCCTGAATTTAAATCTCTTTTCCAAATTTATCCTCAGTTTTCTTTGCTGTGTTTTCAGTGTACAGATAGAATATCATGGCCAATAGATTTGTGCTGCCTCAATACATCCTGAGGCCTTTCACTTCTGTGATACACCATTGATAGTAATTCCATCCAAAAATATTTTCAAAACAGAGCTCTTAGTTTACTGTCCACTTCATTTTCCGTTTCTCTCCCAAGACCTGCATTCCATGCAGATGGTACTTTCTGCACTACTTCTGCTCCTAATTCTGGTTACTGCCCATGTGCTTTACGGAGTGTAAAGTATTTTATATTTGATTTTCAGAGTGAACAGCCCGCAGTGCAAGACTGGTAAAGTTAACAAAGACCATTTGCTTTTGAGATTCATGAACAAATTTTTGAAGAATTTAAGCTGACTTAAAGTGACGTTACAGATATTTGGCTAGATTTTATCGACAAGTGCCTACTTTTGTAATCTTTCTCGTACAGAAGAGTGAGAACCAATGGCTGCCAATGCCGTAGTCAGACAATTTGAACATAAGATACCACAAGAAACATCAAAGTACGTAATCTAGTGCTATGATTATAACTTACCTGAAAACTAAAATTAATTACAAACTTAACATATTAGGTTATGTATAATATTTATTTGGGAGGAGGGGAGGGGGGGGGGGCTGTGTAACAAGTTTTCCTAGGCCATCACAAAAACAGTAGTTTGCATTTATGACCTCAAAGTATATGCTGTGTGTGTGCCGTCATGTGTGAGAATACTTTCAGGACGCAAAAAATGTGGAAGTATGGTGATGTAAGTGGACATATGGTATAACCCAAGTAAAGTATTATCTGGAGCTAATCACTAATCAGTCAATTGATAATGTATGTTTTCTCATTTTATTTGGTTCCAAATTAGCAAACAAAACTAAAATCGGTTTTGCTTATACCTTAGAATGTTGTGAGAGGGATTTTATTATGTTAGTGAAGTAGCCTGTCATTCACGAATCGGACACCTATCCTACTGTAGCTAACATATTCTGATTGTAGTTTCAGTGAAGTTTTAGGTTCGAAAACAGCAGTCAATTGAAACCATTAATATTACAAAAATATTCATACTCGGTTGTCAGGTCTGCAATTACCGTGAAAATTGTGAACATGGAAACTGACAGAGTAATATTTCTGCGAATTGATTGATCTTCATTTCAGGTGAAGATGTGAAAGAATGTGCAAGGATTGTAAAAGATGTTCTTTGCAGCCTAGAAGATGCTGGTCTTGATATAAAAAAACAACAGTGTAAGTTTACAGTGCTTTCATTGAATATGTCATTATTGTTAACTTAACATTCAACAATGCAGTTGCCAGTGGTAATGTTTCAAGAAAGTGTAATAGATCATTGTATATGCATCATATAAGCTTGTAGTGTTAATGTGTCAATCTGGCTTCAAAATACATTAAAGATAATGTAGGGTACATGTAACCTAAGACCATTGAGACTTAAAAGGCAGAAGCAGAAAGTAACATGGGAAAATATAAGGGCAAAACTAAAAACTGTGAGGGAACTTCCATTAAACATATGGTATAGTGGAGAAGAAAAAACTAACAAAATTCGTCATTGTACACAGTCGCCTTTCTCTTGGTTGATCCATGTGTGCAAAAATCCTGTATTAATAAAATTCATGTGTGAAATAAAATCTTCATCATCAAAATAGGATAACCAGTAGTCATAATATAACAGTTTTACAAGAAGAAGGGAGGGGAGAATTCTTCCATTCTGAAGGCAATTACTGTGCTTTAATTTGAGGATTTAGTAAGCAACAAAAGTGTACTGAAACACTATATTTGCATTTTGCAGGGTATGTAGGTTGTCAGTATTTTCTACATGTAACAAAAATCACTTTTGTGGTTTATATTTCTTTAATATTTTAAATAAAAACTTCATTTTTTTTCTTTTTTAATAGCATTTATCTTTCTACATTTGTTGTTCCATCCTCAGTCTCTCTTTAATAATATTTTTCATATTTGCATTTCTGTCATAAACATTCATAATAATCTTATTTATGTAATGTATCCTTGTCTGTCCCTGAAATTTTTGTCCTCCATTTCTCCTTCTAATGTTGAGGTAACTATTCTTTGGTGTTCTATTAACAAGTTCTTTCATTTGGCGTTAGTTTTTCACAGGCCATTTTCTTTTGCAACTTTTATCAGCTTTTCTTCACTTTTTATCTCCATACCCTTCTATGACAGTACATTTTAGATGTTTCCTGTTTCTTCATTGCCACTTGTCATATGATCCATGTTTCATATCTACTCAGTTCTGTTCTTCAGGCTGCTGTCTGACAAACATTTTGCTCAGTCACTTTTCAGTATTAAACAGTGGCAAGTCCAGGCTGGAGTACTAAGAAAAGGGTAGATTCCTACTGACCACAAAGAGGAGGAACTGAGTTGCATACAGGCACAATGGAAAAATAATGCAAGAAATACATCAGCTTTCAGACAAAATTCCTCTTCTGAAGGTGTTCTAGCATTCTTTTTGCGTTGTGCATGCCTCTGACTCAACGCCTCATCTATGTGGTGAGTAGTGATTTCAATACTAGATACTAGTAGAATGATCTTATCTGATTCCTTGGGTAAATGTAAGGCTGAAAGTTCAAAGAACTGGGATTAAATTGCCAGCCAGTCTAAGGATTTGTTCTGATATTTATCATTTCTTTCACCACTGGCAATGATTTGTTAATTTGAAAAGTACAAAGCTCCTTTGCTGTTCAGAGTCCACACTTAACAGCAGGCCTCCTACAACTTGCAGGGTACGTCATTTCAAAGATTATAGTATATCATCTCCGATAGAACAGTGCCCAACAAAGCATTGCAGTGTTCAAACCAGCCTCTGGGTTGAGGAAAGGTTTGCATAACTTAGTGGAAAAAAAATACTTCTTTGCTTGAGGCAGTCTGCTATCGAGACATCACTTGGTTTGATCATCTTGGGTAATTTTACTTCATAGGCAGTAGAATTCTTTCCCCACCTTTATCATATATTCTCAGGTATAACATTTAACCTGTTGTTTTTGGGTTTATTATTATTTATCACCTTAAATTTTTTTTTTTTTTTTTTTTTTTTTTGTCATCTAAATTCTAAGCTAAGTAGGCTACCTGTTCCATTCAACAGCTCTCTCATAAGTGTCTCTCTTTTCTGTTAATTGGATGTGTGTTCTTAATTTGATATATTATTTGCTTTGAATCTTTTATTGTATTTATGTAAGTTACATCTAAACTACATACAATTTGATACATTCCATCTCATTGCTACTTGGATCTACAGAACACAAAATAAATGTGAGGCAAAATGCAAAATAGGCCCTCTTGTCAGAAATTTTCTATTTTGACATATTAATATTTTTAAATTAAACATTAAATTCTGAATAATTTGGTGCAACAACCATGATTGTATAATTGCTTTTAATTTACAGACATTTCAAGGTTATTAAATGGAAATGGTCATTTGAGGAAAACACGTTCAAAAGGTCAAAGTAACGCAGAACCTTTATATTGTACATTTAAGGAATCAATTTAACACCAAAACAAGATTTAAATTACCAAAACAAACTTTAAATGCTCTCTATTAAATAGTATAAAAATGTGTTCCACAACTCTTCAATTTGACACCTTAAATTGAGCGTTTCCAGCCCTTCTTCATAGGTCCAGGAACTGTTTGTGGATCATCAGGCTCAGGACTGGTAGCTGCATTACTGTTGCTTTCAGCAAAAAGTTCAATTTCAACTTGAGGATGTAAAAGACTTTGAATTCCTATTTACAGCATGGTCTCATGTTTCCGAGGAGGTATTCTTGACATTTCCTTATCATTCCGTCTGGAGTCACTCCATCAGGAAATCTGTTGGGACATCTTCTAACGGGAATGTCGTGTGCATGGACAAACTCAATGTAATGTCGATTTTGCGATATGCTTTTACTTTGCATTTCTACATTGTACTCACAGAGATTGTCTCGAGTTATGAGTGGCACTTTCTTGGAACTATTTAATCAGTTGTGTATTTTTACAACTACACCTTTTTCAGTTTCAACCATCACAGCAGAATTAACATTGGTTATTGGTGTTGTGTTTTAACAAACAGCTTTCTGAAAGGTTAACTCATTCTTCTTTTTCAGGGAAATCCTCATCTTCACTTAACTGATCACTGCTTAAACTTCTTTCAGAAAAATAATCTCCATTCACATTATAATCTTCATCACTGATATTATTGTAATTGTTGAAACCTATCTTATTTAATATTTGTGAAACTATATCTTCACTGATTTCTACTAGACACCCAACAGTCAATCATAGGTAGACATATAAAACTTTATTATCACTAATTTTAACAAGACACTCAACAAACAAGTGAAAACAAACTCAGTCAGGTGTGTTGTGCTGCTAATCAGTTTGCAGTTGCTTGCATCGTTTCCAATACATGTTTACAGAAGCTAAATACAGTACGGTAAATGTTGAAAATAAATAACCATTCATAATAACTAACACTTAAAAAAATGCACAGAGCAAGAGTTGGAATATCAGCAATATTACTGTCTCATAAACCTACAAATAAAAAGGGACGTGTAGTCAGAGCAGATATTATTGTTATCAGGAACAGACGCCTCAGTAGCTGCTAGCATTCAGGAGAGACTAGTTTCCAAAGTGATGTGTATCAGCTAAATTGTATTAATGAAAAGGGACCTCTTGTCAGCTCTGTTATTTTTCCATAGGCGACAAAGAGATACCTGGTTATAAGGGTTGACATTCCCTAATTTAATGGCAGATTTGAGTGTTTTATCTATTTCAAATTGTTTTATTATTGATTGTATAGCTTAAAAAGGGGAAGATAAAGTATATTAAATTGGGAAAAAACGTATAGTTTTGAAAAAAAAATCATTTGTTTTGATACTACTGAAGAATTGACTTTGCCAACAAGAGCTCCATTTTTGCTTTCTGCCTCACAAATAAAATCTGCCAAATGATCTGATTTCTCTCACAGAATTAAACATTGTATTCCAACTTAAATTTTCAGTAAGTACGAAGGTACTATGAATACATTTTGTTTGTTCTTCCTTTTATTGTCAATGTATGCTTTTAATGTATGAAATGTTGCACTGCTAGGTCTCAGATTGATGTGCCCATATCATCTTCAGTAGGTTGATGGATACAATTCTGTGCAAACCTGATATAAACTTCTTGTTTCGTAGATTCTTGAATAACAAATAACATTTAGGTTCCTGTAGTTCCTGTCAGTTTTAATAAATGTAAAGTATCTTATCATCTCTGGTAGTGGCAGCTTGTTTGAATTCAAATAATTCAGTGGTCTGTTTATTCTGCAGTACAAGTAGTTCCAATAGTAGAGACTTTCCATATATTTCTTCCATATATCTGCCCTGTCTTTGCACTCAGTAGCAGTTTACACCACCAACTTCATGTTGTAAATTAACACTTTTACTTTTCACTACCAAAAGTGTTTAATTTTCCTTTTCAGTTTTATTCTTTTCTTGCTATCATATCTTTTTGAGTTTATTTACATGCCCATCTTCTTCATTTTGACTTTGTCCCTGTAGACTCTGTGTGGATTTTATTTCTTAGTAACTCATACTGTTGGCCTCCCATCACATCCAATAAAATAGGGTAAGTTTGATTTGCCCATGGTTTTTTTTACCTCTGAATTTTGCTGTTCCTTTGGTGACCTATTCATCCATAATTTGCCCATCTTTATTACGTTCCACTTTTCTAACACCAGTATTTTCAGAAGACTGTTACTTGCCTGGTGGGCACTAACTTGTAGAGTTTCCACTTTCTCTCATTCTATCTTAACTTTTTCATTTCCTCTACTGCTTATTCTTTTGAATTTCTGTGCCCTTTTCCTTGACTCAAAATTATGATCTAAATCTGCAGGGTGCAGGGAAAAATAAAACTGATAAATAGGTGAAAGCTGAGTAGACGTCGTTGGATTGAGCAGAATATCCAAAATAAATTTTATAGTGGAAGTACATAAAATGACATCCATTTGGTGATGAGCATGTGAAAGTGTCTGCACTCAACCAAACTGTTACTGCTTTTTAGAGCATAATAGTTACTTAAATCAACTCATAATAACTGTTTAGGTTAAACAGGCAGAGCTAGGCATACTTCACATTCTTATTCACATCTTACTGAAATAGATAGAACTGTTCTATGATGTCTACTGGTACAGCTTAACTATTAAACTGTACTAAAAGTATCTTAATGTGATTAATTTGTTAAAATAACCAGGGCCACTACAGAATCAGAGCTACAGTAAAGTTTTAGACTTACATTGTTTGGTACAGTGTATTTAACAACAAAGTCTAAAGACAATAGGTTTTTAATTTTTGTTAATGCTCACACAATGTGGATGAATTTTTATTCAAATAAGTACACTAGTAACAGTAAACAAAGATACTGCTGAAAAAACAACATATAAATCGCATTTTAAAATTTCTTTTTTTCCTAAATCGGGGTTTAACCATAACTGCTCAAAATTTCTGTCTCTGACATCACTACAAAGTGAGTAGGATATTCCTCATTTCAGGGTACGAAATGAGGAATGTCTTACCCACTATCCACCCCACCTCACCCACAGTGGTATTCTGCCACCCACCAAACTTACACAATATCCTCATCCATCCCTAAACAACCCCTGCTCTCAACCCCTTGCCTCATTTCTCATATCCGTGTAACAGATCTAGATGCAAGACCTGTCCCAACCACTCCAATTCGGTCTCAAACAGCACCTATCCCATCAAAGGCAGAGCTACCTGTGAAACCAGTCATGTGCTATACAAGCTAAGCTGCAACCACTGTGCTGTATTTTATGTGGGCATGAGAACAAACAAGCGTTCTGTCCACATGAATGGCCACCAACAAACTGTGGCCAAGAAACAGCTGGATTACTCTGTTGCTGAGTACATCACCCAACACGATGTCCTTCATTTCAATGAATGCCTCGTTGCCTGTGCCATCTGGATCCTTCCCACCAACACCAGCTCCTCTGAAATGCTTAGGTGGGAACTCTCCATGTAATATACCCTATGTTCCCGTAACGCTCCTCGCCTCAACATTCCTTAGTCATTGTCCTTACCCATCTAGCCCCTTCTCTCTTCCCATCCCAGCACTGTAAAGCCCTCTATTACTCCAAAGCACTTACAGTCTTTTTACTTCTCTCATTTTCTGCTACCCCCTCCACCCTGCACTTGCCCTCCATCTAACATCTAGCTGCACCTAGCTGCCGTATCCACTCTCCACCTGTTGCGTGTATGCTCCCACAAGCACCACTTTACCGTCCCCCTCCCCATCCAAGCCACCTCCTTATCCCCACCACCCAGTTGCCTCTCCTATTGTATGCTGCTGCTCACAGTCTGACCACAGTTGCCAGAAAACAATGTTTCTGGCATATGCACGTGTGTGTGTGTGTGTGTGTGTGTGTGTGTGTGTGTGTGTGTGTATTTCCAACAAAGGCCTTGTCGGCCGAAAGCTCCACTTTCTGACAGTTTTTTTGTTGTGCCTATCTGTGATTCAGCATTTCCACTATATAGTGAGTAGCAACTATCCTTTTCATAATATTGTTACGTTCCATCAAGGATTTACAATGTTAGGTAATATAAAATATACACAAGAACCAAGTGGGAACAGTAAGAGTGGACCAAGAGAGAAGTGCTCAGATTAGAAATTGTGTAACACTGGGATGCGATTTTCCTCCTCCACTGCATAGCATTTTATGAAAGTAGCTCATGGACAGTTGAAAGACCAGAAAAGAAGTGAATTGAAGCATTTGAGATGTGGTGGTACAGAACGATGTTAAAAATCAAGTAGAATGACAAGATAAGAAATGAGGATTTCTCTGCAGAGTTTGCTAAGGAAGCAATATGTGAAGAACATTGACTAGAAGTGTCGGGACAGCCAGATATGCATTAAGACATCAAGGAATAACTTAAGTGGCACTAGAGGGAGCTGTTGGGGACAAAAACTATGGGGCAAGATGAAGATTGAAATACATCGAACAAATAACATAGACGAAGTCATGGCGGGCTACATTAGATCAGGCAGAGGACAGTAAATGATATCGAGTTTGTGGTTGGTTGGTTGGTTTTGGGGAAGGAGACCAGACAGCGTGGTCATCGGATTAGGGAAGGATGGGGAAGGAAGTCGGCCGTGCCCTTTCAGAGGAACCATCCCGGCATTTGCCTGGAGTGATTTAGGGAAATCACGGAAAACCTAAATCAGGATGGCCGGACGCGGGATTGAACCGTCGTCCTCCCGAATGCGAGTCCAGTGTCGAACCACTGCGCCACCTCGCTCGGTCTCGAGTTTGTGAGCTATTGCTCTGCTGCAAGCTGAAAGTATTATTTTGAAGTGGTGGAGTTCCTCTTCATCAAATTCGGGGCTGCTTGTTATATCTAATATCTTGCACTCTCCATTTTGGGTGCTAAAATACTTTTTCCTGTGAAGATTTGGGCCACAGACTCACAGATCGAAGGACTTTGGTTGATGGTAACAGGTGTATGTGAAATGTTCAGGATTCAGTCTTCTTTTCCCCAAAACGCATCAAGGCACTGCTGCATAAGCTATTTGAATGTTGATCAGCTAGTTTTTTGTGTACCTGGTCATAGTGATAGTAACATGATGCAGCATACAGCTACAAGTGAACTGCAGCACAGCAATCACTGTATAATGCACCAGCAGCATAGTAAGAAATAACTGCAATGCTGCTTGTTTGCCTGACAAACTTCCATATATTTGTTGCAAATTCACTGTTATGGGGGTATGGTCATAAGACCACAATGATTCATTTCCAGCATATTTATTTGACAATTGTTTCTTGATTTAATACCCACTACCTGAGTACAGCATTTGACTTCTAAATCTTCACCTAATTATTAATTAGTATTGTCTTTCAGTTTTTCTTCACCCTTTCCAAACTCTTCTTCTCCTGTTGCGATTTTGTAAGAGGGTGCTCATTTCAGCCAGTTGCCTCTGTCCTGAAAGATTAGAAGCGTCTCTACCATCTTATACAGGGTGTTACAAAAAGGTATGGCCAAACTTTCAGGAAACATTCCTCACACACAAACAAAGAAAAGA
Organism: Schistocerca serialis cubense; assembly: GCF_023864345.2. NCBI lineage: Eukaryota > Metazoa > Arthropoda > Insecta > Orthoptera > Acrididae > Schistocerca > Schistocerca serialis. The sequence goes on from NC_064638.1 coordinate 704,442,985, forward strand.
TGTTATGCGGACATTTGTCCGGAAATGCTTAATTTCCATGTTAGAGCTCATTTTAGTTTCGTCAGTATGTACTGTACTTCCTCGATTCACTGCCAGTTGGCCCAATTGAAGGAAGGTAATGTTGACTTCGGTGCTTGTGTTGACATGCGACTCATTGCTCTACAGTACTAGCATCAACAGGTTAGTGTTAATCACGAACGTGGTTTTGCAGTCAGTGCAATGTTTACAAATTCGGAGTTGGCAGATGCCCATTTGATGTATGGATTACCACAGGGCAACAGCCGTGGCGTGGTACGTTTGTATCGAGACAGATTTCCAGAATGAAGGTGTCCCGACAGGAAGATCGGCGTCTTAGGGAGCACGGAACATTCCAGCCTATGACCACGACTGGGGAAGACCTAGAACAACGAGGACACCTGCAATGGACAAAGGAATTCTTCGTGCAGTTGACTATAACCCTAATGTCAGTGTCAGAGAAGTTGCTGCTGTACAAGGAAACGTTGACCAGGTCACTGTATGGAGAGTGCTACGGGAGAACCAGTTGTTTCCGTACCATGTACAGCGTGTGCAGGCACTATCAGCAGCTGATTGGCCTCCACGGATACACTTCTGCGAATGGTTCATCCAGCAATGTGTCAATCCTCATTTCAGTGCAAATGTTCTCTTTACAGATGAGGCTTCATTCCAACGTGATCAAATTGTAAATTTTCACAATCAACATGTGTGGGCTGACCAGAATCCGCACGCAATTGTGCAATCACGTCATCAACACAGATTTTCTGTGAACGTTTGGGCAGGCATTGTTGGTGATGTCTTGATTGGGCCCCATGTTCTTCCACCTACGCTCAATGGAGCACGTTGTCATGATTTCATACGGGATACCCTACCTGTGCTGCTAGAACATGTGCCTTTACAAGTATGACACAACATGTGGTTCATGCATGATGGAGCTCCTGCACATTTCAGTCAAAGTGTTTGTACGCTTCTCAACAACAGATTCGGTGACCGATGGATTGGTAGAGGCGGACCAATTCCATGGCCTCCACGCTCTCCTGACCTCAACACTCTTGATTTTCATTTATGGGGGCATTTGAAAGCTCTTGTCTACGCAACCCCGGTACCAAATGTAGAGACTCTTCGTGCTCGTATTGTGGACAGCTGTGATACAATACACCATTCTCCAGGGCTGCATCAGCGCATCAGGGATTCCATGCGACGGAGGGTGGATGCATGTATCCTCGCTAACGGAGGACATTTTGAACATTTCCTGTAACAAAGTGTTTGAAGTCACGCTGGTACGTTCTGTTGCTGTGTGTTTCCATTCCATGATTAATGTGATTTGAAGGGAAGTAATAAAATGAGCTCTAACATGGAAAGTAAGCGTTTCCGGACACATGTCCACATAACATATTTTCTTTCTTTGTGTGTGAGGAATGTTTCCTGAAAGTTTGGCCGTACCTTTTTGTAACACCCTGTATATTTCCTCCAGTTAGAATTATTCATTAGTACTGCCTACCATTCTCTCACCGCTATTTCTTCCCCCCCTCTCTCCCCCCCCCCCCCCCCTCCCAAGAAGAAAATGGGTTGTGGTTACACCTTTTACCTATTTTCCTTCCAACTAGTATATATATTTGGAATAACAATGTATCTAATCAAGAAAATATGAATAATAGTAAAAAGTAGATGTTTGATTGAGTCCGTACTGAAAGCAAAATGATAGATAATGTGAGAGAATTTTATGAGAGAGGGGATTGTTCACATAGGTAAGATGCAAGAAGAAAGGAGACATTTTAAAATTAAGGTCAAAAAAATCCAGTATCCCATTACCTGCTAAAAAGGAAAATTATAGCACAAATTCTCCATTCTCACCCTTCACCTCATTTTTTTCTACACACTTTTCATCAGATTTTCCTTTCTTATCTTTTTCTCCCTCACCCCCCCCCCTCCCTCATGCCCTCGTGTGTTTGTGTGTGTGTGTGTCTATTCGACACCTGTTTCTATTGAACTTACGTGCGCATGAATCTTTTTTATTTTACAATCCTGGTTCTCTGTCAAAATTAATACATAGAAATTGAATTAGGATTGTGATTTGGTTGTACTCTTAATAACTGATCTGCCTTCATTTATAGTTCCAGATCTCAACAGTTCTACCTTACATAGAAGCTTAGCAACAGCCCTTATGTATGATAAGAGTGGCAGGAGTCTTATGGATGATGGTTATGAAGATGAGAAGGTAAGACATTACATCATCATCCTTTATGGATGTTGCATTACTTGAATCTGTCCACCGTTAGTTTGTAAGAAAATATTTTATTTTGTAAGTACATGTGCATTTTAAATTTATTTAGATAAGCTGTTTTGCATCAGAATCTGTTGAAAAGGTAACTAAAGTCATGAAAGGTAGTTCATGTCTTATCCACAAGTTGCTGACTCCTACCTCGACTAATAAATTAATTGCATGTTGGTAACGGAAGGCATGTTCCACGCACAGTTGTTAACTATTGTTTTCAAACAGAAATGAAGATGTTCATAATACATTAATCATATGGATCATTTGTCATTCAATTTGTCACAGGCTATTTAATTAATTATGAGAACCTAATTCTAAACAATGATGATTAGTGTGATTTTAACTTTTACTGTCAGTAGGACTGTGAAGGGGGCTGAACTATTCAAATTATTAGTTGATGTATATGAAGTTATTCAGCAAAGAGCACAACATAAGAATGATAAATTCAATATTTTAATTTGGGTGCTGAAAGATGAGTTGTGTTTACTGGAAAATAAATCCGCTAACTTACTGTAGAAATCTATTTCTGGTAGGGTTCACAGTGATAGTCGATGACATTAGTTACGTTTTGCATTGAATAATCAGCTAGTGTAGAGCACTGAGAGTGGCAACATTATGTAATGTAATAGTAGAAAACCATCATAGTTGCCATCTCTTATATGACAATTATTTGCTCTCCTACCTTCTTTGTGTCTGGAACAAATGGATTTCTTTTGTATTGAGCCTGTTGAAAGATTCCACTTCAAATCTCTTATAGGCCAGAATGCAGGTGATAAAATAGGTTACTGGTAATTGTAGTTGGCCAAAACATTGGCCGTACAATGTAGTTGGCTGGGACAGTGTTAACAGTCCAAGTGTGTGCATGCCTGTATACATGTATTCTTTATTTGTTAACTCTGAAGGAGGATGCTATCAGAAGCTTAGCATTGTTTTCAGTCTTCTTTGTTGTTGTTGTTGTTGTTGTTGTTCATGTAGATCGTGTTCATTCTTTGATCATTTTGTACAGTGATACAGACACATCACTTCTAAATAGATATGCAGTACACAGAATTTAGATAATATCCTACTGACCACAGAATTGGCATACAACACCGTGACCTCATTGGAACATTCAACTGCTATCATGGGACACAATACACTAAAGACTTGTATTGTAGTGGCCACACAGTCAACAGTAACAGCTGATAACCACTACCTAGAGATTATCACTTGTAGATATTCAGTTGTCTCCACACGATTGTTTGGCTTCTAGGCCCCAATTTTGAACAATTGTAAAGGGCACCCAGAACTGAGGTGCGTGAATAAGATGGTAAAAAAACACCTGGAATGGAATCTGAATCACTTACACCAGATTGTTTTTAATTGATTAGTGCAAGATTTGTCTGATAGATGACAATTGCCGTAGATTAGTGTGTAGGTACCCAGTTGTGAGTGCACATCATGGGCATGCAGTCCCACAAGTTCAAGAAGGTGGATCAGTTATGTTTTGGACTGCTAACATTCACAGATACCGAACACCTCTCATTTCTGTCAAGGGTAAGTTGAAGGCTGTGAAGTATCAGGGCAGAATCCTTCAGACTTTTTTTTAACCCTTAGTCAATGTTTCAGCAATGATTTCGTCTACTGAAGCAATAATTTATGAGCACACCACACCCACTCTGTTAATACCTCCATAAAGAAGTAGGAGCCAACCAAATGGAGTGGCCTACAGTATGTGCCGACTTGAAACCAATACAACTTGCTGACATAAGTTGGGACTTGCAGTGTGTCATTGTAAGAACCCTCTCCAAACACTGGATGACCTCAGGAGTGGGAATGACTTGAGCAGCAAAATCTTGACAACATTGTAGGTAGCATGCTTATAGAATCCAAGTGTACATATTGAATGTTACTGGTCAGAGCTGCTGGTGATAGGGGCCGTGTGTGTGTGTGTGTGTGTGTGTGTGTGTGTGTGTGTGTGTGTGTGTGTGTGAGAGAGAGAGAGAGAGAGAGAGCGGAGAGCGAAATTGCTTTTTTGAACGTGTGTGTGTTTTCTTTGCTGAAGAAGGCTTTGACTGAAAGCTACAATGTATAAAACAGTAACAGTCTTTTCATTGTGCCTGTCTGCAACTCAACGGGTCATCTTTACAGTTAGTAGCAATCTATCCTTTTCCTAATATTTTCGAATTTTACCTAGATATAGCTCTTCATTCCACAGATGCACAATTTCAAACAGCTGCCTTTATTTTTGTTTCTGTTTCATTTGTCACAAAAGATGTTTTTTGTAGTTTCGTAAGGTTTATCCTTTCATTCTCTGCTCCAGTTGAATCTAAGGCCACACACATTCTCAGATAAGCAGACAGAGCAAAACCCCTTTTGAGCAGATTACATGCCAAAAGTGACATTATGAAAAAATAGGTACTTGCAGATAGTCACTGTAGTACATTTTGATTTTAGCCAAAAGACATACATGTTTATTGTCGAGGAGGAATGTTAATGTAAATGACAAAATTGCTTGTTGCCAATGGTGACCAGAATGGTTTGAAAGATGGACACCATTTAAGTGTATCAAAAACAAAGGTTGTTGGTTGATTCTTGTGGAAATAAGTCAAAATTGTATAGGTGTGAAAATATATGCTTAATGTAAATGTTTACTGCTTGGGAAATTTATGAACAAAGTGTATATATCGTATGTATAAAACTACAACCATTTATGAATGTGTTGGTGGGAGCTGCAGTCAAATAGATACTTGTGCTCGAAGAAGGGCCTGCTGTGGATACACGTGCACTTCGTTTTGCATTAGAATTTACAGTTAAGGGAACATTGGAGTATTGAAAAGGATATTAAGAGTTCCAACTAATCATCATTCTTTTACATTTGGTGTTCCATAGATCATACAATGAAGGAGAGCCTTCAATCATATAAGATGAGTCAATTTATTCACCAATTGGCAGGAGCACCCACTGCAGGGTACTTCTGTAAAGTACAATTATATCTAATTATGACTAGCACTAATTTTCCACATTGAAAATTATGGGGGTAACTTCTATATTTCTTCGTTTATAATCTGAACATTTGTATAACTTTACACACTACAGTATGCAGGGTGAAGCAAACATCATTTTTACCTCAAAAAAGTTTTGATTCAGTAAATATAATAATCTCTTTTTCCATAGAGGAATAGTGATGAGACCTCGTGAAACATCTTCATTGATCCCAAGATAAAGGTATTAACATTATTTCTTAATGGAACCATATTTTTGTTATCATTTCATACATCAAAATAGCAGATCTCTATGATGAAAGTTCAGTAATATCACTTTTTTGTTTGTTTGACAAGAAATTTTGGAGAAAAAAATTATTATAGGGATTTATGTACTATTATTGTGGCCGTTCGAATGGGGCACACCCATAAATTTGCTCCACACACTGTTGAGTGTGGCATATAAACAAGACATATTGCTTGCCTCTGGTGCTATTTCCCTGGAAACATTTCATACAGGCTTGATAACAACATTAAAGAGAAGCCATTATTTTATCAAGTACATTGGGCTGAAGTATTTTTTGATATCCACCGCCCTAGATAGGGAAGATATTCCACAGATGTCTGCACCAGTTCGCACACAATTTCTTATGGTTGAACTTTGGCATGGTTGAATTTTGCCATTGTTGAACTTTGCCTTCAGTACTCAATGGAGGTATTTCTGACTTAAAATTAATTTGTGGTCTCTCATTATTTTATGTTACATTCTGTCTCGGGTTAATTGTTCCAATTAAAGTGAGTGTTAGACACACACTCTTCACCAAATTACATTTTATCATAAATTTTTTCACCTTTATCTTTAAATTTGTGTTTAAGAATGCAATTATTGTTCAGTATTGTGTTGTGGAAATGATATGGAGAAGTCTTCAGAGCCAAATGTGTCTTAGAATATGATGTTATGTTTGAACCTGATACAGACATTCACATGTTAAAAAGATGTTATGTAGAATAGTTTGCAAGTCTACATTAGATACTCAACCAAGCATTGATATTAGCCAGTTATTTGTTCTAACTTTTAATTACCAATGAAATAAATGCCATTACTTGCTGTGGTGTCACTCAGCAATTTAATTTTATATATTATTTTAAGCCATGGTTAGCTGTAAAATTCTTGACTAGATGTTTTGTTTAGCTGGTTATTTCTTCCTCTTTCTTTTTACAGTTGCCAAATTCAGTGCATACATCTGATGTGAGTCAACTGGGTGCGGCTTCACTTAAAACTGAGAGCAATTTAGCACCAGTCTTATCACTTGCAAATAAAGAAATAACAACCCCATCCAATTTTGCTTTTCCTTATGCTGGTGAAATGCCATCCCATCAAATGAAAACACAAGCACCATCAGAAGTACAAGACGTACCAAAACTAATTCCTTCATTAGAGGGAGCACCACTTCAGTATGGACATACTAAAGGAACAGAAGGGAAAAAGAGTCATGTGACAGTGCCTGCAGTACACACAGATAAGAAAAATGAATTCAGTTCCAGTTCAGGAATAGGATCGATGTCTGGAACAACATTTAATTTCATGCAGACTGCACCAGTAAACTATATGGCACATGCGCCAATAAACTACCCACACCAAATGACAATGAACTACCCACAACCTATGCCAGTGCCCTATCCATACCCACAGCATGCAGCACCATTCACAGTACCCAGTGTATCTCCAGTAACTACATTGCCAAAACAAAGGTAAGAGTATTTACCAAATATACCAAATATCTTATCTCTTGTCATTGTTAGTGAATGTCATGATAGTTTATAGCCGCCTTCAGTGCTAAAATACTTACTTATTTTATTTAATAAAAATGGGTTTTAAACTATTATGTATATCGGATAGAAACTAAGTTAGTTAGTTTTTGGACTATAGAAGATTTTACTTACACTACATGACGCAAACCGAAGCTGCTGTAAACAGCAACCTCAGTTTCCTTCTGCCTGTATTCCAGGAGAGGGGGGTGGGGGGGGGGGGGGGGGGGTGGGGGGGGGGGGGAGTAATACGGTGGCATGAGTTTGTTGGATTAGAGCTGGCTCATAAGGTATGTTGGCTAAAATAGGTCATTTGCATTGGATGAACAGTGTTTTACATAAATCAGTTGTAATTCTGTAATTTCCTTGTATTTTAGCACTGAAGATGGCTATTTATAGCTGAAAAACTAGATATGCAAGAATTATAAAAAAACCATTGGGATTGTAAGTGATTGCTGTATTCCTATCCTTCTGTACAATAATACAGTCACTATGCACAATGGTTCTGTATGGAATCAAAGTTATTACTCTTTAGCCATCATGTTCATAATGTTTTGTAATTGCATTGTGAAGAGTCTCTTATGTGTATCATGGTACATGCTTTTTTGCCACAAACTTCAGTGAATAAATATGAGCTATAGGTAGAATTTAGAGTAATCATGGTATGCAATTTATATACAAACCTTTAATAATGTTTCATGTACTGAATTATTAAAATGAGAATGACAAGTCTTTATCTAACGGTGTCTCATAAGAGACTGGGAACAGGTTTCATTATTGGTTCAGAGATAATTGGCACTGTTGAACTTCAGTTCACCAGATGTGGATTCAAGTCCTCACCAACCCTTACTGTTTCTATATTCATGTTTTTCTCAGATTACTTCCCATATAAAGCCTACTCTGTCCACTCCTTCTTCACTGTTTCTAGCAAATATTTATTGGAACTTTCCTTTGGTCTCTCTCCTTTCATTTACCTGTTTAAAAAAAAAATCTATCTTAGTGCTCTTCATTTTCATTGTGCAAATGCTAGACTATGGGAGTTAAGTATGTTTATTGCATCTAACATGGGTATTTTAATGCCACAGCTTCTCTAGTTGTGTCTCTTCTCATTAACTTCATATCTGATGCTTGAATTTATCTTTCTCTCTGAGTTTTTTATAAAACATATTTTGCATGAATCTGATTCCAAGAAGGAGGTGAGGTTTCTAGGATCTGTAAAGGAAGACTGTACAGTGTTAATGTTTATTACATTACATCTCAATACATTAATTTTAATAATGCATGTGAAAATAATTTTCTGCTGTTAAAATAGTTACCCGAGAGAATTCTCTTTAATTCATTGTAAAATCTAACCACGTTAGGCTACCCACCAAGCACTTAATACACTCCAGTAGGTTGTTCAAAACATGGTTACTTCTGTATCCCAATCCTATTTGTGCTAATGTCAAGTGGTGACGTCCTTGTAGCAATTGTTTGATCCTCATTTTATGTTCTTTCTTTCCTTTATTTCTTGAGAAAACCAAAAATATTCGCAATGATAAATGACATTAATGGATAAATGTATTGCATCACCGATGGACACACAAGGGACACATTGCCCAGCACTTAAAACAGATCTCCTTGAAGTTTTCGGGATATCATCAGCAGCTTGTCGGTGTGGCCTTCATGCAATCTGGAGATGACATCCTCATGTGGACATATCTATTCCACACTTTTTGTAGGTAACTGATTATGGCTGTCAAGTATTTGAAGGATTGTGCTGTTCTTGATGGCATATGGAAGGCACATATTTCAATCATAGAAGGATTTGGTCTCCATAATATGTTGATATGTAGCTGACTTTTATTTTTAGTGTCAATTTTATTATATCAAACATTTTACATTTACTCTTTTGTCATTTTATTATGCCAGTGTCATCTTTTGTAAAGGTATCTTTTCTTTCTTTTTTTAAATGAGCATACAGCTATTATTGTAAATCTTGGTTCCTGAAAAATCATTAATGCTATCTGCAGTTTGGGAGTTCCCTTTGGAAACTCATTAAAAACTTTTAAAAGAAATTTCTTCATTTTTCCTGTCCACCTTTTTATTATTTTTCCTGTAGCTCTTATCGTGTTACTTAGAAGAGAATATCTTTTTGTTGAAAATACATACACTGATACTTGGCATTGAATTCAAAAGTGGCCTATGGCTGTTGTGTACTGGTTTGATGCAGCTCTTCACACTAGTCTGTCATATGCAAGCCCCTTCATCTTTGCATAACTACTGGAACCTACATCTGTTTGAACCAGTTTTTACCCCTCACACTCCCCCCCCCTCCCCTCCCCTCCCCTCTAATTACCAAATTGAAGATTCATTGGTGCCTCCATATGTGTCATATTAACAAATCCTTCTTTTAATTGAGTTGTCACAAGTTTGTTTTATTCCTGATTTGATTCAGTGCCTCTTCTTTAGAATGTTTATTTGGTTACAAAACTTCTTATTAACAATCTATTTTAGTCTGAAAATAACAGAGATATTCACAAGCACAAGACGAGGAGAAGTTATCTGCGTTACCTTCTAAAAATCTAACTTTGGCATGGTAAAGGATGAAATATTCTCTTTGTATCATCTGTATTTTATTTACATATAAGGTTGCAATCCAAGAAAGATTTCCTAATCTTTGACATTATATTCAGTGTTAATAATTTTCTCATTTTCATAAACTCTTTTTCTTGCTATTGCCAGTGTGCATATGTCCTCTCTATATCAGCCATAGTCAGTTATTTTGCTGCCCAAATAGCAAAACTCATCTACTACTTTTAGTGTCTCATTTCCTTGCCCAATTCCTCCAGTATCATCTAATTAATACTTGCACAATATGTAAGTGAATAAAATTGGGGATACATTACAGTTCTGTCTCACTCCCTTCTCATGCTTCCCTTTCATGTTCAGCAACTTTACAAATGCTATTTCTGTCAATATGTTCAGTCTATATTCTAAGATAGGGTAAGTTCGGAAAAAGTATGCACTTCCTATTAAATCACTCATATCTCCTAGATAAGAAGGTAAAAACCAACTTCTTTTGTAACAAATTATTTCTAGTTTATTTAGGAACAACATATATCAGTACAGCCGCCTAACTTTTAACACATACATTAAATGTCACATGTGTAAGACACTGCTCTTCCATACTGTCACCTCAATTGTGATATGTAGTGAAAGTGTACACACTAATATAAATCACAAGAAAATTCACCACATCCTTCATAACCTGTGTGTTTTTCATTCCACCATTGGGAACAATTATCACACTTAATCTAATCTTCCACTATACGCCTCTGTAGTCTTCACCCCACACTGGACAGTTCAAAACATCGTATCCCTCCTTGGGTTTGGACCTGGTTATTCCTGAAGTCGATGGCACGGGTAAGTCCAGATTATCCTTAGAGATTCTGTGTTGTTCAATAGTGTTATTTGTCACTTAGTTAATTTTCTGGTTTAGCTTTTCTAACCATGCATTTTTGTACAGAGACCCAGACAGAATATTGGATTTTTTGCCATTTGCTTCTGTGTTCTTGGAAGTGGATAAATATTGAATAGGCCTACCTCTGCTTGTACATCAGCATTCTGCTTTATTTGTGTCTGTCAATCATTGAGAAGCAGCAAAGTCTGTCAGTCATTGAGAGGCAGCAGTCCGTGGGCTCTTGTTGAACTCCTTTGCTTTCTTTAGTAGTTGGAAATTCAGCTCTGTCTGCGAGTTCTACTGGAGCAAAGTCTTCTGCTATGAAGACATCCGGATTGACCCAGGAATATTCCCATTGACTCAAAGGATTTCTCAACAGTTTGAGTTGCATCTGCTCTGGAATATGCAGCTTGAAACAAGGGTCTCACATCTGTCTGTCTAATGGGTCTTCCTGGATTAGTAACAATGACCTTACCTAGCTTCCACTGCATACACTGATTTAAGAGGACCCCAGAACCTCTTGTCCAGGGACTTGTGGCTGGAATGGGAAGCTAGGGAAAGAAGAGGTATGTTGTTATCTGCAAAGTGCAATGGCTTCAAGAGAGCAATAAGATCCATGATTGTCCTAAGTGAGGAGTATAGAATCATTAGTTCGCAGGTTTATGTGCTGAGCAAAGTGTTTCAACCACTGCACAAACAGTTTGGAGTTTATGAAACCAGACTTGTAAGCCAAGGCTTAAGTCCCTACTGGGGCGTCAGAGAAGATTTCTGGCTTCATATGTTTATGAGGGAAAATCAAGACTGGTGGGATGTAAATTTCTGTGGGGTTGAAGCAGCAGGCTGCTGTTACAGTTTCTCCTCTTTCACCTTACACTGCATTGCAGACTGTTTTCTTGCCTTTTGGAGACAGAATTTTAGGTATCTTGTGTGGTAATGTTGACAGTTCTGTCTCGTCCATGTTGAAAATGAAAGATTCTGTTAGGTTGAAACTTTTTCACATCGTAGCATGACTCCAAATTATTAAAAAATTGGTCTACTTGGGTTTTGTTAAAACTCATAATTTGCTTGAAGCTGCACTCTTAGCTCAGGATTATGAAGAGATAATCCCTGTCTCTTGCTAAAGTCAGTCAGCCAATCCCTTCCTGCCAGTGTTACAGCTCGTTTGAACCTGTGATCAAGATTATTCTGCTCTGCAAAATTGAATACCAGCCTCATCATTTGTCTTCTGGTCAGACCACAAAATCGGGCATCTAGGTCCAGGCAGTGATCTGGAAGTTCTTACTCCATGACTGGATTGAACGTCTTTTGAATCTGCGTAATGATGTGGGGGCATAACTCTGTTAAGATAAATAAGAATCTCTTTGGAATTAGGTACACTGCGTTCCGCCTAAAGGCCAACAGAACACAGTACTCACTGTGGGTATACGATAACAGTAATAATAAGACAATACTTACTGCTTTTAGTCACTTCCTTAGCGTACAGCCATTTGTTCCCAAGCATTTCACAATGTTTCTTTTACTTCCCCATTAACAATTCTATTTCTTGCGTCTTCAATTATAGACTCCGTAAAATGAGCCTCCTTTCTCTTTTTCTCTTATATTTTTCCGTTTTCCGGTTCCTACATATTTGGAAATAAAATTGATTTTAAATAAAAGAAACAGCATTACAACAAAACACACACTTTTTTCTATTTAATTTAGTAATGAAGGAAACTCACATATTTTGGTCACACAAATGCATACACTAGAAAAATTGTTTTGATGCAAAGAAAATTATTCAGACAGAATGTTAGAAATGAAGGGAGTGCAGTAAGAGTACGCATGTAGTCTTTTCGGCTGCCTTATAGTGTACTCTTAACCTATGCATGACATAGTTAAAAAAAGAAGTCAAATATGGCTGTCTATTTGGTTCCGCAGTTTGTTGTGTTGTGGTTTTTCCCTAACAGAACGATGATTCTTTTGGCAAATAATTTTATTTTATAGTGCTAGAAAGTGCTTATTGCTAATGATGAACAACTTAAGGGGAGTACATATGATGAAATTGGTCAAAAAGTGACATTTTCTGATTATTATCTCTTAATAGTATTTGATCTGTCCTGAATAATTTGATGTGTCATTTGTCGATTAATTCCAATTGGAAGTGTACAGTTTATCATTTCAAAGTTAATAGCACAAGTGTAAAAAAATCCGGTCTTTCTTCATTGACTTGCTATCTCTGGAACTATTCAATCTACAAGGCTGTGGTTTTCAGCTATTTATTCCTTGAATTCATGTGAAGAGGTTGGCTGCACTGTGTAAAAAGAATTGGCAGTATTGCACATGCATCTTGTGGATTTACTTTGTGGTTGTAGTGTTTTACAGGTGTTGAACTGTATACATAGTGGTTTGGTGTACTATTACACATTCTTATTCCTCATTTCCACATGACGAAAAGAAAGAGTTCTTTTAATAAGTGACATTTTCTTGGAAATCAGCATTTGAGTGGATCTGAATCCAATTTTTATCCTGAAATAGATGTTTCACAGACACACAAAAAGGACACGCCTACTAGTGCTTTGAGGAGGAAGCTTGGAAACCATGAGGATTTATTTATTGACAAAGGAGATCATGTAAATAGTTTAGGTTATGTTTTATTAGATTTGAGTGTGTTAGAACAAGGATCATGTAAGGATTGTGGTGGGCAAATTAGCATCTTTGAGGACACAACTGCAAGGACTAGACTAGCTAACAAACTTGTTGTTCAGTGAAAAGTTCGCAGGCTCTCTACGTCATTTTGGGCTTCTCAAAAGTGCAAGAATGACTTGTTTGAGAGCAATGTTACATTCTATCATCAATAAATTACGGCCATAGTCATAGCCCCTGTGCGTTTCAGCATTAAATTGAAACCTTCTGGTGCCTTCAAGTCTCTTCCACTTATACTGCCTTCTTTCATGGTTCTTAACAATTTAAGGTCCAAATACTTACAAATATTCTGGGCAGAGAAAACCAGCCATTTATACAGTTATTTACAACCTTACTGTCGCATATTTGTTTGAGGAATCTTAAAGGGCAGTACACACTAAAAATGACAAAGCTTCAAGATTTATTTCTCATCTTTATTTTAGTTCTGTGATAGGTTACAAATTTTACAATACTGATGAAGTGGTGAGGTGAGTTCGTTGAGCAGTTTCTCATGTAATTGGCTTCCATATGGAAAAGTCAGCAGAAGCAGTCTGGCATGCAGGGATGTTGCAATCAGGGATATACCAGCTTGTTTTTCTTCATTAATTTTCCAGTAGACTTGTCTTTTCTAAGCAAGTCATGCAAACCCATGTTGAATTTTGCTTCAACTTAGTTGCAGGAATTTTATCAGGAAAGTCTTGTCCTTTTGCTTATAGTGAGCCAGTATTGTGCGTTTCTGAAATAATCCTTTCCCAATTTCTTAAGACTGTTCCCACTCAGATATTTATCCTTCCAATCCAGACTCAATTCTTCATTTAGAGTTTCCAAACATTCTTAGTCAACAAGCATGGCATATTTTAGCAGAGTTACAGGGAACATTAAAACCTTAAAGAGTACACACTTGAATCGTGCGACTATACAAGCATACAGTGACTCAGTCATGACAGCTGCTCTTAGGTTCACTTTTGAAGTAACTCTATGAACTGACACAAGGGAGCAGCACCTGTCGATGGACAGGTAGTGAGACATACATACATTTTTCTCATGTGAAACATCACAATTTTCGAGCAACAGATGGCTTCAGCTTCATGAAACATCGCAGTCTGAGACATATTTGGGTGCAATCCTTTGTAGACAGTGTTGTGGCCCAAATTATGCTTGGGCTTGGTTTCTAGAGTGTTAAACCAATTGATAGCAATGAATAAGTTTATCCTGCAAAATTCTGCCATGCAGCTTCTCCATTCATTCCCTGCAAGGAGCAATGTGTTCTTCCATTGGGCGGACAAATTTGTCAGAACAGAGAACTGTAGCTGGATGTGCTGGGAGGATGCAGGAGACAGATCTTGTTCTAGGATGTTTTGCACAAAAGTGAGCCATGTGACAAGGATTTGGAAGCAGGAAAGGCTTAAGGCTGGACTAGAACTGATTGTTAGTTGAAGTGGGGCAGAATTTGTCTTTTACACCTTTTTTTGACACACTTCTTTCTTCCCTTTTTTAAGTATCATCTATGTCTGGGCTCTTCACACTTTTGTAGTTTACCTTATGACTAACTGATAACTTCATTTAAAGATAAGAGTAGATATTCACTTGAGATAACTCATTGGACATAGCATGAATTCGCTAAATTGCTTATAGTTTATTATGCAGCCAAAAAATTTACTAATAACTGGTTGACAAATTTTTGTAGTTTTGGGAAATTAGAGATAATGACTGGATTGACACAAAAAGAAAAAGACGTAAAAGTAAAAACAGCCTCTAGTGCTTTTGACAAACTAATTATTGTTCCCAAAAAAGCTCTGAAACAAAAAGTTTATAATCAGCATATTTTACAGTTTTGACTTAGTGCTGTGAGACATGGTCTTGTAAGTGAGAACCATTCAAAAACTGAATGTTGCTCAACAAGGGAGGTGTACATTGGAAATCACAGTAGAAGCAGGTGAACAGACAAATAGAACAGGGAACAAACTGACATGAAAGATTAAATTTTGAATGTAATGAAAATGAAATGGCGGTGGTCAGGATGTATAGCTTGCCAAATGGATAGTACACAGATCAAGGAAGTTCTTTGTGGGATTGCTGAAGATAAGTGTGAACAAAATCAATAAGCTAATGAAAAGTGAATAGAAGACAAGAAGACGTTAGAAAAGAAGCAGGCGTGACATGGACGTATATAACTGAAGCCTGTAGCACATGGAAAAACTAAAGGCGGAGGCGGTGCTGGTGGTGGTGGTGGTGGTGGTGGTGGTGGTGGTGGTGGTCTGCAAATTCCCATCCCAGCTCTGATGGGATATTTTGTTTCTCTTTTTACCAGAACCATCAGCAATAAAGATATATATAAATGATGAGGAATTTAAAGGTAATAATGACATGGAAATATGAAAGATAAAGAATAGGCACTCTATTACTAAGTGAGAGAGTGTTATCTTGGGCTGTAATTGTCCATCTTCTGCATTCCTGTGTGAAATTATTCTTAGCTGCATTTATGAACTATAATATTAAGGTGGGCAGTGTACAGGAAATAGAAGAGAATGAAGAAAGAATTTTCATTCTGCAGTGAAGTATGTGCTGATTCAAAACTTTCTGGCAGATTAAAATTGTATGCTGGTCCAGGATTAGAACCTGGGACCTTCTTCCTTTCACGGACTAGGTGTTCTACCAACTGAGCTATTCAAACATGACTCACAATCTGTCCTTCCAGCTCTACTTCAGAGCCTTGAGTTTTGTTTGGACAGCTCAATTGGTAGAGCACTAGTCCTAGAAAACAAAGGCCCCCCATTTTTGTGTCTTGATCCACCAGACAGTGTTAATCTGTTAAGAAGTTTCAAAGATGAAATCATTAAATGGCTATATGGAATGGTGATCTTTTGAATACCATTTCAGAATTCGAAAATTTTAAGAGTGCGTCTGCAAATGAAATTAAACAGTGGAAAAAAAACACACACACTATATGGTGACTAGCATATATCCTTTACATAATATTGTAAATGAGATTAGTGAGGTTGAATTGAGAGTCAAACAAAAGTTTTGGTGGCAGACACCAACACCTTTTATATTAACTATCAGCTCAGAAAAGAGGGACTATTATATAGAAAATGAAAGAAAAACAATAAATTGCAACAATGGTTTTAATAATCATTACAGACTGGAGTCCTAATACAGGTGACAAAATGACTGAACATCGTTGTGCAGAATAAAAAGCTGGAAAAGAGTACATCTAATTTCTTAAAAGTTTGTGTTGGTGACGTATTTAACAAGCAAGGTTTCATACAATAAAATTACAATAATATGTGTTTATCAGACTAGCTCATGTTTTGTTTTTTGTTTTAATCTGATTACTGAAGTTGTATGCTTCTGGGATTGACAGACTAATGAGAAATTGATCGTCTTTATGCATGTTTGATAAAATGTAGTATTAAACAAAATTATTATAAAACTAAAATGAGAGGTACACCTCCAAAAATATCTTGTTCTTTCAAAATAGTGAGTATTTAAGTTTTATGCATCTTATGCTTTCCATTATTAATTTTTAATCTACTTTTGATTTTTAGGGCTGGTGAATTAAATATTGACAGTAAAAACAAAGGCAAGCTTCTGAAAAAGCTTAGAGCAAAATTTCCCTTCAAGAAACGGTAAGTATTTATATAATAGGCAAGCTAAATTTAACAGAATAATGTTATGTCCATAGATTTATGCTAACAAAAGTTGAATACACTTTATGAAGTTTGTGTCATATGCAGCTGAGGAGATGGTGACTGTACTTCTAAATTAAATTAAAATAAAAAGCAGTATTGCAAGTTACTTTAGTTGTTTGTTTCCCAGTTATTGGAAGCTGAGAATGGGATAGTTCAACATCAATCTCTTCCATAGTCTCAGTCTTCCTCCTCTCCTTTTAGTGTGCATGTCTGACCTATCAGTCACTGTTGGCAGCTTCTTATTTGATGCCTTCCACATTCTTTCCTTAACAAAATGTTCTTCCAATAATACTAGGAAACACATAACCAACACATGCACTAAGAAAAGTTTGTCTTGTCGTGCTGAACAGTAATGCCTTCACAGATGTGAAATTTCCTCAGGTTTACAAATACATTTTACACACTTCATTCTCGTGTTCTGATGTGATCTGTCTGAGCCACTGCTAAATAGACACCAGAGAAAATAAGCATATTGTTCCTTTGCCCCAGTGCTGCTGCTGCTGCTGCTGCTGCTGCTGCTGCTGAAAATTGTAATAAGGAATTCTGTCTCCAACTTGGCTTCGTGATACCATAGTCTGCTTGGTGTGTGTGTTCAAGATCACTGCATTATCAGTTGATAGTCTCCTCTGTCCTTGCCTTTCTTATTTTCATTTTTCATTCATTGATCCTTTGACATCCATTTGTTTTTATCCTATTTTATTCCCTTGAATGCTTCTTGCCTCCTCTGTCCAAACTACTTCTTAATGTATCACAGTACTTCAGCTAGAATTGAAGAATAAACAGATTTAAACTCATACTTTCCATAAAAATTTCTGTAGCTGAAATCTCCTGCCATTCTATACATCATATCTGCCCATTTTTTATTTAAATGTAATTATTTAATGTTTTATCCTTCGTCCTCTTCCTCCTCCTCTTCTTCTTCTTCTTCTTCTTCTTCTTCATCTTCATCTTCTTCTTCTTCCCTTGGCATTTCATTTCTACACTGCTCAGACCTGCCATTTCAAGTATACATAACAGACTCTACCACGTAAGATTTTTAAGAGTTCATCATCATCTTAGGTTTGAAACAAGAATTTAGAGCTTTGAATGCAGACTTGCATCAGTCTGGTCTTAAGAGCTGTCAGCCTAGTTTGAAGGTGTATTTCTTTATTGCCTTCTCCTCTTCCTGAAGTACCTGTCTTTTCAAGTTTGAAAAGTCTGGGTTGATTCATCATTGAAATGCTTTCTCCCAAAATAAGGCAGCCATCTCATCAGCAAACACTTATAACTTGAAGTAGAGGTAACTGTTTTATCAGCTGACGTCATATTTCCTGAAACATTTGAAAAAAGAATTGTATCAAAAATGACACATTTTGGAGGGCTCTGTAACCCAGTGCATCAATTAAAATTGTACATTGTCACGTTAAGCAAGTATACATATGACAGTCATCAAATACAGCAGTTTTGTGTTCCAGGAATTTGCAGCCATTCTTCATCATTTGCTACTTGAATTGTGTTTATTATTGCTTCTTGAATTATGTTTTATCATGCAGATAAAAATGGATGAAAGGGAAACAGCTTTTAAACTACAACTACTTTTGAGCTTACAGTATCTAATAAATTTGATTGTTTATTGGAGATAGGAAGGAAAGAACAAGTTTTTTGGCGGTCCTACAGCATCATGACCAAACCTAGGTTAACACTATCATGAGCCATGTGAATACCGAGTTGAGCAGGCTGCTGCTGCCTGAAATGAAATCTCATATGAGTGTCGTGCATGTTGGTGCAGTTCAGTAATGCTTGCATACTAGACATGGGCAACACTTGAATATGTGAGAGAGGAAGTTAGTTTGGTTGAGCTTCATGCTAAAATATTCAGAGGGGCCACCATAACACAAGGTAGGGTCCCTGTGGTTACTGGTGTCACAGGGGTACTTTCTTTTAGGTTAAAATCAGGAATCAGGTTCCCTGTTGTGTAAGAAGTTAAAATAACAAAAGAGCTCCACAAAATGTTTAAGAACGCACAGAAAAGTAAGGTTAGCATATTTCATAAGAATGTTGGAGAACTGAGTAACAAGGTATAAGAGCTTCCTACTTGTTTGGACAATTTAGAGAGCTCCAAAAAGATAGACAACTTGGGTCTGTGTGAGCACCACACATCCACAGGCCTATGGTAGTTACATATAAAAGATTGCACTTTATTGTCGTACTCATGTACAACTAATATGGGAAAAGAGGGAGTTTTTGCATATATTAAGACAGATCACAAGTTCAAGAACATAGAAGCAAGTAGATTTTATAGAGAACAGAATATGAAGTGTGTTCTTGTGAGTTGATATTGAAAAATAGTTCACTTTATAAACCGAATGGATTCCTTAGTACGCTGTCTGCCAAACAGCAGCAAACAATTTATAATCTGCAGCAGTGATTTCAGTGTAGATTTTCATAAGGTTTCTGACAGGAAACTTTTCCAACACAGGTGGATAAAGAAAGTGAGACATAAAGACAGTAGGGCTTTAATTGATAATGTCTTCTTTGATGAAGCTGAAAGCAAGAAAATAGCCATATATCCAGTAACAAATGCTATTTCGGATCATGATACCTAGTTCGTTAGGATGTGTAAGATAGTGCCGTACAATATAGATACTGTAAATACTGGAAATCGGTTAGAATAATTAATGATTCTTCGACAAATGTTTTTGAGGGTAGCTTATGAGAGAGGGCCTGGAATGAAATTTATAATGAACTAAATGCTGACGTAATATTTAACTTATTCCATGATAAATTCTTATCATTATGTGAAAATGCTTTCCACATAAGCTAATCAGAATGCTCGTTAAAAAGTTGTTTAAAAATCAAGGAACACGCACATTATGTCAGAAACAGTAGTTCCAACGAGACTTTAATCCTTACGAGACAGCAAAAAATGACACAGTACAACAGACCACCGAACATGATAATGTCACTATTAATTTAAATGGATAAATAACCAGTGACAGGTAGAAGATGTGTTTAATAATCATTTCTTAAATGTGGTAGAAAATATAAGGGCAAGAAATTCGAGAGAATAATCAGAGCAGTATGTTCAAAAAACGACTCGCATAAAATTTAATCACATCAATGTTTCACCAACTTCTTGTGATATTAAGAAAATTACATATTTTCCCAAAAATAAAAGCTCGTCTGTAACTGATGATTTACTAAAGACTTGTTCCCATATGAGTAGTGCTGTCTTTTACTCAAATATTTAAAGCATCAGTAACTTGGGCATTTTTCAGTGAGATTGAGATACACCATTGTCAAACCTGTCTCCTAGAAGGGTGATAGGACATATGTCAGTTACAGATCCATTTCAGTACTGATTTTTGAGAAGGTCATGTATCCTAGTACAATGTCCCCTCTGCTCAACAGTAATATCCTCAGGAAATCATAGTTTGGATTTCAGAAGAGATCCTCAACTGAGAATGCCGTTTATACATTCACCCACCAAATTTCAAAAGCACTGATAACAAAACAGCGCCAGTTGGTATTTTCTGGGACCTATCTAAGGCGTTTGACTGTGTGAATCACAATATTCTCCTGAATAAACAAAGGTTTTTGTGAAATTGGTGGTATAGCTACCCAATGGATAATATTATATGTAAATAAAAGAAAGCAGAAAGTTGCATTTAATAATTCAAGTCGTGTAAGCAGGGAAGATTGTTCTTACTACGGGGAAATAACTTATGGGGTTCCATAAGGCTGTATCTTATGTCCACTATTGTTTCTCATGTATGTAAACGATCTTCCGTCTAATATACAACAAGCAGAATTAGTTCTTTTTGTGGCTGGCGCTGGTATCATAATTAATCCAAACACACATATGGCAACGGAAGAAATGTTCAAGTATACTGAGTTGGTTGCTACTAATGGTCTCATTTTGAATTTTGAAAAGACACAACATATTCAGTTCTACACGTCTAGAGGTACTACAACAGTAATAAGCATAACCCATGGTAAGGAGGAAATAACAACTAGAGTGGAAACTTCAAAAATTTTAAGGCGTCCCTATTGATGAGAATATGAACTGGAAGCAAGACATTTTGCAACTCCCAGTACAACTTCTTTCAGCCACATTTTCACTTTGAATAATTGCAAGTTTTGGGGAGAGAGATATCAGTAAGTTGGCATATTTTTCATATTTTCATTCAATAATGTCATATGGAATGAAGTCCTGGTGTAACTCATCTGTATGGAAAAAAGCCTTCATCATTCAGAAACGTGTTGTAATAATTATTATGTGGTGTTCATCCACAATTATCCGACATTAGTTTAAGGAATTATACATTTTGACTACTACTACTACTACTACACAATACACTTATTCCCTCATGAAGTTTGTTGTAAATAATCTAGAGCAGTTCAAAATGCTGTACAGAATTAAAATACCTGAAGAAGAAGAAGAAGAAGAAGAAGTGAAATTCATTACTCCGCATTAAGGTCATCCGTGGAACAAAAAGGTGTGCTCCCTACTGCAACCAAAATTTCTGATCATTTACCAGTGATAGAAAATTTCTGACTGACAGAAAAGTTAAATTTGAAAAAAACTGAAAGAATTTTTACTTGACAACTCCTTCTGTTCCTTGGAGAAATTCTATAGAGTAACTAACTCACATATACATAAAAAAGAAAAACTTTGTAAATGATAAGCATGTAGCCATATTTGTAAATGAATGTGTTTGTAAATCTAAAATGACTCATTCCACATCGTTACAAGTAATCTTACAAATGATCTATAGAGATTGAAACTAACTAGTGAATATTACCTGTCTCTTGCAACTGAGTGTTTATTTTGTATGTGACCAAACACTTTTTGTCTGTTCATAGAGGACATCATCAGCGGTCTATAAAATAAATGATAATTACTTAATTATACACATCTTGTTAAAAGACATGCAGTGTTTCCAGGTAAAACATTTTGGTTGTCTTACTATAATTATGGTAAGAATTTGGATGGTTTGTTTTAATAATCACACAGTATGTATCACGTTTGTACTAAAATTACAATTTGGGTTAGTGAAAAAGATCTCACTTCATCGTATACTGGAAATATCTGGTAAAGCTACAGTGTGTTAATTCCTATAATAAGATTTACTGCCATATCTTTGCATTAGGTGTGTACAACAAAAGAAAACCTAATGAAATATACACTGAGTGAGAAAAAAAAATTGCAACACCAAGGAGGAGTTGTGCAACATAAACGAAAGTTGATAGGCATGTTTCTACATCCGAAAGATGATGTCTGTTCAGATTTTGCACCAGTTGCTCGAGAGTGGCACTAGTAGCGCCACTGTGGGGATATAATTGTCGTGAGCGTTACTTGTTATTGAGATTGGACATGGTGAGTTGTTGCTAGTCAAGAATTCCTTTAAGGTGACAAAGACACCATTATCAACACCTCACTGAGTTTGAACCTGTGACATTGCAGAAAGACTTGGCAAATGAAACCACTGTACGTGATTGATGGGGGCAGTGGTCACGAGAATGTTCAGTCGTAAGATTATCGGGTTCTAGTTGGCCACATAGCACTACCGAGAAGGAAAACCATCATGTTTGGCATACAGCTGTGGCACATCATACTGCATCTACAGAAGTAATTTAAGCAGCACTTGGCACCACAGTGACACAACAGACTGTTACAAATCAATTACTTCACGAACAGCTCCAAGCCAGACACTCTGTAGCATGCATTCCACTGACCCCAAACCTCTCAAATTCGGGCACATTGTTGATACTCGTATAGTGGGTGCATCCATAACCAAGTCAGCAACAGTGTTTGGTCTTTCAAGAGGCACCTTATTGAAGATTTATACCGTGTACAGGGAAAGCGGAAAAGTCATCCACTAAGTCACAATGCAGATGAAAGTGTGAGTCCAGTGACTGTGACAGAAGGTCATTGAAGAGGATTGTGACAAAAAATAAGAGGACAGAGGCTGCTAACGTCACTGCAAAACTGAATGTTCACAAATCCTGCAGCTCTAAAACAACACAAAGGGAGCTTCATAAGCAGGAACTGCAGGGCGAGCTGTGATTCCAGAACAACGTGTTAGTCGTGCTAATGCCCATAACAGAAAAACATAGTGCCAAAGCCGTAAAACGGGGACTATTGAACAATGGAAGAATGTCATTTGGTTGGATGACTTTTGTTTTATACTGTTTCTAACTTCTGGCTGACTTCATTTCCCAAGAGTGAATCATGGTGGGGATTCTGTGATGATTTTGGCAGCCATATCATGGTATTCCAAGCATCTCCCCTGGCCACCACAGTCACCAGATCTCAGTATTATTGAGATTTTGTGATCTGCTTTGGAGAGAAAGGTTCATGATCACTATCCACCTCCATCATTGGTACTTGAACTTCCCACTATTTTGCATGAAGAATTGAATAAGATTCCCTTGCAAAACCATACGGTACCTGTATTTATCCATTACAAAATGACTGAAAACTGTTTTGAATGCAAGTGTTTTTCCTGCACTATATTAGGCAACATAATTTGTTTTACTGTGGTGTTTCCATATTTTGGTCCATCCCTTTTACATATGTGTTTTAAAATATTCTCATTCTTGAAGATGATTAACAATTCTGTAACCTGATTGAGCAGTCATCGTTAATTTTGTGTGCTGTCCATCAATTACAAGCTTCAGAAATGATTATAATGCTTTTGTCAAGCAATGAGTCAATTTGTTAGTGCTATTTGTAATTGCTTTAATTGGATGTTTAGACAGATAATTACTGATTTTTAGTATGGTTTAAATTATTAATCTCAAGAGTGTTTATTATTTATGATACGTTGATATTTGTGTATTTTCTTCTAACAGAGAAGAAGTTGAAGATGTATTATCTCGAATCCGCAAAGAAAAAGGTCACTTATCTGGAATGCGTGTGTCTGATATATGCACCCTGCTTGAGAAGGAATTAGACAAATCATCCAAAAAACGTGAAACAGGTAAATGAAATTCTATATATATTTACCATAAAAAATAAAAAAAACATAATGCATTAGTTATAACTGTTCCTACTAGAAAGACACACACTAATTGCAGATACAAAAGTTATAACATTCATGTATTTCATAATATTTGGTACCATGATTGTACATGGAAAAGACCAAAGATCTTGTGCCATGGGTTTCGCACCAGGATGGAATCAGACCCCCACTTACATACATAGTCCGTGAGCCACCATATGGTGTGTGGTGGAGGGAAACTTGCGTCATTACTGATGATTCCATTTTCTGTTCCACTCGCAAACAGACTGAGGGAAAAGAGCTGAATATGCTTCCATACAAGCCTTAATTTTTCTAACGCATCTTTTCGGTCTTTAAGCGAAATGTACAGTATTGGCAATAGAAACATTCTGCAGTTGGCCGCAAATGTTAGCTCTCTAAATTTTCTCTGTAGTGTGACGTGATGATGTATTCTGTGCTGGTGGTCTGACCAAAAAGAAAATATTTCTCAGTAGTCGTTCACAATAAGAACGTTGTCCTTACGCCAAAGATTCTGAATTTTCATGAAGCATCTCCATAATACTCGCATGTTGATCAAGTCTGCTGGAAACAAAACTAGCGGAACTCCTCTGAATTGCATCAAAGTGTTCCTTTAATCTGACCTGGTGGTGGGGCTTGCAAATACTCTTGCAGTACTCAAGTATGGGTTGCACCAGACCTTAGGTATAGAGGAGCTGCATTTTCCTAGAATTATCCCAATAAACCAGATCCAATCCTTTGGCTACCCTACTACCAACGTTACATGCTTATTCCATTTCATATTCCTTTGTTGTGTTACGCCTACATATTTGCAGCAGGATCGGCAAAAGCTTCCAGGTTGCTACTCGCACAATCCTTGGGCACTCCTGATGATATTGTCATTTCTGAACCCTTTCTGTCAAAGTCAACATATTGTTTTACTTACGAAGTCTTTGAGCCACTTACCTATCTGAGAGCACATCAGACATATCAGGTGCGAATGGAATCCCAGTTTGGTTTTACTAAGAGTACGCTAAGACATTGGCCCCTTAGCTTGCGTTTATTGCAAATTTTCACCCAGCACAAAGTCCCAAGCAACTGGCAAAGAGTGCAGGTGACTTCTATATATAAGAAGGGATCTGCTGAATCACAGGCTAATATCCTTAACTTCGGTTTGCTGCAGAATTGTAAACTATATTCTTCATTCGAGTATAATAAATTTCCTTGAAACCAAAAAGCACGTGTCCACGAATCAATATGGTTTTAGAAAGCATCTCTCATGTGAAACTCAGCTTGCCATTTTCTCACATGATATATGGCAAACTAAGAATGAAGGACAACAGGAAATTCCATATTTCTGGATTTCTGAAAAGCATGTAACATGGTACCCCACTGCAGACTGTTAATGAAGGTAAGAGCCATACGGAATAAGTTCCCAGATATGGGAGTGACTCAAAGACTTCTTAAGTAAGAGAACCCAGTATGTTGCTCTCAATGGCAGGTGCTCATCAGAGACAAGGGGGTTGTCAAAGTGCCCCAGGGAATAGTGATAGGACCACCATTTTCTATACATATGATAGGAAGAATGGGCAGCAATCTGTGATTGATTGCTGATGGTGCTATGGTGTACAGGAAGGTGATGAAGATGAATGATTGTAGGAGGATACAAGATGACTTAGACAAAATTTCTAGTTGGTGTGATAAATGGCAGCTAGCTCTAAATGTAGAAGAAATGTTAGTTAATGCAGATGACTAGGAAAAACCAACCCTTAATATTAGGATACACCATTTTGTAGTGTCCTGTTTGACACAGTCACATTTAAATATCTGTGTGTAACATTGCAAAGTGACATGAAATGGAAAAGGCATGTGAGGATTGTGGTATAGAGGGTAAATGGATGACTTTGGTACAGTGGGAGAATTTTAGGAAAGTGTGTACATTTGTAAAGAAGACCGTGTATGGGATGCCAGTGTGACCTATTCTTGAGTGCTGCTAGAGAGTTTTGGATCTATGCCAGGTGAGAGTAAAGGAAGACATTAAAGCAATTCATAGGCAGGCTGCTGTATTTGTTAGCAGCAGGTTTGAGCAACCCACAAGTGCCACAGAAATGCTTCGGGAACTCAAATAAGAATTCCTGGAGGGAAGATTTTAAGACAAACTTTGTGTTATGGTTGACGCACTTAACGTATTTTATGAATAATTCACTCAATCCACAGTAATACGAAGTGCTGCACCATAGATCATGGTGAATGGCTGAGAATATGTTTTTCAGTTCTTCAGAACTTTTGTGTGATTCTGGCTCTATTTTCGCTGCATAGTGTAGGGTTCGATGAAGTCTACATAACTCAGATTCTTAGATGTTGCATTACATGAGAGTGTTTATGATGGCTACATGTGTTTTGAAAACCATATACATAGTCAGCTGAGAATGGTGAGCTTCCACTGACCAGTGGGTGACAAATTGGCGTGATTCATCGAGCAAGCATGCCTGTTCCAAAATCATTGTCCTGCTTTTCTTTTCACTCACCAATAGTGCTGTACTTGGTGTACCATCAGTGGGCAGTGGAAGTGGATTTGGTATATGCACATTGATGGACTTAGTGATATTGGGTGTGCACTATATCACTGTCCTCACTTGTATGTGGAATCATTTCCCATAGTCAAGAGAGGAATAATGAATATGTACAAGAGGATATATAACAAACTTACTAAAGAAAGCAGGTGTTGAGCACCCCTGTGGCACAAATTCATGATGAATTAATCCTTCAAAGAAAACTATCAGCATGGCTTTGAGATTTGACCGGACAAACACTATCAAGGACTATACTAAATATGCTTTTGGACAAAGCCCTTTTACTTCAGAATTCCCTCAAACACACACACATTTTTATTATCTTTTTGAAGGTTGTCTCATGACATATGACCAAAGAAGAGGAACAATAGACTACATTAAAATGCACTACCCATTCACAGTGTACTATCTTCCAGTCACTAGGTTAAGACTAAGTGATTTGTGAATGTCCTTGAATATAGCACGATCCTCATTCAGTGAGAGAACTCACTGCCCTGGTTCACGTATTTTAACAATTTTAGAATATTATTTCGTGTAAAGTGTCATACGTAAGTTGCTAGGTATATTTTAACATTTTGAGCACAGAGCCAATTTTACTGGACATCCCGTTGAGGCAGTAGACTCGCAAGCCTGCAGCCCCTGGTCATGAGTTTATTTAAAGAGTATAAACAGGTACATAATGGTGCACACGGTAACACCTGTGTGCTTGATGGCAACTATTGTGTGGCCATTGGATAGGTGGCCACCAACCCATCCAACGGCCACACAATACTTGCCACCTAGCACACAGGCCTTACCATGGAAAAAATTTGCTCAGCAACTACCACCGATCTGGTTAGTAAACAAAGTGTAAGTACATCACTTGAGGGTTGTTGAATTGGAGTATAAACATTGCTTTGTAAAGAGATTGCCATCACCTGAAAGGGAGAATGTGTGTGTGTGTGTGTGTGTGTGTGTGTGTGTGTGTGTGTGTGTGTGTTCAAAAAGAGATCGAAGTACATGGTTTGATCCTCAAGGCAACTAGCTAAAATTGTGCATTTTACAAGTTCCTGTGTTGCCAAAGTGAGTGAGTGAAAATGTGCAAAAGCTTAACAAAGTTGAAGATTTTTATGGACTTTTTGTAGGAGATGAAATATATGAACACATCAGTGCACAAATATTTATGCTATACAAACAATGATGGTTTCTGAACATTTAAATCAGTGATTAGTAACAATTGAGGATGAAATAAAGCAGTTGTTTCAATGATTTTGTGGATTTAACTGGTAAAATGTCCATCCATATATTGATATTGGTCTCAGGATACACTGTTTGAGTAAACACTCCCACAAAAGATAATGTATGGATATCATTTGGAAGTTCTTTTGAGAATGCTCCATTTTGCAGACAATACAAAAGTGGATGTCTTAGATCGTATCTCGAAAGTTAATTCATCATCAACAAACTGAACTAAAATTTTAGAAAAATATTATGAGCCTGCCGAAATACTGTGTATGAAAAGTCTCCTAATTGCATTCAGGTGACATTTGAAACAAAAGATACACAAGCATGGTATCAAAATATTGAAATTGTGCTGCAGTAGTGGATACTTTCATCATAGTTTTCAAATTTTTACTTGTGAAGTACTTGTTAAATAAAATACCACAACAACAAATGTGATGAACTTGTGTCAAAATGTATTCAGTAAGGCCATATATTACATACCAATAATTGGTACACCAGTGTAGATTCGGCAAGCAAACTTATAACAAAGAATCTGTGTGTGGTCAATAACCCTTCAAGAAAATCACAAAGAAATTGTATCGACCAAATTGAAATCTGGGAAAGTGATTGCAAAAGAGAATAGTGAAGAAATTACAAGCCTGAAATGGAAAATCTGACAACCAAAAGAGGGGTTTATCAAATACCAAAAATTGTTGCTGAATATAAAAAGGGAAAAAAGGCTGTTGACCTATCCAATCAGATGAGTGCATGTAGTAGTATAGAAAGTTAGTATTTGATCTTCTTCTTTTTTTTCCTTCACTTATATGAATGTGTTGTATTTCAAGATGTGATGGGATGGAAAATGTCAATCACAATATTTTGGAAACAGTTGACAGATGCACTCACATGGCATTCATTTGAAGAAACTCCAAACAGTGTCAGTACAAGAAAAAGCAAAAGAAAGAAAGGTGCATGAGATGTGTACATATTGTTCTGAATTTTACAAGACAAACACAAAAACATTCAGATACATTGCAGCTTGAAAATTAATCAAACAGGCAGTTACCTTTTGTGATATGTGCAAATGCTGGGCTCATCTTCGTACTGAATATTTTAATAAGCCTCATTAAAATTACAACATTTGTTTTTTAATCTTGATACTCCATTCCCATGCACTAATGTCTTCCAGACAAAAAGTGCACTGACAGTCCCCCTACACTGTCTGTGTCCAAACTAAAAGTATCTGTCATGCCCAGGGGAACAACAGCACTCAAATGAAGAGTCTACTGTTGGTCCCATGGGATTGACAGTGTGCTTAACATGTTAATTCATGCAAACATTTTAATTTAATATAGTCAGCTATGACTGAATTAGTCAGAATGGAAAAGAACAGTTGCTATTTTAACTAGATTATATTTTATCAGTGTTTCTATTTGAGAATTTTTAACGGTATTTATCTCTTAACATACTATAATATTCAGATTGTCACACATGACCAAATTTTGTATTTTCATGTTTTTATATTTTTAAATAGTTTCACACTAGAATCTGTATATTTACCATTGGAGCACACACAGTAGCTAGAGAAATTAAAAGTGACTCAATCAGCAGCTTTTATGTCTCTATAGGTGTTAGGAGCCATGCTGTCTGCAGAATTTTTCCCAACTCTTGAAGGATGTGGGATATTATTACGTAATTGTGAAAGTGCACTCCTAAAAGAAGTTTCTGAAATTTTTTTGTTCTCAAGTACCTTTACTTAAAAAACTGCTGTGAACACATTTTACACAGGACCTATGGGCATGGAGAAATTTGGTGGTTCAGCATGGGGTGATGTGAAAGAGTCTGTGGCATGGTCAAAACCACAAGAAAATGAAGTAGATGACTGTGTCATCTGCATGGATCCTCTTTCTGATGGTTTGGAAACATTGTCATGCAATCATGACTTTCATAAGAAGGTATGTCATTAATTGCTTGGTATCATATTATTATAAGAAAATAAAACTGTGTTATGCAGATGATGAACATGTATTTGCCAACTGTCAAATAGAGAAAAAAAAACTGGAGCAGATTTGAAGAAATCAAATGAATGTATGTCAACTCCACAGCGATCAGTAGAAACAGCCAGATGGTAATGTAAAAAAGGGAAGGTTGGATATCTAGGTACCCTCCCCAGATCACATGAAACTCTATCTGTAGGGAAGTAATGATGTGGTGTACCAGCTGACATCATATTCCAGAGTATTAATAATGAGCTGCATGCACTTAATAGATGCAAGATAACATGTTAAAATTTGAAACAGTTGCACTATTGACAGAATGTAAGGTACTAGTTTGTAGGGGAAGAAGAGAAGCAAAGAAAAACTAAAATGATTAATAATTTTAAATTCAATTTCACTGCTAACATGTAGCATGTCTATGCTTTTTTGTTTCATTTTCAAAATTAGTTCTCAGTTTATTTAGCACAGGGGTTGTTTCATTTCACAAGTTGATTGTTCAAGAGTAAAGTTATATTATTGTGTTTTGTATCCATCACATGCTGTGGAGTTGATGCAAATCGTTCTGTACGTATAAACATGGATTTTTACATGTATATGTCTTATTTACATGAGCTTATGACTTGGTGGTTGTGTGAATGACAGAGAACATACACAGAGTTTTGGAGTTCAATCTTCAGTTGGTCCTGGAATATTTATCTGTCACACATCCTTTCTTTCACTCTGGCAATGAGCTGTTAAACGTAAAGAAAGCCAAATATGTCACGAGGTTCAGAGGCTACTGTATGTTAAACTATTGTGCCCTCCACTCTCTCTCTCTCTCTCTCTCTCTCTCTCTCTCTCTCTCTCTCTCTCTCTCTGCCCTCACCCCCTTTCCCCTGTAACTATCAGAGTGAGTCACTTTAAAGATTATATCAGATTTAGTTTTCATTACAACAGATCCACAGTGAGGAGATCTTCCAGGGTGTAGAACATTCCAGCAAACAAGAATACACAATAAATATTTTCAAACGAAAACATATGCTAATGTACCTTCCTTAGACCTCAAGTGAAATGATCCTCATAGATATGGAATAACTCAAAAAGTACTGAACATGTTTTCATTTAAAAGGCAATAGCAAAATCGTCACAAATTATATAAATGTCGAATACACTGAGGTGCATGTGATAATTCTCGGGCTATTGTAGCCACGCATCTTCAGATAACAAAATCACTGTACAACATTAATTTACAATGATCACATTACTGCAGTGAATTTTTACAGAAGTCAGATGAATGTAATATTCACATTGTTTGGTTTTATTTGTAACATATACACATTAGATGGTGCTGCTAAGAGATACACCAGTGGAATAAAAAGAGATGCCCATCAATAAATCCTTCAGGCTCTTCTTAAGTTGAACTTCATTACTAAAACTTTTCATGGCTGCTGGCAAGTTATTGAAAGTAACTGACTTCAAATCCTTGTGAAGATTTTTACTGACCTAAACATGACAGTTGGTTTGCATAAAAACTTCTGTTCGCAAACTACAAAAGATTTTCAGCAAGAAGTGAATTTCTTCTGAGAATCTGACCAACTGTGT
This sequence comes from Schistocerca serialis cubense, assembly GCF_023864345.2. Lineage (NCBI taxonomy): Eukaryota > Metazoa > Arthropoda > Insecta > Orthoptera > Acrididae > Schistocerca > Schistocerca serialis. The sequence goes on from NC_064638.1 coordinate 704,474,179, forward strand.
TACTTCATATCCGGCAGTAACTGTGAGACACACAATTTAAAATGCTTCCTAACCCAAAATGGGAAAGGCATACATACTACAATGGATATATACAGATTAAATAATGCAGTTAACAACTGCAAAGAAGCAACAGGGTTACAATAATGTTTATTGAACTCATAGTAGATTTGACATTGTCTGTTGGAAGAATAACCTATGGAAGACTAAAAATGACTCTATTGAACACTTAATAACATAGCTATAAGATATTGTCTAAAAGAATGACAGCTTTAAATGGGAAATATTGCTACTCACCACATAGAAGAGGCGTTGAGCGAAGACGGGCACAATAAAAAAGAGATGCTTGATATTATCAGGTGTCAGAGTGAAATCAAACATTGGAAACTCCAGGTAGCAATATCAACAGTGTAGGATCTGAGACGCTGGAGTTGGTGGTCATATGTGCATGAGGTATGTGTGAATGGTGTGTGTGTGTGTGTGTGTGTGTGTTTGTGTTTGTGTTTTACTGATGAAGGCTGTGGCCAATAGCTTTATGTAAGTGTCTTTGAATATTGACTGTCTGCAACTAAACGTGTCTTGTATATGGTAAGTAGCAATCTGTCTTTTCCTACATTGTTAGCTATCAGAGTAAGTCATTCATCAAATGGAGAACTCACACACACACACACACACACACACACACACACACACACACACACGGCCACTGTTGTCTCTGGGTGCTAAGGCAGTTGGGCCTTGTTTCCCAGAGACTTCAAAATCACAGTTTCCTTCTTCAGGGACTAAAAAAGAATTGGATAGGAGAAGTTAGGCAAGAATGCATGTCATTCAAAACCCAGGCTAAGAGGACACTAATTGTATGAGGAGGAAGAAAGGAAAAAATTTGGAACTTACAGCCACCATATCTTTGGCCCCCTCCTAACCAAATCAAATCATGTTTCTGTACTGTCTACTATGTTTGTTGTGTAACTTATTACAAACAACTGCTAAAGGGTGCTGTCGAGATAGGGTATTACAAGTGTTTTAAAGTTTGTCATTTGTTATTGTTAAAAGAATGGTGGCTCAAAAATTGGTGTAGTAGTTCTTTACATTGAGTATTTAAAGAAAAAGTGTTTTGTAAAAAAGCTGTAATTCCACGTGAAGGTTTTTCCTTAGGTGGTTTTCATAAATGCCTAATCCAACAACAATGCCTTGAATGGCTTTGTTCAACTGTTTATAATCAGTTGCTTTTAATAGTTCATCATGACAATGCGAGATATCACACAGCACATCGAACAATTGTTTATTTAACTTAAAAGACACAGACACAAGCAGACATATTTAAATATGTCTGCTTGTGTCTGTATGTGTGGATGGATATGTGCGTGTGTGCGAGTGTATACCTGTCCTTTTTCCCCCCTAAGGTAAGTCTTTCCGCTCCCGGGATTGGAATGACTCCTTACCCTCTCCCTTAAAACCCACTTCCTTTCGTCTTCCCCTCTCCTTCCCTCTTTCCTGATGAGACAACAGTTTGTTGCGAAAGCTTGAATTTTGTGTGTATGTTTGTGTTTGTTTGTGTGTCTATCGACCTGCCAGCGCTTTTGTTCGGTAAGTCACCTCATCTTTGTTTTTATATATAAACTATTTTCTAACATAAAGCTTTTTGCTTTTAGTAGGCCTAATAGGCATTTTATCTTGGTCTTCGTGAATTATATGACGTGTTATAAAAATGACCATTTGTGCCAAAACAGTATCGTTTATTTGGTGTGTGTTACAATTTCGGCAATGTTAGAAACACCTATTTTGTTTTATTTAGCAGACAGTGACAAAATAGACGTAATCAGATCAAGAAACCACACCAGTCTTGGGTACTATTTGTATTAACAGCTTACGCAGTGTTAGACAACAATATTTCAATTTTTCATGTAGCAAAACGTTTGACGAACTTTGATGAGGTAATAGATTCTGTCGCAGAAAGGAAAACACGCTATGTAAAGCTGTAGCAAGATTAGAGAGAAAACAATGCTAGCAGCTAAGGATTGAAGAAATGTGTACTATATTGCTTGTCTCTTGTCTTTACTGGTTTTATGTATCCTATATTTAATTTTATGTCATCCAAATTAGAAATTTATTAGCTAACAGGCAATAAAGAGTGCAAATTTTCTGAAGAGTTCTTGTTCTCCCGATTACAAATAATCCCATCCAGTACTAATTGCGAGTTTTATTTATTTATTTATTTATTTAAAAAAAGAAAAGAGGGGGGCAGGATGTCAAACCTGGCGACTGGGAGCAGGAGATGCACCACAGGACATTTTAATTTCCACTGTCCTGAATATGTTTTGATGGCATCCAGTACAAAATATATAGACGTTTCAATCCAACGGAGCGAAATACAGTGACCTTTGATAGAAGAATGCTGTGTGAAGAGGGGTGGCACTGCACTCTGGCACACTTAAGACTTCAGAAAGATGTGCACTACAAAATGAACATATTTTTCAAAATGTGATTTTTTAAATTTTTGACGTATCTCAAACGCTCGAGGGAGGGGGGTGGGGCTGGAAGGGGGGGAAGGATTTCCACTTTTCTGACAGCATTGCATTAATCGCCTGGTAGACCAGTGAAGTTATTTTTGTCAGTTTGCTAAAGAAATTTGGCTTTTATTAATCTTTTACTCAGAGGCAGTCAACGTGTTTGAAACAAAGTGTTTAGTTCCACACTATTGGCTAATTTCAACTGCTTGCTGCATTTCAAGTGCACGTTTTCATCTTCTAGCACGTATTGCATTATGCCATAATAAAGAATCAAAAGTGAGCTAATACAGTACTGGTACTCCAAGAAAATTTACATCCCAAAACCCACTCTGAAAAGCATAATGTCAAGTCGAGGCCTACTTCATTGGGAATCTGGACATACGAATGTGCTCTTTAAGTATGCACTTTAAATATGCCATTTTAGTATGGTTCACAAAATTCTGATTCTCTTGGACTATCCTCTGATATCTTTTCTTTCTTTTGTGGCATAATGTAAGATCTTTTAATGTTTTACACATACAAACATACGTGCTTCCTGCGTCGTAGCAGCTGTCAAAGTGCGGTGGCGCCTGTTATTTGGCGTTCTCTGACGACTACTGAAAAAAACCTATTTCTAGCAAGTTGCGGGAAAATATTGTGAATGGTGGTTTGAAAAGCGTTACTTTAGTAGCTTCTGTAGAGAAACTTTTAAAGGGGGAGGAACATGCATTTATGTCAGACAAGGAATTGAATGTAAAGAAATCAAGTTCAGTAAGATAAAAAACATTGAAAAAGTATTTGAATATTGCATTTGCAAACTTAAAGACCTTAAAATAATTATTGTGTGTGTATACCGTTCCCCATCAGGCAACTTTATGGAATTTTTAGACAGTGTTGGAAGTCTTTATAGTGAGTTAAGACATTATACAGAAAGCATTATTGTATTTGGTGATTTCAGTTCCAACTGTTTAAATGTTATAAAACTGACCAATGTCTTTTGTTAGCATAATTTAGCACCAACTATCTTTGAATACACTGGACATGGAAAGAACTCTGAAACAATAATAGACCAAATATTTCTTGACTTACATAAACTATACAATGTTGTAGAAGTGATTGACACTGGATTCTCGGATCATAAAGCACTAAAACTTAGTATAATTAATGTATTCTGTAAAAACTCTAGGCCAAGTGAGAAACACATCCACAGGAGATGTATTAATGAGGACAACATTAGGATTTTTAACTCTGTGTTAAAAAATACAAGTTGGGATCTAGATAAACATGATAGTATAGACATGAAGTTTGAGTCATTTCTAGCTGATTACAAACATAACTTTGAAATTGCTTTTCCCCTTAAGAAAATTAAAGTAAAAGGCAATATTAACATATGGATAACACAGGGCATAAGAAAATCTGGAGAGCAACTCAGAATGTTAAGTAAATCAGCAAGGCAAAATCTCACTTTGAAACAACGTGTTAAGTGTTATAGGAAATTATACAAGAAAGTAATTACTGCAGCAAAAAAGTTAAATAATGATTCATATATCAGTAGAAATAATGGCAACAAAAAAATGAAATCAGTGTGGAAAGTGATCAATAGTAACTTAGGAAGAACCAAAGTAAGAAACAACAACAACGTTATTAAAACTGAGGACAAAACTATAAATGATCCATTACACATTGCCAATATATTCAACTGTCATTATACAAGTGTAGTTCAAAACCTCATACGAACCCAAAGTAGTACAGACATCAGTCATAACATCACATTGAATCCCAAAACTATGTTTCTGTATCCTGTAACAGTACATGAGGTAAAGAATGCGATCAGCAAACTAAAAAATAAATTATCCTGTGGCACCGATGGCATTCCAGACAAAATCATTAAACACAGCAGATATATTACTCCTCTTCTTGTAGATATAATTAATGCATCTTACAGTACTGGCACTTTCCCTAGAAGGCTGAAACAATCAATTATAAAACCATTATACAAAAATGGGGATCGCTATGATGTAAAAAACTACAGGCCTTTATCAGTGTTAACTTGTTTTTCAAAAATTATAGAAAGAGTAATGTATGGAAGACTCTCTACTTTCCTTAAAAGTGGAATATTGGTCAATGAACAAAATGGCTTTCGAAAGAATAGATCAACTGAAACAGCTATATACAACTTTCTAAAACTTGTCCTAAATTCCATTGATAATAATGAAGTAACTTATGGGGTCTTTTTAGATTTATCAAAGGCCTTTGACGTTATTGATCATAAACTACTGCTCAAAAAAATTAGTTGCTATGGAGTCCGTGGTACTGCTCATGCATGGTTTAAGTCATACTTATTTGGCAGATGCCAGAAAGTAGAAATAGTTCATGATGGAAAGTCATACTTTTCTGGTTATAAGGAAGTTAGTTATGGGGTGCCCCAAGGTTCTGTGTTGGGACCCCTGTTGTTCTTGATCTTTATAAATGACTTGCCAAACTATTTAACACAAGCTGATTGTGTACTTTTTGCTGATGATACAAGTCTCTTTATTAAAGCTCAGAATGAGACTGACCTTAACAGGAAAATTGAAACAACAGTTGAAGCAAGTAAATGGTTCAGGGACAACAGTTTATTTGTGAATGAGAAAAAAACATTATGGATGAATTACAGACATGTGTCAAATAATGTGAAGCCCAATATAACTGTGAAGCTAGGCCAACAGAATATACTACAAACGCCAAATACAAAATTCTTAGGAATTTGGTTAGATGAGCATCTAAAGTGGGACAAGCATATAGATGTGCTCAATAAAAAAATTAAGTAAATGTTGCTATGTATTTTGAATGCTTAAAAATTGCTGCAGTGATCAAACAGTATTGTGTACATATTATGCATTTATGCATAGTCTTTTGCAATATGGTATCATATTTTGGGGCAATTCAAGTCAGGCAAAATGCTCTTTTATTATTCAAAAACGAGGGATAAGGATCATAAAAGCAGCTGCACCTAGAGATCCATGTAGGGAATTTTTCAAGGAATATAAAATCATGACTCTTCCATCCATTTACATCTATGAAAGTGTATGCTTTCTGAAGTCTCACCCCCAGTTTTCTTCTTTAAACACTGAGTTCCATGACTATACAACAAGACAGAATAATGGCTTTCACAGAGAAGTGCATAAGAAAGCCCAGTACAACAAGAGTGCAATATACCACCAGAAAATTCTCTATAGTGCTCTTCCCTTTAAAATTAAAATGATTCAGAAGCTGAACAGTTTTAAAAGTGAACTCAAAAGAATGTTAATTAGTAATAGTTTTCACAGTGTTAGTGAATACATGAATTCTTTAGAAAGATAGCGTGCCTTCACCTATCTTATAATTCACTCATATACAAACTTGTGTCGTGGGGTAGACTCTTTTATGTACACACAAAAATTAATTAATTTGTCAATATAGAGTGTTATAATCATTGTTTCTTGTTACTGTCCATTATACACAGAATATATGTAACTTATTTGTCTCCTATATTGTTACAAATTTATATCATGTAAGCTATAACTGTTTTTGCCTACATATTTAATTCAGATTTGTTCACTGATATTTTTTACATAATATGTTGTTGTTCATATTTTTTCTGTATGTAACACATGACAAATCCCATATCATTGTACATGATAAAATGGGTGCTCAATAAATAAAAATAAAATAAAAGTAAATTTCCTTTTACGCAAGTTGAACTATGTGCGAGAATGTACGATGAATTTCTTAAATCACAGAGCATTTGATGACGAGCCGTTTAGGAGTATTTAGAGTCCAGATCAGACATTCATGTCGTCATTATGAGCAAATTGATGTAGTGCTACGGGAAGCTCTCTCTCCTCTGCGGTAGCTAATTTATTTGTGGAAAACTTTGAGAACAAGTCACTGGAATCGGCTAAAAAATTTACTGGCACATTTGTGTGATATGTCTTAAAGTATAACATGCGCAAAAAATATCAACATTATACGTGAAAGTTTTGCTTTTCTTGTAGCAGCACTATGTATATTAATTTAAAACATTAACTTTTTCTGTTTGTGTATCCGCGCTACTTAAGTGATGTTGCTATTACCTGACTACATCACGTGTCCTGTGGTCTGAATATCCACTGTCATCGGCTGGCGGGATCACGTGACATGAGCTATGACTGGCTTACAAAAGTGCATCGCAGTCTCGATTACAATGGTTCGGAAAGTAACATGCAGTGTTTGGTGGAATTCGAATTTATACTTTCATAATACGAAAATATGCAGCGTACATGTTGCTGCACTTCAAAAATCTTTCCAAAAGGAGTTTTCTTCCGTGAGTGTCGTTTTCTAAAGTGCCGGGAAATTCTACGTCCGTGTAACCATTCAAAGGGTTGATAAGTTTTACACTTCTGAGGGAAAATATACTGTCACTTAATAACACAGAAATTTTTTTTCCTTGACCGCGTATACACCCTGAAATTGTATTATTGCAATTTTCATTTCTTCTTCTTCTTCTTCTTCTTCTTCTTCTTCTTCTCCATACTATTTATTCTGTTCATTGGCTTTTTTGAAATATCTGAAACAACGCTTTTTATGTAGTGCATTGTTGATATCTTGAGTGCAGACTGATTTAATGCAGTCCTCTGTGCTAGTCTATCCTGTGCAGGTGTCTTGATCTCCACCTAATCAGTGCATTCAACATCCATTTGAACCTGCCAAGAGTGGGTCTACCTCTAGAAATGTAACCCCAGGGGTTCCTTCCAGTACCTAATTGACAATTCTTTGGTGCTTCAGGATGTATCCTGTCAACCAATCCCTTCTTTTGGTCAAGCTACATTCTTTTTGTAAACTTGTTATGCATTTGTTATTATGCTATTGTGCATTTGTTTGTCTTTTAAAGAGATTTTATAAGACTTCTATTTGTCTTGTAGTAAGTGTGTGCTACTATAATGACATTTTCCTGTTTGATTCAATAAAGAATTCACTTTAATTTGGCAGTACATTGTAATTCCTTTTGTAATCCAACCATTATTCTCTTGTATTGCTTCTGATATATACAATTTTTAATAGGGAAGTATTACCAAAGCATTACACAAATGTTTTCTGGCATACGTTTGTGAAGACACATATTGGGATGTTTAGCCTACGTAACACCAAGGGAAGATATTGAATAAGATAAGAACCAAATGTGCAGATATCTTTTCAAATTTTTTTATTCTGATTACCTTGGTATTCCACCTCTGTTGATATGTGCGGTCAGTAAGATATTTAGGCAAACTGTGATATGAACAGCTATAACACAAACTACAGAAACATTTTATGTTGTGATGTAAAAATATTAGTCAGGAACATAAGGAAGTCAGCAGTGTAGCTTATAATAATTTGATTGAGAAAAAGATAATATACCACATTAAATTGACAAGTTTGGCATGTTAGAAAATATGGATTACGCAGATGGAGACAAAAGGGGAAATTTGACAAAGGTATTTTTTTTTTTTTTTTTTTTGCATGCCAAAAGGTGTTACAGATGCAAAGATAGTTAATAATTAAAATAATGGTAGTCTTGAGTTAATGTCAGATGAGATGTTAGGAAGACAAAATGCAAAAAACTATAGACATATTAATCTTTTCTCTATTATGTACAGGATATTCACTAAAATTGTCATCATCCACATGCAAAAAAAAGACAAAGAAAAACAGGATTTTAATCGAAGACAAGTGGGCTACAGGATTGGATGTAACTCAGTAGATCATTTGCAGTCCATGAACAAAATTACACAGCAGAGCAATAATTATGAATTACCATTTTGTCCAGGATTCATAAGTTTTGAGGAAGCTTTAGACTGATTTTCAGCTAAATCTGTGTCAACTCTCCTTTGAAACAAAGCTATAAAAAGGCTATCCTATAATAAAATTGAAGCATTCATCCGTTTTCCATAATGTCAGTTATTTGTACTTTTTGTTTGTTACACATATTTCAAAACATTCACATTTAAGGATCTTCTCATACATTTTGCAAATAATCACATCTATTGAAACTATTGACTTATAAATCTTATAGAATGTTACTATTAGCTTATTTCTCGGGTTTCTTTATTAAACTAACTGTTGCAAGGACCATTATATAATAATAATGTAATAGTTAAATAGAAAGAATTTATTTATTGATTTACTTTGCAATACCAATTACATAAGGTAGTTAAATTTTCATCCATTTATTGTTTGATAAGAAGAGTACTCAAATACTCACCTGTGTCATTTTATTTTCAGTGTATTCGCAGATGGTTTAAAGAGAACCGCATCTGTCCACTTTGCCAAGTTCACGCAAATGTGCAGGAAGAATTTCCACCTCTTAGTTAACAGCAGGCCATAAGCATTTAATAATGACTGATTTAATTTGGTGCTTTTTCATATTTTAATTATTTTCTTTATTTGAACTTCATTAATTCCTAAGAGAAGTAAATATTTAGTCAGAATGCATTTGTGGTTTTTTTAGCAAAGTATCAAAGTTGCACTATATTTATACTTGCCAAAAAATATTAGGTTAACTGAAACTATTTTTTTCACAAACTTTTGTTACAAGCTATTAGTCAAATAAAGATATTTTTATTAAAACATTGTTTTTAAATATACCTAAATGTGTGTCTGTAATGTTGGATGCAAAAAAGAAAAAAAAAGTGAAATGAAGGGAAAGTTTGAAACACGGTGTTTCTTCATAAGATGCAAACTGAAAAATGGAAAAAAAGAGAAAAGAGAGCATAGTCAAGGTGTAAGAAGTCAGAAATGTGTAGTGAGTATTAATGGAAGATATAAGTTAAGCAGCAAGTTCAGCATCACGGATAAGAGGTTGTGTAGACATAGATTGGGAAAGGAGCAGCATTGGAGCGAAACTAAAGTGGAAAAAGGCAGCCAGTAAATACAAAATGTGTGTTTCAAGCAAAAGGCAAGGGAAATTGTACACAATGCTGAATTTAACATAGCTAATTAGAAATCTCTTGGAGGCTCTGTGATGAACTTATGATATGAGAAACAGTCAAAACAAATAAAAGTATGAAAGAAACTAAACAGAAACTTATGTTAGGTAAAAATCACAAGAGGGCCTAGGACACAGTAACTAAGAATAAAGAGAAAATTGTATAAATATTCCAAGCTGCATGCTGGCACAAAGTAGTCAGCCTGGAAAATGTAGTTGTACAGGTGTGTGTATCTATATAGCTCCAAAAAAGAATTAGTCCAAAAGCTATAAAGTTCTCACTTTCAGTTGGAGTTCTCAGTTTTGTTTATGCACCTTTTGACGACTCAGTGACTCTACTGTTCGGTAAGTTTTACCTTTTTTTTTAATCATGTGATGACTTTTTGTTACAAATAGACCATATAAAGAATAGGATTCAAGTTTGTTTAGTTCACAAATATTTGGTAAAATATTTTTTCTTCTATGTTGGAGATGTAGCTTCATTGAGTAAGTCAAGCCAACTAGTGGAAAATACAAAATGAGAATACTTGCAACAAAGGTTTCTTTTTACTATGAATTGAATTTAGAATTTAGGACACAAACTTTGTGCTAGGTCATACTGGATAACTACAGTGAATAAGATATTACATTTTACAATTTAACTAATTTTTTTAAATTTATCCAAACATTGGAAAGTTGCACTGACTTCTAAATGAAACAAATGAAATGAGCCTTGAGGAAAATGGAATGAGAATAAACATCCAGACAGAATATTGAACTCAATGAATTAACTATTTCTTTACAAGAAACTAATTCAAGGGAAAACTCACTAGTAGGGATGGTTTGTTATGCTTTTGTCTGACTTGTTGTGCACTGTCAGTTAAATATTTGTACTGTGTATATTAATTTGTTGAATGGTTTAGGTGACTAATAAATTTTGATCAGAGCTACTGGAAATGTGTTTCAGTTTAGAGCCTAGTTTTTAAATATTTATCTTGTCATTGTCTTGGCCATTTAAGGCACAAATGATATAAGCTGCTAATTGGGTCACCAAACTGAGAGGATCAGCAGAGGCACCATCACTGTAAGATTCTATACAGGATCAATCACAATTAGCAGGGGCCAAATGGACAGGGCACCAGGGATGCCAAACTGCATAATTTGTACATATTGTGTGTCAGAACTAGTGATAACAAACATAGGTGAAAATATAGTGGGAAAAGATAGAGGGGGGGGGGGGGGGGATGATAAGTCACTTGTTTGGAAAAATGCTCCTGAACTGGCCGGCCCTGATCATTTCACCATTACATAATATACTCTTCCACCTACACAGTCTTCTTCCATCATTCCTAAACCAAATATTTGCAGTGCTTAGATAGTGCCCTGTGCAAAATTCTATCAGATCACTTCCCTTTCGTTCCATTACTTTTCAATGTTTTCCTAATATTTATTCTTTTTGATTTCCTATTATTGAAATACGGCCCCCGGTATAAATCTGTTTTTGTTTCCCATAACATATCCTTTTGTCTCTTTTTTTTATTTTTTCATTATCTGCCTAGTATAAAGTATACTTCTACTGCTGTTGTGTGTCATGGCTTTGTACGTATCTGGACTGTAGCAATCTGTTTAGTATGCTCTTGATAGTGGCCAATCCATATTACTGTTTTCTTGTTGGTTATTACACCTCACGTCTATTATCCCTATTTCATTTGGTACTGATAACTCTGTACTTATTTAAACACTAATCTTCTGCTTCCTGCCAACAGCAAGTTCAATGACTCGTTGGGTGAAACAGAGGGGCTGTGACTGTATACTAAGCAACGTGGCAGCTCTTGTACCAGAGTCCAATGTACCCTTTTTTTTTTCCAGTGAGTGGTGATCTGTCTCCATACAGATATTTTTATTAATTTAAACATTATTTTCCTGGCTGCTAACTATCCATATAGGTACTAGAAAGAATTTTGCACTCTGCAGCAGAGTGTGCACTAATTCGGAACTTCCTGGAAGTTTAAAATTGTGTGTCAGACTGAGATTCGAACTCAAGACCTTTGCCTGTTGTGGACAAGCGCTAAGCTACCCAAGGATGACACATGACGTGTGCTCACAGCTTTGCTTCCACCAGTATTTCACCTCCTACCTTCCAAACTTCACAGAAGTTCACTTGTGTTTTTTTAGGAAATGACTATTTATATGGTAAATGTAAATGTCGTGTGACTAGGGCTTCCCGTTGGGTAGACCGTTTGCCAGGTGCAAGTCTTTCGATTTGACACCACTTCGGCGACTTGCATGTTGATGGGGATGAAATGATGATGATAAGGACAACAGAACACCCAGTCCCTGAGCAGAGAAAATCTCCAACCCAACCAGGAATCAAACCCGGGCCCTTAGGATTGACATTCTGTTGCGCTGACCAGTCAGCTACCAGGGACGGACATTTATATGGTGACAAAGTATATTAAAAGGTCTCCTTAGACCAATGCAAAGTGCGCCATGGAAAACAGAAAATGCTATTTTTTATTTTTGAATTTAGCTCACAGAATTTTAGAAAAATTCTGATAGTGAATGCTACTTTATGTGTTGGTCAGCCTTTTTACCTTGCATGCAAGTACTAGTGGAGAAAGATATGTATCGCTGGAGATGTAGACCTTATAAAATAGAAGTACTTATAAATTAGATACTGCTAACTGCCACCAGTAACAAAATAAAATTTGTTGCTCTGGTTATCAAGAAATTGCCTATTATAAAGCTTTCATTAAGTGTAAGAAGAAAACATTTTTGTAAGATATTGTCGCAGAAGAAGCCAAGTAGCACAGTCGCCGTAGTCTGGTGGTTATGATACTAGATTTTGCATGGAGGGTCGAGAGTTCAAAACTTACCTGAACTGAAAAATTTTAATTTCTATATTCAGTTCGAGTACATTCTAGAAGCATCCACAAACAGAAAGAAGCATTGTACTGGAATGTTCTGTAGCTGTATATATACCATTTGTGTTCTGGCAGGAGGTAGTTCGCTCCACACTCTTGTATGTGCAAGTGCTGAAGAAACCTTCGTTAAGTGAAGTTAGTGTTTGTCATTCATCGAATGACACCTTCTTCTGCATGACATTCTGGTGGAGGCGCTGGGTATTGGAACTTGTGATACCGCACATTATTGACGACACAGTGGCTCCCATCAGGCTGCGACAGAGCCGCTGTTTACGTGGCGAGAAACCCGAGTTCAAGCCATATTCAACAGATGGCAATCTATCAGAGACAGAAGAAGAAGAGGTTGTCACGATGACAGCAACTGTGTGCCACCACATTAGACATCCTTCTGGGTTCTCTGGTGCCAATGGCCAAGATCCAAACAATGGCTGAAGGTATATGAGCGTATACCCAAATTTAACAAATGGGATGACACCGTGTGTTTGGCTAACGTATTTTTCTACTTGGAGGGCACTGTCAAGCAATGGTATGAGAACAATGAGGAGAAGTTCACAAGCTGGGAAGTATTCCAGGTGGAACTGTGCAAGTATTTCGGCGACACACAACGACCGAAATGCAAGGCTGAAGATAAATTAAAGTGCAGGGCACAGTGTCCAGGAGAAATGACCACATCCTACATTCAAGACGTCTTGGAGCTGTGTAAAATAGTGGATCTTCGAATGAAGGAAGATGGTAAAGTTGCACATCTCATGAAGGGTGTTGCTGAGGACATGTATCAAGCCCTACTCCTGAAGGAGTTTTCGACAACAGACATTTCATAAAATGGTGCCCGTATATCGAGACAGTGCATCAGAAAAGAATTATACACAAGAAGTTTGAACGGCTTCCAAACTTCGTATCAATGTCTGTGATGGAGGATGAAACTGATTTCACAAGTGTTCTTCATCAGATAGTGAGAGAGGAAGTTCAGAAGGCACTTGGAGGATTGCACGGCGAGCAGAAAACCGAGACGTTTCAAGAGGTCATAATGGAGGAAGTGGAACAGACATTGAACCCAATCTCTCATAAATTAAAGCCAGGTGGGTGGCAAGAACCAAGGACATGTTGTTGTGCTAGTTCCCACCTGCGGAGTTCTGAGAAACTGGTGTCTGGGGGAAGAATCTAGATGGCATGTGTGGTGAAACAGGTGCCGAGGTCATGACTGTCATGTTGTACATCATGCTCTGCAACAGAATATTGTGAGTTACCAGTATATACACTCTACCTATGCCCATTCATCCTAATTGATAATTTGGTGGTAGTCATGCCGATGTAGAAGGCCAAACAGTGTTTACATAACAGCTGCTATATGACTTGTGTCATTTCACAGGTAGCTCTCCCTTTGATAGTATATGTTTTGCCAGTTACAGGACTGCTATAGGTGGTGGTAGGAGGATGCATGGGGCAAGTCTTCCAGCAGGGACAGTCACAAGGGTAGGGAGATGCATGCAGAAGGAGCATAACGTCTGACAAGAAATTGTGGAGATTGGAAGGATGACAGAAAACTATTCTAGGTATGGTGGGCAAAATTTCAGACAGAATGGATCTCATTTTAGGGCATGATTTTCAGAAGTCACGGCCCTGTTGAAGTAGCTTATTAACACACTCTAAAGCAGGATTATACTGAGTCATCAGTGGTGTGCTCCGAAGTTATTTTTTGGAGGGATCAGCAGTACCAGGATAGGATGTGATGGCCTGGGAAATCTGCTTTTTAACTAGGCTGTGGGGTAATTACACGCAGTGAAGGCTGAGGTGAGAATGGTGGTATATTGCTGTAAAGAGTCTGCATCTCAACAAATATGTTTACCTCGGATAACAAGGCTGCATGGGAGGGAACGTTTGACATGGAAAGGATGGCCACTGTCAAAATGTAAGTATTGTCGTTTGTTGGTAGGTTTAATGTGGACGGAACTTTGTAGCTGATCTTCGGTGAGGATGAGATCAACGTCAAGAAAAGTGGTATGGGATCTGGAATAGAACCATGTGAAATTTATTTGGGAGAAGGTATTCAGAGATTCCACGAATTTTAGCAGGTCAGCCTCACTATGTGTTCATAAGGTAAAGATGTCATCAATGTATCTAAACCAAACAAGGGACTGAAGACATAGATCTCAGGAAAGCGCCCTCCAAGTGACCCATGAAAAGGTTGGCATAGGGAGCCACCCTGGTTCCGATGGCCACACCCCTCAAAGGTGAAGTAGTTGTTGGTAAGTATAAAGTTGCTTAAGTTGAGTAGGGAGGATGTCATAGGTTTACAATCAGGTGGGCACTGACTGAGGAAATGTTCAGCAGCAGACAGGCTATGTATGTAGAGGATGTTGGTATAGAGGGAGGTGTCATCAATAGTGACAGTTAAGATATGCGATGGGAGTGGCACAGGCTTGGATTTCAGACAATCTAGGAAATGGTTGGTATCTTCGATGTAGGATGGAAGTACTATGGGTTGCAGGTGTTGATCAACTAAGGCAGATATAAGTTCAGTGGGTCCTTTGAAGTTAGCACCTATAGGATAGCCAGGATGACTGGGTTTGTGGATCTTAGGAAGAAGGTAAAAGGTGGGGTGCATGGTTTGGGTGGTGTGCGATGTTCTGTGGATTGACATGTTAGTCCTTGTGAGGGGCCTGAGGGTTTAATCCCATAGTTGCTGGCTTCAAAGCACGCATCAAACATTTATCTGCCTTAGTTGATCAAAACCTGCAACCCATAGTACAAAGACTCTCCTCCTACACCAAAGATACCAACTATTTCCTAGCTCATCTGAAATCCGTGTGTGTCCCACTCCCACCACACACCTTACTTGTCACCATTGATGCCATCCCCCAAGTACATGGTCTGTCTGCTGCTGCTGCTGAACACTTCCTCAGTCAGCACCCACCTGATTCCAAACCTATGACATCTTTCCTGCTCAACTTAAGCAACTTTATACTTATCAAACAGTACTTCACCTTTGAGGGGCAGACACAAACAGACCATGGATCTGCAACTGTTTTTGGCTGCCATCCTTTATTGTGAAGAATTTTAACAGTTGCTGCTGCAGCCATGTTTAAAATCTTGAGACCATGGGAACTTTCAAGGGTCACTTGGAGGGCACTTCCCTGGTATCTGTAAGTCTTCAGCCTCTGGTCTGACCTGCTAAAATTCCGGGAATCTCTGAATACCTTCTCCCAAATAAATTTCACATGGTCCTATTCCAAATCCCACACCACTTTCCTTGATGTTAATCTCATTCTCACTGAAGGCCAGCTACATACTTCTGTCCACATTAAACCTACCAACAAACAACAGTACTTACATTTTGACAGTTGCCATCCTTTCCATGTCAGATGTTCCCTCCCATACAGCTTTGGCATCTGAGGCCAATGTATTTGTTCAAGTGTATAGGTTTTGCAGCAATACGACACCATTCTCACCTCAGCTTTCACTGCATGTAACTAGCCCATCAGCCTAGCTAAAAAAGCAGATTTCCCGGGCCATCATTTCCAGGCCTGGTACTGCTGATCCCACGAAAAAATAACTTCGGAGCACACCACTGGTGACTCAGTATTATTCTGGTGTAGAATGTGTTAATCTGCTACTTCAACAGGGCCATGACTTCCGAAAATCATGCCCTAAAATGAGATCCATTCTGTCTGAAATTTTGCCCACCACTCCTAGAATAGTTTTCTGTCACCCTCCCAATCTCCACAATATTCTTGTCAGACCATATACTCCTGCACCCATCTCCCTACCCTAAGGCTCCTACCCTGGTTACCGTCTCAACTGTTGTAGTCCCTAATAATCTGTCTTTTCTTCTCATCCCAAGTGGTAAGTCTCCCCCAAAATCTACCCCTTTTGATAGACCTCTCCAGTCCTTCCCCTTTACCCCTGTTCTTTCCTCTTCAACCCTTCTGCTTGAAGAAGGAGCTGCTGGCTCCGAAAGCTTTCCAATTTCAACTGTCTTATGGATGTGTTCTGCCACCAACTGGTGATTAGATTTTTTATCTATCCAATTAAATTATTTTGTCAAAAACTGCATGTAGGGGTGGAAATCATCCCCAAGGATAGATACCTACTTGTGTTGATCCACTGTGATTTCCAGAATGATGAGATCATGCCGGGAATGCCATGAAAACATTTCCCAGATGATAATGCTTCCACATCTGGCTGGTACCCTTGCAATGGTTGTTGCAGGGTGTTTGCTTTCAGACATTTCATAATGCACATGCCAATGGCCATCTGTTTGATGGAGCATAAAATGTGATTCATCAGAAAAGTCCACCTGTCACCACTCAGTGGATGTCCATCATTGGAACTGACATACAAATTCCAGCCTTCATTGCTGATGAACAGCAATCGGCATGGGTGCAGGAACCAGGCACCTGCTGCAGAGGCACATCTGCTGCAATATTTGCTAAATGTTTGTTTGAGGAGACATTGTTGGTAGCTCCTTGGTTTATCTGGGCAGACAGTTGCTCAAAAGTTGCTCATCTATTTGCTTGTTCACATCTCCGCATCCATCATTCAGCCTTGTCATCTGTGGCCCATCATGCACCACAGTTGCCTCAGCACTGTTTGCCATGCAAGTTATACTTTAACTACAATGGCATGCAAACAGTTTCCAAACTCAGCTGTTTCAGAAATGCTTCCACCCTTGAACGAAAGCCAGTGATCATGTCCTTTTGGGCAGTTCGATGACGACTGCACTGTTCTCTGCATCTCTCGACACATTTTATATACCCTCCACTGCCAGTGCTGCCACCTGCTGTCTGTGGGTGTTTATTACATGTTGATGTCAAACATAGGTGGTGGTCATATTAATGTGAGTGGACCATGTAATATTTTCATTTTATGAACATAGTATTAGCATTCTCATTTAAGTGTGCTGGAGGTCTTGCCATGTCATCCAGTACAGTAATACGTCAGTGATTATGTCTCAGACATCATTAAGGTAATGTGATTCTGCCTGTGCACACAATATTTTCTTAACATGAGCTATATCCAACCTTAATATGTACTAAGGCATTTTGACTGCAATTTTCATTTAATGCTGCTTTGTCCACATAACACTGATTTCTTAATGCAATTCATGTTTGTTTCAAGACATATTTACAAAATATAAATACAAAAATCCAGCCTTTATGATAATACAGCAGATTCTGGCTGCCTTAATCTTCTGTAATACTTTAGGTGGAGTTATATATTAGTACTTAAGAATTTTAAATTATTGCACAATTTGTATAGTACGATTTTTTTGATTTTTAAACTTCCCTTAATTGAATCATACACATGCACCCACCTTTTACATTTTCAATAATTTCCTATTTAATTATACTAATCCACCTACCACAATGCAGATAAGTTTCTTTCTACATGACATCAGGGTAAGTCTCAAAATATGAAACGATTCACCTATTCCTCCATCACATATCTCCTATGGCACCATACTTTTCTCTCTTCTTTCACAGCAGTGGTGGCACTAAATATGTTATCCTTCCCTTTCCTCAACACAGATTTAAGTCCTTCTTCCTTGGTATACCTACCATACGACATTTATTAGAGTACAGTGTCATCTTAGAAAAAAAAATCATACTTTTCTCCCCTTGATATATTTAACAAATTGAGACATACTAACTCCTACTTCACACAAAACATACCTGGTTTCATGGGTTCACCTTATGCCTATCTTCTAAATACCCAGTGTACTTGGTAATCCTTCGCCAAGTACAATACAAAACTCGGACAATTAAAGTGAAAGAAGATACAGGTAACTGCTCGAATGCAAAATTTGCAAATAAATATAATGGAAAACAGTGACTTACAAGGAAAAGGACAAAACTAAAAGTGACTCAACAAAACAGAGTGAAAAAATGAATTTCTTGTCATTGTCAACTCTATTTTTAAAAAAATTTATAGTTTTGAACTGCGAAATCAATGTTCTCCCTTCATCCAACCTCAGTAAATCAACAGACATTTTAAAAATATCATGAACATGAAACAGTCTGACCCCAAAAATAGAAATCATCCTAAGACAAATTTAAAAGAAGTTATACTTCATGCCAGGGCAAACTCCACACAAAGTAGTAACTAGAAACCATCATAAATGGAACACAATAAGTAATTTGCTCAGCCAAAAGTGAGTATACAGGCTCTAGACTGATAAGAAATGAAATTTTACAAAGATCAGTCAGTAATACTTAAATAAACAGAATAAACAATGGCTCTAGGGCACAGTGGGACAAACATGGTGCAATACTGCTACAAAGTTTTTCGCAGCTGAGTCACTGCATAAAAATTTCTCGGTTCACTTGCCACATCAAATTGAGAAAAAATTCCAACTGTGCAGGAAACAGGTAACAAAAAGATGAATCAATAAAACATAAAAATCAAGGACAAAAGGTATCTAACAAAAAATCCAAAAGATACGACAAAATATACTGACAGAAAAGAGCTGCAACACCAAAAAATATTTATGTAGAGTAATAAAATTTTGGGAATACATTTCTCTACAGAACATACACACATCAAAAAGAGTTGTTTTGCATCACCCTGGTTCCCAATACTCCTGAAGATAGATGTTCACTGTGGATATTGTATCGCAGACACAGACCCTTTGACTGTTCAGAGATGTCAGTAAACCCACCCAAACATGTAAACAACCATGCATAAGCAGCGCCTATTAGACAGAGGAGGTCTGACAGCTGATCAGTTCCAGTAATTCCACCAGGAAGGAGGTACACGGATCGTGTTGTCTGTAGTTCAATCATGCCTAGACGGTCAATACTACGGTTCGATCATTTCCGCATTGTTACTTTGTACCAGGAAGGGCTCTCAACAAGGGAAG
The DNA here is from genome assembly GCF_023864345.2 of Schistocerca serialis cubense. Taxonomy (NCBI): domain Eukaryota; kingdom Metazoa; phylum Arthropoda; class Insecta; order Orthoptera; family Acrididae; genus Schistocerca; species Schistocerca serialis. The sequence goes on from NC_064638.1 coordinate 704,493,391, forward strand.
TGTCCAGGCATCTCAGAGTGAACCAAAGTGATGTTGTTTGGACATGGAGGAGATACAGAGAGACATGAACTGTTGATGACATGCCTCACTCAGGCCACCCATGGACTACTACAGCAGTGGATGACTGCTACCCACAGATTATGGATCAGAGGAACCCTGACAGCAACGCCACCATGTTGAATAATGCTTTTTGTGCAGCCACAGGATGTCGTGCCACAATCTGCATGATGCGCAACTTCACTCCCGACATCCATGGTGAGGTCCATCTTTGCAACCACAACACCATGCATTGCGGTACAGATGCACCCAAAACATGCTGAATGGACCGCTCAGAGTTGGCATCACATTCTCTTCACCGATGAGTGTCGCATATGCCTTCAACCAGACAATCGTCAGAGACATGTTTGGAGGCAACCCAACCAGACTGATTGCCTTAGACACACTGTCCAACGAGTGCAGCAAGGTAGAGGTTCCCTGCTGTTTTGGGGTGGCATTATGTGGGGCTGATGTACGCCACTGGTGGTAATGGAAGGCGCTGTAATGGATGTACGATATGTGAATGTCCTCCTCTGACCGATAGTGCAACCATATTGGCAGCATATTGGCGATGGACAACAATTCACACTGCCATTGTGCACATCTGGTGAATGACTTCCTTCAGGATAACATCACTCGACTAGAGGGGCGACCAAGTTCTCCACACATGAATCCTATCGAACATGCCTGGGATAGATTGAAAAGGACTGTTTATGCACGATGTGACCCACCAACCACTCTGAGGGATGTACACCGAATCACTGTTGAGTGGTGGGACAATCTGGACCAACACTGCCTTGATGAGCTTGTGGATAGTATACCACAACAAATACGGGCATCCATCAATGCAAGAGGACATGCTGCTGGGTATTAGAGAAACCAGTGTGTACAGCAATCTGGACCACAACCTCTGAAGGTCTTGCTGTATGGTGGTACAACATGCAATGTGTGGTTTTCATGAGCAATAAAAAGGGCAGAAATGATGTTTATGTTGATCTCTATTCCAATTTTCTGTGTTGTTGTTGTTATGGTCTTCAGTCCTGAGACTGGTTTGATGAGCTCTCCATGCTACTCTATCCTGTGCAAGCTTCTACATCTCCCAGTACTTACTGCAACCTACATCCTTCTGGATCTGTTTAGTGTATTCATCTCTTGGCCTCCCTCTACTATTTTTACCCTCCATGCTGCCCTCCAATGCTAAATTTGTGATCCCTTAATGCCTCCAAACATGTACTACCAACCGGTCCCTTCTTCTTGTCAAGTTGTACCACAAACTCCTCTTCTCCCAAATTCTGTTCAATACCTCCTCATTAGTTATGTGATCTACCCATCTAATCTTCAGCATTCATCAGTAGCACCACATTTCGAAAGCTTCTATTCTCTTCTTGTCCATACTATTTATCGTCCATGATTCACTTCCATACAAATACTTTCAGAAACGACTACCTGACACTTAAATCTATACTCGATGTTAACAAATTTCTCTTCTTCAGAAACCCTATCCTTGCCATTGCCAGTCTACATTTTATATCCTCTCTACTTCGACCATCATCAGTTATTTTGCTCCCCAAACAGCAAAACTCCTTTACTACTTTAAGTGTCTCATTTCCTAATCTAATTCCCTCAGCATCACCCGACTTAATTTGACTACTTTCTGTTATCCTCGTTTTGCTTTTGTTGATGTTCATCTTATATCCTCCTTTCAAGACACTATCCATTCTGTTCAACTGCTCTTCCAAGTCTTTTGCTGTCTCCGACAGAATTACAATGTCATCGGCGAACCTCAAAGTTTTTATTTCTTCTCCATGGATTTTAATACCTACTCCGAATTTTTCTTTTGTTTCCTTTACTGCTTGCTCAATATACAGATTGAATAACATCGGGGAGATTCTACAACCCTCTCTCACTCCCTTCCCAACCACTGCTTCCCTTTCATTCCCCTCGACTCTTATAACTGCCATCTGGTTTCTGTACAAATTGTAAATAGGCTTTCGCTCCCCGTATTTTACCCCTGCCACCTTCAGAATTTGAAAGAGAGCATTCCAGTCACCATTGTCTAAAGCTTTCTCTAAGTCTACAAATGCTAGAAATGTAGGTTTGCCTTTCCTTAAACAAAGATAAGTCGTAGAGTCAGTATTGCCTCACGTGTTCCAATATCTCTACGGAATCCAAATTGATCTTCCCCGAGGTCGGCTTCTACCAGTTTTTCCATTCGTCTGTAAAGATTCGCATTAGTATTTTGCAGCTGTGACTTATTAAACTGATAGTTTGGTAACTTTCACATCTGTCAACACCTGCTTTCTTTGGAATTGGAATTATTATATTCTTCTTGAAGTCTGAAGGTATTTCGCCTGTCTCATACATCTTGCCCATCAGATGGTAGAGTTTTGTCAGGACTGGCTCTCCTAAGGCCGTCAGTAGTTCTAATGGAATGTTGTCTACTCCCGGGGCCTTGTTTCGACTCAGGTCTTTCAGTGCTCTGTCAAACTCTTCACGCAGTATCATATCTCCCATTTCATCATCATCTACATCCTCTTCCATTTCCATAATATTGTCCTCAAGTACATCGCCCTTGTATAGATCCTCTATATATTCCTTCCACCTTTCTGCTTTCCCTTCTTTGCTTAGAACTGGGTTTCCATCTGAGCTCTTGATATTCATACAAGTGGTTCTCTTTTCTCCAAAGGTCTCTTTAATTTTCCTGTAGGCAGTATCTATCTTACCCCTAGTGAGATAAGCCTCTAAATCCTTACATTTGTCCTCTAGTCACCCCTGCTTAGCCATTTTGTACTTCCTTTCGATCTCATTTTTGAGACGTTTGTATTCCTTTTTGCCTGCTTCATTTACCGCATTTTTATATTTTTTTCCTTTCATCAATTAAATTCAATATTTCTTCTGTTACCCAAGAATTTCTACTAGCCCTTGTCTGTTTACCTACTTGATTCTCTGCTGCCTTCACTACTTCATCCCTCAGAGCTACCCATTCTCCTTCTACCATATTTCTTTCCCCTATTTGTGACAATTGTTTACTTAAGCTCTCCCTGAAACTATGTACAACCTCTGGTTCTGTCAGTTCATTCAGATCCAATCTCCTTAAATTCCCACCTTTTTGCAGTTTCTTCAGTTTTAATCTACAGTTCATAACCAATAAATAGTGGTCAGAGTCCACATCTGCCCTTGGAAATGTCTTACGATTTAAAACCTGGTTCCTAAATCTCTGTCTTACCATTATATAATCTATCTGATATCTTCTAGTATCTCCAGGATTCTTTTTTGTATACAACCTTCTTTTATGATTCTTGAACCCAGTATTAGCTATGATTAAGTTATGCTCTGTGCAAAATTCTACCAGACGGCTTCCTCTTTTATTTCTTTCGCCCAATCCATAGTCACCTACTATGTTTCCTTCTCTCCCTTTTCCTACTCTTGAATTCCAGTCACCCATGGCTATTAAATTTTCGTCTCCCTTCACTATCTGAATAATTTCTTTTATCTCATCATACATTTTATCAATTTCTTCATCATCTGCAGAGCTAGTTGGCATATAAACTTGTACTACTGTAGTAGGTGTGGGCTTCGTGTCTATCTTGGCCACAATAATGCGTTCACTATGCTGTTTGTAGTAGCTTACCCTCACTCCTATTTTTTTATTCATTATTAAACCTACTCCTGCATTACCCCTATATGATTTTGTATTTATAACTCTGTATTCACCTGATCAAAAGTCTTGTTCCTCCTGCCACCGAACTTCACTAATTTCCACTATATCTAACTCTAACCTATCCATTTCCCTTTTTAAATTTTCTAACCTACTTGCCCAATTAAGGGATCTGACATTCCACGCTCCGACCCCCGTAGAACGCGTTTTCTTTCTCCTGATAACGACATCCTCTTGAGTAGTCCCCGCCCGAAGATCCAAATGGGGGACTATTTTACACCCGGAATATTTTACCCAAGAGGACGCCATCATCATTTAACCATACAATAAAGCTGCATGCCCTCGGGAAAAATTACAGCTGTAGTTTCCCCTTGCTTTCAGCCGTTCGCAGTACCAGCACAGCAAGGCCGTTTTGGTTAGTGTTACAAGGCCAGCTCAGTCAATCATCCAGACTGTTGACCCTGCAACTACTGAAAAGGATGCTGCCCCTCTTCAGGAACCAAATGTTTGTCTGGCCTCTCAACAGATACCCCTCCGTTGTGGTTGCACCTACGGTACGGCCATTGTATCGCTGAACCACGCAAGCCTCCCCACCAACGGCAAGGTCCATGGTTCATGGGGGTTCTGTACAGATTCCAAAACTCTTGGAACCAAGGTGATGCAAAACTTTTTTAGACGTGTGTATTAAAGTGACTAACATTGCAAGATCACAGGTTAGTGTAAGCGCAAGATGCGCCATTGCAAATATGGAAAGCTGGTACATTAATAATTGGTGTAACCACCCGAATGTTGAATGCAAGCATGCATGCATTCTGTTGCACAGGTGCTGGAAGTCAGTTTGTGGGATGGAGTTCCATGCCTGTTGCACTTGATCAGTCAAATACAGGGACGGTTACTGCCAGTTGTGGATGATACTGGAGTTGCCCAATGAGGTGCCATATTCGCTGGAATGGAGACAGATTTGGTGATCAAAAAGGTCAAGGCAACATGTCAGTATGTCAGTTCTCTAGAGAGCATGTTGGGTTACACCTGCGGTATCTGGATGAGCATTATCCATTTGGAAAATACGCCCTGGAATGCTGTTCATGAATGGGAGCACAACAGGTCGAATCACCAGATTGATGCACAAATGTTCAGTCAGGCACTTGGGATAACTACAAGAGTGCTCCTGCTGTCATAAGAAATTGCACCCCAGATCATAATTCCAGGACTAGGTCCAGTGTATGTAGCATGCAGACATGTTGGTTGCAGTCCCTCAACTGACCTCCTCCTAATCAACACATAATCACCACTGCCATTGACGCAGAACCCGCTTTCATCTCAAAACACAACAGAACTCCACATTGCCCCCTCAATGAGCTCTTGCTTGGCACCAGTGAAGTCGCAAACGGTGGTGGTTTGGGGTCAGTGGAATGCACACTACAGGGCATCAGGCTTGGAGCTGTCCTTGAAGTAACCAATTTATCAGTTTGTCATGTCACTTTGGTGCCAATTTCTGCTCAAATTACTGCTGAAGATGCGGTATGATGCACCAGAGCCATACACCAAACACAATGGTCTTCCCTCTCGGTAATGGCATGTGGCAGTCCAAAGTCTGGTCATCTTGCAACTGTACATTCCCATGATCACCACTGCCAGCAGTCATGTACAATGGATACATTCCTGCCATGTCTTTCTGCAATATTGTAGAAGGAAAATTCAGCTTCTCACAGCCCTGTTAAATGATATCATTCAAACTGGGTGAGGTGTTGATAATGGTGTCTTTGTCACCTTAAAAGCTTTCCTTACTAACATCAACTCACCACATCCAATCTCAAAGGTAGCTAATGCTCATGACTGTTACACCATGTACTGAGAGCAAACCTGATTTGCCTCCTCATAGTGGAACTACTACAGCCACTCTCATGCAACCAGTGCAAAATTTGTATAGACATCATCTTTCAGATGTAGAAACAGGCCTACCAACTTTCGTTTATCACACAACTCCTTCTTGGTGTTGAGATTTTTTTTTCCATCAATGTATATAAATAACTATTTTTTTAAATATGTCTGCTTGTGTCTGTATATGTGTGAATGGATATGTGTGTGTGTGCGCGAGTCTATACCCGTCCTTTCCCCCCCCTAAGGTAAGCCTTTCCGCTCCCGGTATTGGAATGACTCCTTACCCTCTCCCTTAAAACCCACATCCTTTCGTCTTTCCCTCTCCTTCCTTCTTTCCTGATGAGGCAACAGTTTGTTGCGAAAGCTTGAATTTTGTGTGTATGTTTGTGTTTGTTTGTGTGTCTGTCGACCTGCCAGCACTTTCATTTGGTAAGTCACATCATCTTTGTTTTTAGATATATTTTTCCTATGTGGAATGTTTCCCTCTATTATAACCATATCATTAATTTGAACCCAACAATTACGTTTGTTATTGTCGCTGTTGCATTTCGAAAACTTTCCTGTCGTCTTATTTTCTCTTTATTTTCTCTTTCTGTTTTTACCAGTAGTCTCACGTTGTATTCACCTTCCCCTTTTTACCGTAATACAATTTTATCCCGCCTATATATACTCAATAATACGTAACCCACTTCCAAACCATAACCAAAAAAATTTTTATTTTCCGCTTTCAACACTACCGCTGCTATAAAATCCACCGTTTCTAGTTCAATAACAGCTGCTTTCACGTATTAAACAACCATTTCGGCTAGTTCTAATAACTTTCACTTTGATACATCTTCACTTTATTTCCACTTCCGTTTTTCGCACATCACTGATCATTTTTAGCCGCTCCCCACAGGTTTTAACGTCATTATTTCTTCGTCAGACAATTGTTAGCCCCATTTTCGTAATCTTTCACCACAACACCACTCCTTTTAATACATTTACACGTTTTTTCGAAATTTTCCTGAATTTCTCCGTCCTTTAACGTGTTTCAGCGGCAACACAACCACCTAACCTTCATGCACATCACTGTCTACCAACCCAAGTTCACCACAGGATCAACTTAACGAACACTTTTTCGCCTTTTTTCATACCAGATCTCCAGTTACTTTCTAGTTCACCCTTATCTCTCCCCATATATTTTTATCTTTCATTTTCATTTCAACCTCATGTTACACTTTCCACCTTCTAATACCATGTCACCCTCACAACACCCCCACAACGACCCCATTAAGTTTTATTTACATTCCCTCCGCAAACATGCCTTCACCCTAGCCAGATTACGCTCGCATATTTTATTTTCTCAGGCTTGTCTGACATTTGGCATAACCCCCAAAGGCCTCACACTTAAAGTTCCCATCTCTGGCTGCAACCCTCGGTCTTTAAATATGTCTGCTTGTGTCTGTATATGTGTGGATGGATATGTGTGTGTGTGCGAGTGTATACCCGTCCTTTTTTCCCCCTAAGGTAAGTCTTTCCGCTCCCGGGATTGGAATGACTCCTTACCCTCTCCCTTAAAACCCACATCCTTTCGTCTTTCCCTCTCCTTCCTTCTTTCCTGATGAGGCAACAGTTTGTTGCGAAAGCTTGAATTTTGTGTGTATGTTTGTGTTTGTTTGTGTGTCTGTCGACCTGCCAGCACTTTCATTTGGTAAGTCACATCATCTTTGTTTTTAGATATATTTTTCCTACGTGGAATGTTTCCCTCTATTATAACTATTTTATCAGTATGAGAATAAAATCACAGGAAAAATTTCAAACAGCCCCTTATATCAAAAATCGAAATAAATGTGTACCACATTCAAGATTATTACTGACCATGACAAAGCAGGAAGTCTTTAACACAGTTTGAAAACTGACAAATAAAATATCAGTACATCTGGAGGAAATACCAACTTGTCTGATTAAGCACTGTACAGAGAGCCTATTATCACCATTAGCTGATTATCACTGAAATCAGGTTGCTTTCCTGACCACTTCAAATATGCTAAATCAGTGACTCTCTTAAAAAATGGTGACCATAAAAATATAGGTGCCTATAGGCCACTCTCACTACTTTAGTTCTTTCCAAAAATAATAGAAACGATCATGAAAGATAGACGTATGAAGTATTTAAATAAATACAAGGTCCTTTCCAAAGAACAGGTCAGATTCTGATCTGGAAAAGGCATTGCATCAGCAGCAGCATATCTCAAAGAAACACGGCCTAGAATCACTGCATAAAGTGATGTATGTAAAAGTATATACCTCGATCTAACTAAGACATTTGATACAGTGGATAACAAAGTACAGTTAAATGAACTAGATAACGTAGCTCCAGCTTGAGCTATGATGAAAAACACGCTTCTGAACCTAATTATATAAAAATAGGTGTACTGCATGGTAGTGTGCTAGGTCCAGTACTGTTCCTAATTTACGTTACTGGTTTCCCACAAATTATAAAGCATGCACAAATAATATTATTTGCAGATGATTCTAATGTACTGACCACTGACAAGTCATCATAAGTACAAAGAAAAAGTTGATGAAACACTTAATAGGGTATTTAAATGGACAACAAACAATAAAATCACACCTCATGTAAAGAAAATGAGCACTTTGAACTCCTACATACACAAAAAGCAGATTATAATAACCTTAAAATAAGTAATGAATTCACACAGTGTGTGGAAAGCACAAACTTTCTTGGAATGTGTGTTGATTGGCCATTAAATAGAAAGAGCATGCAGCAGTACTCATTAGTTATGGCATAAATTTTTGTGGACTGACTAGGGGAAAATATCCAAACTATAATCAGACTGCAGAGAAGATAACTATGTATAATAATCAGGAGTGGCAGCACAGCTCACTGCCCTAAACTTTTTAAAATGCTGGAAATCTTAACTGTCCCCTGTGAATATATTTTTCAGTGTGTTAACTACATGAAAAAAAAACACTATGTTAAAAATTGTTCAGTACATGATTATGAAATTAGAAAGGGCTATAAATTGCATTTGGACAGAAAAAAAATTTAAAACTCAGCAGAGTGAATTGTATAATGCCATCATATTATATAGTAAATTTCCACAACATATAAAAGACATAGATAAGATCTGCTCTTTCAAAAGAAAACTAAAATATTATTTACAAAATACAAGTTTCATACAGTAATGGAATGAATGAATTAAAAAATGTTACTTAATTTAAGAAGTTCTGTATTATAAAATATACAGAAATAATAATTATGTAAGACTAAAAAAGGTAATTATGGATTAAAAGTAAATTCATTGTCAGTTACTGGTGTAGTGTAAGAAATTAATTTTAAATTGTTAATTTGTCTATGATTTTAATGATAATGTGAACTGTTTCACTGATTTACAAATAAATCAATCAATCAAATTTACATCACCTTAGTAATCTATGGGCCTGACTAACAAGTACATTTTACTTACTATGAAAATTATATTAGGTTACTAAAATAATCTTAATTTTGCTTCTTTGAAAGCACATAATTATCTTTTAATATAAATTGATGTTAGTACATCATAAATCATGTTTTTAGTCAGCTGCTGTACCTAATCTTACCCTTGTCATCAAAACATTACTAACACTCCTGAATAGAAACTTTACTGCACTACATCATAAAACAAGGCTAATACCTCTGTATGAAAATAATGGTATAGTATGTCATAATCCTGTGGGTGAAGGAAACATTCCTCCTAGTGAAGATATCCATTTCTTAAATGTACATTACATAAGAAAAAAAGTTGAGTGACAAATTACCAGAGAAAATCTCCAGACATTCAGCATTCACAAACATATGTCCATTATAAATTCAGGTAAATGAACATTGTAGTTGTCTAAAAGATGTTGTATGAATATACATTAAAACAGCATGAGGTACATGAGAGATAAATCAATCGTGCAACTCTAAGTGAAGTAACTGTGTCCCACTGACAATAATAAACTCACTTTACTCTGTCAGGTGGTAGCAGTAGAATTGTTTTACACACACACACACACACATACACAAATGTAATTGTAATTACAACCATATTTTCACATTGAATGTAATGTATCAAAGTTGATTCTGCTCTTACTGACATCTGAGTACAATGGATATAATACTCTTTTATGCACACTACACATGACGTGTTCTGTGAATAACCAGCTCTGTCATTCTATGTAACATAATATTTAAGGATATTACAAGAAAGTGTAGTTAAAGTGTATATATATGATAGTTGGTGAGGAGGATTATTGAACAGAAAATGAAAATTTTACTTGACTCCTTTCATGAATAATCCTGTTTCTTAACGCTAATACTAAGTTATGATTACAAAATTCTTTATGAAAATCGCACATTTCAGATCACTCTAATACTAATGAGCAAACAAAGCCATTGCAGTTTAGTTCAAAATTGTTCACAGAATCACATATATATTTAGTCTAGTAATCCAGCTGTATATGTGTGATAAATTTTAAAAATTTCAGCCAAATAGTGTGTTCAGAGATGATAGTTGAACTAAAAGTTGTATTTAAAAATGACTCAATATTTAGCTGAACCTTTTGTACAGTTACATTAATAACACATTCCTTCAGTGCTGTTAAAGTGAAATATGAACTTTCTGTTTTGTCTGGATCTGTATTTGTTTTGAAATACTACATCTAAAATGGGTGTCTGAAATTTTTTCTGTACCTCAGTAAATTCCTTACTTTTATTATGCCCATATTCACATCTCTAAATTGATCATTTAAATCAGTTCTCACAAAATCAGACTGCTTAATTATCTCGAAATATAACTCCCCTTTTAAAATTTAGATAACAGATTGAAATTTTGATATTTTCTTGTTTATCTCAAAGCTTTTCCTATCATGACTCACTAATATGTTAACTTGATTTATTTTAGCCTTTGTCTCACCAGGAGCTTTTTCAAACTGGGCATCCCCTTTCATGAAAATCCATCTTTCCATTTAATTCAGCATGCTGAGATCTGAAATCACCATTTGTTTGGCCTGTCATGTGTTTAGTTATATCTAATTTACCTTTTTAATTGGTATTTAACTGCTTTAACTGATCATGATTACTATTTCTCCCTACAAATCACAAATATCTTTTAAAATTTCTGCAGTTTTTCTTGTCAGTACTGGCACACAGTTAAAACAATAACACTACATGCACTACCCTTCCCTAATCCACAACAGTACCTAACACTTCTTTCTAGAAAAATTCTATTAAAATCCAACCCTGTCTTCACCAAACTCACAATATAACCAAGCAAAATATTTTTACAAATTGTTTTGGCATAAATACAGGTTGCCGAACTGTGTCAAGCAGCACACTGCATCATGATATCGAATATGCTGCACCGCTGCAACTTGGTGATACCATGTAGTTATAGAATGCGAAAGGATGCACAACTTTTGAGAGTTAAGAACCTGAAACACATGTGAATGTATCACACTAAAACTTCTACTACTTTGATGATGTATATGAATGAGTAAATGTGTAGAGTTGTGGCGTTTCTGGCATTGACTCATGTTGTATGATGTTATTCTGCGAATTCATGTTCACTCGAATTTTGCAGATATTTGTCTCTGTTTGGTTTTGGGCACAATTTTTTTTAAGGTATTCACTGGACTACAGGTGGTGTTGAGACACTGCAGAAGATGCTATAGCATCAGAGCATATACAGAGAGACCTCATCACCAACCACAGCTCCAAGAAATATGCCAGACAGATGATTCCTTGAACCCAATAAACAACATTGAAGAGGAAAACATTTAGCTTGGATGTATTTCTTAAACAGTTCTTGTCTGAAGTCTCTAGATGGTCCTCCCTTATGATAGCATCACAAATGACATCATATTTTGTGTGACTGAGTACAAAAACAAAGTAATTTACTAACAAGACTGACTCCATGATTATGCCTGCTGATCAGTTTTGTACCCAAACACAGCAAACTGTGCAAATGACGACAACTTTCCAGGGACATTGATGAGGCAACTTTCCATCGGTCTGGAAACGTGAACTGTGACCATATGGGAGTGTGGAGCTTTGAACTGCCTGAAGTCTGTGTGGAGTTGGAATGGGAGTCATATCCAAGACAAAGGTGTAAGGCCCTTTTTTCTTCATCATGCAGACAGTGAAGATGGGGCTCCACCTCACTGTAGCACAACTGTCCACACTTTTCTCAATAGAGAATTGCCACACTGCTGGATAGAACATGCTAGTCTGGGTAATGCTCCTCTGTTGAGCTCCCCAAGATCACCAGATCTCATGTCATGATGTCTTCCTGTGGAGTTACGTTAAGCACAAACTTTATGTACCTCCAGTGCCAGCAACACAACCAGAACTGCAGGAATGCATTGCTGCTGTGACACACATCCATGGAACAAGCAACTGAACTTAGGAGTGGAAATGGATTATCGTTTGAAGTGTGGTGGGTGACGAAGTGCACACACACTGACATTTGTGGAATGTACCGGAGACTTCATGAGTGCATCTATCTTTTCATTTATCACCTGCCTTCTTCTTACGTCATTCTGCTGTTGTGTTCTTCAGTCCAGAGACTGGTTTGATGCAGCCCTCCATGCTACTCTATCATGCGCAAGCTTCTTCATCTCCAAGTAACTACTGCAATCTCCAGTTGTTGCATGAATTTTCCTCATACTCTGCACGTAGGTCTTTAGAGAGCATTTTACTGTTTCCAGTGGCCCAGTCAACAAAATATTCCATGAACTTGAAAGAATCATTTAACTTCTATCAATACAGTTTGAACCAAATCAATGAGCCTTGTCCCACACACACCTGTTGTTAAGAGTTACATTTGGCTCACTTTGTCCTCCTGAGATCTACTGGAAAAGGGCCTCTTTAGCAGATCATCTACAGAAAACACTTTCATATTAAAAGGAGGTCCATTTTCCACTTTTGCTGTATTAATTTTATTTGTTTGCAATTAATTTCAGCCTTCTAGGCCATTCTCAAGTAATTTTTCTGGTTCTGCAAGAGAAAACTACACCTTACATATCAAAACTTATGTTTACTATTCCTTTTGGTTCACAAATGCTGTCCTGTTGGTTTGACTACTTGACATTTACAAAGGTGCAGAATAGAATTGCTTTCTTGTTGGTTTGACAGCTTTATATTTTACAAAGATGTTATAAATTTGTAAATGTCAAGCTGTCAAACCAATGAGAGAACATTTATCAACCAAAACAAATAGAAAACACTAATTTAAAGGTGCTAACATTTCAATATGTAAGGCATACTTTTCTACTGCAGAACCACAGAGTTGCTTGAGAATGCCTAGAAGGCTAGAACTAGCTGTTAACAAGTAAAATTAATACAGCAAAAGTGGAAAATGCCACTTTCTTTTAATAAATTCATTGCTGTGGTATCCAAAAAACTTTCATACTACACTTGCTTATATATTCGTTTTGTAATGACGATATATAGCCTATTGACTTAACAAGAGAAACTGTTGAGTGGTCTTCAGTCCAGAGACTGGTCTGATGCAGTTCTCCATGCTACACTATCCTGTGCAAGCTTCATCATCTCCCAGAACCTACTGCAACCTGCATCCTTCTGAATCTGCTTAGTGTATTCATCTCTTGGTCTCCCTCTACGATTTTTACCCTCCACACTCCCCTCCAATACTAAATTGGTGATCCCTTGATGCCTCAGACATGCCCTACCAACTGATCCCCTCTCCTAGTCAAGTTGTGCCACAAGTTCCTCTTCTCCCCAGTTCTATTCAGTACCTCCTCCATAGTTATGTGATCTACCCATCTAATCCTCAGCATTCTTCTGTAGCACCACATTTTGAAAGCTTTTATTCTCTTCTTGTTTAAACTAGTAATACATGGCTACATTCCATACAAATACTTTCAGAAATGACTTTCTGACACTTAAATCTATACACAATGTCAACAAATTTCTCTTCTTCAGAAGCGCTTTCGTTGGCATTGCCAGTCTACATTTTATGTCCTCTCTACTTTGACCACCATCAGTTATTTTGCTCCCCAAATAGCATTTCCCAATCTGATTCCCTCAGCTACACCTGATTTAATTCGACGACACTCCATTATCGTTGTTTTGCCCTTGTTGATGTTCCTCTCATATCCTCATTTCAAGTCATACAGTTGTAAATAAACTGCTTTGAAACTCTATGAATCATTTAGGTTAATCTTTTATATGCTGGGAAGATAATGACATAAAACAATTTCTTCTTCTCTTCAATAAATATACCAACACTTCTCACATATGTTTTGTATGTATTCTTAAAGACCACTACAATGATCTTCATATGACAGATACTTAATCTTCATAATAAAATCAAGAACATTACTAATCTGTTCAGAATACTAGATGAGAATTGACAGTTCAGAATGGCAGATTAACTCATTTGTTTTTACACAGAAGACAATCATTATTTAGTTTACTGTAATAAATTCTTGGCAAGTATGCTACCCTAATGCAGACCTTTCCACAACTGTTCATAGCACTTTTCAAATGATGAACCATGGAATGTTCAGCTGTCGTGACACAAATTGTGCACTGCTTGAGGATCGCACATTGCGTTTAACAGTAACTTCTACAACAATTTTTGGCGCATTTGCCTATTAGCCTCTCCCCGGAACAATTCTCAAATCGCCAGTTCATTCAAACTTCTGAATCATGTTCTTCAGCCCCAGTGCCAAAAGAGGACCTCTCTGTATTCCTTTAATGTGTCAATACTCACGAACAGCTGCAGCATTATTAATGTTATTGTGATAAAACAGCTTTCTGAGTAAAGTTCTGTTCACTTGTCCTCACCCATTTTGATGATCTCCAACTGTAGTGCATGCTGATGCTCATATTTCAACCCTATGCTGCCATACCAGTACTCACACCTAACTGCAAGTCATGACAATAACAAAGTTGGGTACCTCTTCTGTCAACTGGCCACAACTGAAGAAAAAGCACAACACACACACACACACACACACACACACACACACACACACACACACACACACACACAGGTTTTGTGTAACCCATACTCTCATAATGTGACTTAACCACAGAACACAAGTCCATCTGTGACACCACTGACCTCCATCTGCACTTGGAAATCAATACATAATTGTCTCAATTTTGATTTATTGGCTGGTTTTAGCACCTGTTGTATTTTAATTCTCTCTAAGCCTTGAACTGCAGAAGCTTGCACAAAACAGTTCACATTGTTGGTTGCGACACATTTCCTATTCCGCTGGCATGACACATGGCTTTCCTGGGGCTCCTTTGTTTTCTATCATGGATGCTACCATTTTTAACACTAACATCAGTGATGAACAACAACGGCAGCTTTCCATTGTTTCACCGTTGTCAACCTAAAACGTGAGAGTTAACCTTTTAGTCTATATGTGTATTTCTGAAACAAAGTCATTACTGTAGTCACAGGAATACTTTCTTTTCGTCCTTTTGATTTTGAATCACCTGTAGTTTACATTTCAGTGGAACATCAAAATCAAACATATTTGAAATTAGGCAAGAAACTTGTTACTTGACCACCTTCAGGTTCAATTCCTAGTACTTCCTCAGATATTTTCTCAGGTAGGGAGGTCTGGTGTGGGGTCCACTCAGCCCCTGCGAGCCAAATTAGGAGCCACTTGAATAAAGAAGTAGTGGCATCATCAGGATTCATCTACTGGCAATAGCAGTTGGAGAGACTGGTGACATACTGACCATATGTCCCACAAACATAGATCACTCTACATATTGTTTTGTAGGTAACACTTGGCTAGTCAGAACAGGCCTAAGGCCTAACCTATGAGTGGTGTGTGCTTTGCTAACTTATTACCTCATGTGGGGCAGAAATGTTAATGGTATGGCATGGTGACAATCATCAATTTCAGGAACGAATCATTTTGATCTTAAATTGGAAAAAATGTGCTACTAAAATATGCACCTGTTTGTAAAAGATACCAGCTTTCATGTATTCCCTTTTCATTATTCCAGCAGCATTATAAACCATATACAGTATTTAAAAAAACCTCAAGAATTAATAAAAATGACAGTAATAAGATATGTTGCATTTGGGAAAGGGCTGAAAAGATGACAACACACACAGAAATAAAGATATTGTAATTTTAATTTAGCATTGTCCCAATATTATCATTTTTTTTCTGTACTCCTCAACAAAATCTATTTTCTCTATACACCGTATGCATGCTGGCAAAAAATATACCATAGTTCAACATAAACTGAAGTATTTAAAACAAGAAGGTTGAAAACATTTCAGGTGGCCCATAAGAATCCAAATGGTTCATTGTTCATGTGTTTGCAACCAATGTGTTATTAAAGTATGGGCCAAAGCACCTGGAGGTGGAATCCAAATTTCACTTGAATTTTTTAAAACTTCCTTGTTTTTCTGAGTTACACGCTGCACAGCATTTCTAACTTGGTCTGGTGTAAACCACTTGGCATCTTCCAATTCTTCATGATCAATGGAGAGCTAAACAAAATTACAAAACATTGGATGAGTAAACAATTAAAAGAGGAGCACCATATTAATGAGACTGTTTATCTTTCAAGTAAAAATCTCATAATACATACAAAGCTATAAGCGATTTTTCAATAGAATAACTCATCATTTATTTAAGGTCGCTTTTAACAGAAAAATGTAATCTTATAACTATTTGTAGACAAATACCATCTGCATGATTGCAAGGAGACATGAAGAATGGCCAGTAATCACCTTCAGGTGGCAAAAGTCCAAGTACTGCTGATACATTTAAAAGTAGAGAAAACAGTATCTGGTTTTCACCTAGTACTATCCAGGCTTTGAATGCCTCAATACCTCATGCTGCCATGGCCACGACTTTAAGGCAAATCCTGAAATGAGATTATCTCTCCCAGGTATTCTTCCAACACCACCCACCACCACATCCTGTCACCATCTAAGCTCCAAATCAAAACATACAATATTGCGGAATTATAATCTCTGCCTCCAGGTTGCTACACCTGCAATCATTCCTGCTGTAAAATCTGTAACATGCACTCACATCCGCTACCATTTATTCCAAACCCAACCATTGGTAAATACAACAACATCAAAAGTGATGTAACATGTGAAACCATACATGTTGTTTATCAAGAACATATGTTCACTGTATTAGATTAGATTAGATTAATACATGACATTTTATATAGTAACTATAAAACTTAGCAATGTTTCTTCATTGCTAAATTTGTACAGGAATTAAATATACACTTAATCTGGGGTATCCCATGGAAATGTGTCAGGTCACAAATCTCAGCTTATCATTGTGACTTCACCCATTTCAAGGTACAGAAATATGTATCAGAATAAATCATATAGAATATGAATGAAAAAGACTTCTTTGTTTTCATTACTGGTTCCTGTTGTTTTAAAGGTTTTTTCAGTTATAATCAATACAATTACAAAATTTCAAATACACAACATTTTTTATTTCTGGATACTGGTTTCCTGAACCATCAGTTTGTGAAAGGGAAACACACAACTTGTCATGTGAAATACACTCTGATTATAAATCCATTCCAATGTATTTGAATGTCCGAGTTTGCCATTATTGCAGCTGAAATCATGACTGAGAATTCAATTCAATTAAAATGAATGGGTAAATCGCTTGGGATCAGTAAATCAGTCAATAACTTTTATAGCTGATGTCCATCAGAATGTTTGTTAAAATATCATGTAAAAATATGAATTAAATTGGTCAAGCACTTTGAGATTTTTGGAAACAACATTAATCAACATTTCTCCTTTTATGTATTAGTACAGATGACCACAGTTAAACTGGCGGAGTACATGAAACAACAAAGGAGAACTGTCCACCTTGGGCACAACCCCTACCCAGTTACTGAGCTAGTCAAGGAACTCGAGTGCCTGCTACACAACATGGATCATTTGGATTATCCCACCCAGTACTATCTTCTTGAATGCCAGAGATGTGAACTTGTGCTCCATTAACTATCACCTTCCCCTTTTACCTGATTGATAGGTTTTTTTTAGTACTGTTGTGAGTTACTAGCCATCATCTCTTACACATTGCATCTCTTACACACCGCAAAATTAGAAGTTCTTCAGTGGAACAGGACCTCTCAAGGAGAAACTTCTTCAGTTTGCTTTCAATTTTAATTTTGCTGTCTGTCAAACATTTTATACCATTGGGTAACTGATTAAAAAAAATCCCATTTTTGTGCTAAAGAAAACCTTAATATTGAGTAATGGATGTCATTTTTTCTTCTGCTATCGTAATTATGTACATCATTGTTCCCTTTGAACTGCAGTGGATTATTTACAACAAACATACTGAGAGAACAAATATACTGTGAAGCAGTAGTCAAAATGAGTAACACCTTAAACAGATGTCTACAAGATATTATTCTTACTGCATATTTTTAGCAATGAAGACTTTTTTCCTTAAAAATGACTTACCAAAGAACTTTATTTCATATGACATTAATGAATGAAAATACTATGCAGCTTAATGATTTGTCTCTTCCTAAAATTTGCAACGATTCAAAGTAAATGCGGCTGAGCTAAGTTGTATTAGGAATTCCGAAATGAGTTTTAACTAGTTTAAATTCTCATTGATACGGACACCTAAAAATTTTGACATTTCCACCCTAGTTATTATTTCCTCCCCATGTCTCACATTTATCACTGGTGAAGCATCTCTAGATGTGCAGAAATGAATATGTTGTGTCTTTTTGAAACCGAGAATGAGACCATTCACAGACAACCACTCAATAACACTTCGAAGAACATTACTTATCATTTCTTCTGTTGCTGTATGTTTGATTGGACTGCTAACAATACATTAGTGGCATCAGAAAAAAGAACAAGGTAATTTACATACATGAAAAACAGTAGTGGTCCTGAGATTCAGCCTTGTGGAACTCCATAAATTATTTCTTCCCAGTCAGAAGTATCTCCCCTGCTTACATTGGTTGAGTTATTAAGCATTAAGAAATTGTTATTAAACATATCTGCTACCTCTACTTGATTATTTACAGCCCTTCCATTGAAATCAATAGTGATGTTATCCTCTTGTTAGTTTTGTTAATTATTCCAATCAGAAAATTTCACTTTCATGAAAATTCTTGGGGGTCTTCAGGAATCCACATGGACATTTACAACTGCCGTCTCATAAAGTCGTACCTATTATTTTGGCATTTTATAGTTATACAGTTTTTGGTTAAACAAACTTACTTCATTGATTATTGTATCTTTCTATATTTCTTTGGTGTTTTATGTTAATGTGTAAAATTTAACAGTCTCATGATTTTCTAATTTTTGTAATATGTGCCTCTTTGGACAAGTGTCACATAAAAACCACAGTCAAAGGCAAGCATTTGGTATTTAAACATCATGTTGTTTTCATAAGTCGTGGACTAGGTTTCAATTGTTACAGCTACTGTATCATCATTTAATATGTTAATATTTTGTTGTTGGTTGTGAAGATCTATAGTTATTTTGATGCTAAGTGCTACTTGTGAAATGTTTGAAATTTCTTCAATTTGGTATAGCTTACCGATCTGTGTTAGGATGTAGACCCTCGATATATTCTAAAAAAATCTGATCTTCAAATCTGAACTTGTTAAAATAATGAATAAGAAGAAAAATGAAATGCCAAGTCTATTGTAATGTGTATATTAGTTAATAACAATTCACTACATACAGTCATCAAGAAGAAGCAAGGCAAAAGAGGAAAATTGACAAAACTACAGCATACGAAACAAATCAATAAGTTACACATTATGTCTTTGACCACCCTGTTTTCTTCCTGGGAAGAAACAAACAGTTGTGAAAGCTCTTTCTACTTTTGAATATGTCACATGGCAGAACTTGGAATTCTGATGAAGGTAAGTAATGGCCAGCCATTCTGTCTCCTTGCAATTTTATAATTTTCTCAAGTGAATTTTTCTTCTGATATGTACCATCTGTTCTTCTGCAGCTGCAGTGCAACCAATCATGAGGCTATTTATTGGAAAAGCCCAGTGTTGAGAGCTAACATACTGTATGGCTTCTACTGCAATACCTACTTCCTCGGCTACTTCTCTTCTAATATTTTCTTCAATGGACTCACCTGTAAAGCATTTTTTTAAAATTGTTACTCATATTCTTAATAAAGCCTGGAAACAGTCACATACCATTTTCCAATCCGCAATGAAGAAAAAGATGTGCAATGACTTAAACAATGCAACAGTGAATTCAGGTTACAAAAAAGAAAGACAATAGAACACTTTTCTTTTGGCATATGTTTGTATTCCCACACACTTTCTGTACAAAATTAATGTTGTCCTCTTAAGCAGGAAAATGATACTATTAAACAAAGGTATCAATGAGCAAAGTAACAACCATCTAGTATTAAGAATCTAATATTTGTCTTCTTGTGAAAGTACCTACTGGCCAACATCAAAACTAGAGGCTGAACACTGATTAAAAATGAAACTTTGATTCTTCATGGGTATTTAAGTTCAGTAATCATCTTATAGAGTATGACTATCAAGTCTAGGTCATGAAAAATATTAGAAAAATGGTTTGTTTTGCCTGTTCACTACGGTAATTTTCTTGTGGATTGGCAAACTCTCTCATGATGATTTCAAATCTGATTAGACACCATAATGTCTGAGGAGCAAAATGAGCCACAATGTACACTAACAATAAGAATTAGTACTGCCTATCTAGGTGTAGAGATTATATTAACTATCATAAAAGATAGTACACAGCTAATTTAGAGTTACACTTGGTTAACTAATGGCAGTCACTTCCAAGCCTGAAAGACCCAGAAGCCATCGCAATACAATCTTTGCTTGTATGTAGACTGAGCCGTGTATATATTCAGTTCTCTTATTCAGAAGAAGGCAGAGATGAGCTGAACATACCATGAGCCCCATTTTGTTGAAGATGAGCAAATTTTGACCATTACCCATAGAATGTTACTGGGTCATTGAATTATTGCTGGAGTATTACATGTAAGTAGAAAGAAAGAAGGCTAAACAATGCTGTAATCAGTATAGTCTTTTATTACCAGAATACATAGGTATACATACGTTTCATTACCAATAAGGATACTGCACTTAAAGTAATGATATGAAAGAAATCTCAGATAAACAACAAAGTATGATTTTAAAAATAAATACAAGGTACTTCTTGAAACAATACAGGTATACCGGTACACCGCACCACCCTCACACCATATGGAGGAGTTACAAAAACCTGACAAAAATAAATAACGTAACAGAATAATACAGAGTCACCCAGAGGCGTGGAACTGTCCTTCCAAAAATAATAACAAGTGGATGACAGAAATTTATAGTAGTATGAGTGGATGAGAGGTGTAAAACCTATGAAGCTGTTACTAACATGGCAGCCATTTTGTAATACCCCATCTTCGATAAAACTTAAGTTTCAAATGGAAAGAGGAACACATGACTTATCAAACAGATAGGGAATTGAACGAGAAAAACAATGGTGCCTCTCATATGAGCAGAGCTTTATTCATTCTTGGGTTATGTTGCGCATTGTACAGAACTGGGCACATGCTGATAATAACACAAAGGCTACAGAACGTGTCATCCAGCATGTTTTTAAGGTGGTAGTTTTCCACTTAACCCATTCCCCGAAGACTTTAACCAACATACGTATTACAATATGAGAACAAGCATCAAAAGTCCGCTCACTGAGGTGGGCAAGATTTCTGATCTTCATTCTGCACTTCACTGCATGCTCAGCTGCCTTCGCATGCATTTACATGTAGAAATGTAATGGTCATAAATTGGGGAACATGGCAACCAGTCCTCTGGATCTCTATGACTTATCCATCCTCAGGGATAATAAACCTCCAAGTAATCCCTGACAGCTAGCCCATGAGGTGCGACCATGCTGAAAGAAAGTTGGAATTGTACCATTTCACACAGCAGTGTTAGCAGTACATCTTCATGTAACAACTGCAGATAGTGGGCTGCTGTTAATGTATCATGAATGAAGAAGGGCTCAAAAATATGGGAATTCTGTATTCCACTTTAATTGCTTTCAATGTGCCAACTACCTTTGATGGAGCCATCCTGTGAGGGTTGGCATCTTGCCAGTTTCTGTGATTCTGTTTATTTACATCTCTTTTAATACAAAAATTAGCTTCATCTGT
Source organism: Schistocerca serialis cubense (assembly GCF_023864345.2). NCBI lineage: Eukaryota > Metazoa > Arthropoda > Insecta > Orthoptera > Acrididae > Schistocerca > Schistocerca serialis. The sequence goes on from NC_064638.1 coordinate 704,515,169, forward strand.
AAACAATATGTGATAGAGGGAATGATGATTTCGTCCAGCTTGTGTTCACCCACTCAGCAGCTTAACTCGAAGACTTGGATTGTTCTTGGTGATAAGCAACACTTGCATTTTGTAAGAGCACCATTTACATTTGGCCAAAATTCGCATTAGTGATTTATATTGACCCCAGTTTCCAGCAAGATGCAGTGAATACTGTGGTTTGGACTCTTGCTTGCACAGCCAGTATCTACAATATTTAACCATTCCCTTGAAGGAGGTTAGTTTCCAGATATGCTTAAGTATGCAGTAGTTAAGCAACTATTCAAAAAAGGCACAAAAGGACATGGGAAACTATAATCCAGTTTATCAAAAATGTTTGAAAAGGTAGTCACAATACAAATTCAAAATTCTTTAGAAAAATTTAAAATAACCTCAAAAAATCAGTATAGATATAAATGAAAGAAGAACCACAGTATCTGCAATAAACCATTTTTCAGATAAAATTAACTTATCGTCAGACAACTCACAGCATGCCACAGGAATTTTTTATGACCTATCAAAGGTGAATCACTCCTTGTTACCCTGTAAACAGGAAAAAAATATGGAATTAGGGGCATTGTATTATAAATGATCTACCACTTACTACTGAGTGTCAGTTTTGTTTGCAGATGACATATCTGTAATCATTGAAAGTAACAGCACTGACAAAATTCCTAAAACTGTATTAAGTAGAAAAAAATAGATACTTGGTTTGATTTAAATGGATTAAAATTAAACATGGAAAGAGACTCAGTTGATGCAATTTCAAAAAGAACAAGCAGAATTAAATAATGGTCAGATCAATCACAAAAACCAGGAAGCTAGCTGTGTGGAATTCCTAGGATTGCAGCTGGATAAAAATCTGTCATGGGGCTCACACATACTGTACCTTGGAAATAAATTAAATAGCCTAGCATTAGCAATGAGGATATTGTACATTGCTACCAGCATGGACATAAGAAAAGTAGTATATCACTGCTACTTCAAATTAATAATAAGATATGGAATTGTAATTTGGGTTAATTCAAACCACGTGTCAAATATTGAAACTTCAGAAAACCATCATTAGAAACATGCACAATGTAGAGTAAAGAAAAGAAAAGTCATCTACTCCTAAAAAAACTACGTACATTAAGTGTTCCCTCGCTATATATCTATGAGCTGATTATCTTTTTACATGGTAACCTCAATTTATTTGCAGCAAATCATTTTCAACATGATTACAACACCAAAAATCAAAATAATTTTATGCTGCCTGCCCACCGTTAAAAACTTCATGCTCAAACTCCATAGTATACGGGTATGAAAATTTATAACAAACTGAAAGGAAGAGAATTGCTCAGTATAAATTTAGAGACACTGAAAAAGACCTTCCATGAGAAACTAGTGCAGAAATGTTACTATTCAGCAGAAGAATTCATTAAGGACAACCTGAAGATTTGAGCTGGAGAGAGCATGTACTTAGGAATGTTAATTTTTAAAAGTTTGTTACTTTTTAAGAAAAAATATTAGTTGTATACTAATTACATATCCAGTACAGTATCTTATATTAATGATATTATATGAAAAATTGTAGACCATTTTTTGTGTTTTGATGAGTCTCCTGTACATTAAGTCAATGACTTGAAATTGTATGTTACAGCACAATAAACTTCTATTCTGTTCTATTCTATTCTAGTGCACAATGCCAGACCATTGGTTGATGTTGCTTCATCAGTAGCCATTTTTGATTGTTCAATTTTCAGTTGTCTGTGACAGAGCACGTTTCACAGAATTTTGCAAGATGTTTCACCACCATATGCGGGTAATGTGTGGTATGTCTGGGAGGTGGGTGGGATTGGTTGTAATCCTCTGTGATAACACAGATGCTCCTCTCTCCTGATATCAGGATGATCTCAAGACATTTAGCTTGTGTTAATGTCATCATCTTACATCTCAGCTGCAGGGGAGAAACATCTTTCCACTTCAAAATTACAATTTTTATTCAAGATGACAGTTTCCAAAATGCCCTCCAAGTTGGTAACATAGCCTCACACATACACACCACTGTGTCACGGGTTATTATAAAATAAGAAGGAAGAAAGTTAGAACTGTTGAAATTGAAACAATTAGAGATGTAATATGTAAATCTACATATATAGTATATAGCTATACTTCGCAAGTCACCTGATCATGTAAGGCAGAGGGTACTATGTGTACTGTTCCAGCTGTTTGCAGAAGAAAAATGGTTCAAATGCCTCTGAGCACTATGGGACTTAACATCTATGGTCATCAGTCCCCTAGAACTTAGAACTACTTAAACCTAACTAACCTAAGGACATCACACAACATCCAGTCATCACGAGGCAGAGAAAATCCCTAACCCCGCCGGGAATCGAACCCAGGAACCCGGGCGCGGAAAGCGAGAACACTACCGCACGACCACGAGCTGCGGACGTTTGCAGAGGACAAGTTGTTTCATTAGATCAACTGGTTGATGAAGTGGCTAAGTTAGAGCACCGTGGCGAAAAAAAACCATTAACTGGAGATAATTTAGAATAACAAAAGAAAACCTACATCAAAATCTGTAAAAAAAATGGAATAACCCAGAAAAAAAATGGCTAGCATGAATCCACCACACTAATGAGATGAACAATCCACCGACAAGGGGTAAGACTTTAGTGAGATGACATGCAGAAAGGCCCTCTCTAGTACAACTACAATGGTCAGCGTTATACTGATCTCAGAGAAGAGCTATCAAATGTACCGGCAGTTTCAACCACAATTACACCAATTTTCTACAAAGTTGTGGCCTATTGCCTTTTGGCTTACATGGGTAGTAATCACAACTGTATAGAATGTAATTTTATGTATATAAATTGAACTGTTTACATAGATTTACATTTTATAATCAATTATTTAACACTGTGACAAATAAAAGAAGAAAAAATATGGAACCAGCAGAAATCAAACCCAGGCTGCCAAACAACAAGTTTCCAAGTCTGTGCTTTTAACCATTGGCTACAGTGCCTGCCTGTCTTTTTTGCATGAATTTTCCTCATCTCTGCACATAAGTCTTTAGAGAACATTTTACCTTTTCCAATGGACCAATCAACAAAATATTCCATGAACTTGAAAGGATCATTTAACTTCTATCAATACAGTTTGAACCAAATCAATGAGCCTTGTCCCACACACACCTGTTGTTAGAGTTACATTTGGCTCACTTTGTCCTCCTCAGATCTACTGGAAAAGGCCTCTTTAGCAGATCATCTGCAGAAAACACTTTCATATTAAAAGAAGGTCCATTTTCCACTTTTGCTGTATTAATTTTATTTGTTCGCAATTAATTTCAGCCTTCTAGGCCATTCTCAAGTGATTTTTCTGGTTCTGCAAGGGAAAACTACATCTTAAATATTGAAACTTATGTTTTCTATTCCTTTTGGTTCACAAATGCTGCCTTGTTGGTTTGACTACTTGACATTTAAAAAAGGTATAGAATAGAATTGCTTTCTTGTTGGTTTGACAGCTTTATATTTACAAAGATGTTATAAATTTGTAAATGTCAAGCTGTCAAACCAATGAGAGAACATTTATCGACCAAAACAAATAGAAAACACTAATTTAAAGGTGCTAACATTTCAATATGTAAGGCATACTTTTCTACTGCAGAACCACAGAGTTACTTGAGAATGCCTAGAAGGCTAGAACTAGCTGTTAACAAGTAAAATTAATACAGCAAACGTAGAAAACGCCACTTTCTTTTAATAAATTCATTGTTGTGGTATCCAAAAAACTTTCATACTAAACTTGCTTATATATTCGTTTTGTAATGACGATATATAGCCTATTGACTTAACAAGAGAAACTGTTGAGTGGTCTTCAGTCCAGAGACTGGTTTGATGCAGTTCTCTATGCTACACTATCCTGTGTAAGCTTCCTCATCTCCCAATACCTACTGCAACCTGCATCTTTCTGAATCTGCCTAGTGTATTCATCTCTTGGTCTCCCTCTATGATTTTTACCCTCCACGCTGCCCTCCAGTACTAAATTGGTGATCCCTTGATGCCTCAGAACATGTCCTACCAACCGATCCCTTCTCCTTGTCAAGTTGTGCCACAAATTCCTCTTCTCCTCAATTCTATTCAGTACCTCCTCCATAGTTATGTGATCTACCCATCTAATCCTGAGTATGCGTCTGTAGCACCACATTTCAAAAGCTTCTATTCTCTTCTTGTCCAAACTATTTCTCGTCCATATTTCACTTCCATACATGGCCACATTCCATACAAATACTTTCAGAAACGACTTCCTGACAGTTATATCTAAATTCGATGTTAACAAATTTCTCTTCCTCAGAAACACGTTCCTTTCCATTGCCAGTCTACATTTTATATCCTCTCTAGGATTCTTTTTAGGAATATAAAAAAAGGGATGAAGGTTTATCTGTTTAGCAAGAGTAATAGAAGGCAGATTTCAGACTACCTAACAGATCAAAATGAAAATTTCTGTTCTGACACTGACAATGTTGAGTGTTTATGGAAAAAGTTCAAGTCAATCGTAAAATGCGTTTTAGAAAGGTACGTGCCGAGTAAAACTGTGAAGGACGGGAAAAACCCACCATGGTTCAACAACAAAGTCGGAAACTACTGCAAAAGCAAAGGAAGCTTCACTCCAAGTTTAAACACAGCCAAAACCTCTAAGACAAACAGAAGCTAAATGATGTAAAAGTTAGTGTAAGGAAGCTATGCGTGAAGTGTTCAGTGAATTCGAAGGTAAAATTCTATGTACCGACTTGACAGAAAATCCTAGGAAGTTCTGGTCTTACGTTAAATCAGTAAGTGGCTCGAAACAGCATATCCAGACACTCTGGGATGATGATGGCATTGAAACAGAGGATGACACGCGTAAAGCTGAAATACTAAACACCTTTTTCCAAAGCTGTTTCACAGAGGAAGACCACACTGCAGTTCCTTCTCTAAATCCTCGCACAAACGAAAAAATGGCTGACATCGAAATAAGTGTCCAAGGAATAGAAAAGCAACTGGAATCACTCAACAAAGGAAAGTCCACTGAACCTGACAGGATACCAATTCGATTCTACACAGAGTACGCGAAAGAACTTGCCCCCCTTCTAACAGCCGTGTACCGCAAATCTCTGGAGGAACAGATGGTTCCAAATGATTGGAAAAGAGCACAGGTAGTCCCAGTCTTCAAGAAGGGTCGTCGAGCAGATGCGCAAAACTATAGACCTATATCTCTGACGTCAATCTGTTGTAGAATTTTAGAACGTGTTTTTTGCTTGAGTATCATGTTGTTTTTGGAAACCCAGAATCTGCTCTGTAGGAATCAACATGGATTCCGGAAACAGCGATCGTGTGAGACCCAACTCGCTTTATTTGTTCATGAGACCCAGAAAATATTAGATACAAGCTCCCAGGTAGATGCTATTTTCCTTGACTTCCGGAAGGCGTTCGATACAGTTCTGCACTGTCGCCTGATAAACAAAGTAAGAGCCTACGGAATATCAGACCAGGATTGAAGAATTTTTAGCAAACAGAACACAGCATGTTGTTATCAATGGAGAGACGTCTACAGACATTAAAGTAACCTCTGGCGTGCCACACGGGAGTGTTATGGGACCATTGCTTTTCACAATATATATAAATGACCTAGTAGATAATGTCGATAGTTCCATGCGGCTTTTTGCGGATGATGCTGTAGTGCAACTAGTGAAAATGTTACTGGTCCACACTTTTTCCAAGATGATAACAGGAACACTGTAACTGTAACATCAGACTGTTATAGACAGATGATCATTGAGTTCTTCTCACCTGAACCAAGAAGAAGACATAGTCCTATCTGGCAAGTTCGGTTTCAGCAAGCCGTCATTTCCTGGTTTGTTGACATTAGTTGGCCCCCTCATTCCCCAGACCTCTCCATGTGCACTACTTTTTGTGAGGTAACCTCAAGTCACATGTATAAGAGCATAAACCATGGACACTTGAAGAACTGAAGGAAGCAATTCGTGTGGAAGTTGTCCAAATTGATAGAGAAATGTTGGAGAGAGTGGAAGCCAATTTCCTAGAGCAGCTTGAGAAGTGCATTGCTGAAAATGGCTATCACCTGGGAGATGTTAGTTTCAAGCATTAATTTTGTAAAATGGCAACATCATTTGAGTATTATTCCGTAAATAAAAAAATTTCTGAAGCACAAGTAACGACATTTTATGCCTCACCCTGTATTAATTTTACATATGCAAACTGAACTGTTTACATATATTTAAATGTTATAATTGACTGTTTAGCACTGCGAGGAATAAGATAAAACAAAGGAAAAAAATATTAGTAGTATCAGGAATCGAACCTGGGCCAACGAATTACGTCAGTGCTGTTAACCACTCACCCATGGAGCCATTACTTCGGCCACTCCTAATAAACCCTCATATTCTCACTCCTAAATGACCCTCATACACTGCACTTGCACAATAAGTTACAAGCAATTTCAAAGAAAAATATGACCTGGTGCTGTGAGCAATATAGCACTCAGTGGTGGAAGGGATGACGTTACATCAGAGCAGTAGTAAACAGACAACTGTGTCCCTTCGCCAAGTAGATTGTAGCATTGCTGACCATCATTTCAGCACTCAATACTGGTTTCTACTTACTGCAGAGATAGTGCAATGGAACATGTTTCCATCCATTTTATTTGCATACCCAGCTGGCATTCAAAGAGAAATGATGTAATTTTAGTGTCATTTTGACTAGCATTTGAAGAGAAATGGCATAATTTTAGTGTGATTTCTGGTTTGCATTTGAAGAGAAATGTCATAATTTTAGTGCAATATTTAGATTGGGCTGTACAAGATTAGCACATGATAACCGGCCACCACTGATCAGATGGAGTACAATGTAGATAGTGTTACACCTAACTCCTCCGTGCGGCTGTACATGTGTGTGGCTGCAATATAAGCTAAATCACTTTCATATTCATGCATGTACCATATTTTATTACATAATTCCCTCATTTTTTTCCTCAAAATTTTTTCCAAACACACTAGGGAGGGGATTACCCAAGTAGTAGAGTGGTGCTTCTAGGAATTCAGAAAGGAAGGGAAACAATGTATTAGGTAGGTAAAAGTTACATTACAGTAATTTGTAAAAAAAGATGTTCTTTCAAAGTTTCGTTCACACCAACATCTAAAGATTGAAGAATGGATGCTATTCCTCCATGGATGATGGCAGGATGGGGCTTCATCCATTTCATTGGTTGTCTTCCCTAGACTTTCTCCAACGAATCCACCATCAAATCTGCTGTCATCTAGCCATTTTCCTGAACTCAAAAGTGAATTCCATGTAGGGTAGCCTCCTTTGATAATGCCTTCCATTTACAGAGGACATATGGTGTAAGTTTATTGCCATCTGCTGTCATATACAACATCACTGCCCATCTTAATTTCTGCGCTCCACTTGTCTTCACAAGCACACTTTTTGAGCTAGTTGGAGCAACAGTGCTGTTTGCGGCATATCAAGAAACACTGGCATCTGGTCAAGGAGAACAAATAGTCATATTGCTTTCATACTTGTATTACTGTATAGTCTCAGGGTAAGCACTGGTGCAAAGATGTCCTCCTTTGTAGACTGAGATTTGCTGTCTCATAAAACTAATCACCCAACCAATGCTTGCTTTAAAATCTTTTCTGTCTATCTCGTGAGCTTTGTTTTGAATCATTTCATAAGAGACAGCACAGCCAGCATTCTGAATTTAATTGACATAAGCAATTATACCATTATCAATTTCGGGATATTTTTGTTTTACGCCGATGGAAAGATTTGGAGCTTGCCTTTGCAGTCATGAGTTTATCTCTTTGTCTCCACTGAATGGAGAAATTTCTTCCTGCAGCTTTCACTCTGTCTGTATCAGTGTAAGATAACAGATGTAATTTAAATTTTGCCATGAATCAGAATCTTTCATTCAGAATCAATCTTTCGTTGCCATTGTCCACATACAGTAGAATAGGCTTTCTTAATAATATCAGCTAATATCTTAATAGTATCAAGTTACGATTGCACTTAAATTATTACAATTAACCTTTACAATTCGCGTATAGGTTAACTACCTTATATACAGCCATAATTTTAAATATTACCATCAGTATTGTCCGTATCATAGAGCTCTTTCATACTGTATAATGGGTTTTTTGTCAGCCAGTCATACAATTTTGTTTTGAACTTTTTGAATGCAGGGATCAAGCAGTGAGAGGTAGCTTGTTAAAAGTTTTGAGGGCATTTACTTCATGCGAGTTTCCTGTTATGGCTAGTCTGTGCAATGGAATGTCAATGTTTGCCTTATTTCTGGTGTCATATTTGTGTCTCATTTCCCTTAAAACAAATTCCTTAACGCTGTTCTTGACAAAGAGCACAGACTCACAGATGAACAGATCCACAAGTGTTAGTAGCTTAAGCCTTGTTAAATGAGGGCAACAGTGCTGTTTAGAACCAGCCTTGCATAATATGCAGACAACTTTGTTTTTATTTTTAAAATGTTGCTGATATGAGGAGAATGTCCGCATATGAGAAGACCATATGAGATGTGTGACTGAAAGAGCCCAAAATGTGCCACACAGAGATAGTTATTACTGACCATATCTCTCAGTTTCCATATGAGGTAGGACACTTGTGAGATCTTTTTACAGACGTGATTGATATGTTCTTCCCAACTGAGTTTGGCTTCAGTATGTGTTCCTAACATTTATTTTCTATCTCCTTAGTCAATCCTAACATAAGCTTTTGAGTTCTGTCTGGATTACAGACAAGTTTATTGGCTACAAACCAGTTCAGTGCGGAGTCAAGAGTTCCTTGAGAGATCTTTTTAATGCTTGGGATGTCATGATGCAAAGAAAGTAAAGTTGTATAATCAGCACAGCAGATTACAGACTGTGATATACAATGGGGCAGGTCACTGACAGCCACAAAGGAAAAGAAGGGGCCAAAGACCCAAGCCCTGTGGTACACCTGTGCAAATTTCTACTAACAGGGAATGTCTATCACTAACTGAGACAAACTTTCTTCTGTTGGTCAGCTAGGAAGACAATACTGCCAACGTAGATTTCTATACACCATAACACTCCAACTTTGTTAGTAATATGTTTAAAAGGAATGCAGTCAAAAACTTTCCTTGAATCGCATAATGCAAGCGACACCATCTTCTTATTTTCAAACACAATTAAAGTTTGGTCAACAATTTCTAGAACAGCTGCAGAGGTATTTTTACCTGGCCGAAATCCATCCTGACTGTTGCATAAAAAAAGGGCATGTCGTTCAAAGTAATTACTTAACTGAATGTACATAAGTGATTCAAACTAGCTGATAGTTATGTGGAGTAGTTTATCATTCTTTTTGTATATGGGGACAACTCTTAACTCCATACTCTAAACATTTATTAAAAATAAAACTGTTCTTTTTAACAACATAATTGGATGTCCAGTAGCAGTCCACACTTTTGGAATTGGACAATTCGGAAACAGTTTCACAGACCTCATAAGGCGTGATTTTGTCCCAACGAAACAAAGATCCTTCAGGCAGCAGGGGATCGAGTACATCCCTTGCAGAAGAATCTGATCTCATGGATCAAGCAGAGTTTGACATAACTGGCTGAATAGAATGATCTTGTCTGATAACCACCCTGCACTTATTTGGGGCACCTGCTATGTACCTTTCACAAGCTGCTTTTTTGGCCTGTCCAAGCTTAGCTTTGCAATGCTTTTTACTCCTGCGGTATTCGTTGTAGACCCCACTCCTCTCCTCCTCCCCTTGATTATCCTCATTTTTTTCGATAAAGTACAGGCATGTTTTCTCTAATTTCTGCCAATTTTTTTGTATACCAGTTGATTTTTTGTTTTACATTTAGGTCTACCAGGGGAACTAATTTTTATTAACCTGGCAGAGGTCGTGCTCCTCGTGGTAACAGAAGCAGTGGCACTGGGCCTCACAGACCCGAGAGTCACTTTAGCTGTTTAATGTTGTATATTTAGTTCTCCTAAGTCATGTCATATGTTTACCATCATTATAAAATACAATAAAATGAAACTCAATAGAATAATATGTATAATATGTGTATTTACAAATTTATTTTATAAAGAAATGTTATAGGAAATATATACTAATAAACAATGTTTATAAATGAGAAACAAATTTTAATAGTATGCTTTATGTTTGAACAATATTTACTTATTATTTACTTCTAAGTAGTAATTATAACAATATTTACAAACGAAGATGGAATGGTCCTTTATGCAAATGTACTTTCGGCATTTCATACATTGGTAGTTAGTTTCCCTATCAGTATTACTCGAAGAATCGTCACATCTTTTCCTTCCTTGGTTCGATGTCTTAGAACTGGTTCCACTCAATGGTTGTGGACACAATATTGGAAATAAATTGTCAATCGATGATCTCAGTTTCCTGGGAGGATTTTCCATGTATTTCTCCCATTTCACTTGCTCAGCAACAAGACCAAAGACAAGTTCTTTCATAAAGGTACGCCTTTTCTTCGAAAGAGTACCTTTTTGCAAACTGTACATTCCATTTCATTAATTTCACTAACATTCAGCAATGAAGAGAAAACGGTCATTGGCCAGTGTCGTGTATTTCTGGCCACATTCACAGAACTGCATATCCTATCCACTGTGTCAACCCCAGATTTGGTGGCATTGTAAAAAGAAATTATTTCCGGCCTGTTGGTGACTGTTTCACTTTCAATCACAGCATCAAGATGCATACTAGAGAAGAGGATAACCTTTTTTTTTTTGCCGGATATGCAATAAAAGTTTTTGTGCCATCAAACAAGAATTGGGTGCAATACAAATTTCATTTATTTGCAATTCTAGGTGGTAATTCTTTGTTATTTTTTCTTACTGTCCCAACCACTGTCAACCTTTTATTCAACAATTCTTCAGCCAGTGCAAAGCTGCTGAACCTGGCTTCGTAAGACGCATCACCACTTCATATGGAGACATGCCAGTCGAGAAGGGTCCAGGCGGCTGTCTTCCAGAATAAATGTCCAAATTGCGAGTATAAAAGGTCCGTGCATCGGTAAGAGCAAACATCTTTACACCATATCTGGTGGGTTTCAAAGGTATATATTGCTTGAAAGTGCATCTTCCTCTGAAAGCCTCAAGCTTTTCGTCAATTATAGCATATTCCCCAATAGTATAACACTTTTGGAAATTACCAGCTATTTGTTCAAAAAGTTCTCCAATTTGCAGCTAGTTTATCACCTTTTTCTCTCTCTTTACAAGTTCGTTTATCATCGAATTGTAAATGTTGTAATAAAAATCTAAACCTCTGCATGCTCATCACTGCTCTGGCAAATTCCTCACCGGTTGTATCATTAGCCCATATACCCTCGAGGTTTGTACGATTCAGTTTTTTCAAACCAAGCATATATATTACGCCCACAAATGCCCTCAATTCTACAGCATCTGTATCCTTCGGATCCCTTTCTCGAGAAAAATTATCTTTCTTTGTGCTAATTTGGAAGTTTGTACACTGAACTATAGTATTTATTACGTCAGCCTCAGAGAAAAGTCCCCAACAGGCTAAAGGGGTCGTAGCATGTTGTGCTTGTCTTTTCACACCATGTAAATGTGTAATAATGTTCCTTTTCAGGGTTCTCCTATTTCCAGGCAGAATTTTCTTGGTCCATGTACTTTCACCATCATGACCAAGAAGAATGTCGCCAATGTCATCCTCCTCCAAGGAATTATCTTGTTCCGTGTAAGATGTTTCCTCCCTCGATTCTAAATAGTCATTGCTCGCCACACCTTCCGGATCCTCATCTTAAAATTCATTCTTACCCTCGAAGTTAGGGGTATTGCGTAAGCCCAGCTGAGGAAGATCATCAAGGAGCATCATGTGAATTTGTCATACACTATCATCATCCTCAGGCAGAAATATTAATCGTTCTCCCTCCATACCTAAAAAGGCAAAAGAAAAAATGTTGACATCTCCACGCACAAACAAAAGAGTTGTGAGAAAAGTAACAAGACTAGTCGCGTGGGTCTGCCAGACCCCTGAGCCTCAAAGGTCTATTTAGGAATCCTACTATGCAATAAATGCATTACATAATGTTATACTCAGAAGGAAAAATAAATAAAACTTACTGTGACAAGGAAGGTCAGGGGAACCCGCAGACGAAAACTCAACAAAGATAAGTGCACCTAAGACAGCAGGGTGAGAACTACAGTCATGCTGAGCTTTCCGCTTGCACAGGACGAGTGTGGGGAAAGGCCCACCAGACGTCAGGTCACTACCTCCACACCGGCTATTTCCTGTAGAGTATGTCTGGAATTGTCAGACTGTAAGACCCGGGTGACCACCGTGGGGTGAATGAGGAACATGAATACCATAAGTCTCTGCATTTTTTAAAAAGGTCATCAAAACCATTTTCAACTCCAGCTTTTCCTGTTTGACACCCATAGGTAGAGTCTCAATTTGTGTTCTTTAACTTGTCAATAAACAACGTAATGTGCTCCTCTCTCTGACCTCTCACCAATGCCACATTACATTTATTGTAAATAAGTTGGATGCTTGTGATAAACTGTTAAAAGCGAAGGATCGTGATCTGCAAATACTCCATCAGCCAGGTTCGTCACATATTCCTCTCTATGCAAATTAATAATAATATTGTCTAGACATGTATAATCATGAGTAGGAGACATGTTTGTGCTAAGCAGGTTTAAGAATCTTTAGCTACGGTTTTTAATAGTGTTCTAGAGTAATGTTGCTTTGAGTCTCCCATTTCAATAATAAAATTGTTTTAAGTTTAAGAAGTTTTGTAACCATTAACTCAAGACTGTCCAAAAAATACCTTTATATCTCCACTTGGAGACCTATACAGGCTAACAGTTGTTACATTTCTTCAGTTTATCTTGTACAACTAAACTCAGCATTTATTTCTGAACAAAGTGGTGTCACATCTAGTTTTGAAAATTTTAGCCCATTCTTGACATAAATCCCAACACTACAACTTTTCCTCTTTCCCCCACACAGTACGTCAGCTACTACACATCCTTGAGGGACGAAACTGTCAATTTCATTTTCTGTTAGCCAATGTCCTGCCACACATCACATCTACATTCTTAATGCTACAAATATGTTCCAATTCTAATAGTTTATATCTTGTACACCAGATATTCACCTACAGCACCGTAAACATTTGATCACTGTTTTCATTCTCATTCATAATTACATGATATGTCCAAATTATAAGCATTGCGGCTGTCTATGTTGTTACTGCAGAAAAAAAAAGCATCTTCTTCATCACTCTTGATAGAAGTCGTTACTTAAGTTAAATCACTTCTGTCTTTCAATAGTATAATTTGATCAGAGTGTTGCACTGTGTTTGTTTTCATATGTATTACTTCTGCGACCTTACTGCTAACAAACGCCTTTCCCAGTCTTTTGATGTGAAAGCCATGAGTTTGGAATTGTTTCCTTTTGTGCTTATGTCGACGCATGTTGCATTTTTAAAGTCCCTGCATAGATTCTGCATTGCTTTATTCGCTTTTCCCACTTCCTTATTCACACAGGACCAATTGCGTAGGTAACGATGATGTGGTATTGAAAACACGATCACATTCGTATTTCTAAATTGCTGCTGCCTCCATTTAAGGGTAGGTGCAAGCTTTTACCTCATTTTTTGCTACGTCATTAGTACCCACAAGAAAGACCAAAAAATCAATACCATTTAGCCCTGAGATATTTTCGTGCCAAACTGTAGTTGCTGCCTTGAGATGTGCTCCTTGTTTTACCATGCTGTTGATCTCTTGTAATTTGCAATTCAGGGGCTATTCCTTGGCCTTGACTACGAGCGTAATGTCAGTTTCATATGTAGGCCTACTTTTTGCAGGAAGCTTAGCGTTATTTTGTCTGTAGCTACAGGTACCCGTCTTGCCTTGAGTTACATTTTCCATGTTGTTTTTTGTGCCAGCAAGAGATGACAACACCGTAGCAGAACTTCTCAGAGTCGGCAGATGTATAATGTTCACATTCTCGCCATGTTGGCTGTTTTTCTGGGGCGGAATATGCTCCTGTCTCGTCTTGTTAATGCCTCTTCGATCTTGTCACATGGTAATACATTGTTCACAGCCTTTGCACAATCCATATTAGAAAATATTTGTGAGACCGGTTGTCATTCACTAAATTTCCTGATACTACACAGTCTTCAGCGGTTTTCATTTCATGTCTGCTGTTTTTATATGACGTTTTAGCCCACTTTTCGGAGTTGCTTGAATCAACTTGAGGAAGATTTGCCAAGTTTTTGCTTCAACAGCGACTACAAGTTTTTCCTTCTGAAGTTTTGAGATACACATTCTTAACTCACCAATAACTAATTGCAGACTTGAAATATGTTCTTTAAGCTTCGTGATTTTGTCTTTACACTTTGTACACTTTTGCTTTTTCATTGCCCATCCAATTTACAATTTTTCGTGATGACACTTATGTACTTTCACTCTGGCTGCCGTCTTAGACACCAAGTAGTTTGCACATTTCGACATTATGACGACTTGTTACAAAATAACCTAGAAATACACCAGCAACTTCACTTTTCAAATTTATGATATGTTATGACAATGGAGATATTTTTATGCAAAGTATCACTGTGTCCATTGTTGTCCACTGTCAAGTCATTTGATGGCCGCTTCAGTAAGAATGAACCAGGAGAGGGAATTATGCGTGATATTAATCAAACAAATTTTTAATGATGAAAAATCGTAGAGGAGGGGAATATACGAGGGGGGGAGCTTATGCAATAAAATACAGTAATACACTTCACTCCAATCTGATGTATGTTCCACACTGTCTTCACGGTGTTGCAATTCTAACATTCAGTGTAGTTAATGACTGACTGTAGAAAATGTAGCACTACTTGTTATATCAAGCTGCAGCCATGCGTTTAATATATGGCACAGGAGTGTAGTCCCCAGAAAGGTGAATGAATGAACATAAAAAAATTCACACAAGCATCATTCTAATTGGGGAAAACTCATCACAGTGTATAGACACTTCCAATAAACTGGGTCATGCAGCTTCCAGAAAGCTGGCCAACGTTCTCAAGAACGAATTGTGCACACAGTAGAATTTGAGGAGGATGGTGTCGCATTGTACGGGAAGGAGTTACCAATTTGCTTATGAAATGCCTACGTCAAAGAACAAGGAGCAGTGAGTACGGTATTGAGGAAGACCAATTTACACTCTACCATGAACAAAAAGTGGAATTAATGGTATCAGATGATTTTGAAATAAAAATTAAATTCAGCCTTTGGATTACATTGTAATGTACATATTGAGACTACCAGTCATCATGAGCTTAAGTTTTTGCTATGAAGTGAATTTGTTTATGGCAATTAAAAACTAAATAACCAGTTTTGACCATTAGTACTATATATTCAGACACTCAATTTGGGATTCTCCACTATCAATATAATTTTGATCTTAAAGGTTTACAACACCCTGTAATCTTTAAATATGGATGCCAATAAAAGTTTCACAATCTTTCAAAGCTAACCATTCATCTCCTTCATATTCTAGAATAAATAAAGTGAGGCACAATTGAAGCCACGAGGGCAAATCATTGTTCATGTCTGGATAAATCAATCAGTAAAACCCTGCAGCTGAGAATGTTGTACATGTAAGTTAAAATTATATTTATGTTACAAATCAGATTAATTCTCCCCACATATTAGAAACTCATTTTCAGTATTGATTTGTGTTCAATTACAAAAATTGACTTGTCTTTGGAGGAAACCCACAATCACCTGTTGCAAAATAGATTTTGTTATTCATCTAGATCACACTAATTTTTAAAAATGACCAGTTTTGGTTCAAAATGAGCCATCCCATGATCTGATTGTATCAGTTAACCCTTAAATGCATGAATTTTTTATTTTTTATTGAAAAAATTCCCACTGTTGCGTTAAGGTGTGTTAAATGGCAGAAAAATAGTTTAAAAAATTTATTTCAAAATTTGAGGCTCTTAGATACAAATTAATGGCTTGTAGATGATCAGCTACAAAATGCATTTATCAGTTAACTGACATACCATAGTGACAACTTTATATCAACTAGTGCTTGGGAATTCTGCTAAATTGCAAAAGTGGACATTGTCCATACACACACACACACACAGAGACTTATTCACTGACATTAAGTAAGGAAAAATAATAATAATAATAATAAAATAAAACAAAAATTACATAAGCTTCAGTAGGTTACAAAAGCAACACAAAAATTTATTTAAATGTAGCACAGAATTGATTTAAAAATTTTCATCTTAATTTGGAATGTGCAATAGTCCTATTTCATATGATAATCCTTCAAGCAATATTTATTTTTGTGAAAGCATAATGGTACTACACGCTTTTCACAATAAACCTATGTGAATCCATTACATCCAGGAAATTTACATCTCTGCTTATTTCCAAGGGAGATGGAAAATGATACACTTGGTCCAGTCTTACATCCTTTGGTGAGCAGTTGGTTCTCTACTCTTCTTTGCTTGGATTTGTTGTTCCAATTCATTGCCTGGTCTCCCACATTTTGGTGTTGTGGTCTCAGCATAGCATAAACATACAGCAACATCCATGCACAATTTTCTTAGCTTTATGGTCTTTAGATTCTCTTTAAACTCTGCTACTCTTTTGTACAGAATCCAAGCATTTACTATGTCCATATCTAACAGATGATAGAATATTCTAAGATACCACTTCTGAGATCTCATAAGAATTTTATGTCTGCCCACAATACTGTCTAATAAATCTACACCTCCCATATATTTGTTGTACAGCTTTGTCAATTGAGGACATGGCACTGTTGTTCTTGTTTTCATTTTCCTATTATACCTTCTAACTTCCCCCACAGGTTCCTTTCCAGCAAGAGTAGAAAGAAGCATAACAGTTTTGTTGTCTTTCCAAACAACATTGGAGACTTCAATTCCTTCAACAGTTGCCACACATTCAATACACGTACCTCTTTCCAGTTTTTTCAAATCATCTTTTGGAAGCTTGCAATCTGTCACTTGGTTTCTTCTCACCGTTGCTAAACAATAAATGCCGTGTTTATGTAAGCAAACTAAAAGTGGTAATGGTGTGTAGCAATTGTCACAATAAAGTTTATGGTTTACATTTCTTTACAGTACTCTGCTAAGGTGAACAACAGTATTTACACTGGCTTTTAAATCCTCCTCCCCAGGTAATCTTTCCTTAGGGCAGTTTTCATCACTAGTGAAAATCTCAAAATCATATGTGAATGCTTAGATTTCACTAATTATAAATAGCTTGTACCCATATTTATGTGACTTATTTGGCATATATTGTTAGAGATAACTCCACGCTTTTGTGGAGCACATTTGCTCATTGACAGACACACATTCTTCAATTGGAACTGTTTGGAATCGAGATCTCACCAGTTCAATTATATGCCTCAGTTTCAAAAGTCTATGATCGCCATTTTCTCCTGTAGGCAACATGTTACCGTTGTCACTGAAATGAAGAGTTTGTCTGATGAGTTCAAACTTACCTACTGACATTGTACTGCTAATCAATTTATGACCAATGACAGTATCCCAATAATCTCTTGTGTTGGGCACATGTACAACAGACATACAATACAGATACCAACAAAATTTCTCATGTCATCACAGGATATATCTAGTGGTTTATTGGTAATTTTTCTGAACACTGTACCTGTGCGATTTCTCAATAATTATTTCAAAAAATTCTGATGGGAATATGTGGGTAAAAAAAACTGATAAGGAGTATCTAAGTTCATTATTTCAGCTGGTAACTCTGTGGTTCTGTGAAATTTTGTCTGGCTTTCAGAAATAACTTAATGTTTCTCTTTCCAAACAACATTTCTGCATTTCTTTGGCGCACTCATATGTGTAAATGTGGATTCATTGTTAGTATATGCAGATTCCTGACTATTTCTTTCACTATATGGTGATATTACCAATGCACTATTTCCGGAAGAAGTAGGTAGCGCTGTCCCAGGAGTAGATTGTAATCTTTGTGAAGACTGCATTGTTACCACACTTCATCTTTCATTATTACTGCTGTTGCCAGAATCTTCATATTTGTGCGTAAAGTAAATCGGGTCTTGTGATGAGTCCAGACTATCTTCATTGCATAAAGGGATCTCCAGCCACTCCAAGATATCTTTCTCCTGATCTCTTCTTGTCATGGTCAGGTTGCGTTTTGAAATACAGTGTAGATGCACATTGTAGCTGATTAGCTACAAACAGTATTTCACAATTTTTTACACTTTATATGTTAGAATATAAACATATTATGATTTAAATAGTTTCCACATACTTTACTAATGTCCAAAAAAATTTTTAAACCCTGTAATCGGCGTACAAACATACTTTCTGCACTTCTGTTTTCACAAACGGAACGTGCCATTCAGTAGTGATGCAGCTGTACGAGATATCCATTGTAGCAGCCTTGAGGTAACACTTCAGGTGTCAGTGACACTTTAGGAGTCAACATATGCCCTCTTTTAGTGGACTGAGATCAAATACTACATAATTCCCCACTCTGATTGCTATTAGGACTGTCTTAATATAAATTAGTGGAATCCACAGAGTCCTTGTAAGAGGGGTGGCAATGTGAACTGATATTCAACTCAGAACTTTGGGGAGACAAATACTGAACTTGATAATAGGGCTGAACAAGCTGTGATTATTTCCATTTAGCTCCGACTAAGCAACATATGTAAGTTGCAGAATGTTACAGATTTGGTTTACCTCTCACTTGATCAATGGAACACACAACTAGCTAAGTGTCGCATATCTAAAAGCAATTTCTTTACATAGTTATCAGATGTTAGCTATGTGTGGTTTCAATATGATAATTTGAAGAGCAAGCTTCCTACCAATAGGTGTGCCTCATAAAACAAAAAAAGGAGGGAGAAGGGGGTATGTTGTTGTTGTTGTTGTTGTTGTTGTTGTGGTCTTCAGTCCTGAGCCTGGTTTGATGCAGCTCTCCATGCTACTCTATCCTGTGCAAGCTTCTTCATCTCCCAGTACCTACTGCAACCTACATCCTGCTGAATCTGCTTAGTGCATTCATCTCTTGGTCTCCCTCTATGATTTTTACCCTCCACGCTGCCCTCCAGTACTAAATTGGTGATCCCTTGATGCCTCAGAACATGTCCTACCAAACGATCCCTTCTTCTAGTCAAGTTGTGCCACGAACTTCTCTTCTCCCAAATCCTATACAATACCTCCTCATTAGTTATGTGATCTACCCATCTAATCTTCAGCATTCTTCTGTAGCACCACATTTCGAAAGCTTCTATTCTCTTCTTGTCCAAACTATTTATCGTCCATGTTTCACTTCCATACATGGCTACACTCCATACAAATACTTTCAGAAATGACTACCTGACACTTAAATCTATACTCGATGTTAACAAATTTCTCTTCTTCAGAAACGCTTTCCCTGCCATTGCTAGTCTACATTTTATATTCCCTCTACTTCGACCATCATCAGTTATTTTGCTTCCCAAATAGCAAAACTCCTTTACTACTTTAAGTGTCTCATTTCCTAATCTAATTCTTCAGCATCACCCGACTTAATTCGACTACATACCATTATCCTTATTTGGGTTTTGTTGATGTTCATCTTATATCCTCCTTTCAAGACACAATCCATTCCATTCAACTGCTCTTCCAAGTCCTTTGCTGTCTCTGACAGAATTAGAATGTCATCAGCGAACCTCAAAGTTTTTATTTCTTCTCCATGGATTTTAATACCTACTCTGAATTATTCTTTTGTTTCCTTCACTACTTGCTCAATATACAGATTGAATAACATTGGGGAGAGGCTACAACCCTGTCTCACTCCCTTCCCAACCACTCCTTCCCTTTCATGTCCCTCGCCCTTATAACTGCCATCTGGTTTCTGTACAAATTGTAAATAGCCTTTCGCTCCCTGTATTTTACTCCTGCCACCTTCAGAATTTGAAAGAGAGTATTCCAGCCAACATTGTCAAAAGCTTTCTCTTCGTCTACAAATGCTAGAAAGGTAGGTTTGCCTTTCCATAATCTAGCTTCTAAGATAAGTCGTACGGTCAGTATTGCCTCACGTGTTCCAGTGTTTCTACAGAATCCAAACTGATCTTCCCCAAGGTCGGCTTCCAGTTTTTCCATTCGTCTGTAAAGAATTCGCATTAGTATTTTGCAGCCGTGATTTATTAAACTGATCGGTAATTTTCACATCTGTCAACACCTGCTTTCTTTGGGAATTGTTATATTCTTCTTGAAGTCTGAGGGTATTTCGCCTGTCTCATACAACTTGCTCACCAGATGGTAGAGTTTTGTCAGGACTGGCTCTCCCAAGGCTGTCAGTAGTTCTAATGGAATGTTGTCTACTCCCGGGGCCTTGTCAAACTCTTCACGCAGTATCATATCTCCCTTTTCATCTTCATCTACATCCTCTTCCGTTTCCATAATATTGTCCTCAAGTATATCCCCCTTGTATAGACCCTCTATATACTCCTTCTACCTTTCTGCTTTCCCTTCTTTGCTTAGAACTTGGTTTCCATCTGAGCTCTTGATATTAATACAAATGGTTCTCTTTTCTCCAAAGGTCTCTTTAATTTTCCTGTAGGCAGTATCTATTTTACCCTAGTGAGATAAGCCTCTATATCCTTACATTTGTCCTCTAGCCATCCCTGCTTAACCATTTTGCACTTCTTGTCGGTCTCATTTTTGAGACGTTTGTGTTCCTTTTTGCCTGCTTCATTTACTGCATTTTTATATTTTCTCCTTTCATCAATTAAATTCAATATTTCTTCTGTTACCCAAGGATTTCTACTAACCCTCGTCTTTTTACCTACTTGATCCTCTGCTGCCTTCACTACTTCATCCCTCAAAGTTACCCATTCTTCTTCTACTGTATTTCTTTCCCCCATTCCTGTCAATTGTGTTCTTAGTTTATCCAGGTCCCATCTCCTTACATTCCCACCTTTTTGCAGTTTCTTCAGTTTTAATCTACAGTTCATAACCAATAGATTGTGGTCAGAGTCCACATCTGCCCCTGGAAATGTCTTACAATTTAAAACCTGGTTCCTAAATCTCTGTCTTACCATTATATAATCTATCTGAAACCTGTCAGTATCTCCAGGCTTCTTCCATGTATACAACCTTCTTTCATGATTCTTAAACCAAGTGTTTGCTATGATTAAGCTGTGCTCTGTGCAAAATTCTACCAGGCGGCTTCCTCTTTCATTTCTTATTTCCAATCCGTATTCACCTACTACAATTCCTTCTCTCCCTTTTCCTACTGCCGAATTCCAATCACCCATGACTATTAAATTTTCGTCTCCCTTCGCTATCTGAATAATTTCTTTTATTTCATCATACATTTCTTAAATTTCTTCGTCATCTGCAGAGCTAGTAGGCATATAAACTTGTACTACTGTAGTAGGCGTGGGCTTCGTGTCTATCTTGGCCACAATAATGCATTCACTATGCTGTTTGTAGTAGCTTACACACACTCCTATTTTTTTATTCATTATTAAACCTACTCCTGCATTACCCCTATTTGATTTTGTATTTATAACCCTGTATTCACCTGACCAAAAGTCTTGTTCCTCCTGCCACCAAACTTCACTAATTCCCACTATATCTAACTTTAACCTATCCATTTCCCTTTTTAAATTTTCTAACCTACCTGTTCGTTTAAGGGATCTGACATTCCACACTCCGATCCGTAGAATGCCAGTTTTCTTTCTCCTGATAACGACATCTTTTTGAGTAGTCCCCGCCCGGAGATCCGAATGGGGGACTATTGTACCTCCAGAATATTTTACCCAAGAGGACGCCATCATCATTTAACCATACAATAAAGCTGCATGCCCTCGGGAAAAATTACGGGTGTAGTTTCCCCTTGCTTTTAGCCATTCGCAGTACCACCACAGCAAGGCCATTTTGGTTAGTGTTACAAGGCCAGATCAGTCAATCATCCAGACCATTGCCCCAGCAACTACTGAAAAGGCTGCTGCCCCTCTTCAGGAACCACATGTTTGTCTGGCCTCTCAACAGATACCCCTGTGTTGTGGTTGCACCTACAGTAGGGCTATCTGTATCGCTGAGGCACGCAAGCCTCCCCACCAATGGCAAGGTCCATGGTTCATGTATTAATCCAACTTTACATAATGTGGAGGCACTCATGTAAGAAAAATTCTGATTTATTGCGTATTGCAACTAGAAATAAAACATGATACCTGTTTCAACGAAGCCTGCTATGCACGTATACATTCCAGGTGGGTGTGAATGTTGACGTACTAGTAAAATTTTGCTGTTGTTGTAAGTTCTGACCAAAGTTATTCCAACAGGATTTACTGCTGGATAGTGAGATTTATGGCACGAAACACATTTCTTCTGTGTCCTTGCAGGTGCAGGAATCAGTTCCTGACCACAAGAACTGCAAAAATTAAACTCTTCATTCCATTTTAGGAGAGCTAAAGCCTGCAACAGTTTCACAACCAAACAAAAAATATATGATTGCACAATATAAATCACTTAGTACAATCGGGTTAACTGCTACTTTTAATCTATGCATCTAAGAAAACCTCCATAAATGTTGGTTTCCTTATGTTGAGGTTATCTAAGAAACGCAAGAAAATTTGTAATTATATGCAGCCTGTAATTCTTTTGAATGTTATAGCAAGAACTAGTCCTTTCACTGTTTGTAACATATCTTATCACTATGTCAATAAAATAAAAAAATCATCCTGGCATTTGCCTTATGTGATTTGGAGAAATTAAGGAAACTTAAATCTGGATGGACAGATGAGTTTATGAAACCCACTCCTCAGAAATGTGAACTCTTTGCCTAATTACTCCACCACAATACTTAATGATAATATTTCGGGATAAGTTAACTGCTCGATTGTGCACAAAGGTACCCCGTAATGAAGTAACAATTGGATTTATACAAGTACAACTTGAAGGCATTTTGTAGCAACTAAGAGTATTAATTAAAGTTATTCTCTGATAAAATATTTATTCAGCAATTCATAAGTTTGAGAACAACAGCAGATACAATATTAATAGGAAAAATGTTGCATTCTAATGTAGCAGTTGTCTAGTGTGAAATGAATAGTCACCAATGTTAGCTAAACAATGTCAGTACTGTTGTAGCAGTCTTTTGTTAACACCATTGCCCCCACATGACAAAGGGTAAAAATCAAGAACTGTAGGGCTTTCAAAACATTTAAATAGCTGATACATTATTGACAGAGCATTCCCTATCATCATGCATTACATTACTCATGCAATCCCTACACAAATTCTCAATATGCATTGGATCTTAACACCCCATCCCCCACCCACCCCTTCTACATCTGTCTACCTTGACAGCTCATGGCTCAATGCCTTAACAACACAGTGGTGCTACCTCAGAGTGGGGGGAGGCAGTGACCCATATTATTCACATAACTTGATATCTTTCATCATACTAACTTTAACTGAAATTACTTTGGGTAGTAAGGAAGTGAAATAAATTTGTTTGAAAGCAGGTAAATGTTTTTTTCACTTCTGAAAATCTTCAATATCACACAGAGAAGCTGAATGTAAGTACTCTGTAACTGTTGTACAAATGACACATTCCATATCAAAATATTTATTGTGAATATGGTTTGCTGAATATGTAGCTAATTACAATTACTTAAAAGGCATTTGTTTCCCTATAGGTTATATTTCAAAACTTCCTTGCTTTGATATTGCATTATTTAGATATTAAAACACATTTCTTATTTTTATGCCCCCAATAGCTCTGATAAATGTGTTGGGACCTTCGGAATTTGTGTGAAAACAGTTCAAAGTTATTGACATACACTGTTTTCATTCCACACAATCTTAGTGAGTCTTTTCTGCTATCTCAGCCAAAGCAACTGAGCAAGTGTATTTGAAAGGGAGACTATATTCATTTCAGTCCACTATCATCACCATTAGCTTGCCTTTATCCTGATGTGTGTCTCCACATATGCACATGCCATACTCCATCCCATTAATGCAAGCACTATTAAATGATCCTTTATCCTATATATCCTGTGATTCACTCTGTTTTCTTCCATGCACATTTGCTTCACTTGATTTTGATTTATTAGCTATATTTTCTGAGGATCATAAAAGCAATGATTACGGTACTATCCTTAAGTAAAATAAAAACTCTAAAATGTGGTTCATCATTAACTCCATATAGCATCTTATACAGTACACACTAGCTATTTACAGTCACTTTTATTGCGTGAGGAAACCCACAGAATTTTTCCCAAAGAACATTGAAAGTTGTGAATCTTAGTTTAATGAAAGACAGACTGGAGTTTGGAGAGCTAAACTTGTGATTGAAGCAGTCTGTATTAGAGCAAGAAGGAAGCTTCTTTGCCTTGCCTTTGCCTTGATATCAACAAAATTTGATTTTTGTTACTTTTGTATCTGCACAGGCAAGACAACACCGCAAAATCATTACTGTTTGAATAAATGTATCTGCACTAGCTGACAGTGGCTTGACTATAAAGACGAGGAGCTAAACCTTGGAAGAGGGAATGAAACTCGACATGTGAGTCAATCTTCAGAGGAACATAAAGAGTCCAAACACTGCATAGAAATGAGTAAATACCAGTGTGGGTGATTGAACAACTCAGTACGTGGAAACAGAAACAGGTGAACGCCAGGTCTGAAGTAGAAGAAGTCAGCATAAAAACTAATTGGCGCAGCCTATCATTGCTGTCAGTAAACACCAGGGACAGTCATTCAGCCCATAAAATGCTTCACACGCATCATCCATGAGAGCATGCTTCACTAGTCTGCCATGGGATCCACCCAGCTCATACGCATCTATATCAACATCCCCTGGTGGAGATATTAAATCCCTCCCCCCTGAAAAGGCCATTTAGGGCACAAATGTTCAAATCTGTGCTATGACCTCCATCACAGAAGTGCAGATCTATGCCTGAAGTAGGCAATGCCAAAGCAGCTGATGCCTCCAGTGTGGTAGAAGATTGTGGAGGCTGGTATAATGGCTAGTTTGCCTGCATTAGCTGGGGCAAGGACTCATCCATGACTGAGTGGGGAAAGGACGGCACCAGTTCCAATTACATGGGCTTCACAGCAGAGGTTCCAGAAGCAATTGTGGGCAGCATCCTACTCCACATGTGAATGTAAGACAGTGGGGCCAGCAGCAAGTGAACATGCTGCCACAATTGGGAACATCCTACCAGAAAAATGCCTCAACCATCCCTGCCACGTGGCAGACACAGAGAAAACAGTTTTGCAGGTCCAACAGATTGGGGGTGCAACTGACTGGAATGACAGATCAGCTGCTTGTGACTGGCATCCACTACAAACAAATGCCAGCCTTTGTGGACCACCACTACCACATCCAGCAACCACACCTGCTGCTGGACCAAACAGCAGCCCCATGATGAAAGTGGGGTGGGCTTCAATGGCCTGAGGCATGCAACTTAGGTGTACAAATCTGAAAGACTCATAGCTGACAATCCAGCAAATGCTCTGCCAGACTGCACCTGTCAACCAGTATTGCTCGGTATGTGGTGAAAAAACTAAACAGTGTACTGTCGTGGGACGAAGCAGACACAGACTTCTTCATTTTGGTGTTGAAAGTTTGTATGCACTGTTCCAACCAGAACTTAGAAGTCAGATGAAACAGGACGGCTGTCATATGTTGGCTACTGTTGCAAATACTAAAAACTTCAAACTCCCTTGAGACAAATTTCTGGCCATTATCAGATACAAGGGTCTGGGGGATTGGAACCCTCGACAGCAGCTGTCGGACATTGTGGAAGACAGTTTGGCAATGTAAGGGAAATTGGGCAATGACAACACATCCACTGCCAACAACCACATGGTTTCCAAAAGGGGGTCTGCAAATGTGGCACGTACCCTGTCGAAGGGTGCTCTGGGCTGGCCAAGGGAAGAACTGATGCAGTGGTGCCGCCTGGTTCTGTGCACAGACTGTACAAGCCCACACAAGATTTTCAATATTGTGACTGATTGGTGGCCAACAGATGTGACATCATGCCAAAGCCTTCACATGAAACAGCAGCAGCAGGTAGAGTGCAGGAGGATGCAATGCCAGAGGGACAACCCTCTCCTTGAGGAGAAAAAACATACACCACACTGACTTATCTTCCGAAGGAACACACTAAGGCCATCCTGCCTAGACTGCTGAAATGATTTTAAGAGTAGCATGTAGGTGGCCATGTGGTCACAACTTCCCCTGCCACTGAAGGAAAATCAAGCAGCGTTTGCTGCAAGATATCATTTGAAGCACTCCTAATTATTATGGCATCATTTGTTATTAACCAAAATAGCAGCCTAGCGTTAATTTTGATGTAACCATGACCTAAGTGCTCATCAGATTCAGCTGCTTCGAGAGTCTTTTATAATCAGTGCGGCAGCTCAACAATGTTCACAAACAATGATAAAGGTTTTGCAATAACCAATGCCAAAATGTTTTACGTTGTTTGACTGATATATTCTGTTCAGAAACAGTTTTGAGGCAGACACTATTTTTGTCTCACACTTCTAGTTATGGTTAATCTCATCAAAGGTCAGTATTTTTGGTATTGCATTACACACTGTAACAATGTTAAACACACACAAGCCTCACTGCAATTCAATGGGAGACTGGCATGGTCGACACAAAAAACAAATATACAGCACACTAAACCTTTATAAAACAATTGTCAGGAATATCATATGTCATGAATCTGTAGTGTTTTACTGAGGATCAACCCATGGCAGTGGGTTCACACATCCGGTTTGACACACAGCTCAAGCCTCTGTCCGGACTCGACAGACTCCGAAGCTGAACTCTTGACACTTCACTCAATTAGAACTAGCAATGCTTGACACTCAATTTTGCTTACTATCAACCTGTGTGAGACAAAAAATGCATTTATCATTGGGTAAGGGATTGCGGACATCTTACATCCCTGCCCTAAGAGGCTTCTTTGCAGCCGCAGGCGAAAAAAAAAACTTTTTACAAATTACACACACACACACACACACACACACACACACACACACAGATACATATGTATGTATCTATCTATCTATTCCTTTGGTGTGCCGTCCTTTCAGCACAGATTTGCTGTCAGTTCTATCATCACTATTTCACTTAGCCTATTTCAGCTAATCCCTTTGGTGTGCCATCCTTTCAGCAGGGCTTTTGCTGTCCATACTATCATCACTATTTCACCTCATCTCCAGTGCCACATGTGAAAGGTACAGAGAAAATATCTCATACTAATGGCTACTCTATTCCTATATTTAACAAAATACTAACATGAAACATATCTGGTGAAACAATTTCAACACAACAAATTGTACAAGTAATTGACAACACTTTGATTTATATTAAGTTCTGCAGATATAAATCTCCAACTAATGTGGTTGTTCGGAAGTTAAGTTTCAGAAGGAATGGGTACTCATTCTGCCATAGATTAAACTTCTGTATTTTAACAGTTGTTATTAATATTGCAAATAAGATAGTACATACATCTTATTATGTTGACATATAGTTCAAAATTTGAAACATCAGTACACAATACACCTTATACTGTGCCAGCATTTTTTTACCCCAATTCAAAAGTGTGAATCACCAACCTCAACAGCTGATTAGATCATCAAATCATCATCCCTTTGCTCTTAATAAGTAATCCTCTATTTATCACCACCATACTTTTCTCATCGTCACTTACAATACATACAAATATAAACAGGACAACTTGTTTGAAAATAAATATAATGTTCAATCATTAGCTCTTAAAATATTTCAACTTTCATACACCTCTCAACTCACATAAATCTCCATTACATAGACCTCTTGACTCAATATCATCGTCTCTCCAAAAAAATATGCCCTCAACATCTATTAATCCTCCATAATCGCCTCAATAAACACACAAAAATGCCTCCATGCTCCGTAAATTCTCTACACATCACTACATTCATCATATAAATCATCTCTACACTTCATATTATTCATATAAGTAAGTAGCTCCTCATATGGATATCATTTTACATATCTTCCCTATTTACATTGTTGATAAATTCCACCGCAGGCAAAATTCCACACAGCAAATAATTGAACTCGTAAAACCAAAAGAGGATGTTGAGCACTAACAAACTCCAAGAAGTGGCATTCAATGGCAACTGCAGGTATTTGTTGCACAAGCTGATGTGTGAAAAATATTGGCCCCCTGATAACTTTACCAACAAGTCCTCCAGCCATGGAACAGGCTATGAGTCCATGAAATATCATGTGTTGACCATCTGTTTACAGTTGCCACAGAGGCGCAAGGCACTGTCTCGCTTCTGAATCACTGTCCAAGGAGTGGCTCACTGACTCGACAAAATAGGGGAAATGATGCCGAGGCCCTTCAAACGCTGCAATTCCATCTTTACTTTGTCATGCATGGCGAAGGAAATGGGCCAGGGGTGACCAAATTTAGGTATCACTGATGGATTAGGGGAGATGTGTGCTTTGAAGTTTTCTGCCTGACTCAAAGTATCCCCAAACAGCTGGTCATATGATCATAGTAAAAAGTCCATGTCTTGAAAGGGTACTGACGAAGACCCTAAACGTACTTTGTGCACTATCTGGAAGCCAAAAATGGTTTGTGCCAGCAGTGAATTAAGCACTAACAACATAATTTGCCGTTCCACATAATTTACAGAAATGGAGCTCACCCCCTCAAAGCAATACACTGTTTACTATAAGACAGAACTTGGCGTAGAACTTGATGTAATTCAGCACAAGAATCTGTACATGTCTAAGTTAATTAACCCTACTATTGCTCCCATAACAACTTGAAACTCAATCAATCACCCATCAGTGTTAGCAGAATACACTAGGGTGCTGCTCTTGGGGCATCGGAAACAGCCTCCAAGTTCAGAGAAAACTCTGGGGACTCCGATGCCCAGCCTGTGGTTCGCCACTGTTGCAAATTTATGCCAAATGGCCTACTTTTCAACATACCCCACACATGGTGCCTACATACGGGCAGTTCTGTCAAATATGCACCACACGACAATTAGGGCAGCACCACCAACTTTTCCACCGAGTGGAAATAGATGCAGAAGGGGAACAATGCTGAGAATCCAGAAATGTCATGGGCAACTACTATTACTCTTTGACTTATTTGTACCCATTGCGTTCTCAGTGAGTGAAGGCAGAGAGTGTCATAATGTCAACGCACTTGAGTCATCAAAGGTCGCTTCATTCTGCGGCTCAGCGGAAGGGATGGTTGCCTGGCCAAGCCTACAGACACCAGGGACTATTTACCACACGTATCTAACTTCCCTACCGGCCAATTGTTGGAAAGTAGACCAAAGGCACTGCCATGTGTTCAACTTTAGCTAAGAAAGGGTTACACAAGGTAAATGCCTTAGTTTGGACCCTGCTGTTGCATGCTAACCAGACAATCATGTCTGTAGTTAGTGATTCTGCTTATGAGGTAGCAGACTGGGGCACTCAAACCGACACTTGAATGAGAGACCTTACAGGTTGGTGATCCATGACATGTAACGATTGCGCAAAATGTTTGTGGTGCTGATTAAATTGGAACCCTGCTATCATCATATAGATTTGATATCCAAAATACTGTGTAGGCAGCTGACAGCATTCCTCAAAGGTAAGCTTCTCAGGCTTGGCAGAGGGCTTCAAATTTTTCATGATTTCACGTGACTCTGCACTGCTGGACAGTGACAAGGCAGCTTTATCAGCTGGATTGGCGACTGGTCTTACCTGGGACTGCAGCAAGAACTGGTGCAGATAATTCTCCCACCTCCTGCAGACTTGTCAAAGCCGGCAAACAGCATCAGGGGACAAAGCTTCTCTGCAGGCGCCTGGCTCACCACCAGTGCAGCATGATAGCAGAGCAATTCTACGTTCTACTGAACAGTTCCTGCTTCTGCTCCTGCTGCAGCTTTTGTTGCTGCACCTGTAGGTGCAACCACTTCTATTGACATTGCAAAAATGCCGAGTCCATGGTGGCCACAAATTAAAACTACAAAATAAAAGTGTCACATGTAAGAACGTCTTACATTGCCACATTTGTATTTTCACAGGCACTAAAACTCCACAAAACCGTCACTGTCAGCACAAATGTAACTACACTAGCTGATCATGGCTCAAGTACAAGAAGCTGAACCCTGGAAGAGGGAATGAAACTCAATGTGCAAGGCAGTCTATTGGGGAGCAGAGTGTATGAACAAAGTAAAAAACTAAATGTGACCAATGCAAGTGACTGAACAACTAAGCACACAGAAACAGACAGCACAAGGTGAAGACCAGGTATGACATAGTTGAAATCACAGTTTGGTTTGCAGAATAGTTCTCTTTTTGCAGTTTTTAGACTAGTCATATGTGTGCTTTTTCTTCAACTCGATAAGCTGTTATAACATGCCATCATAAAAAATTGCCAATAGAAATTCATTCAGTTCAGTAAAGTTTTTTTTAAGGAGTTTTCTCCTTCGTTTTAAACAGTTAAAAAAAGGGGAGGGGGAGCAATTCAGTGCCAATGTGGCGCTATGTTCTTGGAGAAAGTGTGAAGGATATTCCAAAACTGTATCATAGATTGAGAAAATACACAATACTGTATCGGACAGAAGGCAATTAAAGGTATGTGAAATACCTGACACAACAGGCATTTCCGTAGAAAGTGTACAACATTTTGCATGAGAAATAATTATGAGAAAATGTTCATCTACATCTACACCTACACCTACGTGATTACTCTGCAGTTCAAAATTATGTACCTGGTAGAGGTTTCACTTAACCACTTTAAAGCTATTTCTCTTCTATTCCACTCTCGAACCGCACATGAGAAAAGCAAACACTTAAATCTTTCTGTGGAAGCTCTGATTTCTCTTAGTTTATTATAATAATCATTCGTCCCTATGTAGGTGACAGCCAAGAAAATATTTTCACACTGAGGAGAAAGTAGGTGATTAAAATTTCACAAGAAGATCCTGTTGCAACAAAAAACGCCTTAGTGGCTAACGCAGCTGCCTAGTAAGCTGGAGACCCAATTTCGATTCCCATCCTTGGTACAGATTTTCACTTGCTGATTCAGCATATATACATAAAAAATGCCTTTGTTTTAACGATCGCCACTCCAATTCATGTATCATATTTGAGGCACTATCTCCCCTATTGTGCAGTAGTGCAAAACGAGATGTCCTTCTTTGAACTTTTTTTATGTCCTCTACCGATCCTGTCTGATGTGGATCTCATATCACACAGCAATATTCCAGAACAGGACATATAAGTGTAGTGTAGGTGGTCTAATAGACCTGTTGCATTTTCTCAGTGTTCTGCCAATAAATCATAGTTCAAATGGCTCTAAGCATTATGAGACTTAACATCTGAGGACATCAGTCCCCTAGACTTAGAACTACTTAAACCTAACTAACCTAAGGACATCATACACATCCATGCCCGAGGTAGGATTCGAAACTGCGACCGTAGCAGCAGCGTGATTCTAGACTGAAGTGCCCAGAACCGCTTGGCCACAACGGCCAGCTAAATCATAGTCTTTGGTTTGCTTTACCCACAGTGTTTTCTATATGATTGTTCCAACTTAATTTATTTGTGATTGCAATCCCTAAGTAGTTGAATTTACAGCCTTTACATTTGTGTGATTTATTGTGTAACCAAAATTTAGCAGATACCTTTTGGTACTCATGTGGATGACTTCACACTTTTCATTATGTATAATCAGTTACTACTTTTTGTGCCATACAGGTATCTTGTCTGAATCATTCTGCAATTTGTTTTTATCATCTGTTGACTTTACAAGACAGTAAATGACAGCATCATCTGCAAACAATTTTAGAGTGCTACTCAGATTGTCTCCTAAATCATTTATGTAGATGAGGAACAACAGAGGGCTCATAATACTTCCTTGGGGAATGCCCACTATTACTTCTGTTTCACTCATTGACTTTCCATCAGTTATTAAAAACTGTGATCTTTCTACCAGGAAATAATGAATCCAGTCTCACAACTGAGATGCTAGTCTATAGAACAATATTTTCTGAATCTGTGTTGGCTGTCTGTCAATAAATAGTTTTCTTCAAGATAACTCATCATGTTTGAACACAGTACATGTTCCAAAATCGTACTGCAAATCGACATTAGCAATATGGTTTTTTTAGTGGATTACTCCTATTTCCTTTCTTGGTTATTGGTGTACTTGTGCAACTTTCCATTCCTTAGGTACAGATCTTTCAATGAGCAATCGGTTGTATACGATTTGAAATATATAGCTATCGTATCAGCATAGTTTGAGAGGAACCTGACTGGTAAACAATCAAGACCAGAGGCCTTGCCTTTATTAAGTGATTTAAGGTACTTTGCTACATCGAGCAGTGTCTACTGCTGGCAGCTGCTCTTGGTTTGAATTCTGGAATATTTACTTAATCCCCTTTGGTGAAAGAATTTCAGAAAACCGTGATTAGTAACTTTGTTTTAGTGGCATTTTCATCAATAATGTCACCATTGTTATCACACAGTGAATGTATTGATTTTGTGTTTCTGCTGGTGTACTTAACATAAAACCAGAATCTCTTTGGATTATCTGCCTGATTTCGAGAGAAAGTTTCATTATGAAAAGTATTAAAAGCATCTCGCATTGAAGTTCATGCTACATTTTGAGCTTCAGTAAAACTTTGCCAATCTTGAGAATTTTGTGTTCCTTTAAATTTGGCATGCTTTTTTTAAATTTTATGTAGCTTCTGCAACAAGCGTTCTGACCTGTTTAGCATACCATCTCCTATGCTCTCAGTACCACCTCTTATTACTTGGTAAATGTCTCTCAATAGCCACTGACACTATTTCTTGAATTTAAACCACTTCTCGTCTGTGCTTACATATTTTCATTGGAAAGAGTGGAAATGGTCTCTTAGGAAGGCCTCTAACAAATTTTTAGTGGCTTTTTAAACAGGTGTATTTTGCATTTATTTTTGGTGGGTTTGGATGTTAGTTTCCAGTCTCATTACAACAACCTTGTGATCACTAATCCCTCTATCTGTTATAACGCTCCCTTTTTGCTCAGGATTATTTGTTGCTAAAAGGTTAAGTATGTTTTCGCAACTATTTACACTTACAGTGGGCTCCTGATCTAATTGTTCAAAATAATTCTCTGAGAGCACATTCAGAATGATTTCGGACAACTTTTATGCCTACCTCCAACTTAAAACATATATTTTTTCCAACGCATCGAAGGCTGGTTGAAGTCACCACTAACTATAACTGTATGAGTGCGGTTGTTTTTTGTTGTTGTGGTCTTCAAGTTCTGAGACTGGTTTGATGCAGCTCTCCATGCTACTCTATCCTGTGCAAGCTTCTTCATCTCCCAGTACCTACTGCAACCTACACCCTTCTGAATCTGCTTAGTGTATTCATCTCTTGGTCTCCCTCTATGATTTTTACCCTCCATGCTGCTGCCCTCCAATACTAAATTGGTGATCCCTTGATGCCTCGGAACATGTCCTACCAACCGATCCCTTCATGTAGTCAAGTTGTGCCACAAACTCCTCTTCTCCCCAATTCTATTCAATACCTCCTCATTAGTTATGTGATCTACCCATCTAATCTTCAGCATTCTTCTGTAGAACCACATTTAAAAACTTCTATTCTCTTCTTGTCCAAACTATTTATCATCCATGTTTCACTTCCATACATGGCCAAACTTCATACAAATACTTTCAGAAACGACTTCCTGACACTTAAATCTATACTCGATGTTAACAAATTTCTCTTCTTCAGAAATGCTTTCCTTGCCATTGCCAGTCTACATTTTATATCCTCTCTTCTTCAACCATCATCAGTTATTTTGCTCCCCAAACAGAGACACTCTACTACTTTAAGCGCATCACCCGACTTAATTCGACTACATTCCATTATCCTCATTTTGCTTTTGTTGATTTCATCTTCTATCCTACTTTCAAGACACTGTCCATTCCGTCCAACTGCTCTTCCAAGTCCTTTGCTGTCTCTGACAGAATTAAAATGTCATCGGCAAACCTCAAAGTTTTTATTTCTTCTCCATGGATTTTAATACCTACTCCGAATTTTTCTTTTGTTTCCTTTACGGTTTGCTCAATATACAGATTGAATAACATCGGGGATAGGCTACAATCCTGTCTCACTCCTCTCCCAACCACTAGATTAGATTGGATTAGTACTTGTTCCATAGATCATGAATACGACACTTCGTAATGATGTGGAATGTGTCAGGTTAATAAAAGCTGTCTGTACAAGATTAATAACAACGTGCAGTATACAAATTTTGAAAGTGATTACACAAAAACTACTATCCTTTATTTAGATTCTTATAGGTGGTGAATGTACATGTTCAGTAAGAGACATAGAACAGCTTTCCCACGGCAGGCAGTGACAGATGCATGTGTGTCTCCCGGGTAGGCCGCTAGATGTCAGCCCCCAAAGTTACATAGATTAGATTAGTACTTGTTCCATACATCATGAATACGACACTTCATAATGATGTGGAATGTGTCAGGTTAATAAAAGGTGTCTATACAAGATATTACATGACAATTAATATATATATATATATTTATTTATTTTTTTTTTTTGGGGGGGGGGGGGGGGGTTGGGGAAATTACCCACTTACTATATCCAAAAATTCATCTAATGAGTAGAAGGAGTTGACATTAAGAAATTCTTTTAATTTCCTTTTAAATGCTATATGGCTATCTGTCAGACTTTTTATGCTATTAGGTAAGTGACCAAAGACTTTTGTGGCAGCATAATTTATCCCCTTCTGAGCCAAAGTTAGATCTAACCTTGAGTAGTGAAGATCATCCTTTCTCCTAATGTTGTAGCCATGTACACTGCTATTAGTTTTGAATTCATTCAGATTGTTAACAACAAATTTCATAAGTGTGTATATATATATATATATATAGTGAGGCTACAGTGAAGATTTCTAGCTCTTTAAATAAGTGTCTGCAGGATGATCTTGGATGAGATCCAGCAATTATTCTGATTACACGCTTTTGTGCAATGAACACTATTTTACTCAATGATGAGTTACCCCAGAATATGATGCCATACGAAAGCAGAGAATGAAAATAGGCATGGTAAGCTAATTTACTCTGATGTATATTGCCAAAATTTGCAATGACCCTAATAGCATAAGTAGTTGAGCTCAAACATTTCAGCAGATTCTCAGTGGTTTTTTTTCCAGTTCAACCCCTCATCAATGCATACACCTAGAAATTTTGAATATTCTACCTTAGCTACCGATTTCTGATCGAAGTCTATATTTATTAATGGTGTCATTCCATTTACTGTGTGGAACTGTATATATTGTGTTTTGTCAATGTTTAATGAGAGCCCATTCACAGAGAACCACTTAATTATTTTCTGAAAAACGTCATTTACAATTTCGCCAGTTAATTCTTGTCTGTTGGGTGTGATAGCTATACTTGTATCATCGGCAAAAAGTACCAGCTTTGCATCTTCGTGAATATAGAATGGCAAGTCATTAATATATATTAAGAACAGCAGAGGACCCAAGACCGAACCTTGCGGCACCCCATTCTTGATTGTTCCCCAGTTTGAGAAATCACCAGTTTTTTGCATATTATATGAACTGTTTATTTCAACTTTCTGCACCCTTCCAGTTAGGTATGATTTAAACCATTTGAGCACCGTCCCATTCATACCACAGTACTTGCGATTATCTAGAAGTATTCCATTATTTACACAATCAAAAGCCTTTGATAGATCACAAAAAATTCCAACGGGTGACTTCTGGTTACTCAGAGCATTTAATATTTCATTAGTGAAAGTATATATAGCGTTTTCTGTTGAAATGTCCTCCAGAAAGCTGCTCAGGTACTGCAGGATTTCTGCAAGATTTTTAAATCACATACCCAGATCACTAGTGTCATTATCTAACTATAGAATAATTTAGGTGTAAAGAACATCATGTAAAGAACAGTTTTTGCAAAGTGCTTCATATATACATATGGGACTCCTGGAGTTGGGCTGGGTGGTTTGTTTACTGGCTGAAGGGAGGAGAAGGGTTTTTTGAAGGACTGAACAGTGAGGTCATCAGTCCCTTGTTCAAGGGGTAGTCCATCTGGAGTTAGTGACATCAGCCAGAAATTTGGTCAGATTGTGATAGTATGTAGTAGTAGTAGAACTGGTACACAAAAAGCAATGTTGCTGCCAAAGGTGAGAAATAATTAAAATAGGGGTAAAAGTAACTTCCTGACACATTAAAACTGTGTGCCAGACTGGGTCTTGAGCTTGGGACCTCTGCCTTTCTTTTGCAAGTGCTCTACTGCCTGAGCTATCTAAGCACAACTCACGACATGCCCTCACAACTTTACTCCCACCAGTACCTCATCTCCTACCTCCCAAACTTTACAGGTATTGTCCTGCATACCTGTTGGGGTTAGCATTCCTGGAAGAAAGGATATTTCTGTGATGTGGCTGAGCCACAGCCTGGGGGATTGTTTCCAGAATGAATTTTCAGTTCGCAGCTAAGCCAAGTCTTCGAAATATCCTTTCTTTCAGGAATACTAGCTCCACAAGGTATGTAGGAGAACTTCAGTGGAGCCTGGAAGGTAACAGACAGGGTAATAATGGAAGTACAACTGTGAGGGAAAATTATGAGTCAAGCTTGGATAGATCATTTGGTAGAACATTTGCCTGCAAAAGGCATAGGTTCCAGGTCAGAGCTCCATTCCAGGACACAGTTTTAATCTGCCAGGAAGTTTCAAATCAGTGCACACTCCACTACAGCGTGAAAATTCATTCTGCAGAGGTAAAAAAATATATGGGTCAGGCCAGCCTGCAGGTCAGAGAGCAGGTGAGGACTTCCACAGATGTCTTCTGTGGCAAGAGGTATCTCGCTCATGTCTGACATACACCAACCCAATGAGGGGTAAGATAGGAAGAGAATAAACAATTCCTTCCAGAAAGGAGATCTGCAACAGTAAAAGCAAAGGAGCTAAAAATGTAATGAACATCTGTAGGACTGATAACAGTAAAATAAGATAGAGAAATAAGCAGGTCAGTTGGTGGGCAGGCACATTCAAGTGTCCTCAGAAGTTCAGCAGGTGGCAGAGAGCGTGTCATCCACAACTTTCCCACCCCTAATCTGTTACGGTCAAAGTGTTAAAGATGGGAATAAAACTCACACTCTGCAAGAAAGCATAAAAACCTGCTCTTTCATCATCAACTAGTGTCAAGGATAAGGTAGCCTTAAGGTCTTGCCTCCATCGGAGAACTATATGAAGGATCACTCCTAAAAAGTAAAATACGGTGCAGTAGAGAAAAGGTCTAACTGAACCTAAAAGTGATGACGACAGAGTAAAAGTGGGTCTGGTGGAGGAGTAGAGTAGTAGGTCCCCAGGCCTACCATATGGCAGGAGACTCCCCAACCCAACTCCCCTAACTCCCACCATCGAAGCAGTTTAAAACTTTCGATCTAAGAATAAACAGCTCTTTCTTGCAGGGAACAAGTTCAGTTGTCTGTACATTGTCTGCCAATGTTAGAGGCAAAGAAACTGGAAGATTGTGGTTGACATAGAGATCCAGATCCAGAAGGGGGCATTCCACCAGAATGTGAGCTACTGTCTGTGAGACTGCTCAACCACAAGGTGGAAGGTGGCTCATAACATAATATACAACTATGGATTAATATGGTACGATTGATATGGAGGCCACATAGGACAGTGGATTCCTTCTGGGAGGAAAGGAAGGAGTAGTGCCATGGATCCACAGTCTCTTTGATAACACACAGACCTTATTTCTACTTGCAAATCCATGCCTGGGATCATCAAAGTGAATGTTGGATGAGTAATCAGTCACTTCTCTAGCCAAACATTTGGCCAGTTCATTCCTTGAGATACCCATGACTTGAGACCCAGAGAAAAACAACTGAGCATGTAGTATAAGTAAGGTCGGAGAGAAGATTGCGAATAGCACACATCATAAGGTGACAAGAGCAACATTAGTCAATAGTTTGTAGACTGCTCATTGACTCACTATAAATCAAAACTTGGTCAGGGGAGGTCTGTTTAGTAAAACATAGGGCTCTGTTAATGGCTACCAGCTCTGCTGTAAAATACTGGCAGTGAACATTGTTCTTGACCAGACCTGGGGCTGATGTAAACTCCCCAGTGACACTCTCCATCTGCTCACAGAATCTATATCTAATGGTGGTGACAACTTGCCAAAACAGTTTCAGTTAATTCTTCTGCAAGAGCCTCCATAACTATACATCGAGTCTCCTTCCAGAGTCACCCAAGATAAGAAGGATGTGACACCAAAGGTGACCAGGAAATAAGAACTATACAGGTGTATCTCTCTCAGTAC
Source organism: Schistocerca serialis cubense (assembly GCF_023864345.2). Lineage (NCBI taxonomy): Eukaryota > Metazoa > Arthropoda > Insecta > Orthoptera > Acrididae > Schistocerca > Schistocerca serialis. The sequence continues at coordinate 704,553,627 of NC_064638.1, forward strand.
CCTCACCAACTCTGCATAGTGGGGAATATGTCCCATGAAAGCTCTGTCTTTGTTTTACCACATGTCACTGTTTTAGAGTATTCACTACTATTGGATTCTGTGGCAATCTTTCTTTACATATTATCAAAGAGACTACACATATTTAGTCATGTTCAAGCTTTGGCATATATCATTTGGACATCCTTTTGTGCAAACCTGAGTTATTAAGGAGTGAAACAGTGTTCTGTATCACTGTTGGAATACAATCCTTCCTTACCTACTTGTATGCTAGTGGTCACCTAAAATTAGCAATGAAGTTGCACTGTCATTGAGTGCTATTACGAGGGGAGTTCAATAAGTAATGCAACACATTTTTTTTCTCGGCCAATTTTGGTTGAAAAAACCGGAAATTTCTTGTGGAATATTTTCAAACATTCCCGCTTCGTCTCGTATAGTTTCATTGACTTCCGACAGGTGGCAGCGCTGTACAGAGCTGTTAAAATGGTGTCTGTAACGGATATGCGTTGCAAACAACGGGCAGTGATCGAGTTTCTTTTGGCGGAAAACCAGGGCATCTCAGATATTCATAGGTGCTTGTAGAATGTCTACTGTGATCTGGCAGTGGACAAAAGCACGGTGAGTCGTTGTCATCATCGCCGTAAGGTCAAGCAAGACTGTCTGATCTCCCGCGTGCTGGCCGGCCGTGCACAGCTGTGACTCCTGCAATGGCGGAGCGTGCGAACACACTCGTTCGAGATGATCGACGGATCACCATCAAACAACTCAGTGCTCAACTTGACATCTCTGTTGGTAGTGCTGTCACAATTGTTCACCAGTTGGGATATTCAAAGGTTGGTTCCCGCTGGGTCCCTCGTTGTCTAACCGAACACCATAAAGAGCAAAGGAGAACCATCTGTGCGGAATTGCTTGCTCATCATGTGGCTGAGGGTGACAATTTCTTGTCAAAGATTGTTACAGGCGATGAAACATGGGTTCATCACTTCGAACCTGAAATAAAACGGCAATCAATGGAGTGGCGCCACACCCACTCCCCTACCAAGAAAAATTTTAAAGCCATACCCTCAGCCGGTAAAGTCATGGTTACAGTCTTCTGGGACGCTGAAGGGGTTATTCTGTTCGATGTCCTTCCCCATGGTCAAACGATCAACTCTGAAGTGTATTGTGCTACTCTTCAGAAATTGAAGAAACGACTTCAGCGTGTTCGTAGGCACAGAAATCTGAACGAACTTCTCCTTCTTTATGACAATGCAAGACCTCACACAAGTCCTCGCACCCGAGAGGAGCTCACAAAACTTCAGTGGACTGTTCTTCCTCATGCACCCTACAGCCCCGATCTCGCACCATCGGATTTCCATATGTTTGGCCCAATGAAGGACGTAATCCGTGGGAGGCACTACGCGGATGATGAAGTTATTGATGCAGTACGACGTTGGCTCCGACATCGACCAGTGGAATGGTACCGTGCAGGCATACAGGCCCTCATTTCAAGGTGGCGTAAGGCCGTAGCATTGAATGGAGATTACGTTGAAAAATAGTGTTGTGTAGCTAAAAGATTGGGGAATAACCTGGTGTATTTCAATGCTGAATAAAACAACCCCTGTTTCAGAAAAAAAATGTGTTGCATTACTTATTGAACTGCCCTCGTTATTTCCCTACATTCTGTCAACAAGATAACAGTTTCAGTATTTTTAGCTTCTGTTGAGGAATCTACAAGCTCTCCATCTCATCTTATGGGAGAGCAACCATCACCTGCTTTAGGCCACTCATAATCTCTCATCAGGGTAACATTCTTGAATGTGGAGCAAAATTGAGCACTTCAGGGAGCACAGATGTTGCCTTCTATTTCTAGTTGGTGATGGTCCTCAAGCTGTGAACTTCAGTGTTCTGCTATCTCATATTAATCACTGGAACTTGTTGCACTGTTTCACAGTGCCCTACACTTGAATAGATCACAAGTTGTGAAAGCTGAAAGGCAGGAGTCATGGTACATGTGACAGCCAAGCAGAGTAAGTGCATTTTTCTAAAGTTCTTTACTGGAAACTCAGGTATGCTCCTTACTAAGAACACTGACACAGTGTCCAACATGCTTTGGCAGAGCTCAACATAATCAAAGAACATGTTTGATTCTCAACAGCCAAAGGTGTTGTGTCTAGCCAACAGTTTTTGTAACTAAGTGATCAAATAGGCAGTGGCAACGAGGACACACAACAATTTCATCAACTGAGATGTCAGTTGTCGTCATCTTAAGCCTGAGACACAGGAGTATACAAGTTTAGCGCAAATATTCCTAACTGAGAGGAATGCAGAAAGTAGATGATACTGAATGCTATTCCCTGAACTCAGTACTTGGTCTCCCCACCAAACTGCTGGAGAAACAAGCAGATTCATATGGTGATACAATTCAGAAGTTTAAACAATGCGTTAAGAAATTTGACTGGAAACGTAATTATCAAAAACCTGATGTCAATAGCAAATTACCACGTTTAATGATGAAGCTGTATTACTGTTTGAAAGCATATTCTCAAAAAGAATCTACAGAGCGCAAACTAGACAACTAGTGAAAACGCCATGGATCACTTTGGTTGCCAAAATATCCTGTAAATGGAAACAAGAGCAATTACTGAATACAGATATTCAAATAATGCTCATAAACAGAACTTCTACAAAATATATTGCAAAATTTTAAACAAAGTGACTGAAAAAGCAAAACATGTATAGTTGTTGGTCAAAAACAATAATTCACATAACAAAATCAAAAGTATGTGGAATGTTACAAAAAGTAAGACAAAAAATATTGCCGAGATTTTCAATGGATACATTCTAAATGTCACTGAGAAAACAGGCTGTGGGTCAGAGGGTCTACATGAAGTGATGGATATTCTCAAATGGCAAGCTCCAAACACTTCTGATGAGACGATGTTATCTCCTATAAACAATAGGGAACTTATGGAGTACCACTGTCTTATTGAAAAACAGCTGGCTTTGACAGCATCTCAAGCAATCTACTGAAATAATGTTCTATCGAAATACGTAGAATACTGAGCCATAATCTTAACTCAAAAATGTATCAAGTCATATTCCCAGAGAGAATTAAATATACTACTGTAAAATCTCTTTCAAAAATGTGGATGCATCAAAAGTGAATAATTACAGGCCAGTTTCACTTTTAAAAGTATTTAAAAGGTTGTTGCATACCAGGATTGCCAAGCTCCTTGAACACTTCAGCATTCTAAGTAAATGACAGTTACATATTCTGAAGAATATAAGCAATGAACAACCAATCTTCACATTTGTGGAAGACATCTTACAAGGAAACATCACCAACTTGATCACATATTTTGTGGAGAAAATAGTACAACTACAAGATATCAGCCCGAGCAGTCGATCCCGCATAAAAATTTGGGCCATGATTCTGACTGTGTAACGTTATGACCTCCTGTAAGTACAGCTTTTAAACTTCCTGTATGCCTATTGTTTGTCACATGCTCACCCCCCCTGTACCTGCCTAATGCCCAAGTGCAAAGTTCTATACAGTGAAGTGAGTAAGAGGTTTTTGAATTATCATTGTGACATTGGTAACGTGCTTTTATTATTGTGTCAAAATGAGCTTAGTGATGTTTCCTTGTTAGAGTCCCTAAATAAGCAAAGTTCACGGTATTTTCTTTTATCTGACAGCAGCTTTTGATTATGTGGATCACAAACTACTATTACAGAAAGCCCAGCAGTATGCCATCAAGAGCCCAAGTAACTTGCTGAAGTATTATCTTGCTAACAGGAAGCAGAAAGTAATTTTGGAAGCAGTGGATTGCAAATTGGGAATAACTGTCAAGCCCAATTGGGGTATTATTCATCACTGGGTCCCACAGGGTTATGTCATGGATCCTTTATCGTTTCTGATTTATACTAATGACCTGCCTGTAGTTGAGTCCAAATTTACCATGTTTGCAGATGACACCAGTTATAACAGCAACCAGCAACATTTTATCAAAATTCTTTAACTGGTTTACTGTTAACTCCCATTCTGCCACCCTAAGCAAGACAAATTTTATGCGGTTTCAATCAAGTCACAAAAGCCCAAAGGAATAATAAATGACATTCAATAACCAGAAGTTACAGAGTGTGGATAACACCGTGTTCCTGAGCATTCATTCAGGCTGCAAACTAAACTACGAACACCATATTCATGAAAATGTCAACAGAATGAGCTCTACAGCTTTTGCATTAAGATTGCTATCTCATAACAGGGATCAAACAGTCACAAAGGTATCTTATTTTGCTTGCGTTCATTCTGGCACATTGTATGGAATTATCTTCTATGGGAACTCTACTCTCACTTAAAAAAATCTTCATTGTCCTTGCTCAGAAGAGTGTAAGCCACGTCATAAGTAGAGTACGTCCAAGAAGCTCCTGCATCAAATTGCTTAGCCAGCTAGTAGTACCTGCCACTGAATCTCAATATATTTTTTTTTTTTCCTCTGATGTGCTTTGCCAAAGAACCTCACACTCTTTGAAAACAACTCAGTACATCACATGCGTGATACTAGACATAAGAATGACATACACAACAATTAAAAATCTGTCCCTGCCACAAGGGGGTGCTAACTATGCTGGTGCAATTTTTTTTCAAAACTTTTTTCCCGAGAACTTCAAAATTTAAAGAATAGTGAATCCCTTTCCAAAAGCCAATTTCTCTTACATGACTCAGTGTACTCTGTTGATGCATGTGTGGAAAAAAAAAAGGAGCTTGCCAAAGAAAACACACAGTTATAACAGCTTCATGACTGTCTAATGTTAATTTAAGTTTTTATGTGAATCATGTTATTTTTGATTAGTCATTGTGTAATGCAATTATTTATTATTATTGTATATGTAATGATGAACTGATTGCATAGTAGTAGGACAACTATGTATGTAAAACTGTTCTGAACACATCACTATTGAAGATATAGTCATTTATTGTTTATTTCTAATACTGTAGTACCAGTTTAGTTGTAAGCGAACTCATCACTGTTTGGATTTTAAAAAAAACTCACATTTTTTTCACCGACTTTCACGATTCTTATTTCCACCAGAATGTGATTGGTCTTCCTGATGGTTCAGTGGAAGAAGAGTCACATGGCCCAGTGAACTTCCTACAGGGTCCTGATATTTCACCAGAAAATGGACAATGATGTGAAAACTTGAAAAATTATTGCCTCATTCTTATTTTTTGCCAATAAAGTCAGATTTCATCACTACTGACACTATCTAACAAAATTTTACATTGTATTCAATCATATATATTCTCTAGATCATGGACAATATCAGCAGCATAATTTGCCTTGATAATCCCCATTCAAACTTTATTTGTGAGAGACTGCATAGGAATTACACTACAGAGAAAATTTCTTCTGCTTCTCCTACTACATCTCAAGCTTTGGCCAGATGATAGAAAGTGAGAGCCACACCCTACAGTGTTTGATTTTCCAGTAGGACAACTTCCAGCAAAGTAGTAATCCAGACCCACAGGGAAAAGAGCTGCTCTCATATCTGAAGTAACAAAATCAGGGTGGTGACTGTATTATATGCACAATATAATGTGGCACTTCCACAGAAGTGAAGGAATTAATTAAAGTTCGATGACCTCAGGCCAGTATAGAGTGTTTCTGCCTAGTAGCAGTCTTAACAAGACAACTTGCTGTAGCATTATAGCACATGTTGTGAATGCAATGTTGATTCCAGTATGCTGCCTGCTCTGCAAGAAAGAGGTGGAATTTGTTTCCCTTACATCCCCCCCAATAGCAGGCAGAAAGCTAAAAGGGGATCATGTGCATGTGCACCTAACATCCCTTGCAAAAGAGACATTTTTTTCCTTTCTTTCTTTTGAGTCATCTGTCTTCCGATTGGTTTGATGTGGGCCACCATGAATTCCTCTCCTGTGCCAACCTTTTCATCTCAGAGTAGCACTTGCAACCTACATCCTCAATTATTGTTGGGTGTATTCAAATCTCTATCTTCCTCTACAGTTTTTACCCTCTACGGCTTCATCTGGACCATGGAAGTTATTCCCTGATGTCTTAGCAGATGTCCTATCATCCTGTCCCTTCTTCTTGTCAGTGTTTTCCATATATTCCTTTCTTCGCTGATTCTGCAGGAGAACCTCTTCATTCCTTACCTTATCAGTTCACCTAATTTTCAACATTCTTCTGTGGCACCACAGTTCAAATTCTTTGATTCTCTTCTGTTCCTGTTTTCCTGCATTCCATGATTTACAACCATACAATGCTGTGCTCTAGCGTACATTCTCAGAAACTTCTTCCTCAAATTAAGAACTATGTTTGATACTAGTAGACTGGGCTGGTGTGCTGATATTCTTGAGAGAATATCGCACATTGTTTACCAATCAGCACTGCCTTCCTTCAAGAACGCTGTTCGGTATATGATCTCGGTAAGAATACTGTATTATATGAAGCAACATGTAGTTAACGAGATTCGTGGTTAACATTTATAGATGTAACAGGTTAAAATTACGTAACAGATGTACTGTGTGCAGTGGTTTTTTTTTTTTCCATGTGTTCTAGGTTGCTGAAATGGCAATGGTGGACTGATAGCAGCACAGTAATGACAGCTTCAGAAGTTGGTCACCGAATGTGCTGAACTGACAGCCAAGGCATGTTAAAGGAGGACGATGTCACTGGGCTAGCAGATTCGACAAAGAAAAAAATTATTACATTGTTAATATGAAAAAGAACCTGTTGCTATTGTAATTTTGTTCAGTTCATGTCTGTATTCCATTGAAGTCAGTTGTTGGATGGATATGTATACTATACTACAAGTATCGTGAAGAATTATCAATAAACCAATGGAGAAGATCATTACTGTGAAAAGAAAAAAAAAAAAAAACCCTGTTGTTGAAGATTTTTATTTTGGAAGTGTGCATGTTTGAAGTTAGTTATCAAAACTGAATCAAGATACTAATCAGCTAAAAAAAAAGAGAGATAAAGGGCTAAATAATACGCAACACAGAAGCAATCCAAAATTGTATGACTGCACAGTTTTTTTTGCTTAAGGACGTGATTAATTTGTTCTTACGATTCTGAATGAGCTTTTTGGAAAACAGTGGGACTAGTTAAAGTTAATCCAAAAATTCTTGACAGTTTTTTAAAGTTTATTGAAAGATTAATAGTGAAAAGTGAAATATTTTGACAGTTACACTATGCAAATCAGAGATACACTTAACATTATTGTGTGCTTGACTGTTTAGTAATAAGCATGAGCATCTCTGGTTGCCTTGACAACAGAAACTAACTGCAATACATCCGAATACAAAAAGTAGCTTAAAACTGATATTTACATCATGTATCTTTATGAGAGAGTAAAAGCCATTAGTGCATGTTTGTCGTTTTTGAATATACGAACCTCCAAAATTTAGAGAATAATTCTTTGGAAGAGATGACATTAAATATTGGCCCATTCAATATAATTGATAGCACGGTCAGGCTGACCTGTGGGTACGTTTCTGTGGCCAGTACATGTCCAGGAGTCTACGAAACATATTAGTCTGCTTTATTTTCATTTTTCTTCAATTTACTCTCGGTCCGTATTCTGTATTCATTAGACTGTTCATTCCATTCAACAGATCCTGTAAGTCTTCTTCACTTTCACTAAGGATAGCAATGTCATCAGCGAATCTTATCCCGATATCCTTTTGCTTTGATTTTTATCCCAATCTTGAATTTTTCTTTTATTTCCGCCATGGCTTCTTTGATGTACAGATTGAACGGTAGAGGCAAAAGACTACACCCCTGTCTTTCACCCTTTCTAATCCAAGCACTTCGTTCTTGGTCTTCCACACACACACACACACACACACACACACACACACACACACACACACACACACACGACAGGTGCCAGTTGTGAGCTGTGCAATAAAATTGCAATGGTTCACCTGAACCTCAGACAGAATAAAATGACAGCTGGAAAAATACAAACATCAGAGGTTACTACATGTGGTAAAGACTAGGCCTTTGGTCAACGATCTATAGTGCTTTATTGCCTCATACGTAGCTGAAATTTCAGTAGATAGCATGGTATGTATGTTAGCCTTTTGGGAAAAGAAAGCTAAGGGCTTCCAGATTCAGCTGATCTGTTGCTGTAGAACTTTATAACAATTTGGATAAGGCACCTCAAAAGATTGCTACAATGCCTCCTTGGTGACTGGAGATGCAGCCTCTACCAGCTTTGCTTGGTGTGTGTTGTCTACTGAGAAGTCTTTTCTACAAATAAGACACACAGAATAGTGAATTATGGAGCTAGCAAGAACATTCGGTGTGTTGTTTGAACTTCTGCAACGCTAGGCATCTAGAGCTGATTAACATTAATTATACATTTCACAATCATTATAAATGGATAATTTAATTGGATAGATACATCTACTCACCAAGTGGTGGGTAAAACACACACATAAAATAAGGTTGTAATTAGGTAAGCTTTCAGAACCAGTGGCTCCTTCTTCAGGAAGAAGGATTGAAGGGGGAAAAGAGGGGTAAAGGAAAAGAATTGAAGAGAGCTAGGGAAAGGGGTAGATTTCGGGAAAGTCACCCAGAACAATGGATCAGGGGAGACTTACTGCACAGTGTGAGAAGAAAAGACTGGTTGTTTGGGACTGCAGCAGAGGAGATTTGAAAAGGTTTTCAAATGTCATCCAATGCAGTCCCCAACAATCAGACTTACCTTCTCATCTCTTGGGGTAAGTCTCTGACCTGTGGTTCTGGGTGACTTTCCCAAAATCTACCCCTTTTCCTACACCTCTCCAATCCTTTTCCTTCCCCTTCAACTCTTCTGCGTGAAGAAGGAGCCATTGGCTCTGAAAGCTTGCCTGTTTACAACCTTCTTTTATGCATGTGTTCTGCTGCTGCTTGGTGAGTAATTTTTTATCTATACAATTAAATTATTTTCTCAAAAATTGATTGTTTACATTATAAATGGAGCTGGATACACATTACAAAAGAGTGTGTGTGTGTGGGGGGGGGGGGTGCATGCATGCAGTGATTATCCTAAATATAGTTAACTGATGAACACGGCTTCTGTAGCACCAGTGAGACATTCACCGGTGAGGTGTCAGCTGAATTTCTGTAGCTTCCATATCACCAAACAACCAAGCAAAAACTTCACAAAGATGTTGTTCATGTTTTCCGTTCCTGCTTGGTGTTGTTTGCACAGAGTAGCAACTTATTTCTAATGCAGTTGTTCTTGCTCCAAAGGCAGCTGATGTTCCTACTGAAACAGGTGTTTTTGCTCTTGTAGTTGGTGCTGCTGCAGCTGAACTTTCAGGTATTCCGTATTTAGATGGGGTAATTGCAAGATATGATATTTGCAACCAACAATGGATAATTTTCTGCTCTTGCACTGGAGACATCAATCTTAGGGCAACTGAAATAACAATAAGTGGAAAGTTTAATATCTTGAAGTGGGCATATATACTGATGACCCAAAACATTATGAGCATCTACTTAATAGCTTGTTTGTCCGCCTTTGGAATTAAATACATCACTGATTCTGTGTATCAGGGATCTGACAGTTTGTAGGTAGGTTTGTGGAGGCGTGCGGGATTAGATGTCTACATATAGGTCACATAATTCACATAAATAACAGGTCTCTGATTTGCACATGCAGACCTTATAGCGACCCAGATGGGCTCCATTGGATTTACATCAGGCAAATTCGCAATGGTCAGCATGTCTTCAATTACTACCACAGGTCCCATGCAAACACAGGAGAATGTCTCCCATAGCATAACATTGCTCCCACCAGCCTGCATCCATGGCACACTGCACATTTCGAGCCGCTGTTCACCTTAATTATGGCATGTGTGTAGATAGCCATCAAGCTAGTATAGAAAAAATGCGGTTCAGCAGAAGAGCTGACATGCCTCCTTTGATTGACAGTCCAATTCCAATGGTCCCACGACCACTGCAATCATAATTGATGATGTCGTTGGGTCAATGTGTGAACACGCAGGGGTAGTCTGCTGTGGAGCTCCTTGTTCAACAATGTACAATGAACAGTGTGCTCCGAAACACTTGTGAGTGTGTTCTTCCAGCAGAGATGCCACAGATCACAATTTATCCTACTTCACAGTGCAGACAAGCCTCCAAACCCCATGTTCCGTGAAGAGTCATGGACTTCCAATCATTTAGTGTCCAGTGGTAGTTTCACTGTTCTACCACTTTTCGCAGACACTCACAACAGTAGCATGTGAATGTCCAACCAGCTTCACTGTTTTTCAGATACTCATTTTCAGGATTTGCATAGTAATGATCTACCCTTTATCAGTCACTAATCTCAATAAATTTCCCTGTTTGCAGCCCGTACCTTTGCTAGGGTGACCTTCATCTGTGTTGCTCTGCTTACATACCTGTGACTATGAAATAAATGTTGTGGTAACAGAATGATCTGTAGCTCAGCTCAAGATCTACATTCAACTTTGCTCTATATCTGATACAAGGGCGATTTCATCTCAAACCATTATGGTCAAGAGGAAATGTATCACATCATTATTTCAAAGTTTTCTGAAAAAATATGTCAAAATTCCACAAGACACCTCTCAAAAATCAAAATAGTTGGATTTTCTGATGACTTGTTAACAAATTGTAGACCTCTCTAAATGAGAATATTTGAAAAGTGTAAAGAAGGGAAAAAAGTCAAAAGAATTATAATAAAAAACTACAAGTGATAGAGATCTGGATTATTTTTAATAAAAACCTTGTTCCCAATACTATCAGACATGATTATGACATATGTACTTCTGAGCTTTTTTCCATCTTTAATTTGGAAAACGAGACTACAAAAATTTCTACCTTTTAGCAAACTTCAAAATTATGTTTTGAGAATATGGATAGTCACAACATGTTAACTGTCTTGAGAAATGATATAGTGGAAAGACTACTGTGTGTCAGCAATGACATTAATGCCTGAAATTCTTAAACTATTAAAAAACTTCTACGTAAAAAGAGTGAATCTGAAATTTTTTGATTCTTTATAAATCATTTTCTCGAAACCCTCATCCTGAATATTCTAAAAATTGCATGGGATGTTGATTGGTCACTGTACTTATGGAGGGTACAATCAGAGTGCCAACATTCTGTGGTGCAAAATTTGAGAAATTTTAACTTTTACGGCACTCGGTAAGATTGTCTGACGTGAGTAAAGAGTGAAAGGGCAGGGACACTACGAATGTAGTGTGTGGACATTAAGTTGGGAATGTGGGTCTCACGGGGAGCGTGCAAGGGATAAATCCCTGCAGTTGCACTATCCCCTGTGCCCTCGGTGGCTCAGATGGATAGAGCATCTGCCATATAAGCAAGAGATCCCAGGTTCGAGTCCTGGTTGGGGCACACATTTTCAGCTGTCCCCGTTGACGTATATCAACTCCTGTAGACAGCTTAGGGTCTTGATTTAATTGCCATTTCATTCCAAGAGCGCTGATGGTCACTGATGGTATGTTCTTTCAGACCATAACTCCATAGGTTCACCCTCTTTGTAAACATAATTTTATCAACCAAGATAAAATATTTTTCCATAAAAGAATAATTGAAAATTCTCAAAAAAAAACCTTATAATTCTAAGTCAGAAGACAGTCCATACATTGCTTGAATCATTTCAACCATAATCTATGAAAGCTACCTTTACAAAAGTTTTATTTGTTTTATCAGATGTCACATTGAAACTATAACCCAGTAGAGGATTAGTGCTATGTGCTTCTCATAAGATACAACAGTTGCTGCTCACACTGGCTGATAGTCACTCATGTAGTTGAAAATATTGAAAGCAATATATGGTTCAGATGGGAACATGAGGAAAGGCAGCTGACTATCTGAAAACAGTGATATAGAGCCAATTTCACAGTGATTACCTGCAATATCTTCGAGCCTTTGAGCACACTGTTCTTGGACAGCAGACAGATAACCTTAAAACTTAAAACATCCATAACAAATATCAACCTGGATTCTGAAAAACACTATGGTACAGCATCTGCATCAAATAATGTGACAAGCTCAAAATATGATAAACATGTGTGAAATGACCATCTTAGCACTGTTTGATTTCAGACAGGCTTTTTACTCTATATTTTACTTAAGAAAAAGAATCAACTGAACCTCTCAAACAGTCTTATATCACGATTCGACAGCTACCTCAAGAAAAGATGTCAACAGGTCATCTCTTGGTTGTAGAAATCATCATGGAAGCATGCTCTCTAGAATCCCCAGGTCTCGATGCTTGACCCATAGTTTTTCTCACTGTATACTACTGCTTAATTTGTCATTTATTCTTGTAGCTACCACTAACATACCGGGAGTGTCTAGATGCATCTAAGGGCCAGCCAGAGAACTCCTGCCATATCACATATTAATGATGACCTTTGCTCTGTATCAATACGGGACAAAATCAGGATTAAAACTAAACCTTTAGAAGTCACAGGTCGTCCTCATATCATACCAAAAGTATGATCAATGGACTCTTTCATGAAACAGTATGGACACTTTCATGAAACAGTTTTACCAATACTCTTAGAGACACCCAGTTATTCCAACAAAAACTGTGGGAGGTCTTGGTATAATCTTGGAGAAGAGTGTACTGTTGCTGTGTGCAGGAAATCTCTCTTGCCTGCATACAATCCAAAAACTCAAATATATTTCAACTTCACAAAAAATTAGTCCAGTTTTTTGTTCCCTCAAATATTTTCTACTGCGATGTATTTCAAGATAACAAAATAGTAAGAAATCTATATGAATCAAGTTAGCTATGAACACTTTCATAAGATATGCACACAACATTCAGTTAGTTGATTATGTCAACCCTTAAGACATGGATTTCGCATGTTCTGTTGTTTACCATGTCTAATCACTGGTATCCATATAAAACACCACCCCCATCATTCCGTAACTCAAAAAATAGATACATTCAGCATATTGACTGTACCACTGCACAACATTAAATATTTCTCCAATTCACCCATACAACCGTAGAAAAACTTAACCTACATCTTACCCAACACCATTCTGCATTCAAGGGGAGTTTAAAACTTTATCCATTATCACTGGCATATGCCACATAAATGAGTTTAAATCTAGAAGTTTACTCTGACATAGTCTGTATCCAGTAATATTACTGTTACCACAGTCAATGTTCTCTAAGTCTGAACATGTTAACACACACACATTGATATATGGTACTTTACACATAAGTAGCAAAAAATTAATACAAGGGTCAAGATACTATTTCTAGATCCTGAAATAAAGTGCAAAAACTTTCTGTGGTTCAAATACTGCAAAATTGTGACCCTGTTTCAAAAACAAACCCTTTTATTTAAAACATATGGTTCTTTCTTCCTTAAAAGAAGGATTGGAGTGGGGGATTCATTCCTACAGATTTTAACGAATTTTGGATGCCAGAGGATGTCCGTGCTGATACCGGTATGTAAAGAATGTGTTGGAAACGGCTTTACCTTCGATGATATTGCTGATTCTGTAGGGGTGAGAGTAAAAAGTGACGTCCTAAATGGTATGAACTTCCCAGCTACTTCTGATTCAATATCCTTAGCTCTCTCTTTGGCTGCTGTCGAAATCGCCACAGCAAATATCCAATCCTCGGTTCCACTGCTGAGGAGTATCGAATGTTCTTCAGCTTTGATACCCAACTTCAAAACTTCTAAAAATCAAAAGATTGTGAATACAGTCAAAGTTACATGTGCCAATAAATTGCTCTTCGTATTCTAGTTGCGAAAATGCCATACCATCGTAAGATATCAGTTTCAATGTGTGCCTTTCTTCTCTATTCACTAATAAGCTTTTAAGCTGATTAACAAATATCAAGTATTTGCCTTGTGCATAGCAGTCAGATGGCAAGCGGCCCGATTCTTTCGCATTCAAATGAGCCTTAGCATTTCTCACATAATGCTGTCTTGCATAAAATCGTGACAAGAAAACTGCGCTGCTTGAAACACGAGTTCTGAATATGAAATATAAGTACTTATTAAATGTCACCATCTTATGCCTTGATAGCGTAGCTCTACTTCCACAAATAAATCATCAGTTAGTCTTCTGTTAGGTACGTCATTTAAATTAGGGCATATAAAACAGCTGAGGCAAATAAATTATCAGTTAGTCTTCTGTTAGGTACGTCATTTAAATTAGGGCATATAAAACAGCTGAGACTCTTCTTCGTTTTGACACAAATAAACACGAAATGACAACATTTGTTGCTACTGTTTCACTGATAACAGCTGACACGGTGACGCCTCCTATTTACATCGAGAACTGATTCAAATGGCGCCATCTGATAGTTAAATGCATGAAAAAAACTTTTCTTGTATCTATTTTTGGAGACTGTCACCCACATATTCTATGTCACATGTACTGAATCAACTAAAACTCCATCCATATCGGGAAAGATACGACTTCATTTTCTAAATAACTCGCGGTGCTATTCAAATTAAAAAAGAAAAAAAAATATCATAAATATAATTACGAATTAATTACACGTTCATTCCCCCCCCCCCCCCCCTCTACTCGCATAAAGACGAGTTCACAATCGCAAACAACAGGTGGCAGCTACTGCAGATGTAATGAAGTTGTACGTGTGCACGTGTGAACCCTCAGTTTTCAGTGGCGCAACTTTGGTCATGCTACGAAGTACGAAGCGTTCAGTTCGGCCGTCCTTTGTTACGGCAATCAAGGTCTATAAGTCCCGTATGGATCTTAAGGTGCGTTTACACTGCCATTTGTATCGGCACATGTATAAGATACATGTATAAGCGACTTTGCGACATGTATCGCGACTTGTATGAGTTGACAAGTATCAACCTCATACATGTATGAGCGTGCGTTTACACTGGTTGATATGTATCACTGTGCGATAGCTTTCGACGACGATTTGGAAGATTTCACATTTTTATGTGCTGGTACACTTGCTCTTTTGGAAGATGATAGGAAGAAAAGGCGGAGGAAGCGTAGATGGTGACAGAGAGAGTTTCTCGCGAATTAACGCTAAAGGATGGCGCATATTTTAGAAATTATGTTAGGATGAATATGGAGGATTTCCGCGGTTTGTTATCACTTGTGGCTCCTCTTGTGTCCAAAACCAACACAAACTTTCGGGAAGCGATTCTACCAGAGGATCAGTTGGCAGTAACACTCCGTTTTTTGGTCATTGGGGATTCCTCTTGAAACGAAGATTTCGTTACAAAACATTTGCATTGTCGCGCGATTGCAAATGCCAACGTCTCACACACGATTGTCGGCATCCGTTGTCAACATTATCACGCGAGGCCGCCGGAATAATAGCAAAAAATTGATATACGTGCCAGATGCATGAAAAAATTATAGAATGTATTACATACTCTGATATATATAAAACTTTTACCTTCACTTCTTGGCATAAAACTTGCACAATAGCCTCGCAAACACGAAGAATAATGTTGCATATGGCACTTTTTGATGGGGTCAACAGAAGCGTCCGATCTTACCCGTCGGCTTTGACCCGTGACGTAAACGTGTTGTGGTGTGTGACGTCATTACGGCGCGGAGTTTGATTTGCGATTGTGGCGTGTTTGTAGATGTCTTGTCGTAATATGAAGCAATTTGATGAACATATTGATCTGTAGCGTAGCCCACTTGAGGTTAGGTTGGGAGTTTTTTTTTGGAATGCGGCCGCGGCAGCGGCCGCCTATGATTCGAAAATATTGATTTGACACTAATGAAGCCTGTGGGGGGATGGGGGGGCACTGCAGACTCCCCCCACCGCATAACGACACATGATGATCAAATTTTGAAAAAAAATGAAAAATTTTTTCCGTACCTGCTAAACTGCATAAGTGCCGATGTATGTAGGTGTAAGGGAAGCTTTCGTTTCTTAGTTTTCTATTGGGGGATGTGATCGGTAGGTTCTGTTGAGCTATATAGGTTAAGGGAAGTGTCCGATTATGGATAGGAATGTGTTTTTTGGTATTTGGTCAGTTTTGTGATGTTGATTTATTTCGTTGTTTTGCGTGGTTTTGAATGGCGGTCGGTGGCTACATTTCTGTATATTTAGTTTCTCCGCACCCAAAAACCCCTAATTTCCCACGCTTGTCCCGTTACAGTCATTAGGCTTTTTGTGAAACTTGTGTATTTCAGTGTTTACAATACGTATGCGATGTTTTTATATCCGCCATATTGGAATTGTTTATAGTCGTTTCCGCGGTATTTGTGACGTCATGGGTCAAAGCCGACGGGTAAGATCGGACGCTTCTGTATTTCCTTTTGATGTTCTATGCAGATACATTAACGTCGAAACGATAGTCGGCACCTCCAAAACTCAAACAGCCGCCAAAGAGCCTGGTACTACACATGCGCTAATCGTCAAAATAAGCGGCAGGCGACAAGATGACAGGAAATGATAGTACTGCGCATGCGCGAATTCTTCAAATGTCGCTCATACATGTCGCGTATATGGCCAAAAAGCGATATACAAAATGTATACGCGACATGTATGAGCTCGAGGGTCTGCATACAAGTTCCGTGAATTTTTGTATGAGGTGATGTATCGCGACATGTCAAATTGACATGTCGCTCATACATGTAGCGATACATGCATCCCAGTGTAAACATACCTTTATCTTTCCTACCACAACCGCTTCCTGGTAGCAGTGGGTTTTATGAATAGAATAAAAACGAGAACATTCTCCAGAGTTGATACTCAGAGCAAAAGAACATTATCTGTTCAGTATGAATACCATGGAGGTAGAATAAGGGGAGATGGCGCTACAGACTTCAGCTGTACGTTGTTTTGAAGCCAGTGGGCGGGACCTGCCGCCATCTTGGATCCCCCAAAACATTAGCAGAAGAGTGTTTACAATTGCTTCTTGTTCGTTATTTATGTCGTGTGCACGTGATATTTGTTTTACATAGTAAATGTTACTCGGTTTTAGTGAACAACACAGCATAAGGAACGCAACTTCAAACGTTTTTCTCGTCTTAAATGCGTATTCGATACAGTAATACGTAAAAATATTACGCTTCTTGCCTCAGTACTGTAATTCCTTTTTGTTTATACACTTAGAATAACCGAGAAGAGACGTATGTGCTATGAAAAGCGTGCTTTTGTAATCCATTTCTATTCACTTTCATTGTGTTTGTGTCGATAATTGATAAAGCCAAATTTTAAATGTTCACGTTTGCAAGAAACTTACCTTATTTCCTTTTGGTGTCCCATAGATGTATGCAGGGATGATATAAACAAGCCAGCTGTCATGTCAACAAAGTGAAAAATACGTTAAATTACGAAGGAACAGAACTGAATTTAAGATTGTCAGGCCCATTGCAATTTCCACATCTGCTTTCTTTTTAAATTGTACCTACGAAATGACATTCAGTGTGGCAAAGAGCAGAAATTTACAGGGTAATACGACAACACAGTGATTAATGTAATGATCTAAGCCTGAACTTCGATAGGGAACTTTGCTTTAACAAATATGTAACCATTTAAGTACTTATAATTTAACCGCTGTAACAGGTGTTCCACACATTTTACTGAAGATTTAATTAACTACATGTAGTTACATTAGTTTTATATTAAATTATTGCACTTTAAAACATTAGTCCCCATTTCCAGGATATTTCTTGCCAGGACTTTTCAGTTACTTCAGAATAACCACACAGTGAAAACCAAGTGTAATGCTCACTTCCAGACAGCTCTTCGCCTTGGATTGATAGGAAATCTAAAGTTAAATCACAGAAATAAAACCATACTGTAAAACTTTACAGTGCATCTGAATTTCAAGTATATA
Source organism: Schistocerca serialis cubense (assembly GCF_023864345.2). NCBI lineage: Eukaryota > Metazoa > Arthropoda > Insecta > Orthoptera > Acrididae > Schistocerca > Schistocerca serialis. Next base: position 704,571,436 of record NC_064638.1, read on the forward strand.
TAAGAAAATAGCACTTAAATAAGTCCACTTACGAATGAAATGTGATTTGTTTAAACTTTAGACTACAATCAGAACGATTAGTACACCCGTGAGCGACGCAAGCCGGAATTTTATATCAAAACACTTCATGACTACATGGAATCAAACCACCAGAGGCTAATGTTTTGGGGTAGCTAACATGGCGGACCTTCTCTTGGGTCGGCTTCAAGTTTGTGACGTCATGACAACTCCTCTTATTTTTACCTCCATGATGAATAAGAAGCGTCTCGCGGGCCCCGAGGAATCATGACGTCATATCATGGCATGACGACGTCTCTCATGCAAGCCAATATCACTGGTAGTTTTCGAAACGCGGATATTCTTTGAACATGGCATGCTCATGCTGATGTCTTGTGGATTTGTGTGCGTTAAAGCTTTTCAATCACGGAAAAAAATTGATAATACTTGCTGCAAAAGCACGTGTTTGCAGACGAGAAAGGATAGTTTATATTCCAGACAATGGACGGTAGGTAACTTCCGTTAGTAATCTTATCATGCGCAAGAAAAGTAAAATGTATGGTGAATCTACAGAAATTTCATTCTTTGTGCCTATAGTGTTCTGATGCATTATGTTACTCAGTAAAGTTTCTTTCAATGCATCTATGTGGATTATTTGTGGTAACGGCGTATTCTCATAACAAATGGCTTCGGTATTTAAGTTGCAATCATCGTAACTTTTTCCTGATCAAAAATTGTGTAGTAACTGTATTCTAACATTAACCTGCACATTTGAAAACCTTTGAATGTTCACAATTAATCATTGATCATAGTCAGTATTTTTGACAGTAAAATAGATATGAATTGCAGTGACTGAATCCAGATTTGTGAGTGGTGTAATGTGTTTTTGTAATGGATGTTTCAGAGTTTCTGAAGTGAAAGTCCAAGGAAGTGAAGACAATGAGGAGTAGCTTTTTTGTCTGTTTCATGGTTTATAGGCCTATTGGGGAAACTCGCCATGTAAAAAAACGAGTAACGCATCCAGCTTGGTACCTCTATGGTGATGTGGAAATCCGAGCATTGTTAATAAAGAAATTAATTCTGTGTGTGTCTTTCTTTTGATTCCTTTATCATGTTGCTTATAGTAGACCAAATTTAATTAAAATACCCAGGTGATAATTTCAACATAAATTGGACTATGTGCATAGCTGCTTCTCGCAGGCAAAGTATAAATATTTACCATCCTATGGCATGCGTGTTCACTAGTCAGTTATGGCAAAAGAAATCACTGACTCAAAGCATAATTTGCTTGGTAGACATAATTGGAAATGGCCTTTTTAGTTATAAGTTTACATTATTAGATTATAGTACTCCCTGAGAGATTATCTTCTGCATTTCTTGGCCCTGACATGATTAGGTCTGGAATACAGCATTAAGTGTGCTGTCAGCAGCATGGTATTCAATGTGTTAAGCAGTCGTTTAGGAACTAGTGTGAAGTATATGCATCTGTACAGCCTTGGCTAAAAAGATACAGCTAGAATGCTAATTACTGTTTCAGGAATTATCCTTTACACAGTTAAATATATTATGTTAAATATGTATCTAAAACTGAATTCATGAATAACTTTGTAGTCATTTAAATAAAAATACCTCAAACCAAAAAATTGTCTTGAAATGGTAAGGGATATCAAATATAAGTAAATATTTTTCCTCGGTAAGATTAAAGTGTAAAATTGCTGATACCAGGTTGTTACCATGAGATCAGTGCTGGCCCCAGCAGAGCAATGTGCTGTGACCACCGGCACCTTCATGCCAGCCAACGGGTTAATACACAAAACAGGGCAGTGCAAGACTTGGTCCGTAATTGTCATTGGTTGAAGCAACTAAAATTAAATTTCTGAGGTATGCTGCAACTGTGTTATTGGTATATTCCCCAGCATGATTTAAAATCTTTGCATTGAAATGGCACTGACAGTGTGTAATATATTTTTCAACTGAGAATAGATAAAAATTTATGTGGGAATATATTTCAAGAAACCCTTTCAAACCAAACCTCTCAATTATGTTGACACACCAGTAAACCCACCTGAATGGCACACTGGGTTACACAAGCATTAGCTGTAGAATAGGTAATTTACACACAAAACTTTTCATACAAATTTTGTTCTAAAGCACACTGAAGTTAAGGGAAAGATGCAATGCCTAGATGAGATAAACATGGACACACAATAACTCGTTTTGCTCAGATATATGGAAAATTAACTGTAGTAATGATGTATAACATATATATGACATATAACACATCTGAGGTGCAAATTTGTGGAGAGGAGAGATTGCATTGAACCTGTTGTGTATAGTGCATATTTTGTTGCAGTGCTGGGATGATGTCATCCAGATTTCAAAATTAGGGGTCTCATAATGAAACTCTCATCAGCTTTAATATTTAAAAATAAACACGCCTGAAAAAGGAAGCTGAATAGGACTTTAAATTAAATTGCAAAAATTTTCTTGTTTTGCACATTCACTGCAGCTGACACTTAAAAGCTCGTGGCTAGTAGCTCTTATTGACCTTTGTGTCAGCCACAGTGAACATGTTGAAGATTTTAAAGTAACAAAGTAGTTGTTGACATTCTGGTATTAATGGATGGCAGCAGGAAACACAGCAGTGAAATAATGTGAATGACTTAAACCAGGAATTAAACAAGTCTACATAGCTTTGAACACAGTCATTTCACACTTCTTAGTCACTGCATATTTGTGTGCTATAACTAATACAGCAACCTTTCATTTTCTCATCTTTGATCTGGGACACATGTCACATCTTACTTATTTTCCTAGAGCAACACTAGGTTTACTAGATCCACATTTCAGAATTCTGGTAATTGTAGTCCTACTTCATGCTGAAAGTGTGGGTTGATAGCTGTCTCTTCAGATATGATCTCATCAACTGCCATGTCAGAATCTTGAAGGAAAACTGTGATTATTAAATTTTCTGTCAGTGATGAATATATCACCAATGTATATACCACACAAATATTCATGATGCTATAGAATAGTGCAGGGCCATCTTCTGGAACACCTGCTGGGTAGACTAAACAGTGCACTTCACATCCAGTGCATCAGTTTCTTCATAGGTAGTATCATAGTACACTACTATCTCAGGTTTGATTGTTGCGATGCTCAGTGAAAAACCATTATGCCTTGAAACACGTATGTTGTGTGGTGAGGCATTGCAGAGTCTCTGACCAGAGAGCTATTTGTCGTTCCTAGTCTGCGCTTGACCGCGCGAGAGTTCAGTTCTGTGGCAGTCGAGTTACGAGACAGTTCAGTTGCGGGTTAGCAGTTGTGTGTGAGCAGTCGGCGGGCGTCGACATGGCATTCTGGTCAAGATTCAGGACGAGGTATATTATTTTTAAATAAGGTAATGAAGCAGCATTGCGCTCAGCTAATGATGTAAATTAACTGTAACTAATTTGTCCAAGAATCGCCCCAATAATAATTTTGTTTTCAAAGCAATTTTTTAACAAAGAATCCTTTAATGAAAGAAATATTTCCCTTGCTATTCCTTAAAGAAAAGTTTCCCTTAAATTCAAAATTTTTGCAATGAATTTCCTCCAAGCTATGGCGAAAAATAAGAGCAGATGCAGTTTTACTAAGGTAAGAATTACAGTTTAATTAGTGCACAGGGCCTAAGATCGACATTTCGGTCTATTTGCATTTTCATTGTGACTGAGATTTCATTATCATTGAATTGTGTTATATTTTTTTGTGGGCAGCTTACATTAGGGTCAGATTGCTAATTTTTATTTAATTGTCATTGTCATTAAATTTATTTGCTGGGAGGTTGCATTAGGTTGTATTCTTGTTAATTATTGTGTTTCAAAATTTCTCTGGGGAGCTTACACTTAGCTCAATGACTATTCACATTAAAAATAATATCATTTCATTTTTTTGTGGGGAGGTTACAGCCTTGAAGACACTAAACTAACAGCCTTATTAAGTTTTTGAATGAAGGATATAAGTAAGTACTATGTCCAAAAACAATTAAGTTTTAACTTCCTGGCAGATTAAAACTGTGTGCCCGACCGAGACTCGAACTCGGGACCTTTGCCTTTCGCGGGCAAGTGCTCTACCATCTGAGCTACCGAAGCACGACTCACGCCCGGTACTCACAGCTTTACTTCTGCCAGTATCTCGCCTCCTACCTTCCAAACTTTACAGAAGCTCTCCTGCGAACCTTGCAGAACTAGCACTCCTGAAAGAAAGGATATAGCGGAGACATGGCTTAGCCACAGCCTGGGGGATGTTTCCAGAATGAGATTTTCACTCTGCAGCGGAGTGTGCGCTGATATGAAACTTCCTGGCAGATTAAAACTGTGTGCCCGACCGAGACTCGAACTCGGGACCTTTGCCTTTCGCGGGCAAGTGCTCTACCATCTGAGCTACCGAAGCACGACTCACGCCCGGTACTCACAGCTTTACTTCTGCCAGTATCTCGCCTCCTACCTTCCAAACTTTACAGAAGCTCTCCTGTAAAGTTTGGAAGGTAGGAGGCGAGATACTGGCAGAAGTAAAGCTGTGAGTACCGGGCGTGAGTCGTGCTTCGGTAGCTCAGATGGTAGAGCACTTGCCCGCGAAAGGCAAAGGTCCCGAGTTCGAGTCTCGGTCGGGCACACAGTTTTAATCTGCCAGGAAGTTTCATATCAGCGCACACTCCGCTGCAGAGTGAAAATCTCATTCTGGAAACATCCCCCAGGCTGTGGCTAAGCCATGTCTCCGCTATATCCTTTCTTTCAGGAGTGCTAGTTCTGCAAGGCTCGCAGGAGAGCTTCTGTAAAGTTTGGAAGGTAGGAGGCGAGATACTGGCAGAAGTAAAGCTGTGAGTACCGGGCGTGAGTCGTGCTTCGGTAGCTCAGATGGTAGAGCACTTGCCCGTGAAAGGCAAAGGTCCCGAGTTCGAGTCTCGGTCGGGCACACAGTTTTAATCTGCCAGGAAGTTTCATATCAGCGCACACTCCGCTGCAGAGTGAAAATCTCATTCTGGAATTAAGTTTTACATTTTGCTGTAAGAAACTCGTTTGGAATCTTTCCTTTTATTATTATTTTGTACATGTGTGACCTTTTTGTGTCCTCTTCCCAGTTTGACAAGCACATCTGATTTACTTAATGAGGATATTTATGGTTACAAACAAAAAAAAAGAAAAAACATGTGGTGACAATGCAACCTGCGAACAAAGATCATCTTCCAAAACTTTACGAGCCTAGGAAGTAAGCACAATGATTTGGACATAATAGCATGTTTTAATAAACCAGACGTTTCAGTTATTACTGAGCACTGGTATACCAAAAAAGAACCTTATTATGCACCAATTAACAAAAAATTTCTGCTCGTCTTTCAGTGGGAATATCAAACCTTATGGTGATGTTGCAACAAGTGCCAATAGTTGGTGCTCTATTCCTTACATATTGAAGGTGTTACTGAACTTTCTGCGATAAGCTATAGATGGGAAAGCTAATCTCTATCAATTGCTTGTAGAGAGAGATAGTAAATACTCTGGGAAAACGGCTGGGTAATAATGCTGATAATTGTTCACAGTTTAATAAAACCTTATCTAACACAAATCAGTTTTCACTCTTAAGAATGGCGAGTGGCATACACTGATCTAACATTACTGATATGTAATACAGGGTACCCAGGACTTAGTACTGGGATACTTTCTTTTGTCGATTTATGTAAATGACAAAATACTGCTCCCTAAATTCAAGGATAGTTCTGTATGCTGATGCTACATCTATTGCATGCACGTGTAAAGGTCATGAGCAACTACAAAAACTATGAAACTGTATTACGAATGAAATAATTCAGTATTTCTATGAAAGTCATCTCATTGTCAGCACAAGATAGCAGTAGTAATGGATTTTCACCCCACAAGACAGATTTTGAAGTTCAGTTGTGCACTGGAACTGATATTGTCATCAAAGAAAACTACTGCTTGGTTACAGTTAAACTTTCTATATTTAACATGTTATAACATGGAAACTAATTACAGTACAAGAACACAACTTGGTAGCATTAATGTCAAGGACATGAGGAAGAGAAATAATGCAGAATCAATTCAATTGAAACACTTTTAATGTTTCCAGAATGAGAAACATCCCCCAGGCTGTGGCTAAGCCATGTCTCTGCTATATCCTTTCTTTCAGGAGTGCTAGTTCTGCAAGGTTCGCAGGAGAGCTTCTGTAAAGTTTGGAAGGTAGGAGACGAGATACTGGCAGAAGTAAAGCTGTGAGTACCGAGCGTGAGTCGTGCTTCGGTAGCTCAGATGGTAGAGCACTTGCTCGCGAAAGGCAAAGGTCCCGAGTTTGAGTCTCGGTCGGGCACACAGTTTTAATCTGCCAGGAAGTTTCACTTTTAATGTGCTGCTACAGTACACCACACCAGTACCATTACTGGTGACGGTGATGGAGGCTGCTATGAAAAGCTTGCGATTTTATTCAAATCTGATGTGGCAAGTTAACAAAACTTTTTATCCATGTGAGTAAAATTATTGTGTAAAATTGACAGCGCAGCTTCTTACAGAAGTCTTTTCAGGGCCCTTCGGAGTCTTTCACTTACATGTCAACATATTTACTCCCTAATAGTATTTGTTGTTCATAATAGGGGTAATTTTACTCTGTTCAGTGAAATGAACTTGCAAAATACTGGAAGTAAAAACAATGTACATGTAGACTATACATCCCTGCCTACGATTCAGAATGGAATATCACATTCTGATCGAAAGTCTTTAACAGGTTGCTGCTAGACATCAGGCAGAAAACTGAAAATCCTAAGGTAATAAAAAAATACAAAGTAAAAAAAATATTTTATTAGCTTCTCCTTCTATAATTACAATTAAACATAAAGTTTTGACTCACGAATGCAATTTCTAGTTAATGTTAACACTAAGGTTCAAATTAACAGGATTTTAATGTTACCATTATATGTACAGCTGACAGTAGTCATTGTAAAATTATGAAATGACTTTTACAAAGTATCAGAGAAAAACAGCACTTAAAAAAAAAAACCAACCTTTCTAGCTTTCAGGGTTGTTACCTCCTTCCTCTGGGAAGATGAATATAGTTTGTGACTGGAAATGAGGGGAAGATCACTTACACCACCCGTATAGAACAATTATGTGACACATTCATGAGTACTGCTCCAATGTTTGAGATCCAGGTCAGATTTAAGCAACACATTGAAGCAACTCAAGAGTCTGGATGCTATATAGGTTACCAGTAATTTCAAACTATGTGCGAGTATAATGAATATGCTTGGCAAACACATGTGAGAATCCCTGGAGGGAAAATAATGTTCTTTTTGTACCAAACTATTGAGAAAATTTAGAAGGCATGAGAAATCTGGGCTCGGATGGTAGATAGCCTTTCTTCCCTCTCTCTGTTTGCGAGTGGAATAGGAAAGAAAATGATTTGTAGTGGTACAAGGTACCCTCCACCAGGTACCATTTGGTTGCTTGTGTAGTATGTATGTACATCAAAATACGGAAGAAAATTGTGACTGCCTACTACATTAAGAAGTAATAGTTGAACTAACCTAAGCTTTGTGATTTACTTCAAATGTTTTGTCCCACTGATACACTCTGACAATCAGTGACTTGCATTTATAGCAGTCTTACAATTTGGAGATGTCAGTAGGCTTACTGCTTGGATCTATTAATATTCCCTCATTGAGCTCTTTTTATCTTAAGATCACATAAACTGGATTTTTGAGAAACTACATACAGGGAGATGTGATTGGCATATAGCTGTTTGTTTACAGAAAAACAGCGATCAAAATTTAAGCATATCGGTAACACACACTGGGCAAGAGCACATATCTGGGCTAGAGCACTATACTAGATTTCGCCCCCTTTCCCTAGAAACCTTGGCTGGAGTAATAACTATTTGTAGCATAGTCTGAGGTCTACATTAGGTTGAAAAGCGATAATTTCGTCGACAGTTGTGGAACACAGCGAATGAGAAATAACGGTTGTGATAACAGACAGACGTGTGGCTTTGCCTAATATTTGTTTGCGGCGTATTTAAATGCACTTTCCCACATTTAATGCATTTCTCATAATAAAAAAATAAAGCTACTGGGTCATCCCCAAAAAACATATATTAGAAAATGAACAATCATCCGACGTGTTTTGATGCATATTACTTACAGATATCGTACACAAACTGGAAAAATGGAATGGGCGTTCCACTACATATTCTTTACCATATTTGATTTGTTTTTCCGCATTTGCTACTGCTGGTATGGGTTCAAAGACAAATTTGTACTGCAAACGTCTCAGTGGTAGTTAGCCTACATTGGAAAGCTGCAGTTAATGCGTTAAAAACATTTATACACATTGTCCTCAATGCGTAATATGTGTTTTGCATTTCGACCAATAATTTGTTATCATTTGTTATCACGTACGACTCTAATATGTAACTTTGACTATGCTGCGGATTTATCATGTCACTATAATCCAGATTATTCGCATTCAAACCTTCTTTCTACATTTAATTATGTTAATGGAAGCTTCATTCAAACAATCTGGATTGATTTGACGTTCCAAAACGACAGCTGATGGCAAGTCTGTATAAACGCTGTGGCCAACGTGTGACGTCACTTACGTCAACAGAGTTGTTTACAGGTCTAGTCACCAGGCAGCGCTATCACGCTTTCAGCCTTACTGATGACGTCATGAAGCGATTCCTCGGGGCCCGCGAGACGCACGTTGATGAATACACACTGGAAGCATAATCTCTGACCCGGGAGTATCTCTCTACCTCCCCATCCTTTTTGACTAAGTTCCATGGGGCTCCATCAACGAGTTAAAATTTTAACTCGTTCGGCTCCATGGTAAGTTCTCAGCAAAGAAATTAAAATCCAACATCTTTGGTTCTCAGTAGTGGTGGGCTAAACTACGATTTTCCAATATCAGTGATTTCTGTGAATGCTACTTTTCAGTATCTGTTATTCTTAACTGTGATTTGTCGCAGTTAAGAGTAGCAGTTCAGGAACCCAGGTCGTGTATCCCTCCGCACTCTACCACTGCGATTTCTGCTGTTGTTGTTGTGGTCTTCAGTCTTGAGACTGGTTTGATGCAGCTCTCCATGCTGCTCTATCCTGTGCAAGCTTTTTCATCTCCCAGTACCTACTGCAACCTACATCCTTCTGAATCTGCTTAGTGTATTCATCTCTTGGTCTCCCTCTACGATTTTTACCCTCCACGCTGCCCTCCAGTACTAAATTGGTGATCCCTTGATGCCTCAGAACATGTCCTACCAACCGATCCCTTCTTCTGGTCAAGTTGTGGCACAAACTTCTCTTCTCCCCAATCCTATTCAATACTTCCTCATTAGCTATGTGATCTACCCATCTAATCTTCAGCATTCTTCTGTAGCACCACATTTCGAAAGCTTCTATTCTCTTCTTGTCCAAACTATTTATCGTCCATGTTTCACTTCCATACATGGCTACACTCCATACGAATACTTTCAGAAATGACTTCCTGACACTTAAATCAATACTGGATGTTAACGAATTTCTCTTCTTCAGAAACGCTTTCCTTGCCATTGCCAGTCTACATTTTATATCCTCTCTACTTCGACCATCATCAGTTATTTTGCTCCCCAAATAGCAAAACTCCTTTACTACTTTAAGTGTCTCATTTCCTAATCTAATTCCCTCAGCATCACCCGACTTAATTAGACTACATTCCATTATCCTTGTTTTGCTTTTATTGATGTTCATCTTATATCCTCCTTTCAAGACACTGTCCATTCCATTCAACTGCTCTTCCAAGTCCTTTGCTGTCTCTGACAGAATTACAATGTCATCGGCGAACCTCAAAGTTTTTATTTCTTCTCCATGAATTTTAATACCTACTCCGAATTTTTCTTTTGTTTCCTTTACTGCTTGCTCAATATACAGATTGAACAACATCGGGGAGAGGCTACAACCCTGTCTTACTCCCTTCCCAACCACTGCTTCCCTTTCATGTCCCTCGACCATTATAACTGCCATCTGGTTTCTGTACAAATTGTAAATAGCCTTTCGCTCCCTGTATTTTACGCCTGCCACCTTTAGAATTTGAAAGAGAGTATTCCAGTCAACATTGTCAAAAGCTTTCTCTAAGTCTACAAATGCTAGAAAGGTAGGTTTGCCTTTCCTTAATCTTTCTTCTAAGATAAGTCGTAAGGTCAGTATTGCCTCACGTGTTCCAGTGTTTCTACAGAATCCAAACTGATCTTCCCCGAGGTTGGCTTCTACTAGTTTTTCCATTCGTCTGTAAAGAATTCGTGTTAGTATTTTGCAGCTGTGACTTATTAAACTGATAGTTCGGTAATTTTCACATCTGTCAACGCCTGCTTTCTTTGGGATTGGAATTATTATATTCTTCTTGAAGTCTGAGGGTATTTCACCTGTTTCATACATCTTGCTCACCAGATGGTAGAGTTTTGTCAGGACTGGCTCTCCCAAGGCCGTCAGTAGTTCCAATGGAATGTTGTCTACTCCGGGGGCCTTGTTTCGACTCAGGTCTTTCAGTGCTCTGTCAAACTCTTCACGCAGTATCATATCTCCCATTTCATCTTCATCTACATCCTTTTCCATTTCCATAATATTGTCGTCAAGTACATCACCCTTGTATAGACCCTCTATATAGTCCGTCCACATTTCTGCTTTCCCTTCTTTGCTTAGAACTGGGTTTCCATCTGAGCGATTTCTGCTACTTCCGCGATTTCTGTAGAAGCGTCTCGCGGGCCCCGAGGAATCATGACGTCATATCATGGCATGACGTCGTCTCTCATGCAAGCCAATATCACTGGTAGTTTTCGAAACGCGGATATTCTTTGAACATGGCATGCTGATGCCTTCAGGGGGGGTGAAACTCATATAGGGATTTCCGGTAACACGACGTTGGTTTGGTCCCAGGCCACTAGGAGCGCTGCAAGTTTAGCAATTTATAGTCCTGTGTTCCTATTGGATGACATAGTCTTCCATAATTGTTTTGGTATCGTAGCAACGTGATCGTGATTTTTCGTTTAAATTGCAGTGTAAGTATGTTGCTATTATTCTGCTTAATTTTTGGGTCTAGTGCAGCAGGGGATACAACCCGTCGGCTTTGAACAATGACGTCACAAGTCGCCAGAGACCATGTATTACAAAGATGAAAGAGCTAAAGAGAATGTTGAGAAACAAAGGAATGCGAGAGAGATAAACATTGATCTTGTCAAAAGCCGAGAAGCGATTCTTGTTAGTGTTGTAGCTCCCTTCAGTAGCTAATAAGTGTTTTTTGGATTTTTTAAAAAAAAATCTCACGAGATATAATAAACTGATCCTACTTTATTAAGCAATATCTTGTCAAAAGCCGAGAAGCGATTCTTCTTAGTGTTGTAGCTCCCTTCAGTAGCTGATAAGTGTTTTTTGGCTTAAAAAAAAAATCTCACGATATAGAATAAACTGATCCTACTTTATTAAGCAATCAATAAAAAAACTAAACTAAAACATAACAGCTTTTGCTGTTTATTCTATTTCGTGAGATTTTTTTTAAAAAAAAGCCAAAAAAACACTTATCAGCTACTGTGAGATTTTTTTTAAAAAAAAGCCAAAAAACACTTATCAGCTACTGCTAAAACATAACAGCAAAAGCTGTTATGTTTTAGTTTAGTTTTTTTATTGATTGCTTCATAAAGTAGGATCAGTTTATTCTATCTCGTGAGATTTTTTTTTTAAAAAAGCCAAAAAGCACTTGTCAGCTACTGTGAGATTTTTTTTAAAAAAAACCAAAGACCACTTATCAGCTACTGAAGCATCTGTATCTTAGGATCAGGTTATTATTAAGTACCGGCCGAATAAAAAACAAACAATTAAGTTAATTAAATCATATGTTTAATGATGTACCGAATATCAAGCGATCGCTTTTAGATTAGCATTCAATTATTTTAATCATGGAGGTATTCTTACCTCCATGCGCGAGACGCACGTGATTTCTTTTACTTCTGCGACTTCTGAGATTACTGCTACTTTTGCGATTTCTGTGACTCCTGCGATTTCTGCGACTTACCATCATATGAAAAAGTTACATCTGTCCACACAGAAAATTGCAACTCAACAACACTGTCATTACTGTTCACAGGAACCCGAGCTATATTTCAACCACTCAGTAAAGTGATAGCTCATAATATCATTGTCACCAGATCTGAAGAAATTGCCATTGCGTCTTTAGACTGTCTTCGTCGGACGAGAGGTTAGTTTCCAAGTGTTTCGATGAACTTAATTACTTAAGTGAGATCGTTCTTGCAAATGTGAAATATACCCCATTGAGTGGCTTTCATTACAACAAATATTATCAATCTACGCTGTCAATTATATTGCTTGTAATTACTAACAGCAAAAATGTTTAATTATCCTTGTGATTTTGCAGTCGCAGTTCCGACTCTGATTACTGGTTGCTGTACGTATCTATCCACATCAAGGCTGTTGAGAGAGACTTGTGAAGATTCAAGACAGCTCTTAGAGGATTTGCAGTTTAAAAGTGCCATAATTATGAAATAAGTGTGCAGATGAATGATTAAACTGTGTTTTATTGAAGTTGTTGTGCGATTTTATAGGAATAATAAATGTTAAATACAGTGAGTGAATAATGAAAATCTCATTTTCTACATGTTAAGCCGTCCTAAACACGTAAATTTTCCGCCACTTATTTATTGGTAAACACTTGTTGGAGAGTGACATGCCCCCCCCCCCTCAACCCTTTCTCCAGAATCTTGGTGTGACACTGACCTGTAACATATCCTGAAGTCTAGAATATGCATTTTGGAGCTGTTGATATGAAAGTGGGAAGTACAGATCTTCCAGTTAAATCAGGAGTAGTATAAGTGCATTACTCGAAAGTAACACAGTAAAAGCTTACTTATGTAGGTGGTAGTAGTGTCGGCAAAAAGGTCTTGTATGTGAAGTTGCCATGTAGAACACCAGGTGTAAAACTTTTCTCTAGAGTCTTGAACTGCAACGGAACAAAAGTGAGGCATTCATATGACTCAATACTACTGTTTTCATTTCATTACACTTATGCCGATGTCTGAGTTCTGCTGTGTTAACATTTCAAAGTCCTGTAGGCATGTGGAGTCAACTGTCATATTGGAAGCAGAATCAAACACATTTGTTACGTTGCTCGATATTTTCAGGAGAAAAGGGCAATGTTACTTTTATTAATATAATACTTTCAGAGTTACAGCTGTGTCTGATCATCCATAACTGGTGCTGAATGTGTATCTCGTCATATAGGCTAACATGAAGGGCTTATTTCAATAGTGGTACAAGTCCATTACCTTCACTTTTCTGTCTATAATGCTTCTGAAATTAATGATCCAAACAAACAGAAATAAAGGTTCATCCCTAGCAAGAAGCCATATGCTTGAATATTTCTGGTATCTTAACTGCACATTTTTCAGTGCTCATTTAACTTTACGACTCTGTATCTCAAAATTAACAAAAATGGACTTGGTACCACTATTGTTTCGTTTGCGTGTGGTTTGTGATACCGAAAGTTTTTCTCAAGTTATTTCTGTGCCGAAATGGAAGATTCAGAATTAGTCTTCCTGAACATTATAAAAGATTATCCAGCAGTCATCAGTAAATCGCAAACCCCGGCCGCAAGAAGATAGAAGGCAGATTCTATTAAAGACATACAACACCGTTACAGGGTTAGTTTTGGGAAAGAAATTACAGATGGGCAGATAATGAAGAAACTGCACAACATGAAATCCAGTATCAAGGCCAAGACGGATATAAAAAAGGTGGGAAACATTAACATTTCCCTGAAAAATTGCGAGCAGACATTTTCGAAGTTTTTGGACGGAGATGACTGCAACCCAACTATCCACAGAATTCCTGGTAAGTCCCATACTTTCAGATTTTTTTATTATGTGCTTAATGCTTTGAAATTGTGATTCAGAAAAATACTTATTTCTAACACGTGGAAATGAAACAATGTTCGATAAAATTCGTCTAATATATGACTACTTTTCTGTAAAAGTATCACAGTGTGCTATGCATGAAATTGGACGAACTCCTCCCACATTTCTGCATAAACCTGCTTGGTATACAGGGTGTTACAAAAAGGTACGGCAAAACTTTCAGGAAACATTCTCACACACAAATAAAGAAAAGATGTTATGTGGACATGTGTCCGGAAACGCTTAATTTCCATGTTAGAGCTCATTTTAGTTTCGTCAGTATGTACTGTACTTCCTCGATTCACCGCCAGTTGGCCCAATTGAAGGAAGGTAATGTTGACTTCGGTGCTTGTGTTGACATGCGACTCATTGCTCTACAGTACTAGCATCAACCACATCAGTACGTAGCATCAACAGGTTAGTGTTCATCACGAACGTGGTTTTGCAGTCAGTGCAATGTTTACAAATGCGGCGTTGGCAGATGCCCATTTGATGTATGGATTAGCACGGGGCAATAGCCGTGGCGGGGTACGTTTGTATCGAAACTGATTTCCAGAATGAAGGTGTCCCGACAGGAAGACGTTCGAAGCAATTTATCGGCGTCTTAGGGAGCACGGAACATTCCAACCTATGACTCGCGAGTGGGGAAGACCTAGAACGACGAGGACACTTGCAATGGACGAGGCAATTCTTCGTGCAGTTGACGATAACCTTAATGTCAGTGTCAGAGAAGTTGCTGCTGTACAAGGTAACGTTGACCACGTCACTGTATGGAGAGTGCTACAGGAGAACCAGTTGTTTCCGTACCATGTACAGCGTGTGTAGGCACTATCAGCAGCTGATAGGCCTCCACAGGTACACTTCTGCGAATGGTTCATCCAACAATATGTCAATCCTCATTTCAGTGCAAATGTTCTCTTTACGGATGAGGCTTCATTCCAACGTGATCAAATTGTAAATTTTCACAATCAACATGTGTGGGCTGACCAGAATCCGCACGCAACTGTGCAATAACGTCATCAACACAGATTTTCTGTGAACGTTTGGGCAGGCATTTTTGGTGATGTCTTGATTGGGCCCCATGTTCTTCCACCTACGCTCAATGGAGCACGTTATCATGATTTCATACGGGATACTCTACCTGTGCTGCTAGAACATGTACCTTTACAAGTATGACACAACATGTGGTTCATGCACGATGGAGCTCCTGCACATTTCAGTCAAAGTGTTCGTACGCTTCTCAACAACAGATTCGGTGACCGATGGATTGCTAGAGGCAGACCAATTCCGTGGCCTCCATGCTCTCCTGACCTCAACCCTCTTGACTTTCATTTATGGGGGTATTTGAAAGCTCTTGTCTACGCAACCGCGGTACCAAATGCACAGACTCTTCGTGCTCGTATTGTGGACAGCTGTGATAAAATACGCCATTCTCCAGGGCTGCATCAGCGCATCAGGGATTCCATGCGACAGAGGGTGGATGCATGTATCCTCGCTAACGGAGGACATTTTGAACATTTCCTGTAACAAAGTGTTTGAAGTCATGCTGCTATGTTCTGTTGCTGTGTGTTCCCATTCCATGATTAATGTGATTTGAAGAGAAGTAATAAATGAGCTCTAACATGGAAAGTAAGCGTTTCCGCACACATGTCCACATAACATATTTTCTTTCTTTGTGTGTGAGGAATGTTTCCTGAAAGTTTGGTCCTACCTTTTTGTAACACCCTGTATATACTAACTAGAAACTACTATTACTTCTTTATTTTTAATTTTTATTAGGAGCTTGTGCAGTAGGTGGTTCCACCTCTATCATATCTTCACCAGGGAGTTCGGAGGTAATTGACACAGACTATACATTCTACAAACAAGAATCACTTTTGCAGCTACCACAAAATGTTGCAGCCGACCATATGGATCTCATGTGCCCCAAAGTCATACCTGCTCAATGGCCTGCTTCGGGGCATGAGAGAGTGCCTAAACGGTTGAGATTGAGTATGGAAACAGATGAGACAGTTAATTTGCCCAACTCAGATCTGCAATTTTTGGTAAAGTAAAGCAAAAAGACATACTGAGAAGAAAGCAGCAGAAATTGATGCATGAAGATAAACAATAAAACAAATTGTGTAGTGTCTTATTACAGCACATATTTTTATTAATAAAACATCATTTTAAGTGAATGTTCATTTACATTCCTCATTTACCAAATTCTATATCCTCTCACAAAAATTATTCAGAACAAATTTCTTTTCAATGAAACAATAAGAGTAGTATAATCCAATCTGAAATGTTAAAAAAGTGTATGCACATATATTGTTGTGTCTGGCCAATAGGTTCACGACATCCTCGAAACAATTTTTGGTAAAGTAAAGCAAAAACAGTAACTTGTTTCTATTTTAAATGCAGCAGGTGAGACAGTTCTGCATTTAGTTCCTGTAGCACCTGGTAAACATCTTCACCACATCCTTGAAACAATTTTTGGTAAAGTAAAGCAAAAAGAGTAACTTGTTTCTATTTTAAATGCTGCAGGTTAGACAATTGTGCACTTATTTACTGTAGCACCTGGCAAATACCTTCACCACATCCTTGAAACATTTTTGGTAAAGTAAAACAAAAACTTGTGGCCATCATTCTGCTGAAGCTGCAGTACAGAAATTACATTAAGATTCCAGCAATTTACGTTAACCTGTTGTATCCAAAGTTATTTACTGTAGTATCTGAAAATTCTGTTCCAGTTTGAATAGTTACATGTTAAACAATTTTTGTTGAAAGTAAAATCGATGATAGAGAGTGACAAAAAACAATAAACAGCATTTTATTACGTAACATCAGAGCACTGTGCTTTATTTTCATGACGGAAAATAATTGTACTTACAAAAAATGCACAAATTGGTTTTAATTATGCAATGTTTTGACAGACTCCCATATACTACAGTTGACGTATTACATTAACAATTTCCTGTCTTCTATTTGTTTCACATACACGTACGTTTGCTGCTTTCTCTTCTCCCAGTACTGGAAGATTGTTATCATCATCACTAGGTGCCTCCAAATCCTCGTCCGCTATATGTTTTGCTACGTTGTGCAAAACAAAACAGGCTATTATCACACTGGGTATTTTTGTTTGAGCAAGCCTTATTTTATTTTGCAGAATTGGAAAACGCCTTTTCATCGGTCCAAAGCACTGTTCGATTATCAACCTTTCCTTAGAGTGAAGTCTGTTGTATGCCCTCTCATCAGGTGTTTCGGGATTTTGAAACGGTTTTATTAACCACAGTGCAATGCCATATCATTCGTCTCCTAAAATTAGGGCGTTGCACTGGTTCCCTCGCAATATACGATACACATCTGAGTTTCCAAATATTCTAGCGTCATGTACAGACCCAGGCCATGAAGCATCAACACTCATAAACATTTCACTGTTATCACACGTCACCTGCACGTTTATAGATGGAAAGCCCTTTCGATTAACGTATTCATTTCCATGTGCAGAACGTTTCATTATAGGTATGTGAGTGCAGTCTAGTCCCCTACCGCACATGGAAACTTGTATCTCGATTGCCATTTAACTTAAGCTGTTTCTAGATCGTTAATATTTCTCGGAAATCGGATCCACAACGGTGCTTTTCTATTAACCTGTTCCAGAGCATACGAAAATGTTCGTGATACTGTAGTCTGGTGTGTTCTCAAATCTTCTCCTACACCAATCTGAAAGCCTGGACCCATCAAATAGTGCAAAAATATTTTCATTTTGCATTAATTGGAAAGGGCACCTCCTCCTCTTTCTTGATTTTCCGGAAGAAAGTGATTCGCCAGCCAATTGATGTTTTCACTGTTAAATCTACACAACCTTCTACAGGTTCTTTCTTCTGTGTTCCTGCATACTACATACATCTTTTTTTGTCTTTCAAGAAACATAAATTCCTCCATTTTCACTAAAAACACTCGGTAACGCTTAACCACAACACAACTCACTCAGCTCGAAGTATGCTACGGAGTTCACTCACAGAAACAGAGAATGTTCTCTGCTTGGGAGAAACTTCTCTGGTTTTATTCATACGAAATCGGAGAATATTCTTTGCTTTGAGCAACTTCCCCCACCTTTCAACCCACACTGAGAACATACTCAGGTGAAGTATATTCTCAGACTCGCTTTATTCATGCTAAGCAGAGAACTTTCTCCGAACTTCTGAGTATAAAGTATATTCTCCGTTTTATTCATACGACTCAGTATGTCGAAACACCCACATTCTGTCACAGTTAACGCGGAGTCGTTGTTGCTGTACTCCCTTCGATTTTAGCGTCTTCATATTTAATTTCTGAGAAAGTGAAAACAATGGTTGGCAGGTACACTTTCGCAGCTCCTAGAACTACGAGAGCAGCAACTTCTATTTGATTTTCTGCAGCATATAGTGTGTGTGGGGGGGATGCAATATTTGCAAATGACATATCCGACAGTCTTAGAAGATTTTTGAATGAATAAATATACGTAATAAAAAAGGAGTCGTATAAACGTTGTAATTTGTGTATAAATTGTGGATTATATATAGGACATAGTTCCAGAGTGTGATGTGACACGCAAACTAAAAATTAGTTATTTGAAATTCTTTTGTAAACGAATATACAAGATTCTAAAATCTTGGAGGAGTGGCATCTCTGCAGATGAAATTTACATGCCAGCTTTTACAGCTTTTAGTTTGCCATTCCAGACAGCTTTTCGTCTGTGAGTGCTATTTCTTTTATAAATGTGTTTGTTTCCCCTGATTTATCCCCGTGCTAAATCCCTTTTCGGATCAAGCATTTACGTGACCTGCACTATAAGTTCATACCTGTCCATATGATTTCAATTGACACCATGGTGAAAGCTGTGCAACTATGCAGAATTTGTAGCGTCCTGTGTAAACGATAGCTCGCGACGCCACTACAGCAAGCCACAACCTGTGCCACCATATTAGATGCTTGTGTGAACCCAGCTTTAGTCGTTACTGCGAGTTAGTACAACGCTATCCTGGGTATAGAGCTTAACCGGATGATAGCCGGAGATTGTACAACCGGCCCTTAAACAGCAACTTAATAAGCGAAGCAGTTGCTTGAAGTTCCAAATGACAGTCAACGAATTTGGGTTGGTATGAACCTCCAATAGCAGTTAACACTATCGTCACCAGCACCAATAGCAGCAGCACCCTGACCAGCTATCCAAATGACAGAAACAACAGAGGAAACTACTACAGAACCAACATTAACAGCAGCAGCAGAACCAACATCAGTAGCAGTATTTACGTCATCAACAAAAATCCAACTAAAATGATCAGCATTAGCAACAAGAGCACACAGCAGCTGCAGCAGTAGTAGTCGCAGCAGTTGTCACATCAGAAGACAGCCACCCTTGTGAAGCCAGGATTTTTGCTGGGATAAAACAGAGAAGATTACCACACAACTAGGAAACAGTTAAATGTTTGCACATAGAGGAATCTACAATAAGGGCTGAGAACTTTAGATCGAGTAAGACAGAGAGAGGACATCAACAAAGTGTAAAGACATAGGACAGTCAGATCGTTCAAACCACCTAAGGATTGTGAGTTTGAATATTCAGGGCCTTAAAAATTGGTACATTGAACTTCAGATAGCAGCTAATAGTGACAATATTGACTGTTTATGTCTTATGAAACAGTGATGTAGAGACAGTGAATTAAACAGAATAAATTTAAGCCAATATAAACTTGCCAGTCAGTACTGTAGGCAAAATGCCAAAGGTATTTATCTAAATCACAAACTTAAATTCAAGTTAAGAAATGGTTTCTGAAGCAGTAGCTGTTAAGTTGTATAATTTAAAGAAGAAAATAATTGTTGCAGCAGTTTACAGAGCACCAATTGTGGATGCTGAAGTCTTGCTTAAGAAACTGGAAGTATTGCTCAACATTTTCTGTAATGAGAACTCTACCATAATTCTTTGTGGTGACTTTGATATTAATCTCTTGGTCCAAAGTTTAGTAAAAAAAAACAAGTTTCTAGACATATTAAAAAGCTGCAACATATTTCCTCACATACCAGATCCCACTAGAACAAAACACTCCAGTCAAAGCTTAATAGATATCGACTTTTCTGATGTAGTCACAAACGAAGTGACAGCAACAAATGTAAATATAAAATTATCAGATCATAGCTCACTAAACCCAATCTCAATGCAACTCCTAAGAAGGGAAATAAAGTACAAAACGAATACAAACTGTTTTTCTCTAACTATTTCAAATGTATCATAAAAATGAAGTTTGGTCAGAAGTCTTGGTATAAACACAAATGATGCTTGCAGTTCATTTGCTTCCACTTTTGTGATAAACTCTGAAACGAATTTTCCAAAAAAGCTTGTGTGTTACAGATCCTCTGGATCTGAAGTATCAAATTTCTTCATTACATCAGGAATTAAAAAGTCAATTGAAACTATGAAAACACTGAGTTTAAAGCTAAAAACATGTCACAATCTGCAGTTTGTTGAGTATGTGAGTACCTACAAAAATATTTACAGCAAACTAACAGCAAAAACAAAACTATTATACAGTGATAGATTAATAAGACAGACTAGTAACAAATATAAAATGATGTGGGAAATTATGAAAAAAGAAACTGGGTGACAAACTAAAGAACTGGAAATTGATCTTAAAAGTAATGAAAATAGCTCTATAGAAAAATAAGTCATGGGAGAGTATGTAAACCATTATTTTTAAATATTCTCCATAATTTAAGTAGGAACTTTAAGCAACAACCAACGCTGATGGCTCCATTGGTAACAATCAGTATAATGGAAATCCGAACAGATGAACATGAAGTAGTAAAGGTTATTAAAGGTTTGAAATCCAAAATGTCATCTGGGGTGGATGAAATACTTGTAACAATCATTAAGAAAACTGCAGCATGAATTGCCAGATGTATAGTGAATATAGCAAACTTGTCTTTTAGTGATGGGATATTTCCAGATGAGCTTAAAATCTCTAAACTCATATTGCCATACAAAAATGGTAACAGTCACAAAAAAGAAAACTGCTGACCTATATCACGCCTCCTGGCTTTTTCCTAAAATGCTTAAGGCATTAATGTAAATCAGGGTCATAAAATATCTATAAAAACGTAAACTAATAAATAACAGTTGACATGGTTTTCAAGATGGATACAGAACAGAAACAACCATCTCGGACTACATAACAGAAATACTCAGTATTTTGGAGTGAAAGAAACATGTTGTTGGAATTAATTTAGATTTTTCCAAAACTTTTGCTACAGTGAACCATGAAATACTAAGGAAACTTGAAGCAATGTGCATTAGGGGTACTGTTAAAAAATGGTTTGAATCCTATCTGCAAAACAGGTCATGGGCAGTTGAGCTGAGGTCATCTAGCAAATTCCATAATTTTTAACTCATATCAGAACCAAAACAAACTGAAATAGGTGTTCCACAGGACAGCATCCTGAGCCCATTTTTGTTTCTAACTTATATCAATGATACGCAGGTTCCAGATAGCTCAGTCAAAATTCTATTATTTTCGGATGACACAAGTGAAATAATTAGTGATATAAAAGAATCATTGTGTACTACAGCAGAAAAATGCTCTCATACCTACAGTCATGACTTCATTCTGATAATCTGGCCTTAAATACAACAAAAACTAACTTTATATAGTACAGAAGTTAGTGTCAAATGTAAAATATGTGCATGATGCTGGAAATCAAACAAATGGAAAAGGTGTGTACCACAATTTCTAGGAAAGCAGATTGACCAACAATTAAACTGTAATGAACATGTTGTATATGTTACTCAGAAACTCAGTTCAGCATGTTTCGCATTACGAATAATATCAAAGGTATGTAACCCAGAATGTATTAGAGCTGTGTACTTTAGTTATATCCAGTCAGTTGCAAGCTACAGTACAAGTTTTTGGGGCAAAACCAACTCAACATTAGAAGAAATTATTTTTACAAAAAAAATCTATTAATATCATGACTCACAGTGCAACACAAACTCACTAATTTTATATCCTTCTTTAAATGTCAAAATATATTAATAGTACGATTTACATATATTTTAAATGCCTGGAAATTATCATTAAAGTCACTGTAATCTTCAAACCAAATCTAGCTACCATAATCACAATACAAGGCAATGTAAAGACTTCCACATTCCTTATGTCGCGAACACCAAAAATCAGAATCATGTGAGCCACTTGGGAATAAAGCTTTCAAATGCACTTCCATCCCAGATTAAAGAACTGGAAGACAAAAGTAAATACCTGGAAGATAAATGATCCTACAGCGCCAGTGAATATCTGTCTGAGGCAATAAATTGAAACCTTTACTTGCTTTCAATAATTTAAAAGAATTTAAATGTCCTTTCAAATTACAAAATACCTATAAAAAGTCTATTAAATATCACCAATGTTTATTGTGTACTAAGTCTTTGTTCTCTATTTATGTGCTATGGGTATATAATTTACTTTGCCTGTTTATTAATTTATGCGTTGTTATCATGCCTTATATGTAAATATTCTAATGGATGATGAATAAAATAAATAAATAAACTTATGTTTAATTTTCAGAAGTAGTTTGTGTGTGTGCGTGTGTGTGTGTGTGTGTGTATACAATTATGGAGACCTGTCCCACAATCTTGAAAAGATTTTTTGATGAATAAATAAATAAACTTAAAATGTAACGAAAGGAGTGAGCTATATAAACCCTTTGTGATTTGTGAGACAATAAATTGTCCATTATATGCAGGAAGTAGGCGCCGAGTGTGATGTGGCAGCTCTTAAACTAAAAATTACTTATTTGAATTGCCTAGGTTATTGAATACAACAAGATTCTAAAATCTTGGAAGAGTGGCATGTCAGCAGAGGACATTAGTACATGCCAGATGTTAGTTACTTTATGATAGAAGACAGCATTTCTGTCTTCAGGTGTTATCTCTTTACTAAATGTGCTTTCAGCCTCTGATTTATACCCCCATGAAATCTGTTTACAGATCTAACAATTGGGTTTCGTCTTTTTTGTATTTAACTCTTGTCACAGCTCTAATGCTACACCATGTGATCAAGATATCAGGACACCTGGCTGAAAATGAAATACAAGTTCGTGGCGCCCTCCATCGGTAATGCTAGAATTCAATATGGTGTTGGCCGTGATGACAGCTTCCACTCGCAGGCAAACGTTCAATCAGGTGCTGGAAGGCTTCTTGGGGAAGGGCAGCCCATTTTTCACGGAGTGCTGCAATGAGGAGAAGCATCGATGTCGGTTGGTGAGGCCTGGCACGAAGTCGGCGTTCCAAAACCTCTCAAAGACATTCTATAGGATTCAGTTCAGGACTCTGTGCAGACCAGTCCATTACAGGGATGTTATTCTCGTGTAACCATTCCACCTCAGGCCATGCGTTTTGAACAGGTGCTCGATCGTGCTGAAAGATGCAATCGCCATCCCAAAACTACTCTTTAACAGTGGGAAGCAAGAAGGTGCTTAAAACATCAATGTAGGCCTGTGCTGTGACAGTGCAATGCAAAACAACAAGGGGTGCATGCCCCCTCCATGAAAAACACGACCACACCATAACACCACCGCCTCCGAATTTTACTGTTGGCACTACACACGCTGGTAGATGACGTTCACAGGGCATTCGTCGTACCCACACCCCACCACTGGATCGCCACAATGTGCACCGTGGCCGTGCGGTTAAAGGCACTGCAGTCTGGAACCGCAAGACCGCTACGGTCGCAGGTTCGAATCCTGCCTCGGGCATGGATGTTTGTGATGTGCTTAGGTAAGTTAAGTTTAACTAGTTCTAAGTTCTAGGGGACTAATGACCTCAGAAGTTGAGTCCCGTAGTGCTCAGAGCCATTTTTTTGTGCACCGTGATTTGTCATTCCACACAACGTTTTCCCACTGTTCAATCGTCCCATTTTTACGCTCCTTACACCAAGCGAGGCATCGTTTGGCATTTATCGGCATGATGTGTGACTTACGACCAGCCACTGGACCATGAACTCCAAATTTTCTCAGTTCCCACCTAACTGTCATAGTACGTGCAGTGGGCCCTGATGCAGTTTGGAATTCCTGTGTGATGGTCTGGATAGATGTCTTCCTATTACACATTACGACGCTCTTCAACTGTCGGCGGTCTCTGTCAGTCAACAGACGAGGTTGGCCTGTATGCTTTTGTGCTGAACATGTTCCTTCATGTATCCACGTCACTATCACATCGGAAACAGTGGAGCTAGGGATGTTTAGAATAGTGCAAATCTTGTGTACAGATGTATGACACAATGGACACCAAATCACCTGACTATGTTCGAAGTCCGTGAGTTCCATGGAGTGCCCCATTCTGTTTTCTCACGATGTTTAATGACTACTGAGGTCGCTGATGTGGAGTATGCGGAAGCAGGTAGTAGCACAATGCACCTAATGTGAAAAACGAATGTTTTTGGTGGTGTTCGGCTACTTTTGATCACATAGTGTATAACCTGCACTATAACATCAGTACCCACCCATATGACTCCAGTTGACGCCATGCTGAAACCCGCACAACCACGTAGAAATTGTGGTGTCTTATTTCAATGGTGCCACTACAGAAAACTACATGCTGTGGCGTCATATTACATGTGTGTACGAACTTGACTTAAGTCAACTTACCTGTGAAAAAACCCTGCTGTCACACTGTCATGACAACTTACGCATGAGTTGCAAATGTTGAAAGGTGTTCTAGTTTCTTGCTTAATATCACTTCCCCAACATCGCCTATGAGCTTCATCCTTCTCTGGTTTGTTTGATAGCACAGATCTAGAACCATTTGTTTATGTATGTGTAAAGTTAGCATCATACTAAAATAATGGGCATTGTCTCCAACTATGTAAATAAATACTTTCTAAAGTGGAAAAATGTTCTTAAATAGTGACAGGAACGTCTTTCTAGCATTCAGCAACTCCTTATAATCACTAATTTGTAACAGAGTAATACAAAATCATTTGACGCTACGAAATGGATTGAAAAGTATTGTAACTGAAAGTGCGAACTTTTTGAGAAGCATATTACTGTAGGATAATCGATGTTGTGAAACTATTTCTATTTCAGTACAATGATAATATTTTTTTGCTTTAGTCAGTGGGTGTAAATGTTATTGCAAAATGGAAATTTATTTGTGGCTTTAGAGATTTAAAGCCACTCTTGACCCTCATTAACATCGTATGCAAATGTAACAGTATTTGTATTGGCGATATTACCGAGTAATGACTGTTCTGCGCAGTAGTACAAAGTTTAGTTACAAAATTAAGTACTCCATGAGTCAAACAAATGTATAGGGTGTACATAAAGTCTGGGAACACTTTCAATTACTTATTGCACAAAAACTAAACATTGTACAGATATCATACATATGTCATTTTGAAGAGAAACCCTGAAAGTTCTTTTTTTCATTTATACCACCACAGCGTAGTCCGTGGGTGCCTGAACACAGAGCTGCTGAATCGATTGATCGGCTGTGCTGCAGAGGGGGACAGCTGTTTCATGAAATGGTCTCCCCGATTACCAGATCTCACTCTGCATGACTTTTTTCTGTGGGGACTCATTAAAGATCTGGTGCATGCACCGTCTGTGCCATGTGATGTTGCAGAGCTCTGAGAGAGAATACGGGAAGCGACAGCCACAGTCAATGTTGCCATGCTGGGATGGATATGGCAAGAATTCGATTACCATATTGACGTCTGCCAGTTTACTCATGGTTCGCATATTGAATGTTTGCAAAAAAGCTTTCAGAGTTTATCTTCAAAATGCAGTATACATGACACCTGTACGATGCTTAGTTTTTGTGCAATAAATAATTGAAAGTGTTCCCAGACTTTATGTACACCTTGCATATTTACAACGTCTGTGACCTATCAGAACCTTGACTAACCTGGAAAATAAAAGATAAAGCTTAAGTTTTGAGAAGAAAACCTTTCTTTCTGCTGTATCTTCAGTGTACTGTAGGTAACGTAAAAGGTATGAACAGTGCTCTTCAGAATGCAACACACTGATTTGCAGTGACTCCAGTTGCCAGATATTTGAGTGTTACTTGTAATTTAATGTGAGATGGTATGGGATTTTACATATGTGAGTTAGACTATCGCGCAGCGCCAGAGATGTGGCTCAAAAATATTTCAAAATTGGTTTTATTGATTTGAAAATAATTAAGAAATAGAAAGGATGAAAGAGAGTGATAAGTCTGAAAATATGAAAGAAGTGGATGAGGTAAGTTCAGTTTGAGTGTCAGTCAAACAAGCACTCCTAAACAAAGACAAACAGGTTATATAGTAAATAATGGTGTTTCCCTTGACTATATAACTCAATTATCTCCGTTTGTGAGGGGTAGAATTGGAACAAAATGTTTTGACAAATGCAACTATGGGAGATAGTTTAAATTGTGACAGTAATCGGTTGAGTGGTTTTAGTTATAATAGCCTATTTGATGTTAGGATGAAGATGACAGTGAACACAAAGGGTTAGTGAAAAAATTAATTACTGTGAAAAGACAGGAGGTGTATGTGGAGAAATGTTTTGATCTGTCATGAGTAGACAGATTGACAAATGCTAAGAGGGCGAGTAGTGAGAGAATTCATGCAAATATGTTTCTAATCAGAAGACACAGAGAAGGTTTAGATAGAAGGGAAGTTGTACACAATTTACTGAAAGAAGATGAAGTAAACAATATTAGGGAACATACATGACAGCCAATTACTTGTTT
Source organism: Schistocerca serialis cubense (assembly GCF_023864345.2). Taxonomy (NCBI): domain Eukaryota; kingdom Metazoa; phylum Arthropoda; class Insecta; order Orthoptera; family Acrididae; genus Schistocerca; species Schistocerca serialis. The sequence continues at coordinate 704,598,152 of NC_064638.1, forward strand.
GAGGATACAAGGTGAAGAAGCGCAGTGTTTAGCTGGTAGTGGCAGTGATCTTCGTGCTGTTAATCACAAACTGTTATACGCATTACATAATAAGGATGAATTGGTAATAATGCCTGTCATAGGCCTCCAAATAATTGTCGCCACTGGACAAGTAAAGAAGCCTGTTAAATATGAAATTATGTTATCTATTAACATAGATGGTAACCAGTTGTATCATAACTTTCTAATAATTTCCGGTTTGAGCATTAACATGCGATTGAGGTAGATTTCTTTGATAAATATAAAGAGAAGTTTGATTTCAGTGATGATTATGTGGTTTTGGAAGTAAAGGGGAGAATTGTTATTATGTCATTTTACAGGAAAAACGAAATGTTAGATGAAGAAAGTAACAGCATTCCCAAAAAATTCTGTAGAAAAGAAGAAGAATTCGAAGGGTATGACGAATATGCTGAAGAACTGTGGGTGGATCCAGAGAAATTAAAAGTGATCCATAATAAAATAGAGGTAAAGGTGGAGAATTTACATAACTTAGACACGAACTAGGTTAAATACCTCAGAAGGCATTGCACACTTTGAACTCAACAGGTGCTCAAGTGGTTGGCAATGTTATTCCATTTTCCAATCTTATTGTCAATCTTCCTCGTCTGTCATTCTGAACTTTGTCTGTTATCTTTTATCTTTTTCACTATTGAGACAAAAAATGGATGTGTTGAAGTTAATTATTGGAAGTGAAAAGAAATTCAAAGTAAAAAAAATATAAAGGAATTTGGAAGAGCTAGAATGAGGTTGACGATTAGTGAAGAAAGTAATTAATGAAGAAATAATTTATTGCTGAGAAGGGTGTGTTGCTTTGTTGAAAAACAGGCAGTGGATACTGAAGCAGAGGTGTAAAGATCACTAGAGGTGACATGTGAATGAAATTACCAGTAGAAGGAAATTAATGACGGAATGACGTGATTTTGGTAGAAGGGGGTTTGTTGAAGTGTTTGTTGAAGTGAAGTAAGTGATACATGATGTGGTTTATCAGGAAACTAACTTACATGTAAACTAACTAGTTATGGAATAAAGTGATGATTGTAGAAGAATGTGATGTTGTGATGAAAAGTGATTAATAGGTTTTGAAATAGTGATGAAAAATTTACCATGTGTGTCTATCCAAAATAAACTGAGTAATATGATAAAGTGCAGTCTTAGTGGGCATATTGAATAGTTATCCTAATAAAGAAGTCAAGGTGTAAGAGAGTTCAGGACAAAACAAAACTTCATTTGAGAAAGAAACTATACAAAATAAATTTGTCATATGGGATCAGCTAACGCAGCTGTTTGCAAAAAATTTTCACCAATCAGCAGAAATTTTATTTCCAATTAGTTTTAACAAACTCAATGTGAAATTCCAACTATCTTTAGTGCATCAAAATATTCGAGGACTAAGAAGTAAAATTAATGAACTACTTACATGCATTGATGAATTAGATTCATCAAACACAGCTGACACAATTTGCCTCTCTGAACATCATGTAACCACTAGTACAGATGTTTAAGTGTAGGTTTTAGGTTAGCTTCTCAGCCTTGTAACATAGTAGAAATGGGGGCTGGGGGCATTGCCACATCTGTCAGGAACTGCCAGAAATTTAGAAACATAGACATTCATAAAACTTTGCCTAGAGCAGTATATGGAAGCACATGCAACAAAAGAGGAATTTCATAATAAATCATTCATAGTAGTAAGTGTATATCGAGTACCAGTAGGTAATTTCAATCTGTTCATAACTCACTTTCAAGTTCTATTGGCCTACTTAACAACAAAAAAGAAAGAATTACTGGTTGCTGGTGATTTTAATGTAGATTTTCTTGAAAACTCTTCCACTAAGAACTTATTGCAATTATTATCATTGTTAAACAGTTTGATTTATATTGTTAACTTTGTAACTAGAATAGCTAAGGTTTCAGAGATGACCATTGATAATATCTTTATAGAAATATCTAATGAACAAAATTATAGTATAAAACCAATAATAAGTAGCCTCTCAGACCATGCTATGTAGCTCCTTTTGCTAAATGTTAATACTGATCATGATATAAAATCTGCTAAAGCTGAGTTCAAGAGGGTAGTTAGTAAGCCAAAATTCATTGTTATAGGAAACTCCTCAAAGACATGCATTGGAGTGATGTGTACAACACTCATAGCATGAATGAGAAATATAACACTTTTATTAACAATGTCCTTAGCTTGTTCAAAAACTGCTTTCTCCCGAAAACTAACCCATATTAGATCAAGGTCTACAGAAATGTCATGTATTACTCAAGGAATAAAGGTATCCTGTCACTCAAAAAGGGAACTATATCTATCAGTCAGAAACAGCTCTGACGTAAATGTTATAGATCATTTCAAAACATACTGCAACATACTGAAGTGAATAACACAGACATCAAAGTAAATACGCCAACAGAAAACGATAGTCAGTTCAGATAACAAAATAAAGGCAATATGAGATATAGTGAAGGACGAGACTAATAGAACTAGAGATGAAGAGGAGCGTATAGCATTAAAATTAAATGACAAACGGGTAACAGATGCAGACAGTGTCGCTGAACTTTTCAATGAACATGTAATAACTGTTACTTATAAGATGGGATTGTCATGTTTAGTAGATGCTGCTGTGGAATATCTCAGACCAGTGAGTCCAATTAATTATAATAATATGAGTATGACCCTCAAAACACCGGTTGAAATGATGTCCACCATAAAATTTTTAATATAAAAAAATTGTAGTGGCTACATATCAACAAAGTTGATTGAACACTGTGTCTCTGAGTTTACTAAACACTTTAAGTTATTTGTGTAACCAGTCTTTTCTGTATGCAACATTTTCTGAATGGTTGAAATATGCTGAAGTTAAGCTGTTGTATAAGAAAGGAGATAACGAAATACCATCAACTGTCCAATTTCACTTCTGGCCACATTCTCAAATATGCAAGTCACAATTCGGATTTTTAAAGGGTTCTGATGTTGAGAAGGCTATGTATACATACGTGAGAGTCTACTTAATTCATTAGGCAATGAATTACAGGCTACTAGTATATTTTGTAACCTGTCAAAGGCATTTGACAATTAGAATGTTATGGTGTAGCAGAAAATGCTGCAAAATAGTTCAAATATTATATCTCTGAGATAAAATATCGTTGACAATGGGATAGAGACATGAATTAAGCTATCAGGCATCATTCAGCTGGGAATCAATAACCTGTGGTGTCCCCCATGGTTTCATCTGAGAGCCCTTACTTTTTCTTGTGTATGTCAATGACCTTTCATCAGTAACATTACCAGATGACAAGTTTGTTTTGTTTGCAGATGATACAAACATTGCAATAAACTAAGAACAGCCTTACAAAGCTCGTCTACTAAAATTTTCATGGGTATTAATAAAAGGTTCCTAGCTATTTCTCTAAATCTTGTGTAGCATCGCAAGTTGTTCTGAGCGAACATTTGTTTCAGGATAGCTTGCTGTTGTGCGTTCAATTAATGACACAAGAATTAGAAATTTCAGAGAAAATCTTCAGCAGTTAGACTGGGATGAGGTGTACAAGGAACCCAATGCTAATTTAAATATAACTTATTTCATGATGCACTTGTAAGAGAATTTGAAAACTGTTTCTCCAAGAAAGTAGTTAAATCTAATTATAAGGAACCATGCAAGAAACCTTGGCTTACTAAAGGAATACAAATATCTTGTAACCACAAAACAGAACTGTATCTAACAACAAGAAAGAGTAATGAGCCAGAAACAGCCAAATATTATAAAAAATACTGTGCTACATTAAGTGGGATTCGTAGCCACATACGTAATAGCTTTCTCAAGCAGGGTATTTTCCCAGATAGATTGAAGTGTGCCTTTGTTAAACCACTGCATAAAAAAGGGGATATGTCTGATGACAACAGCTATCACCCAATCTCTCTTCTGACTGCCTTATCCAAAATTCTTGAAAAAGTAATGTATTGTAGAGTACCTTCACACCTTTGTAAAAATAAAGTTTTAACAAAATGTCAGTTTGGTTTCCAGAAGGGTTTTTCAACGGAAAATGCTATATATACTTTCACTAATGAAATATTAAATGCTCTGAGTAACCAGAAGTCACCCGTTGGGATTTTTTGTGATCTATCAAAGGCTTTTGATTGTGTAAGTCATGGAATACTTCCAGTATGTGGTATGAATGGGACAGTTTTCCAATGGTTTAATCATACCCAACTGGAAGAGTGCAGAAAGTTGAAATAAACAGTTCACATAATATGCAAAAAACTGGTGATTTCTCAAACTGGGGAACAATCATGAATGGGGTGTCGCAAGGTTCAGTCTTGGGTCCTCTGCTGTTCTTAATATATATTAATGACTTGCATTCTATATTCACGAAGATGCAAAGCTGGTACTTTTTGCCGATGATACAAGTATAGCTATCACTCCCAACAGGCAAGAATTAACTGGTGAAATTGTATACAATGTTTTTCAGTTCTCTGCGAATGGGCTCTCATTAAACATTGACAAAACACAGTATATACAGTTCCACACAGTAAATGGAATGACACCATTAATAAATATAGACTTCGATCAGAAGTCGGTAGCTAAGGTAGAATATTTATAATTTCTAGGTGTATGCATTGATGAGGGGTTGAACTGGAAAAAACACACTGAGAATCTGCTGAAACGTTTGAGTTCAACTACTTATGCTATTAGGGTCATTGCAAATTTTGGCAATATACATCTGAGTAAACTAGCTTACCATGCCTATTTTCATTTTCTGCTTTCGTATGGCACCATATTCAGGTATAACTCATCATTGAGTAAAATAGTGTTCATTGCACAAAAGCGTGTTATCAGAATAATTGCTGGAGCTCATCCAAGATCATCCTGCAGGCACTTATTTAAAGAGCTAGAAATCTTCACTGTAGCCTCACAATATATATATTCACTTATGAAATTTGTTATTAACAATCTGAATGAATTCAAAAGTAATAGCAGTGTACATGGCTACAACGCTAGAAGAAAGGATGATCTTCACTACTCAAGGTTAAATGTAATTTTGTCTCAGAAGGGGGTAAATTATGCTGCCACAAAAGTCTTTGGTCACTTACCTAATATCATGAAAAGTCTGACAGATAGCCATATAGCATTTAAAAGGAAATTAAAAGAATTTCTTAATGTCAACTCCTTCTACTCATTAGATGAATTTTTGGATATAGTAAGTGGGTAATTAGCCCAACCCCACAAAAAATTAAAAATATTAAGTGTCATGAAATATTTTATGTAATGTAATATCTTGTATAGACACCTTTTATTAACCTGACACATTCCACATCATTAGGAAGTGTCTCATCTATGGGACAAGTAATAATCTAATCTATGTAACTTTGGGGGCTGAAATCTAGCGGCCTACCTGGGATACACACATGCATCTGTTACTGCCTGCTGTGGGAAAGCTGTTCTATGTCTCTTACTGAATGTGTACATTCACCACCTATAAGAATCTAAATGAAGGATAGTAGTTTTTGTGTTATCACTTTCAAAATTTGTATACTGCACTTTGTTATTAATAGAATGCTGATGTGAAAATCTCAGCAGTCATATTTTTCGAGATAGAAAAATCTACTTTAAAGTTAGAAAAACTACACTTAAGAAAGGAAGTTCACCTGGAACATTTATGATTTGTTTTTGGTTGTCAATTGAAATATTCACCTGAAGTATCAGGGTAAAGAATTATTTCACTGAAATTTAATTTTAAAAAATTCAAATACCCTACAATTTTCATAGTATGAAATCTAGAGTAACTTTAGAAAAAATTAATAAAATGAGTATTTATTTTATTATGTGTTATGTGAGCCTGTGAGTCAATGAGAGTGTATATGCGGGACATTCATCAAATTTCAATATTGTATTATATACTGTCTTAAGTAATGTGCAAGAGTTACACAAGCGTGTCGTGGGCAAGTGATCCTAGGGGATTTACCCACTTTGCTTATGACGTATGCCTAGGTGTGACTGCTATAGTAACAGAGCAGCCAGAAAGCCAGCTGCAGTAAAATCTGTATCTAAAGAATATTTTCAGAATTATTGTCTTTTCATTTTCATTTATTAAACATTACTATTGTATTTGCATGTCACATGGACGCAAATGCGTCTCTGTATAAGGGATGGTGCAGACCGATTTTGGGGCGAGTATGATCACGAGCGAGTATTCTGATTGGCAGTTAGTATGATCGGCCAATCATAATTGAGATGGTTCCCGATCGTTATCTGATAGATATACTGGGAGTGAGGCTGGAAGAAGGAAGTTGCTCGCTAGCCTTGACCGCGGACGTTCATTTTACTAGTGCCAGTAAAAATACTGTGTAAGATGAAGAATTACTTAGTGTTTGAGTTATTGGTGAGCTAAGTCAATAGCAGTTGTTGTTGAGGACTGCTTGACGAAATTTCAGAGGTTTTGACTAAATCTGTTGGACAGATATTCGTGAGTGAAATATTGGCCTTCATAGAATCCGTGTGGCATGTTTCATTATTCAACTACTGAGCAGTTTCTTTTTTAGAAATCCACAAGAAGGGCCGAATGTAATAATTCATATTAGTGGTGAAATTAATGATTGTGAAAACATTGATAATTTGGGTCGGGTTTGGACAGATTTCGGGCTGATTTGCATGTGAAACGCGTGTATAAATCGTGACCTGGAAGGAAATAGCCAATAGTTTAAATGTGGACTGAATAGTACCTTTTCTTTGGTTATCAAGGACAAAATAAACATTATTGTATGGAAATTTCGGAAATTATTTTCCAGAAGCCAATCCATTTTCTTACTGCCCCATCAAATTGGATGACAGTATTTCTACGGAACCTTCTTTCATAACTAGAGTTGTGTGGCCTCAGTAATTGTAGATATTAGGCTGTGTTTTTTATCAACGCTGCTTTTACATCATCTTGTAAGTATCCACGTTGCCGAGTGAAGGGACATTGACCAGACGCCGTTCTGAGGTAGGTGAATTTTAATGTTTAGCCTGCACAGTGATAATGACGAATAGACACGAGAAATTAAACCCCGACCTGCCGCACTTGGGAAAAATTACTGTATGCAATTTAGAACTTGTAAAAGGTTTCCTGCCAGTATAAGCCTAAAATACGACGACAAGCAGTTAGAAGAAGTTGATAACGTTAAATTTTTGGTATTACAGCTCGATAGTAATTTTAACTGGGGGGAGAAAACCACAGAACTGCTAAAGCGCCAAAACAAATCTCTATTTGCAATGTGAATGTTGCCAAACATAGGTGACATTAAAATAAAAAACTAGAGTACTAAGTTTACTTTCATTCCATAAAGTCATATGAAACTATTTTCTGGGTAACTCATGAAGCCCAAAAAGGTGAAATATGATTTATTTGTGGTGTGAACTTAAGAACGTCCTGCACAGAGCTGTTTAAGGAACTGCAGATACTAATTACTGCTTCCCAATATATTTATTGCTTAGTAAAATTTATCATTAATATATATATATATATATATATATATATATATATATATATATATATATATATATTTAAATCAACATCTCATTTCATGGAATCAATGCTATAAATAACTAGTACTTTTACAAAGTTTTAAAGTCATTTACTTCAATTCAGAAAGGTGTCTACTATTAAGCAATACACATTGTCAATAACAAGTGGAGGACACATTCAAAACTTAAGAGAACAAGTTAATGAGAAAGATGAAATAATTAAAGAAATACAACCAGATGTAGATACAAATTATTATGCAAATTAAATTATTCGATGATGTGTGTGAATATGATTATAATGTCATTACAATACAAAGAAGAAATTTACAGACAATTATATGGTATTATAGGTAGACATCCAAGTTGTGATGAAATGTTAAGACTTGATTTAAGGCCTAGCTCAATAAATTTATACCAAAGAATGAAAGCAAATTTAAGGATTGTTTGTCATCTAAACTATTTTAATATTATGGATGACTGAACGCAAGAACAATTGATTAATGATGTAAATTTTCTTCATCAGACTCAGCTTTTATGAAATTATTTAACCATTTTTTACCCAAGTATTATATGTGTTAACAAATCCTCACCATTTAACATATACTTTATTATCATCTTTTTAAAAAAAATTTCAAGTAGATACACATCATTATCCTTCGTTTTCGTAGTTGATACTCATAAAAACTTCGTTTAAGTTCTTTCTCGTTTAAATCTTCCTGTTTATATGTCATTGGATTAGAATGAATAACATCTTGGATTTCAAAAATTTCTGTCAACAAATTGGCTGTATATTTTTTTCAAAAAGTCGTTGAAGCCTTCTGATTCTAACTTCATTTCTTTTTTAAATTTATTTTTATCTTTAGCTACAACAACTGTTGTTTTATAATTCTTTTCATTAACTTCTATTGCTATAATTTTTACCACATAATGGTTTGCCTTATTATATTTGTCAAGTTATTTCGTAACTAATTCAACTGATTTATAATTTCCTTGAGTTGCAAATTCCTTCCACATCTTTTATTTAAGTGTTCTCTAAATTTTTCAACAACAATCACTTTTAAGTCTGTAAAAGTTGAATGATGATTAATGTATCTTTTCATCAATTCTTGAATGTCTTTATTATGAAACTCATTACCATTATCTGTTTCTAAATTATTAGGATCACTGCCTTCTCTATACGGTTTTTCAAAAGTATTAACAATTTTCTTAAGTTCTTTATCTTTAACTGCAATAATTCAAGAAAATTTTGAAAAAAAAAACAAAACATTTAATAAATATTGATATCCATTATTTATTTTAGAAATTTCTTTCAATTTTCAAGAGTCCATACTTAGATAAATTACAGTTTTTCTTTTCAAATTTTTTCTCTTAGGTTCGTGTAATTCATTAATAATTTCTTCACGAATATTTAGGCTTTCACCTACAATATTTCTGTAACGAATTTACTTTTCTTCATTTTACATACTGTGCAAAGACCTTCAACTCTGTCCTCCATTTCTAGTTGTTACTCTGTGAGGATCATGTATTTCAGTAAACTTTGTACACTTCAAAGAGTAGATATTGTTTTCTGTTTATGTATAATAAAAATTAATAAGACTTAAATTATTTCACTAAAAATAACATACTTTTCATCAATTGGACCAGTTTCAAATTCCTTCTTTAGACTTACAGTTAGAAAATTTGATTTTTGTACAATTATTGATTGATTATTATTATTTAGTTTATATAGTTTAGCAGATATAGTTACTGTGATATCAAAATCGTCAAATTCCAAATCTCTATTTGTATTCTTAGCATCAACATTTATTCTTTTAAGCCTGAAATCATATTCAAATTGTGTAATTTTTGTTTGACTTGAGTCATAAAAGTAAATTCAATTATTTACACTATTTACACTGCATACGCTATATCTTCTAGTCTATTACACCTATCTGAAGTAAATGTAAAGTCTGTATGCATGATTTTCATTTTTTCCTCAAGACTTGTTATAGTGTTAATATTATCATGCAGAATCTGTGATACTTTTTCATTAAAATGTTTTTCATTAACATAATTATTGAATTATGTTAGAATACTTCTATATAAAGGTTTTGTAATGTATTCTTTTTCTATGTATAGTTTAGGAATAGCATCATAATCACATGCTGAATCATTTGTATTTGTAATTCTTCTACCTTTAAAATCAATATATCCTTTAGTCACTTTAAAAAAGAAAGGTAATTCTTTATGGAATTGTTTAATTAAACTTTCTATTTTTTGATCAATTTTTGCTTCTTTTGAGTTTTAGCCTGTGCCTTATAACCAAAAATGACCATTTATAAAAATCAAAATATCATTGAACTTATTTTTCATATATAATAGTTTTAAAACAAACAGGCAGAAATGTCTACATATTACTGCATCAAAATTCTGAATTCGTGGTACATTGTAATTCAACTCACTTTAACCTAGATATTTAACAAATTCTTTTGGACAATTTCTGCCAAATAATTCAAATACAATTTTTTAATTATTATTCATATAATCCAGAAAGTACCAGGATGCTCAGATGTATCTACATTTGCTATGCCACTTCTAAGGTTTTTGGCTCAAACCACAAGAAAATATTTAATTTTTAATTCTTTAACTAATTCTTCTATGTCAAAATGTCATAATGGTTTATTATATAATCTAATTCTTTTTTGGATTTTTTACTGCTTTCCCTTTCTCTCCATTGCTAGATTCTGTCTTGTCTGTTCTTCTAATTCTGTATCAGCTTTTTTCTTGTGTATTACTTTAGTTGCTACTGCTGGAGAACCACTAGCAAGTGAACTAATCGTTGCTAGGCAGCTAATAGTAATCGAAGAAATCCACCTTCATGCTGTGTTAATCCTTTACCTTCTTTTCTTTTCGTTAGATATTCGGTAATCTTTTTCACAACAGGAATACCTAATGTAACAAATAAGTCTCCATGAGTTTTTTTATTGATTTGGTCATTATCCAGTAAAAGTTTATTTGACTTTGCTTTAGTTTTGCCACTTGGTAGCAAAGTATAATCAATTGAAAAGTTATTCATATATATATAATTTATAAAGATTAAAAATTTTTATACTTATTTTATACATAACTCCACAAAACCCTCATTCAATAGCTTTTCCTTAGTATGACATATTCTCATTCACAGTTAATTTCAAATTTTTTCATTTTCGCCATTCTCTGTCTTGCATATGTCTTTCCTTGAGGAAACAACAACAGGTGTTATAGTTTCGGTTCCAAAATTCTCAATTCCTATATTTCTCATAGAAGCTGAAATTGGTATTTGATTTTCTTTCCTAGCATCATCTTGATGATTGTCATTGTTAGACATAATTTTGTTGTTGTACTTCTGTTATATGTGTTATTGTCAATGCTCTTTATAATCTTATATATTGTAGCACATATTACCTTTATGTAAAACAATAATTTATATTAGAATAAAATATCAATTTTATAATCCCCAATCATTTCCATCAAAATCTAAAACCAATCATAATTTCCGTTTTTCATACATTGTTCCTCTAACTGCAGTAGCTGCAGTTTTCTCTTTTAAACTAGCACCTGAAATGCACATTCTTTCTTTCACAGCATATTGAACTTCTTTATTAGCTTGGTGTCTAGCTTCTAAATATTTATGATCACTGTAGGTAGTGTCATATTGTTTGCATGTTTCATCTAGTGGATTGCCTCTGGGTCAAGGGTGAGTTTCCGTCGCAGTGGCGGGAAAGCATCGTTATCCCCGTTTTGAAACCTGGTAAGAACCCTTTGGAGGTGGACAGCTACCGCCCCATTAGCCTCACCAACGTTCTTTGCAAGTTGCTCAAACGGATGATGAGCCGGCGGTTGAGTTGGGTACTCGACTCACAGGGCCTCATGGCTCCGCCTCAGGGTGGGTTCGGTAAAGGCCACTCTGCCGCCGACAATCTGGTGAGCCTGGAGTCCGCCATCTGTACGGCCTTTGCCCGCCGTCAGCATCTGGTCGCTGTCTTTTTCGACATGTGAAGGCATACAATACAACATGGCGCCATCACATCCTCTCTGCACTTCATGATTGGGGTCTTCGGGGTCTGCTGCCGATTTTTATACGCAATTTTCTGAAGCATCGTACCTTCCGCATGCAAGTCACGGCCTCTCATAGTTCCTCCCGAGTTCAGGAGAACGGGGTACCACAGGGATCTGTTTTAAGTGTCTGCTTATTTTTAATAGCAATTAACGGGCTCGCTGTGGCGGTGGGAACGTCTGTCTCAGCGTTCTTGTATGCTGACGACTTCTGCCTTTACTATAGCTCTCATGGCATTGCAGCTGCTGAACGTCAGCTGCAGGGCGCTATTCACAAGGCGCAGTCTTCGGCTGTAGCGCACGTCCATCTCCCAGAATGTCGGCCCTGGGCCGGTTGTACGATCGCGGTCCATGTCAGAGAGCTTCTCTCCAGGCTTGGGGTTTTCCCTGTTTCACCTCCTTTCTGGGCCCCTCTGCATACACCCCCATGGTGTGTGCCTCGCCCTTGCCTTCGGGTCGAATTGGCACAGGGCCCCAAGGACTCGTCCCTCCACAGGCCTTTCGCCGCCGCTTTTATTCCATCCTAGCCACGTATCAGGGCTCTGGTGTTGTATACACTGACAGTTCGATGGTTGCTGGTCGGGTTTGTTATGCTGTAACTCTAGGGGACCATTACGTAGAACCATCTTTGCCGGCTGGCTGCAGCGTTTTCACTGCTGAGCTGGTCGCCATTTTTCGTGCCCTAGAGTGTATCCACTCCTGCTCAGGTGAGCCCTTCGTTATCTGTATCGACTCCCTGAGCAGTCTACTACGAGCTATCGTCCACTGTTTCCCTCGCTCTCGTCTGGTGATGGCTATCCAGGAGTCCCTGCATACTCTTGCCCGTTGCGGCCGCTCTGTGGTCTTTGTGTGGGCCCCCGGTCATGTCGGTATCCCGGGCAATGAACATGTTGACTGCCTGGCCAAACAGGACACCAGTGAACCAACCCTGGACTTTGGCCGCCCGGAGAATGATTTGCGAGCAGTCCTACGCCACGTAGTTTTCGCGCTATGGGACGCTGAATGGCGCGGTCTGACCATCCCTGACAAACTTCGTGCCGTCAAGGAGGCGACGACTGTGTGGCGGTCATCCCTATGAGCCACTCACAGGGACTCAGTAGTCCTTTGCCGGCTCCGCATTGGCCACACCCGCTTGACACACAGCTTTATAATGTACTCGATTTTATTATGTTTTGGTTACTCTCAGAATATAATACACCTAACTGATATAATACATCTGCATAGTTAGATAAATCAGCCTCGTCTATAGTAATCTATTTTTCAGTTAAAAGATCCGTTATTCCATCCATTCCTTCTGAGTTTCAACACTTCTGCTGGTCACTAAACACCCCAGACATTGCAACGTACTGTTCAGAAGAGACCTCCACCTTCTTATACTCTTACGTGTTTATGGACAGACCTGCGGGATTCATATTCAGTTCCCTCCAGCGCTAATTGAGACATTAGTTGAGTCCATGCCATACCATGTTGCGATACTACTACGTGCTCAGGGGCGCCCTACACGTTATTAGGCAGGTGTACCAGTTTCTTTGGCTCTTCACTGTCTGTCTTCTTAACTTTCTGTATTTTGTCATGTAACTTATTCCACCTCCTTGACTGTTTCGTATTTATTCAACACGTACTGTATTGCTGCTTAGGCTAATGTATAATCATATTTTTAACTATTCTAAGATCTACTATCATAAGATTTACTATCATACTGTTTAATTGTTTTATGTCATCAGATTTTAGTAAATATTGATATTGGTGATAAATAATCATTTTTCCAACTTCTCCAATTTCTTCAGTAGTTTTCAAATCATTATCACCTAAATCTTCAGTTCCTAATTTAACTTGTTGGATAGCATCAATAACAGGTTAATCCTCTGTTTTATATCTTTCAAATTCTGTTCTTCTTTGTTTTTTTGCTAAAGCTTCAATCCTTTTAACTATTCACCATCTTTTCTTTCATGTAGGGTTTTTAACGACTTTTGGGTCATATTTTGTCAACATTTAATAACATACAAAAATATTTTATTTTATGTTTTAAAATTTATGTTCATGTTTAACATTATGTTTAACAGTTTAACATTTATATTTACATAGCTATAAAAGACTTTATTTTATCTGTATATTTTCCATCATTACTTTTTCTTGTCATACCTATTGTAAAACATCTAAGCTCTTCCTCACTCCAACTTCCACTATACATTTGATTAAAACCATCAAATTTTAAATCACTACCAACAAACTCAAGGAAAATATGGATTAATTTTGTATGACCTTGTGTAAAGATATTTATGAAATTAAGACTAACAGCTTTGGCATATTCGAACATGCTGAGCTAAATAAGAATACTCTATTCCTTTGTGTCTGTGTCTAGTAAAATTCCCTCTAACTACATCCTGATTTTCAAGAAAGAAATCTAATTCTGCAAGTGGATTATCTAGACTTTCATACTATGGTATAATATCGTCGTTCTTTTTGATAAAAGTAACAATATTCTCTTTATTTTTGTCTTGAACTTTTTTAGACATTTTCATAAATTCTTGATGCTTTTGTTGATCTAAACTTTTAGAATAAACATATAAATGATTGATTTCTTTTGTTTGTACAACCTGGAGCTAAAATATAATTCTCAATCATTAATGTTCTTTTCCACAACCACTTGGTCCTCTTATTTATCGACTTGGGTTAGGTAATAGTTAACCATATGTATTGTTTGATTTATTCATAAATGCTTAGTTTTGTTTCACAGTCCTTTTTCATTTAATTAGCCAGAATTATTGAATATTAAATGAGTAAATTATTTTGGTTTTGTTCATTCCTCAGCTTTCAAAAAAAAGATTAATTGTACCTGTGAGATATGGGTATAATCATGATACACTAGTTGTTATTTATACATTTTGTACTTCAAATATAATATCAAAAGATTTTAGACTGTGTTGTGGCAGAGAAACAACAGAAATTCGTGATGGTCAGTATAATTTGAAAATCTCAGAAAAAATTATTCATAAAATAAAACCTGATATACATATTAGATTAGAAGAACATGTAATTGAGTGTATTGTGACTGGTGTTAAGTTGTATATTGATACAAAAGGTAGCATTGGTAGTGTGTTAGGATTTAGTAACCAAATTATTCCAACTAATGAAAAGTTCCTAAAATTCCACCATTTGAGTTAGTTAACATTAATTTTAATTTAGTGGACGCACTGAATTAAAGCAAAGTGTGCACTTTGATCACAAAACTAATATTAATGCTTTATTTAAGCCTAATATGTAATTTGGTGCACCTACAATTTATGAACCACATCACCCTTCATACATTCCACTTAATGATAAAATTCATATCTCAGAAATAACTATAACTGATGAAAATGATAATTTGATTGACTTCAATGGTGGCAGTGTTACACTTACTTAAGAAAGGCATTAGACTTTAAATCTGATTAACTGAAATTTTATTCCTAGTAAATTAACAAGATTGAAAGCACATGTATTAAGCATTTCCTGTGAATGAGAGAAGCAAAAGTAACCTTCATAATCCTAACTAGTATATACTGATTAATATTCATATTGATGATTGTTAGGCTCATCTTAATAATGTTTGGTTGAACATGAGTTTTAATTTGTGCCTGCTAATGTAACAAATTATCCAACCTATGATGGTAAATCTAATAAAATATTAACAGTTTAACAAAATAATAATTGATAATTATGTAGCAAAACTATTTTACTTTGTGCCCACAAAGAAAGGAAATTATGTTGTATCTAGAATTGAACACCTTTTTATTTCATAATCACTTTTGTTGTATTTGACTTCATCTCTTGCTGATAAAATAAGCATGGAAGCCCATATACTTAACAACAATAAAATAAAGATCAAGAAAAATTAAGGTCACACTGGAAGCTTGATTTTTTAAAGATTATAATGAATTTGTGTAGGAGGGTTATCTAACTGTAAGTTTTAATTCTAGTTCAACAGCAAATGACTCTATTCTTAGATGGCCTGATAATAATAATGCAGCCGGCTGGTGTGGCCTAGTGGTTCTAGGCACTTCAGTCTGGAACTGCGTGACTGCTACAGTCGCAGGTTCGAATCCTGCCTCACGCATGGACGTGTGTGATGTCCTTAGGTTAGTTAGGTTTAAGTAGTTCTGAGTTCTGGTGGACTGATGACCTCAGATGTTAAGTCCCATAGTGCTCAGAGCCAATAACAATACAGGAGTTGAAATATAAGCTACACTTCCAAGTGAAGGAAAAAATGTAGGAGAAAATTCGTATGTGTGTTGTCAACTACGGAACTAATAATCAGCTTGAACAACAAGGAATTATTTTGAAAAATCCTAAAGTACCGATATCTTCCTATGAATTTCAGGGTGCAGAAGTAGCTGGATTAAGCACTAAGAAAAAATTTGTGCTAGGTGTCATTTATTACTATAATTCAATGAAATCTGATTTTCCATATTTTATGTTCAATGTGTTTCAAACTAATAAAAAAGTAACCAACTGATTGATCACTGTGTGATTATGTTATGTTACATACACTTATATTTGAGTAATGGAAGGAGTGAAATATTTCCTCAAGAAATATGAAATTTAGATCTGCTAAATAATTGTTTGAAAACTTATGATTCTGTTTGTGACTTCATAGCAAAGTATCCGATCTATCTACTTAACACGGCACATAGAAGAAAGTGTGGTAACTGCAAAAGAAACGAAAATGAAACTTTTTGTGCTACTTTCAGCGGTAAAATACTGAATGATGCACTAGCCTATATAATTATGTATGGAATGCAAGATCTCATATATGATGCATATAACTGAATATTAACTGAGAATTTTTAAATATGTATCTCATTATCTTTATTTATGTGTTTTGGGCTCAGCAGTATAGTAATATTTAGGTCTTGCCTGCCTGAAATCACTGACTCAACTGAATGAGACAGCATCTGCAAATATCTGATATAGGTATTAGTGCCTCCTATTATTATCAAGCTATGCCTACCTGTTTTTGTTCTGCCTTATCTCTGTCTTGCCCACACAGTTATTTCCACCACAGTCGCACAGTAGGAAGCAGTTGCTGAAACCTGTCATAGATGGTACTGCCTGTAGATGATGGTTTTTAACATTTTTTGGTTATTTGTTAACAGATTTTAGTGATTTACACTTCTAATTTCGCTCTTTAAGAGATTTACTGTCCTATCTAAATTATTAAACCGAATTTCGATATTTTTTACGAATTAGAATTGGATATGAGAAATATCACATATTTCAAAAGTTTCGAAAGTATTGACAACTGACACCACATTTTAAACTTTTTTGCTTATTTATTACTCGATCATTGAACTATCGTTTTCAATGAGCTTTGTGTAGATTGAGCAGCCCTTGCTGAATGCTGTAACAAATGGACTCAGCAGCCAATTCTGTTCTATTTGGGATCAACATCCATTGCAGCAGATCATCAAGAAAGTGACGTTCACAACTGCCAACATCTGTTCTTTCCTTTACAACTGGGGTATATTTACCAAGATGCACCAATAAGATGGGTGGACTATGGTTGCAGCCAAAGCTGCAGCACAACAGCGATGCAGGTGTCAGCAGAAAAAGCAACCAATCACATCAAGAAAACCCCTCTGTGTTTCTCCAACAGGCCTAGAGTCTTTTTAGTTTGAACTAAATTTATTTTTATTCACCAAAGCAGTTTATTTTGGCATGTTACTGCTCACTTTTTAAATACTAAGAATTTCATCAAAATGTATTAAGAATGATTCAAAACTCATGAAAATTCTATAAAACTATGATTTTCCATATTAAGGAATATAAGGACTAGGAAACTGTTGGCAAGTTTTATGCTCTAAAAAGCATTAGAGACAGTTAAATTTCCCCTCTGTTACCCTACATAAAATAAATATTCCAATATTCAATTATGCATAATACAGGACAGAAAAACTGTACTAATAAATTTCCAAAGCTGTCAAAATAGGGTCTTACATACCCTTATGTCATCATTAACGATCAGTCCAATATAAACAAAGTGGGAGCAAATTGTCTTGGCATTTGAGCAGAAAGTGAACTAGAAAGGTATAAAGTATGAATAAATCAGTTCCAAGCTGAGCATAAGCTGTTATATTTTAAAGATTCCAAAAATATGCAACAATGAGCACATCTAATAAGTTATTACTATGCATATTTCAATGCATGTATAAAATACGGATCTATATTGTAGAAAAATTCATCAGCAGTTCACATCACCTTCAGAATCCAAAAGAGAGGTGTTATAGTTATTACAGGGAGCAGAGCCAGACTGTCAAGTAAACCATCGTTTGAAACAGTAAAAATGCTAGCAAAAACATACATGCATTTTATGAAAATACTAAAGTATATTAAAAGGAAAAACATACTAAATGGGAACAAAACAGTCTAGCAAGTTTTAAAAGTATTTAAAATTATATTAGCTATAAGTTCTTTTGAAAGATCTGTTAGAGAATATTTGCAGGGTCACTACCTCTGTTTAGTGAAATTCAGTATTTATAGTTTGTAACATATTCATCTTAACATGCCTATTTTTGTTAGTGAACACTAGACAAATTCACATCTTATACTACACACTGCATGTTACCAGTGTGCTGAATAAATATGTGAACGAATAGGAAAAGTAATAGCAAACATTTCAAAATGTCGACGTTCATTTGCTTAACCCATAAGTCCCAAATTAATTTTTTTTAAATTGAATTTTTTATGCCTTAATTATAATGTAGATAGTATATGAACCACAATAAGTACAAAAATAGCTAAAGAATATTTATACATGCTGATATAATGGCCGTCCTCAAAATAGGACACTGGTATCTAACAGTATCGTATAGCATACTAAACTGTATTCTAGTCTCAACTATTTATTTCTTATGAAATGGTACAATCCACTTCACACACAGTGTTACACGGAATTTAACACAATATGTTTTAGGTTTCCCGTTGCATTTAGCTCTTACACATCTTCTTTGCTTGCTTCTTTTGTCAATCATATGACCAATTCCATCAAACCTGATGTCTGGTATCACTCTCAACTGACTTGATGGGTATTCCATTGGACGTCCAATATTCGGTCTTCCAGTGTCCAATTTCAGGTATGTAACTGTAACGGCACATCTGAAATCCAGTAAATCCTGTTCATTTTTCCCATGTACTAGTCTGTAGTAGAGTCAGGCATTTACGAGGGCCATTTCCAGCAAACGACCCAGTACCATTTTTTCCCTCTTATTACCGACGCATATTTTCCAACTAACCAGTTATGGTGGTCAACACCTTCCATGTACGCGTTATACGACTTCAAAACAGCAGGTTGTTGCACTTGTGTCTTCTTACTTGCTTGTCTACTGTACCGCATAGCTGCTCCCAAAGGTTCAGCTTGGTCAAAATTTGTATCAATTGTAACGCATCTGTTGTCGAGCCATTGAACAAAAAGACTTCACCATTGCAGTCGAACTGGTAGTCATAGTTTCCTCGAACTGCATTTTTCAGTTCGTTGCTGCTCAGTAGTGGACAGTCACTGACTCGATTCTCTCTGACAGTCCCAGTTGTTCGAAAACCCAAATTTCTCAGATGAATCAGAAGATCTCTACTAGTGAAGAAATTGTCAAAGTACACACAATGATTCTCAGGTTTTTCAATGCAGTCCAACATGTTTAGGACTACTCTTGATCCCAATAGTAGGTCATCCCTTGCAGTATCTTCTGGATCCTTTCCACAGTATAAATCAAATTTGAGACAGTAGCCACTTGCTCCACAAAGAGATCACAACGTATAGCCAAATCTAATAGGCTTGCCTCGGATAAACTGTCCATCTGGAACTGTATTATTTACTAATGGGTACGATATTCATAAATATACTTACATAATACACTGTAAAATTCAAAGTAACTACATATCCTGTAATTTATATATAAAAGAGGGGTCGTTACTTACCTCAGCAACGAAATCTGTAAAATTACCACGTTCTAAAAAGAAAATACATCAGCAGTAGCAGAGTTTCATATTGGAATGTGCAGCAACACAAATAACTGAAATGATAACACCAAGTCCCAGTGTCCTATTTCGAGTACACCAAATTTTATAACAATGGTAAACAATGAATATAACTCCAATTGAGCTAACAATGGAAGTAGATTAACAGACAAATTGTTGACTGTAAATAATCGCAAAAAGATCTTTTCCACATATTACAAATATTACTAAATTGTCAATAAAGTAAATACCAGTAGTAACGAAAAGTGTGCCTTAGTATTCAATAATCAATTAATGGTAGGATTTATTGCTTTTAATTTCCTCTAAGCATACATTTGTTATAAAAAGCATCAACAAATGATGTAGAACAGTAATAGATGCACATTAATAATTTATTGTGTATTTATAAATAAATATGTGCTCTGTCCTTAAAATAGGACACTGGTACTTAATGGGTTAAGAAAATGTATACTTACAAACACATCAAACAATATTTAAAATGCAACACATTGAAGCTTTTTCCTTTATCCATTGCTTTTTTCGTCTTTCTGACTATTAAATGATGAAAAAAGCCAACTACCTTTTTCTCTCCCAATAGAGCTGACTTTTTCAATGTTACAAAAGTTTTTTAATAACAGTTGTATCTCAATTTGTGTTTTTCTTTATGTATAATGTAGGCTTTATCCAAATATGTGAAACCTAAATTATTTTTTGTTTTAGATGTTTGGCCTCTTCTGTGGAAGAACACTAATAAGAAAACACCAAACGTTCACTGGATGATTGAAAAGTGTCACAATAACAAAGCAAACAATGAAATATGGATTAAGAAGGCACAAAAGCCAAAAATGCACTAGATTAGTGGCAATAATTGGTTAACTTCCAAGACTTCTTGACGTTGAACATGACATCCCATTCCATCCTGTTGAAGGTCTGCACGAATGACATTATTTGAAATGCAGTATGGAAGGTTCTGATGTTTCATTTCGTAAATTACAGTGAAAACTGACGTTTCCTTGTAAGTCTTCCCAGTTTCCACATCAGTTTCACCATCCATGGCACTACAAAGAGACCAGTGTGATCTTTTATGAGGGTGATGAAAGACAGGTTGAATACATAGGTACTTTCTCTGATTTAAGTATTTGATTGTGTTGGTCTTGCAGTACTTTTGCCTAAATTGGAACTTTCTGGGTCTAGTGTGTTACAGTGTTCTATTCTGGGTTGGTTTTGTGTGTGTGTATATATATATATATACATGGAAAAGGAAATGTTCCCTTTCTCGTGGGCCTTGCAGTACTTTTGGCTAAATTGGAACTTTCTGGGTCTAGTGTGTTGCAGTGTTCTATTCTGGGTTGGTTTTGTGTGTATATATATATATATATATATATATATATATATATATATATATACATGGAAAAGGAAATGTTTCCTTTCTCACCATTGTCCAGCCAAAATTGCTAACTACAGAAGCTTGCAATTTGGCGAGGGTGTTGAACTTGTATCGCAAGCATCGTTTGAGAAGGGATTTTTCGAAATTCCTCTGAAACAGTGGCTGATAACTGCAAGGCTAATAAGTTGCTATGGAATTAGCAGTGCACAAGAGAGTGGAATGGCCATCACGCACTCACCACTACCATTGACTAAATAGAGTATGGAATAAATATCATAATAAAGAAGTGCCAAAGTGGCCTGCCCACCGAAATCCAGGTAAATCACGTGATTATTCGTCATAGCAACGCTCGTTTAAGCCAAGAAAATAAGAAAATAAAATCACTGCATGTCTAAGAAGTTGCTATGGAATTAGCAGTGCACAAGGCCATCTGCTCGCCTCGTGGTCGCATGTTCTAGCACAAAGTACCATGAATCCATTTCGCGAAGTTACAATCTAGAAACTTAAATCCACACTTGGATCAGAAGAAAAAGTCTAAAGAAGAGATGCTGAAGGCGATACTGCAACTTTGAGCACAAGAATCTGATATCTCCCATAGCTGACCTCGCACTTGTAATGCACAAAGTCTCACGCCAAGTACGACATTACACACGAATTACCGAATTTAAGAAACAAAATTTATGAGAAACGAAAAGAAAATAGTGCTCTCTCACTAACGAATGCCTATTGCTCTGCCGCACGGGGTAGCCACGTGGTCTATGGCGACTTGTCACGGTCTGTGCAACTCCCCCCGTCAGATGTTCGAGTCCTCCATCGTGCATGGGTGTGTGTGTTGTTCACAGCGTAAGTTAGTTTAAGTTAGATTAAGTAGTGTGTAGGCTTAGTGACCGATGAGATTAGCAGTTTGGTCCCATAGGATCTTACCAGAAATTTCCAAATTTCCTAGTGCTCTAAGTGCATTATAACTAACTAAATTGGCATTCATTGGGTAAATCCACGTTTACCGACATCAGCAACGCGACCTCAGGCCTCCACCAGAGAGCAGGAGCAGAACAGAACTGACCAAGGCTCAACATCTCCAAAAGATACATGGGAGCGTTGGATCGCGAGAATTGGCGCGCTCCTGAGCCGGCCAATCAGAAGCCACGGGATTGCCTCGAAACACGATGCCGCTATGGCTAGCTGCCCAAACACCGAAAACATGGCTCCTGATTAGTCAGAAGACGGCCAGAGTTTCGTCAGGGAGGCTACTTCGCAGTGTTAAAAGTGAGTGAGAAGTTAAGCTTCAGAGTTGGTCACAGCTTGTGAGATCAGGATGGGGGATAACTTTGGCCACTGCATAGCATTCAAACTTGTCTCAGATGCTCCTTACAGCAACAATCAATGAAGGAAAAGGGGAAGCCATCATGGCCACTCTAGGGAGACTGCTAAATTGCTTTCACAAATAACGAAAAATTTCCTGTGCCAATCCTCTCTCACTGACTCACTGACCAGCGTATTATTACTATAGAAAATTTCTAGCCATATTGGCACTCCACTGCAATTGTAAAAGGATGAAAAGACTGCAAAACTAATAAAGTATGAAAGGCGTGCAGAGCGAGTGAAACTGAAATGCATATGTTTCAAACTTCTAAAGCCTTTTTAAAGCTAGATCTATGAAAATTGGTATTCGCCTTCTCAGTTAAAAGTAAAAATATGTGTTTCAGTGTTTTTGGAAATTCAACCACTGCCAGGGTGAAATAGGGAATGAAATGTTTCATGAAAATATTTTATTATGAAAGTATTTTTAAACCTAAAACTATGGAAATTTGTATTTGGCTTTTCAGTTAGAAACATAAAAAGTGTTTCGATGTTTTTCAAAATTCAACACTAAGGGGGTGAAATACAGGATGAAATTATTGTGAAAATATTTGATCTCAGTTAAAAATAATGAAACATGTGTTACGGCATGAAAGTTTATAGCAAATATCTCCATAATAACTGAAAAGGGAGACATTATTTATTGTTTTGGTCCACAACACTGTCTCCCAAAATATGGAAAGCAAAGAGAAGATAAGTAGAAGAGATTACTTTCACAGTGTTGAAGGTGGAGAAGAGCTCGTAGTTCTTAAAGGCCCGTCGACACACGACAATCTGTCTGCACAAATTTGTTCACACATGACATTGGCACAGACAGATCGTTGCATGTCAAGAGATTTCTGCAGAATTGAGATGTACACAAACCTGAAAGTTAGGACCGGAGGTGTGGCAAAATTGATCAAATCTGTAGGTCAAATCACATCTGTATAAGGAAGTGTGTGGACACAAATCGCCAGAGATCGGGGATGTGAAATGTGTTTGTGCCATGTATTTGATTAGCCAAAGTTTCTTGTCTATGTGTACACAGTGAATTCAAATGGCAAATATAAGGCAATACTCCAGAGAGTTCATTGCTGAATTTATCGAAATGGATAGGAGTCATACATGTTTGTGAAACAGGGAATAGAGCTGTAGAGATAAGAAAGTAGCTACTTGTAATTCTTTAATAGAGAAATTACGTGTACTTCACCCTATGCCAAACTAGGAAATGATAAAAAGAAATTAACTTGTTGTGGAGAGTTTGCCACAAAGATCCAAGCACAGGAAGTACCAAAATCTATTTGATCTGTTGCCAGTGTACTTTCTTGTCAGTACCACACTATGCCATGATCTTGTGTGAAAGTGTAGCAAAAAGAATTAGGCCCTATTTATTCTAAAGAAGAGTACAGTCAGAATATTGATATCAGCTGATGATGGAAGATCTCGAAACAGTGCCCTCAGGTACAGATAATTACATCTTTTTTTACTTCCTAACATAATACATGGTTCATAGCAAGAATGATTCAGAGGTGAACTGTAGAATTCAGTGCTCTAGTACTTTCCAGATAAACTATGACTACCTGCCTAGAGCTCAGAATGGTGTTTTACATTTGGGTGCAAAAGTCCTTGACAGGTTGCCGCTAGACATCAGACAGGTAATTGAAGATTCAGACTCGGAAAGAAACTACGCTATAAGTCATTGTCCATGTATATAACATTTATGAATACACTGTATTTCAAACTGTAAAAACATTGTCTGCAGCCCATCACAGTTAAGGTGCAGTACTTTACTCGTCTTCCTGAGACCATCCTCCAAGACAGCGTAAGTAGCTTTGCAATTACTGGGCATGATATCATTTGTTTTGAAACTGCAGTAGAAAATTCCAGATCCTTACAGCTCATTTTTAATGCCAGGAATCTTAACGTCACTGTCAACTGCTCATGCGGGGTAATTGCTGTCTGGATAGAGGTATTTTTGAGTATAAAGAATGATAATTAAACATTTCCAAATTCATTTGCAAATAATTACATGAGTCGTCGGGTTTACCCTGCAATTCATGAAGTAAATTTATGTGTAAAACCTGCCTTTGAATAAGCAGGCACTCTCTAGTCCATTTTGATCTGTCTTTCTCTTTCTTGCAGTTTGTTTGCAATTTCTTTTTTCCTTTCTTTTTTTTGCAACATAAGTTGCGAATACTGACTGTAACAGAATTTCTTCACTTTCCAAATAAATGAAATAAACTACAAGGCTACGAAAGTACACTCACTAGTCGCTAAGGTTTCTTATCTACACAGACAGATGATAGGTCAGGAGATGATAGGAACTTGCGTCGTACAAGCGCACCACATTTCAGTGATCTACTGCATGCACAGACATTTGTGCATATATCTGTGCAAACTAAACCTTTTTGCTTTGTGCAATGATTCATTTTACAAAACTGAATACTAACTATTCCTCCTGATACACCCTTTGTATCGATGATCTGCAACTCAACATGACAGATAAACAACACTGTTTTCTTTGCAGATGACAAAATTGTTTTTTGAATAATGTTGAGTGTAATATAAATCATGATTCTACAGGGTTGTTGATAAAATCAGCACTTAACATTCAGAGAACCAGTTAATTTTTAACTGAAACAGAACACAATGTATGTCGTTTCTCTCACTATAAGCAATAATGTATTGTTCCATAGTTGTCAATTAGCCAATGAATTAGGCTATTTTAAATTCTTAGGACTGAAGGTAGATGCAATGCTTTCTTGGAAATTTCATGTTCAATATCTTAAGCAGAAACTGATTGCTACTTTCTTCATTATAAGAGTAATCTTCATCGTCTCAGACACTGCAACACAAAGGCTTTTTTAATTTGGTTGTTTTCATACATTTATCTCCTATGGTGTTATATTTGGGGCAACTCTAGACACTTGCCAAGAATATTTTTATCCCAGAAAAAGGCCATCAGACTGACCTATGGTGTCGGTTTGGGAACTGTGTGTAGGCCTTTGTTCTAGTGTCTTGGATTTATAAGTCTGCCAACCCTTACATAAAGGCTATTCATTTCCGAAATTTATAGTTGATTATAGTGACTCATTGCCGGCCTAAGTGGCCGTGCGGTTCTAGGCGCTGCAGTCTGGAACCGCGAGACCGTTATGGTCACAGGTTCGAATCCTGCCTCTGGCATGGATGTGTGTGATGTCCTTAGGTTAGTTAGGTTTAACTAGTTCTAAGTTCTACGCGACTAATGACCTCAGAAGTTGAGTCCCATAGTGCTCAGAGCTATTTTTGAACTGACTCATTCAGAACACACTTCAATAATCATTCAGTGAACAATATACAGGCTGACGGTACGCATTTGGTTATCCTCTCTGTAAGACAGACTCACACTTGACTCAATGAAGTGGCTGGAATTTTAAAACATTCCAGCATGCATTTCAAATGGGGGCAACACAGAGTCAATGGAATGGAACAGGACATCAAGTTTCAGGTTTCTCATGAAGAAAAGTTTGAATCTGACGACGGTGCCTTTTTTAGGGGGGGGGGCTGAGGGGGGGATGCTGTCGTCATCTGCTAACATCGGAATTTAAACGATTTTCTCCACACTCATTCTGTTTATAATAGTAGATGTCGTAATTTGCGCCTTCCTGAGATTTATTTAATTATTTCGCTTTGATTTCACGACACATTGCGAATCCTCAATGACTCTGCTACAGGGTATCACGCGCAATCTGCGACTGGATTGAACATGCCTTACTGGGGAGCTCACAGTATGTTATACCGGGTAAAGGGTAATCAACATCTAGAAGTAACTTCAGGAATGCTCCAGAAAAGTGTGTTGGGACTTTTGCTGTTCATGTTGTATATTAATGACTCTGCAGTCAATAGTAATTGTAACTTCAAACTTTTCGCAAATAATGCAGCTATCTCTAATAAATATTCATTCAGATTCTGATAAGATTTCAAAGTGATGCAAAGATTAGCAACTTGCTTCAAATGTTTAGAAATGGAACATTGTGAGCTTCACAGGACGAAAGAACGTAGTATCCTATGTCTGTAACATCAATGAATCACTTTGGAATTGGTCAACTCATAAAAATACCTGGATGTAATCCTTTCTGGGGATATAAAAGAGAATGATAACATAGGTACAGTCGTAGGTGGGAGACTTCAGTTTGTTATTACAATACTAGGGAAATGCTATCCCTACAAAGAAGATTACGTACTAATCACTCATATGACCCATTCTAGAATATTTTTCAAGTGTGCATGATGCATACGACTAATGGGGGACATTGAATGTGTACAGAAAAGGACAGCATGAATGGTCAAAGGTTTGTTTGATCCTTCAGAGAGTGTCATGGAGAGGCTAAAAGAACTGACAAATCACAGTCCTGATGATAGATGTAAACTATTCTGAGACAGCCTACTTACAAAATTACAAGAGCCAGTTTTAATTATGGACTCCACAAATATACTACAAGCCCTTACTGATAGCTCTTACAGGGATTGTGAGGACAAGATTAGATCAAGCACAGTGTGCACAGAGGCCTTCAGACTCATTCTTCCCATTTTCCCATATTCCATGGAAAGGGAAAATCCCTAATAACTGGTAAAATGGGTTTATCCTCTACAATGCACTTTAATATGGTTTGCACAGTATGGGTGTAGGTGTAGACGACTTCAACAATTTTTACACTGTGAGTGTTCTTTCACAAGAGATGCCAGATATCTGTAAGTGAAAAATGATTTAGATTTTATAATACTTAATGAACAGAGCAGATGTCTACACTGTGTATAAACAAGAACATAAATGGATTAGGCAACGTCCTTAAATTACTCTTTTTAAAAGGTAAAGTGGGCTGTATTAAAGGAGAAAAATACGTTTGTCTCTTACATTATTTGCTGCTTAGGGAAAACAAACAAAATGGATAAGCTAAACAGATTCTATGCATTCATTTATAAATATGTTTGATGTATATATATATATATATATATATATATATATATATATATATATATATGCTAGGTAATAAATGATGATGTTTTGATATTTTGTTTCTGTGCTCAGGAGTTCACCGCTCAAGAACATCCATTACGATGTTTACTTAATTCTGATACTTTACTCCAATCGTTTGTGTCATGGATGGTATTTCACTTCTGCTGAGCAATAATGAACCAGGCGAACTGATTTAATGTTGACTTTCCATTTATGGGAAGACTCCATCATTTGACCGTGATGTCGCCTGACCTTCCATTACATTTTGTTGTCGTATAGTGGGAATCAGTCTTGAGCATTTTTCAGAAATGTGTGTGCTCTTCAGCAGATTTTATTTTCAGTAATCTTTCAGCAGAGCTGGAAAAACTGAGTGGTAAGTCCCAAATATGCAAAGTCAGGATGACATGTTGCTTTGTGGTACACTCCTCCTGTTCTGTACACCGAGCGAAGTAGCACAGTGGTTAGCACTCTGGAATCCCATTCGGCAGGACGACGGTTCAAACCCGCGTCTGGTCATCCTGCTTTAGGTGTTCCATGATACCGTATCCCTTAACAGCTTGAGGCAAATTCCGGGACACGTCCGATTTCCGTGCCTATCTTCCCTAATCCGAGGATGTGCTCTGTCTCTAATGACCTCACTGTCGACGGATAGTTAAACACTAATCTCCCCCTCTATCCTCTGTTTTGTACAGGAGCTCCTCGCAGTAATTCAGAATTTTTCTCTGATGTTTTATTTATTGGTATACTTTATCACCATTATTTAATCGTGATTTATTAATTCTTTTGTTTATAAAATTTCTAATAAGCTTTCTGTAAAATTTGAAGTGTAGTGACTCATTCCATGACCAGGTAGCTTCGTCTAGCATGATTTGACGGACATAACTATTAATTCGTAGGATAGCGTGTTAACTATTTGATTTCCTTAAAACTCATTCATTTATTTGAAAGCAGTTGAGAACTTGAAATTTTATGCGTCATGATCCTTCGACTCCTGTGTTTTTTTACGTGTCTGATAGTAATAAAATAGCTTTGCTATGGATTCAAGTTTTGTAGTTAAGAGATAGTGACAGAACATTATCTGAAACTTGTGTCGTGGAATTTTCGATGACATCGAAAAGTATTAGAATCAACGATATTATATGTTTTCCTAGAACTTAAACACCTCTGAGTGTGCTGGTAATGGGGGAGTAATTGTAAAGTCTGTATTTTGTTATTATTGTTGTTGAACTGTTTCAACCATGGATGGGAATAAGGATGAAGCAGAAAGGTGTATCGAGTATGCAGTTAAGTTTCTTGCGGAGGGCAGACTTGATAAAGCCGAAAAGTTTCTTCAGAAAGCTGAGAGGTTATACCCAACTCAAAAAGCCAAAGGTGAGACGTGTTATGTTTTATATGTTTGAAGTAGGCGAAGTTAATGATTCATAAGTGCCGTGCGTCCGTATGAATATACATTATTGGTGTTGATATGAACGCGCGGTGCGTTTTGTTTTTTGGATTAACCTATACTCTGGTGGTAAGCTTGACGTCTGCTTGCATCATTCCTACTTAGTTCTTAAAAGTAAGTTATGCAGAGAGATATAGCAGCTTTCCTAATTACTTCATTGTACTACACAAATTTATGTGGGTGTAGGCCTCTTGGACATAATTTTGGACGTCTTGTGTGTCGGTGTTTTTTCTTTTCCCAGATAGCCTAATTTGTAGCACTCGTGCTTTTTGGACGATTGTGACAGCTGTCAGAATTTGAGAGCTGGAGCGTTACATGTTCGTGTTAATATTTAAACCATAAACTTTCGTGCGTGAACTTTTGAGTGATTATTTCACGTTTGTCATCACTTGTATTTGTGAAAGTGCCAATGTAAGTCTTTGTTCGCAGTCCACTTTAAACTGAGACAAATCAGTTTGGGGTAGGGGCGAGGTAGGGAATATGGGCAGGTTCTGTATTTCCATAGTCTCTCTCCCCACCCATTTTTTATCTAAAGTGCTTGTGTTGCTTGATTTGGAGGTGGAAAAAGTTTAGTGAGGTGAAGATGTTGAAGCCTGCTCATTAGGCAGTATATGTTACAACTAATAGTCAATTCGTTCACTTTTTCGGAAATAATGTCTGTAAGTCAGCCAAAATAATTTTTGTTTTACTTTAGAGGGACTGAAGTGATTCCTGTGTAAAATATATTGTTGAAGTAAATACTATCGAAGCTTTCAAAATCTTCTCACAGCTCCATACAACATATTTCCTTTGTATCATTGTGGATCTAATAACTTTCTGTTGTACTGGATGCATCCAGAATTAATGGACTTCACTGTTATGTGGCTGCATTGTTCAATACAGTGATGAAAAGGGGTTGAAGTGTGGTATTGGAGCCCCCCCCCCATTCATAGATTGATCTGTAGGGTAGTATGGAGACAATTTGGTTAGAAATTGGTGAAGCTAACAATATGAAAGGCCAATAAAGGTTGTGGTAACAAATTTGCCTGTTATACTTTTATCAAAATTACTTGGTAATTGACACATTGCACCTGGGGGGCGGAGGCTAGGGGCATTGTTGCCATTGTGCATCCAGCTGTGCTTCACAAGGTGCTGCATGTACCCTAAAAACAGGCAACACAGTGAGCACGTGGTGCTCGAGGAAGATCTGTGATTGCATGGAGACTGTCCCCTACCATTTGACTCACTGAAATGACAGTGCAAAGTAATTTTAATCTGAGTGTAGTACACCCTAATGTTTATGTCTGTGCAATTTGGAAAAATGCTAGAAGGGTCCTATGCCTAACTTTTACCGGAAAAGCAGCATGAATAAATTTAGCGTTTTGCTGTTCTGGTCATAAGAACACTATGAAAGCCTTTCATGTGGTTTAATAAGACATTATTTTGCAATATAGCCTTAGTTACTCATGGGTTACAGTATGCTATGCAGTAAATGAGATACTGTGTTATTTATCTTTGTATGTAGACCATAGTACTACTAGGACTATATGCCAATGAAAATATGGAATAGTGCAGCTATAGCTAGCAGTAGAAGAATAGATGCTACAAAATGTTATTGGTTGAAGATTCCTAGTGCCATAGTTTACAACAATATACTTATATTGTAGAGAAAGCAATTATTTTTAGGCTTGCAAAAGGTGTATTTATGATTCCATCATCCTGGTTAATTGTCCATTGGCCATTGTTTGTCTATAATAACTAAATAAATAAATAAAAATTTAATGGGAACACTAGCCTCATGAAATCATTTTCACTTATGGTCTTACAGCCTGCAGTGGTAGTATGTAGCATGGCTCTGTATGGGAAAGCAATAGAAGACCACCTCTACTAGTGAGTTTTAAGTGCTTATTAGGAAATAGTCTTGTCTTCAGTTTACGCTGTTAAGTTTCATTACACTATGGTTGAGTGCCATTTCATCTGTTTCATTTTGCAACTTAATAATTTTGTTGTGAACTGAAAAAGAGTAAGTCATATTGTATATTTTTCCGTACAGGATGCTTTTGAACTACTGATATTCATTGTATGGACCTTGTCTAGGGCAAAGTTGATGACCATATAGTGCTGTGTTTTTTGTCACTGATATGAAATGTGCACCCCTAGACTTTCCTGACAGGTTGGCAGCCTGGGCAATTTTTCTGCAGTCCCAATTTTCATCTCCATATGAATTGCTGGAAAACAAAGAGAAAAGCAATGATTTGACTAGAAGATTTGCAACAAGAAATCTTTTTTCCATGCAGCTACTTTCCTGTCTACCTCGCAAATGGAGTTTCCCCTATGGAGTATCCCCTGATCTGTTCTACAAATGTACTTCACGTGTAATAAAAGCCTACTTACAGAATTACAAGAATTACAGTAAGGTGAAGAATTTAGGAAGCCTCTGCCTGTTGCTGCATAATGATTGCAGTATAATTTTAAACTAATCCCAGTGTCAGAGGCATCTAAGCAGTCATTCTTCTCATATGCCGTATACAAATGCAATCCAAAGAAACCCAAATAAAGTATATTATGTGAAGTATCCTTCCTCAATACACTCCATTGGCTTGTACAGTTCGGCGTAGAAAATACGAGGTTTGGAGCAAGAGTCATTGCATTTAGTTTTTTCTTGTTGATACCAAACCAGGTTGTAAATGAGGTCGACAGAACCATCCGATCCCACCTGTCGGCTTTGACCCGTGACGTAAGGCTGTTGTGGTGTGTGACGTCTCGGCGGCGCGGAATTTAGTTTGCGAGAGTGACGTGTTTGTAGGTGTCGTTTTGATGCGATCGGTGGTGCTCTCTGGTGGTGTTAGGTGATGTTTTCGGTTTAGTTTGCGAGTGTGGCGTCATGTGTGAATTTTGGTAAATTGTTTTTTTTATGTCTTTGGTAGGTATGGATATGACTGACAGGGTCAACAGTTTTCGGTTGTCAGCTATGATGGGGGACAGTGCGTTGTGTCTAATAAAATTTCTTCAACTATTCAGATTTTTGGATGAAGTCGCGAAGTGTTCAGTATGTCGTGAAGAAATGAGGCTTACTGAAAGTTCCGGCGTCTCGGACCAGGGATGGCTGTATGTGAAGATGCTGTAAGGATAACAGGTCAAGGGAAGTGTTCGATCCCAATGTGTGGCTGTGAATGTTGGTATTGGTGTCGGGAGATGTTTTTGAGCTATATAGGTCAAGGGAAGTGTTCGATCCCAATTTATGGGATCGGGAGCTGCTGTTGAGCTATATAGGTCAAGGGAAGAGTCAGATTCCAGATGATATTGTGTTTAATGGTATAAGGGGAGTTTTGTGATGTCGGTTTTTTTCGTCGTTTTGCGTGGTTTTGTACAGGGGCGGGTGTCTAAATTTGTTTATATTTAGTTTGTCCCCACTCAAGAAACCACTATTTCCCGCACTTGTCCCGTTAGTGTCATTAGGCTTTTTGTGGAGCATATGTGTGTTTGTTTTTCGATGTATTTTCGTCCTCATAATGTGTATGTAACGACTTTGTATGCCCCATATTGGAATCGTGGTTTATGGTCGTTTCCGCCATATTTGTGACGTCATGGGTCAAAGCAGATGGGCGGGATCGGGCGCTTCCGTATTTCCGGAAAATGTGACATATATAGATGAGTGTATGGTGGGAACTATATGTGTGGACACTGAAGATCATGCAAACATCTTACCTCTATATTTAGTATGGTAGTGTGCAGGACAATATGGGTTTATGGTTCAAAGTGATTGCAGCCCAGGGCACACACGGACGACGTGACAAGACTGGACGTAAAGGCCCTTGCAATGTTCACCCTGTGGTGTCAACAATGGGGAGGCATTGAATACCATCTGCATCACCATTTGGCGCACCATGTTTGAATTGGATCACCTGTTGTTGCATGGCATTGGCAATGTCCTCTCATGCTGCAAACTGCTTACCATGAAATGGTTCCTTTACCTTTTGTACGAGATCAGAGATACAAGGCACATCCTTAGTGTCGCAGTTACAACTGTACTTACTGCCTTATGTGGTTTTGTGCTGCCAAGCAGTATGATTGCACTACCCATAAGATCCGGACATTTCTCCTGAATGCCACAGTGTACCTGTCTCACCAGGAAGCCCTGCTCACTGTTCTAATATGTGGCACACAATGACATCCTTGACGTCATATGTGATAACCATCTGTTTCGCAAGGGGAAGGATATTGATGGTACTTGTGCTGCCATGTTGATCTGGCGTGTCACCACTCTGTGAACTGACGTTTGAGCTCTGGTTTGTATGCTCCACATATATGTATTAAATTAAAAGTAATGTATTATGGTTTTGGCTTAGAGCATATGTTATCCGTACAGCTTTTTGAACCTCCCCCATTACATGCAAATGTTGCATGATCGTGTAATGATCACAGTTGCCAGTTCTCGAGTACTCTGATGTGGATTATTGTGTTTAAATGGCCTTCATCAAATCATGAAAGTCTTCCTGAACATGGAGAGTCACTGTTGTCAAACTGATCCTCCTTAAAATGAGGAAACCATTTTCTTGCCGTGCTGTGTCCAGTGGCACTATCTCCATTCAGGGTGCAAATATTTCTGGCTTCCTCCGCTGCTGACACCCCTCAATTGAACTCAAACAGAAGAATATTGTTGGAAGTGTCCAGATTTCTCCACTTTGCACTCCATTTTCTAGTGCCGACAGCTCCACTCACAACCTGCAAATGACAGCATGTAAACTCAAATAGCAATAGTGAACTACAAATAAAAAGTGACAGTTGATAAATAAATCCATAGCAACCAGAATACCAACATCCCCCCTGCGGGTCCGGGGTAAGAATAGGCCCGAGGTATTCCTGCCTGTCGTAAGAGGCGACTAAAAGGAGTTTCAACCGTTTCGGCCTTCTATGTGATGGTCCCCCTTGGGGTTTGACCTTCATTTTTCAAAATTCTACAGAAGTACGAGCCTTTTGGGGAAGGACACCTTACATGGTGTACCACTGGTCCTAAGTGCACTAAGACCTTGGCACTCAGCATTGCACCGGCGTTGTCACCATACCCATTATTCCTCAAATTGGGCCTAAACGCCTGATGGGTTGTCCAAGTTACGCCCATAGTGCATCTCCATCTGCACCAGCGATCATGATGGACTTTCCATGGCACCAGAAATCCAGCACGGTAGCCAGCCCGTTGTGGTGGGGTCGTCATGTACCCTCTAGGTTGTAGCCCCCTGACAACACAGGGATCGTACTGCCGATACCTGAGCTGCACCCTCCCCACGTTGGCCAAGGAGTAGATGCCCGTCTCCTTGGGGCATCAGGACTCCCGGCAATGGTCATCCTGCCAGGTGGCCCTTGCTGCGGCTGGGTGGCGCCCGTGGGGAGAGCCCCTGGTCGGAGTGGGTGGTATCGGGGCGGACGTTTCGCACATGAAACGTCAACACGTATCAGGTCGCTCTGCGGCCGAGTCTTCCAAAAGAAAAGGTACCGTTTCTAGTTCTGGTTCTCCTGCCCTTTCCCCCTTGGCCACTCCATGGGAGGAGGGACAGGCCCGCCGGCTTGGGGCGAAGTACTTCCCCCGCTATTTGGTCTGTTCTCGAACAGATGGGGGGACGTTCGCCACCTCCAAGCCCATGTTCTTTGTTCAGCACATTGAGGACGTCTTCGGGGAAATCGAGGCTCTCAGCAAGATGCGATCAGGGTCCGTTCTTATCAAGACCACCTCTGCCACACAATCGGCGGCACTCCAGGCGTGCGACCGCCTAGGGGACATCCCAGTCTCCATTGTCCCACATCTGGCACTAAATAGGACGCAGGGGGTTATTTTTCATCGTGACCTCCTGCTACAATCTGATGAGGAGCTCAGGGCCAACCTGGAGCGCCGCGGCGTGCATTTCGTCCGGCGAGTCCAGCGCGGCCCCAAAGACCGTCGCATCGACACCGGGGCCTTTATCCTCGCCTTCGAGGGGGACGTTCTCCCGGAGAAGGTAAAGGTGATGTGCTACCGGTGCGACGTGCGACCTTACGTCCCGCCTCCTATGTGCTGTTTTAGGTGTTTGCGCTTTGGGCACATGTCGTCCCGGTGTGAGGCTGAGCCCCTTTGTGGCGACTGTGGACGTCCTCTTCGTGAGGAACATACTTGCACCCCACCACCTCGGTGCCCTAATTGTCCTGGCGTCCACTCGCCTAGGTCCCCAGACTGCCCCGCCTATCAGAAGGAGAAAAAGATACAAGAAATCAAAACTTTGGATCGGCTCTCTTATTCTGAGGCCAGGAAGAAGTATGACCGCCTTCATCCCGTGTCACTGGCCACTTCGTTTGCCTCAGTTGTGTCCACTCCTTCCGCTGTATCCTCACCTCTATCCTGTCCCCCCTCCGCCTCCTCTGCCCATCAGGGGGCTCTGCCTCCGCCTCCCAAATCCCTCCCTTCCAACTCCTCCTCCCCCGCGGCCCCCACCCCCCCCTGCCCCAGGGGCCACCCTTCCTCCTCCTCCTCCCCCCACGCCACCTGAGAAGCGATCCTCTTCTCAGGCGTCCATTGGGGAAACGTTCCGGACCCCAGCTTCCGAGGTGCGGCGTTCCAAAACGGACCCCGCGCGTGAGGACCTTCTTCGGGTCCAGCCCACCATCCCTGTGCCTCCTCGGCCTTCCAAGAAGGCCTCCAAGAAGAAGTCTCTATCCCCCTCTCCACCCCGGCGCGTTTCATCTGACGCTTCATCCGTGAGTCGCTGCTCCCGGCCGTCCTCAGTTTCGCCGGGACGCTCTGCTGCCAGGCGTTCCGCCGGCCTTTTGTCGGCAAACGATGCGGCCCCTCCTACACAATCAGGGACAGCGGCCACAGCTGGCGACGAGTCGATGGAACCGGATCCGCCTGCCGTCAGTTGTAGCGTTGTTGCCTCGCAACCTGGCCCTCCGCGGCCATCGAGGTGACCAGCTCTTCCCTGTCTCGTTCCCCCAACTTTTTGACTAGCAATGGCGTTGTTTCATTGGAACATAAGAGGTATTCGATCTAATCGGGAGGAATTACAACTGCTCCTCCGCCTGCACTGTCCGCTCGTCCTTGGTCTCCAGGAAACCAAGTTGCGCCCGACTGACCGTATTGCCTTTTCCCACTATACCTCGGAGCGGTATGACCTCGCCCCTGTGGACGGTGTCCCAGCTCATGGTGGGGTCATGTTGCTCGTTCGGGACGATGTCTATTACCATCCCATCCCATTGACCACCCCACTCCAAGCAATAGCTATCCGCATTACTCTTTCTGCTTTTACTTTTTCAGTTTGTACCGTCTACACTCCACCGTCATCTGCTGTTAGTCGGGCTGACATGATGCACCTGATCGATCAGCTTCCCCCGCCGTTCTTATTGTTTGGCGACTTCAATGCCCATCATCCCCTTTGGGGCTCTCCTGCATCCTGTCAAAGAGGCTCACTCTTGGCGGATGTCTTCAACCATCTCAATCTTGTCTGCCTCAATACCGGCGCCCCGACTTTCCTCTCGGACTCTACTCATACCTACTCCCACTTGGACCTCTCGATCTGTTCTACCACTCTAGCCCGTCGGTTCGAGTGGTATGTCCTTTCTGACACCTATTCGAGCGACCACTTCCCCTGTGTCGTTCGTCTCCTGCACCACACCCCATCCCCACGTCCTTCGCGCTGGAACATACTGAAAGCTGACTGGGGACTTTACTCCTCCCTGGCGACCTTTCCGGACCACGATTTTCCCAGTTGTGACAGTCAGGTCGAATACCTCACGGCTGTTATTATCCATGCTGCCGAACGTTCCATACCTCGTACTACTTCTTCTTCACGTCGCGTTTCCGTCCCCTGGTGGAACGAGGCTTGTCGGGACGCTATCCGTGCTCGACGACGTGCTTTACGCACCTTTCGCCGCCATCCTACGTTGGCGAATTGTATTGAATACAAACGACTCCGAGCGCAATGCCGTAGAGTCATCAAAGACAGCAAAAAAGCTTGCTGGGCCTCTTTCACGAGCTCCTTTACCAGTTTTACTCCCTCTTCCGTTGTTTGGGGTAGCCTGCGCCGGCTGTCGGGCATTAAGGCCCACTCCTCAGTACCTGGCCTGACCTCAGGTAATGAGGTCCTTGTTGATCCTGTGGCTGTCTCCAACGCCTTTGGCCGCTTTTTCGCGGAGGTTTCAAGCTCCGCCCATTACCATCCTGCCTTCCTTCCCAGGAAAGAGGCAGACGAGGCTCGGCGACCTTCCTTCCACTCGCTGAATCTGGAAACTTACAATGCCCCCTTTACTATGCGGGAACTCGAACGTGCGCTTGCACTGTCCCGGTCCTCTGCTCCGGGGCCGGATGCCATTCACGTTCAGATGCTGGCACACCTTTCTCCGGCGGGCAAAAGCTTCCTTCTTCGTACCTACAATCGCGTCTGGACCGAAGGTCAGGTCCCCATGCGTTGGCGTGACGCCGTTGTTGTTCCTATACCCAAACCTGGGAAGGATAGACACCTTCCTTCTAGTTACCGCCCCATTTCTCTTACAAGCTGTGTCTGTAAGGTGATGGAGCGCATGGTTAATGCTCGGTTAGTTTGGATTCTTGAATCTCGACGACTACTTACTAATGTCCAATGCGGCTTTCGTCGCCGCCGCTCCGCTGTTGACCACTTTGTGACCTTGTCGACATTCATCATGAACAACTTTTTGCGAAGGCGCCAAACGGTAGCCGTGTTCTTCGACTTGGAGAAGGCGTATGATACCTGTTGGAGAGGAGGTATCCTCCGCACTATGCACAAGTGGGGCCTACGCGGTCGTCTGCCCCTTTTTATTGATTCCTTTTTAACGGATCGAAAGTTTAGGGTACGTGTGGGTTCCGTATTGTCCGACGTCTTCCTCCAGGAGAACGGAGTGCCTCAGGGCTCCGTCTTGAGCGTAGCCCTTTTTGCCATCGCGATCAATCCGATTATGGATTGCATTCCACCTAATGTCTCAGGCTCTCTCTTTGTCGATGACTTCGCGATCTACTGCAGTGCCCAGAGAACATGCCTCCTGGAGCGCTGCCTCCAGCGTTGTCTAGACAGCCTCTACTCATGGAGCGTGGCAAATGGCTTCCGGTTCTCTGAAGAGAAGACGGTTTGTATCAACTTTTGGCGATATAAAGCGTTCCTTCCGCCATCCTTACATCTCGGTCCCGTTGTTCTCCCATTCGTGGACACAACTAAGTTTCTAGGGCTCACGTTGGACCGGAAACTGTGTTGGTCTCCACATGTCTCTTATTTGGCGGCCCGTTGTACACGTTCCCTTAATGTCCTCAGAGTTCTTAGCGGTTCATCTTGGGGAGCGGATCGCACTGTCCTGCTTCGCTTGTATCGGTCCATAGTCCGATCGAAGCTGGATTATGGGAGCTTCGTCTACTCGTCCGCTCGGCCATCCCTCTTACGCCGGCTCAACTCCATCCACCATCGGGGGATACGTCTTGCGACCGGAGCCTTCTACACTAGTCCTGTCGAGAGTCTTTACGCTGAAGCTGCCGAGTTACCATTGACCTACCGGCGCGACATACTGCTGTGTCGGTATGCCTGCCGGCTGTTGTCTATGCCCGAACACCCCTCTTACAAGTCCTTCTTCGCAGATTCTCTCGACCGTCAGTACGGGTTGTATGTGTCTGCCCTGCTGCCCCCCGGCGTCCGCTTCCGTCGCCTGCTTCGACAATTGGATTTTGCCCTCCCTACCACCTTCAGAGAGGGTGAGAGCCCGACACCACCTTGGCTCCAGGCTCCGGTTCGTATTTATCTCGACCTCAGCTCACTCCCGAAGGAGGGTACTCCGGCTGCAGTGTATTGCTCACGGTTTGTCGAACTTCGTGCTCGACTTGCTGGTCACACCTTTATTTACACCGATGGCTCCAAAACTGACGATGGTGTCGGCTGTGCCTTTGTCGTCGGGACCGCCACCTTTAAATACCGGCTCCTTGACCAATGTTCCAGCTTTACGGTCGAGCTTTTTGCTCTCCATCAGGCCATTCAGTATGCCCGCCGCCACCGCCATTCATCGTATGTACTCTGCACTGACTCACTCAGTGCTCTCCAGAGCCTTGGGGCTCCCTATCCGATCCATCCCTTGATTCAACGAATACAGCAGTCCCTCCATTCTTTCGCTGATAATGGCGGCTCTGTCAGCTTTCTGTGGGTCCCCGGACATGTAGGAGTGCCTGGGAATGAGGCTGCGGATGCTGCAGCCAAGGCTGCAGTCCTCCAGCCTCGGCCAGCCTCCCATTGTGTCCCGTCATCTGACGTTTGTGGGGATGTATGTAAGAGGCTTGTGTCCTTGTGGTGGGATGCTTGGTCATCCCTCCAAGGAAACAAGCTCCAGGCAGTAAAACCGCTCCCAACTGCTTGGACAACTTCCTCCCGACCATCTCGGCGCGAGGAGGTCCTTCTGACCAGGTTGCGGATTGGGCATTGCCGGTTTAGCCACCGCTACCTGCTCTCTGGTGACCCAGCCCCGCAGTGCCCTTGTGGTCAGGCATTAACGGTGCGCCATGTTTTATTGTCGTGTCCCCGTTTTAGTCAATTTCGTGTTGTCCTGTCCCTGCCATCTACCTTACCGGATGTTTTAGCTGATGACGCTCGAGCAGCTGCTCGTCTTCTGCGTTTTATAACTTTAACTGGCTTGACCAAAGACATTTAACCTTTTTACTTATTTCATCTGCATCTTTGTCAGGTCCTTTTGATGTGCCCCCATCCCCTTGAGTTTTAGCAGGTTCCTTGTGCTCTAACACCAGTGACTGGGCGCTAATGACCTCAGCAGTTGAGCGCCCTTAAACCCTACCCAAAAAAAAAAAAAAAAAAAAAAAAAGAATACCAACATGAAAAACAAAAACACTATGAACTTATGCACAAACCCATTGTCTTCACCTGTATGTGTTGTGCATTTTCTTTTGGGAAATCTCTCGGATTACCTGTTCTCAGTATTGGGACATTGTCACAGCTTGTCTCAGCTTTATTCTATATTACTTGAAAATTCTGCTATTGACTCCCTAATAATGAGGATAAAGGGACTAATAATCAAATTTGAGTCCTTTAGGAACCATATTGATCATCATTTATCCAGGCTCACTAGGAAGGCAAGGCAAGCAGTTAGATGTGGTGTTACAGTATTTGTTGAATTGAGTTGTTATAGTATTTGTTGCTTAGTAGCGACTATCACTGGTGAGTTTGCTGACCTTTAGTCTTAGTAATTCCAATAAGTTTTTGGGCC
Organism: Schistocerca serialis cubense; assembly: GCF_023864345.2. Classification (NCBI taxonomy): domain Eukaryota; kingdom Metazoa; phylum Arthropoda; class Insecta; order Orthoptera; family Acrididae; genus Schistocerca; species Schistocerca serialis. Next base: position 704,638,129 of record NC_064638.1, read on the forward strand.
TGTCAAGTATCTTTGACAAATCTTTTGTGATATCAGGGACTATGGTCCAACTTTTATAAAGATATCATTAATACACTATCAAAAATTTTAATAAAAATGTCAGTTCTTTTAAAGTGTAATTCTGGTGTTTTGTACATTTTTCGTTGCTGGATTGGCCACTTAAAATGTTCCCATCTGGATTTGTTATGCTTAAAAATGTTGACCAGGCATGGCATATTGTGGTTACAACCTAACAATGAGACTATTTGGCAGAGGCCATACTTTTCTTACTGACATTCATAAATATCTAAGGTAAAATGTTACTGATTTGGCAGTGAAAAACTTCATTTTGGTGAGTGAAAATGCATGTAGTGTTCTTTAGGTCAGAAAACCCTGTTTAACATTTGTCCAGTGAACTTGTTCGTATTCTGGAGTTCAATTTCAGAAATCCTGAAAAATATCCATTTATGGCTGCTGTAACAACATTGGAATGAAAATGGTTTCCAGCCACAAATTTCTTTAGATATGCTAGTGTGGATGTGGGATAACACCGTACTTCGTGAAAAGGGGATATGTTCCAACAAATCATGATTAAAATACCGTTTTCAAGATGTGATTCTTAATGATTTCCTTTACCATTAAAGTTGCTATGACATGTTGGGAACCCATGTTTAGTCACAGTGACAGATTGGTAGACAAAATCAGTTGGATTATTTATAAAGTGGTGCAGAATGTAGCTCTAAGAAATCATTTATGAACTTACTTTTTTTGAATAAATAGAATACATATCTTGCAAGGTGGTATCTGAGTTAATTCTAAGTGTAACTTCTGTTGTACTCTTTTCTGATGTTACTGTGGAACAGCTGTTTCATAAATATCTTGTTTCAGATGGAGTGATAAATAAAGTTGCAATAGCATGGAGAGTTTTGGTTTACATGTCTAGATTTTGTTGTCATTGAGTATAGGGTTGCAGGTCACAGAATATTATGTAAATAAATTATGAAATTCATTGATATGAAAACACTGGAATAATTTCAAGCAGCTAAAATTATATTCCTAGGTTGACTTCATTATTCTTCTCAGCTGTTTGCATTGTCTGAAAATGCCCAGAACATCTTGATATAATTTTGAGGGAGCACTGCTCATAATACGACATACTAGTTTCTTGGATTTAACTTTTCTCTTTAGTCTTCAATTTTTGTCAGTGGTATAGACCGAACTCGGATGGAGTAAGTTCTCATGACCTCAGCAAGGGAAGTGTCCAGGCGTCTCAGAGTATACCAAAGCGATGTTGTTTGGACATGGAGGAGATACAAAGAGACAGGAACTATCGAGGACATGCCTCGCTGAGTTTGCCCAAGGGCTACTACTGCAGTGGATGGCTGCTACGTACAGATTATGTCTTGGAGGAACCCTGACAGCAACGCCACCGTATTGAGTAATTCATTTTGTGCAGCTACAGGACGTCGTGTTAAGACTCAACTGTGTGCAATAGGCTGCATGGTCTGCAACTTCACTTCCAACGTCCATACATCTTTACAACCACGACACCAAGCAGTGCAGTGCAGATGGGCCCAACAACATGCCAAATGGACCGCTCAGTATTGGCATCACATTCTCTTCACTGATGAGTGTTGAATATGCCTTCAACCAGGCAATCATCAGACGTGTTTGGAGGCAACCTAGTCAGGCTGAATTCCTTAGACACACCATCCAGCAAGTGCAGCAAGGTGGAGGTTCCCTGCCTGTTTTGGGGTGACATTATGTGGGGCCGACGTATGCCGCTGGTGGTCATGGAAGGCACTGTAACGGCTGTACGATACGTGAACACCATCCTCAGACTGATAGAGCAACCATATCAGCAGCATATTGGCAAGGCATTCGTCTTCATGGACGACAATTTTCGCCCCCATTGTGCATGTCTCGTGAATAACTTCCTTCAGGATAATGACATTGTTTGACTAGAATGGCAAGCTTGTTCTTCAGGCATGAACCCTATCAAACATGCCTGGGCTAGATTCAAAAAGGCTGTTTATGGGTGATGTGACCCACCAACCACTCTGAGGGATCTACACTGAATTGCCGTTGAGTGGGACAATCTTGACCAACAGTACCTTGATGAACTTGTGGATAGTATGCCACGACGAATGGAGACAGGCATCAATGAAAGAGGGTGAGCTACTGGGTATTGAAGGTACCGGTGTGTACAGGAATCTGGACCACTACCTCTGAAGGTCTCGCCGTATGGTGGTACAACATGCAATGTGTGGTTTTCATTAGCAATAGAAAGGGCAGAAATGATATTTATGTTGATCTCTATTGCAATTTTGTGTACGGGTTCCGGAACTCTCAGAACCGAGGTGATGCAGAACTTTTTTTGGTGTGTGTACAACACTTAGAACTGAACTACAAACGCCAACATATATCCAGAATAGAACTGAACTCTTTGCTCGAGAGTGCTGCTATTTATACACACACTGAATATTTCAGAATGCTTCTGTTTACATGAGCATGACATATTTCAGAATATACAGACATTACAAACATGAGATATTTCTAGAAGCTTTCAGAAACAACAGACACTAAATAACAAATAATTTTTGTTGGCCAGTTTGAACTAGTGACCTGCAGCAAACCAGCCAGTGATGCTAACCACTACACTGTGCTGCGTACATCAGAGCTCGTGGCAGGGTCCACCATTCCCCCTGAATGGCCCTGTGTTGGTTTATTTGGTATTCATCTGACATTGTAATTTGTGCGAGAAGGTGTGTAAAAGGTTCAAAGTAGCCACTTCGTGTGTTATGCTGCATGCTATATGTTAAATTTTCAAGAAATGTGCTTGTGAGAGTAAAGTAGTCTGCTGGAACTTGTGGATTTCAGTATGGTTGCAAAGTTTGTTTGCTAATAGGTATACTGGTAAAAAAAAAAAAGGCAAGAAAATTCCACAGGATAGAAACTAAAATCTGAGACACCCCAAGCACCTGTAGCTAACTGATGGATTGCACATAGAGAACATAACAGCACAGACCAGCACAACATGCTACAATCTCCTACTATGGTGATATTGATTTAAGAGTTTCCTCAGACTGTTGCAAGTGTTGGGGGTCAGGAAGAGGAAAAGTGTGCAGCAGTTAAGAGGGATAAGATGTGTGGTACAAGGAAGGAGTTAGAGGATAATGGGAGGTGTGAATAAGGGAAAACGGGTGGCCCGCAAAGGGCGTAATAATGTGAACTCAAAAGCTGCTGTTCATGAACCAGACATAAAGTAAAAGATTGGGTTTGAGAAGAGTGGTGTGGGAATTGATATAGGAGGAAAAGTTGAGGAAGGTAGTGTGAATAAACAATATGCCAGATGAACATTTCTCACATTCATAGTTATGAGGTGATGGTGCTGAGGCCTCAAATGGCTTGGATACTGAAGCATCTCTTAAAATAATTGGTGTTCTGCTCTGCAGAATGGTTTGTAGAGTTTGCCATAGTTTTGTAGTGGCTATTCTTGTATGTAGATAGCTGTTCGTTTCACACTTTCATTGCTGCCCAGCTGGTGTAGAATACATCTGCATAATATGTGGCCATGTGGTCCAACCATCTACAGGATAGAAATTGAATGGAAGTGGACTGTGATGGTTGGTGGTGGTGGTGGTGGTGGTCATCCTCAGAGAAATTGTCCGTGTGGTGTGTTACTTGGAGAGAGATTTCCTTAGTGATTGTCTAACATGTTGCATGAATTGAGCTTGGGGGGGGGGGGGGGGGGGCGAAGAAAACTACTATTATACAGTCTCAAATTTGGAAAACGACTTTTAAAACAAAGTTGGACATAAGAATAAGGAAGAGTTTTTCATTTTGCAAAGAAAGAAAGAAATAAAACTTGACATGAAATCTCCCATTTGCTTTTCATTGTACAAGGTGCATTCAAGTTCTAAGGCCTCTGATTTTTTTTCTAATTAACTACTCACCCGAAATCGATGAAACTGGCGTTACTTCTCGATGTAATCGCCCTGCAGACGTACACATTTTTCACAACGATGACGCCATGATTCCATGGCAGCGGCGAAGGCTTCTTTAGGAGTCTTTTTTGACCACCGGAAAATTGCTGAGGCAATAGCAGCATGGCTGGTGAACGTGCGGCCACGGAGAGTGTCTTTCATTGTTGGAAAAAGCCAAAAGTCACTAGGAGCCAGGCCAGGTGAGTAGGCAGCATGAGGAATCACTTCAAAGTTGTTATCACGAAGAAACTGTTGCGTAACGTTAGCTCGATGTGCGGGTGTGTTGTCTTGCTGAAACAGCACACGTGCAGCCCTTCCTGGACGTTTGTGTTGCAGTGCAGGAAGGAATTTGTTCTTCAAAACATTTTCGTAGGATGCATCTGTTACCGTAGTGCCCTTTGGAACGCAATGGGTAGGGATTACGCCGTCGCTGTCCCAGAACATGGACACCATCATTTTTTCAGCACTGGCAGTTACCCGAAATTTTTTTGGTGGCGGTGAATCTGTGTGCTTCCATTGAGCTGACTGGCGCTTTGTTTCTGGATTGAAAAATGGCATCCACGTCTCATCCATAGGTCACAACCGATGAAAAGAAAGTCCCATTCATGCTGTCGTTGCGCGTCAACATTGCTTGGCAACATGCCACACGGGCAGCCATGTGGTCGTCCGTCAGCATTCGTGGCACCCACCTGGATGACACTTTTCGCATTTTCAGGTCGTCATGCAGGATTGTGTGCACAGAACCCACAGAAATGCCAACTCTGGAGGCGATCTGTTCAACAGTCATTCGGCGATCCCCCAAAACAATTCTCTCCACTTTCTCGATCATGTCGCCAGACCGGCTTGTGCGAGCCCGAGGTTGTTTCGGTTTGTTGTCACACGATGTTCTGCCTTCATTAAACTGTCGCACCCACGAACGCACTTTCAACACATCCATAACTCCATCACCACATGTCTCCTTCAACTGTCGATGAATTTCAATTGGTTTCACACCACGCAAATTCAGAAAACGAATGATTGCACGCTGTTCAAGTAAGGAAAACGTCGCCATTTTAAGTATTTAAAACAGTTCTCATTCTCTCCGCTGGCGGTAAAATTACATCTGCCGTACGGTGTTGCCATCTCTGGGACGTATTGACAATGAACGCGGCCTCATTTTAAAACAATGCGAATGTTTCTATCTCTTTCCAGTCTGGAGAAAAAATATCGGAGGCCTTAGAACTTGAATGCACCTCGTAACTGAAGGTTGTTTGATCTGTCACGTTTCATTTCTTGTGAAATCAGTGTTTAGCTAATGCTAACTTTGATTTGCTGATGATGATAGAGCTGTTTTTACCTTTAAAGTATGTGTGCATGTACATGCTAATGGGTAAGTGAATGTTTAACTTACAGACGTCCTAAATAGTGTAGCAGTTACGTTACTTGAAACTTTTCACTTAGCAGTTCTAGCTTTTAGGTGAGGATGACAGCAACTTTAAACAGTTGGAGACAGATAATTATCACAGGAAAATTCTAGAGATTATGCTAAATGTATGGAATAGTGCCAGATATATCAGAAGTTGACGAGCAGCCAATCACAACCATAAGGAGAACATACACATCTACTTACATACTTCACAGACCACCTTTCCTACTCGCATTTAGAATAAGAGAAAATTGACTGTTTGTATGCCTCTGCACCGGTCCTGATTTCTCTTGTTTTATCTTCATAGTCCTTATGCGATATGTATGTTGATGGCAGTAGAATTGTTCTGCAGCTGCTTCAAATGTCAGATCTCTAAATTTTCTCACGAGTGTTTTGTGAAAGGAATGTCTTCTTCCCTCTAGGAATTCACAGACTGCAGTGGGGCACTGTATCAAATGATTTTTGGAAACCTAGGAATACAGAATCTATCTGTTGCCCTTCATCCGTAGTTCACAGTAGATCATGTGGGGAAAAAGGCAATCTGAGTTTCACACGATCAGTACTTTCTAAAGGCGTGCTGATTCGTGAACCTAAGCTTTTCGGTCTCTAGCAAATTTTTTATATTCGAACACAGTCTGTGTTCTAGAATTCTGTGGCAAATCAATGTTAAGAATATTGGTCTGTAATTTTGTGGGTCCATTCTTTTACCCTTCTTATGTACAGAAGTCACTTTTCCAGTTGCTTGGGACTTTGTACTGAGTGAGAGATTTGCGATAAATGCAAGCTGAGTAAGGGGCTGAAGTCTTGGAGTACTCTCAGGAAAACCAAATTGGAATTCTATCTGGAGCTGATGATTTATTTTTTTAAACTCTTTCTGGTGCTTATCTATACTAGGGATGCTTGTTATTATTTCCATCCTAAGGGAGTTTGTGCGATGGTCAAACTGCTATTAGATTAGATTGACTTTCATTCCAATTGATCCATAGTGAGGAGGTCCTCCAGGATGTGGAACATGTCAGAAAAACAATAATACATGACAAATATTTACAACTGGAACAAATAAGCTCATGTACCTTCCACAGTTCCCAAGTGGCTGATCGTCATTTTTTTTAATGAATACTATATGAAAGAATCATTTTACAAACACTAATGCACTGAATTTAAAACGAAAAGGTTTTTTTTATTTATGAGGTGATAAACATGCAATAGAACTGCTAGAATACTTATTTACACACATTACTGCACTGAAATTGTGCAGAAGTGTGTGTGTGTGTGTGTGTGTGTGTGTGTGTGTGTGTGTGTGTAAAAGTAAAAATCTGTTGGTTCTACTGAGAAATTCATCAATGGAGTAGAAGGAGTTGGCCACCAATAAATCCTTTAGGCTTCTCTTAAATGGAATTTCATTGGTTATTAAGCTTTTTATGGCTGCTGGCAAGTTATTGAAAATGTGTGTTCCTGAATAATGCACACCTTGTTGTACAAGACTAAGTGACTTTAAATCCTTGTGAAGATTATTCTTATTTCTAGTATTTATTCCATGAATTGAGCTGTTGGTTTGAAAAAGTGATATATTTTTAATGACAAATTTCATTAAGGAATAAATAAACTCCTGGAAATGGAAAAAAGAACACATTGACACCGGTGTGTCAGACCCACCATACTTGCTCCGGACACTGAGAGAGGGCTGTACAAGCAATGATCACACGCACGGCACAGCGGACACACCAGGAACCGCGGTGTTGGCCGTCAAATGGCGCTAGCTGCGCAGCATTTGTGCACCGCCGCCGTCAGTGTCAGCCAGTTTGCCGTGGCATACGGAGCTCCATCGCAGTCTTTAACACTGGTAGCATGCCGCGACAGCGTGGACGTGAACCGTATGTGCAGTTGACGGACTTTGAGCGAGGGCGTATAGTGGGCATGCGGGAGGCCGGGTGGACGTACCGCCGAATTGCTCAACACGTGGGGCGTGAGGTCTCCACAGTACATCGATGTTGTCGCCAGTGGTCGGCGGAAGGTGCACGTGCCCGTCAACCTGGGACCAGACCGCAGCGACGCACGGATGCACGCCAAGACCGTAGGATCCTACGCAGTGCCGTAGGGGACCGCACCGCCACTTCCCAGCAAATTAGGGACACTGTTGCTCCTGGGGTATCGGCGAGGACCATTCGCAACCGTCTCCATGAAGCTGGGTTACGGTCCCGCACACCGTTAGGCCGTCTTCCGCTCACGCCCCAACATCGTGCAGCCCGCCTCCAGTGGTGTCGCGACAGGCGTGAATGGAGGGACGAATGGAGACGTGTCGTCTTCAGCGATGAGAGTCGCTTCTGCCTTGGTGCCAATGATGGTCGTATGCGTGTTTGGCGCCGTGCAGGTGAGCGCCACAATCAGGACTGCATACGACCGAGGCACACAGGGCCAACACCCGGCATCATGGTGTGGGGAGCGATCTCCTACCCTGGCCGTACACCACTGGTGATCGTCGAGGGGACACTGAATAGTGCACGGTACATCCAAACCGTCATCGAACCCATCGTTCTACCATTCCTAGACCGGCAAGGGAACTTGCTGTTCCAACAGGACAATGCACATCCGCATGTATCCCGTGCCACCCAACGTGCTCTAGAAGGTGTAAGTCAACTACCCTGGCCAGCAAGATCTCCGGATCTGTCCCCCATTGAGCATGTTTGGGACTGGATGAAGCGTCGTCTCACGCGGTCTGCACGTCCAGCATGAACGCTGGTCCAACTGAGGCGCCAGGTGGAAATGGCATGGCAAGCCGTTCCACAGGACTACATCCAGCATCTCTACGATCGTCTCCATGGGAGAATAGCAGCCTGCATTGCTGCGAAAGGTGGATATACACTGTACTAGTGCCGACATTGTGCATGCCCTGTTGCCTGTGTCTATGTGCCTGTGGTTCTGTCAGTGTGATCATGTGATGTATCTGACCCCAGGAATGTGTCAATAAAGTTTCCCCTTCCTGGGACAATGAATTCACAGTGTTCTTATTTCAATTTCCAGGAGTGTATATTGGGAAGCAGAAGTTAGTATCGCTAGTTCCCTAAACAGGCTTCTGCAGGATGTTCTTGAGTTCACACCACATATAACTCTTACTGCATGTTTTTGTGCCTGGAAAACTTTAGCTTGGTATGATGAATTACCCCAAAAAATAATCCCATATGACATTATGGAATGAAAGTAAGTGTAATATGCCAGCTTTTTCATTTTTATATCTCATTTGTCTGACACAATTCGCATTGCAAATAGAAATTTGCTAAGACGCTTCAGCAGTTCTGTGGTGTGCTCCTCCCAGTTGAATTTATTATCAAGCTGTAATCCCAAGAACTTAACACTGTCCACTTCTTCTATCTGCTTGTCATTGTATTTTAGGCATATACTCATGGGACACTCCTTACGAGTTCTGAACTGAATGTAGTGTGTTTTTTCAAAGTTTAGTGACAAAGAATTGTATAGGAACCAGTGATTAATGTCAACAAATATTTTATTAGCCGATCTTTTTAAGACTACACTTGAGTTGCTATTTTTTGCAATGTTTGTATCATTGGCAAACAAAACGAACTTTGCCTCTGGTAATGTTACTGATGAAAGGTCATTCGTATACACAAGAAAAAGTAAGGGCCCTAAAATGGAACCTTGTGGGAACCCACATGTAATTAGTTCCCAGTTGGATGATGCCTGATAGCATAATACATGTCTCTTTCCTAATAAGACCCTTTGTTTCCTGCCAGAGATATAAGATTTGAACCATTTTGCAGCATTTCCTGTTACACTACAATTTTGTAATTTACTTGAATGGATATTGTGATTTACACACTCAAATGCCTTTGACAGATGACAAAATATACCAGTTGCTTGCAGTTTTTTCTCTAATGAATTAAGCACATTTTCACTGTAAGTGTAGATAGCCTTCTCAATATGAGAACCCTTTACAAATCCGAACTGCAACTTTGAAAGTATGTTATTTGAGATAAGATGGTTATAAAGCTGATTGTACATTACTTTTTCTAAAAATTTTGAGAATTCTGGCAAAAGTGAAATTGGACAGAAATTTGATGCTATTTCTTTATCTCCTTTCTTAAACAGTGGCTTATCTTCAGCATATTTCAGTCATTTAGGAAATATTCCACTGATTAACGAACTGGTTACACAGATAGCTTAATATGTTACTTAACTGAGAATTACATTCCTTAATTAACTTCGTTGATATTTCATCACACCTACTAGATGTTTTTGATTTTAAAGATTTCATGATGGACATTATTTCTGCTGGGGTAGTGAGGGTAAACTTCATATTATGGAAGTTACTTGAAATGTCTGGTCTGAGGTATTCCATAGCAGCAGCTACAGAACCTGAAAACCCCATCTTTTAAATAACAGTTATAAAATGTTTGTTGAAAAGTTCTGCAACACTATACACTTGTCACCAATGTATCATTTACTCTTAATGCTATTTGTCCCTCTTCATGTCTGGTTCTACCAGTCTCCTCCTTCACTATGTCCCATATTGTCTTTATTTTGTTATCTGATAGGACTATCTTTTCCTTGTAATATATTTGCTTTGATGTTCGTATTACAGTCTTTAATATTTTGCAGTATTTCTTGTAATGTGCTATAGCATCAACACCAGAACTGTTTCGGATTGACAGATACAGTTTTCTTTTTGTTTTACAAGATACCCCTATTCCTTGAGTAATCCATGGCTTCTTTGTAGACTTTACTCTAACCTTGGTTAATTTTGGGGGAAAACAGTGTTCAAATAAGGTAAGCACTTTATTAGCAAAAGTATTATATTTTTCATTCATGCCATGAGTACTGTAAACATCAGTCCAGTTAATGTCTCTGAGAAGTGTCCTAAAATAATCAATTTTTGGCTTATTGATTACCCTCTTGAGCTCAGAGTTAACAGATTTTATATACTGTTCAGTATTAACATTTAACAGAAGTAACTGCATGTCATGGTCTGAGAGGTCGTTGACTGTTGGTTTTGTAATATAATTTTGTTCATTGGACTTTTCTATGAAGATATTATCAATGGCTGTTTGTGAGCAATTGGCTACCCTAGTGGGGAACTTAACAGTGGGAATTAAGTTGAATGATAGTGTTACTAACTCAAATACGTTCTTATTGGGAGAGTCTTTAGGAAATCTACATTGAAATCACTAGCAACCCCTATTTCTTTGTTTTTGGTTGTTAAATGGACCAGTACAGCTTCAAGGTGGTTTATGAACAGATTAAAGTTACCTGCAGGTGCTTGAATACACTTAATATTATGAAGGATTTTTTGTGAAATTCTTATTCTGTTGCACATGCTTCCATATGATGTTCTAAGCAAAATTTATGAATGTATATGTTCTTAAATTTATGACAGTTCCTGATGAATGTGGCAACTCCTCCTTTCTCCATTTCTGCTCTACAAAAGTGAGATGCTGAACTAAACCCTGTAACACACAAAAGTTCTATACCAGTGGTCACATGATCGTCAGAGAGGCAGATTATGTCAGCTGGGTTTGAGGACTCTAATTAATCTATGCAGATAATTAATTCATTAATTTTATTTCTCAGCCCTCAAATATTTTGATGCAATAAAGATAGCTGACACTTAATATTGACCGAGTTAAAATTGGGTAGAGTTAAAATATCTGCTGGTTGTTGAAAATTCTTAACCAATAGCTGTTTATGCTGATGTAATAAGCTAGAATTATGTTTTTTGGTTTCTTTCTCAAACTGAAGGTTTGTCTCAGTCCTAAATTTTCTTAAAATTTGGTTTCTTCCTGTCCTTTCTACCCTAAAAAGGGTCTTTTCTGAACCCTATAACCACTGGTATTTTATCCCTGATGACAGTGCCTCCACCCTTCAACTTTCCTGTTGTTTTCCCAGCCAGTTTACCCTTTCCTTTCCTGTTGAGGTGAAGGCCATGCCTAGTATAATCCCACCTATTGAGAGAATCAACAGGAACCACACCAATGTGTGACCCTGCACCCGACATAAGCAGCCGTTCCAACTCCTGATTAACTCTCGTGACAGAAGAGTTCAAATGAGGTCGGTCATGGTGCCCAAGAACAAAGTCAACACTAGTATGCTTCGATGCCCATGCATTCTTTGCCGGATCACACTCTGTACTGTACCCAGGGTCTTTGTTAGTACTATTACCTGACCCACTCTCTGTAACCACAGTGCCTTGCCTAGTGAAATCTTTGCAAAGTGGTCCTAAATCCTCTGTCACCTGCTCCAGACCAGCACTAGGTTTAAAAAAAATTGGTGACCTAGTATTCTAATCCTAGTTCATCCTGCAAAAGTTGGCCAACATCTCTTCCATGGGAACTACCTGACAACAACACTTTCTTTCTCTTTTTACCATATGACTAGTCATTCTGCGTGAATCATTTCTAAAATTTGGTCTTACCTTTTTAAATTACCACACTAGACTGGTCGAATGACTGGATAGAAGACTTTGATCCACTTGGTGATTTTACGTAGGACCAGAATTTTCTCAGGTTCTGGGCAAGATCTTTTGTTGAGGTACGATGGTGGACGTTATGGTATGCGTCATACATTGATCTTTTTACACGTGCACGGATTTGTGCTACCTTTTGACTATTGTAATTTGTGTGTTCTTTTTTGAACAGTGTGTGCAACAGTCTCTGCTACCTCAGCGTTCTCCAGATTTTGTTATTAAACCATGGTGGATCTTTTCTTTCCGTACTCAGCACGTACTTCTCCAGAGTATGATTTACAAACACTTTAAACCTTCCCCATAAGTCCTCTACATTTGTTACATTGGAACAAAATGTCCCTTCATTGTCTGAGTGGAATGCTAGCAACTGCTTATCTGCTCTTTCTAGCAAAAATGTGCTCCTAATCTTCTTTATGGATTTATTAACTTTAGTAACCATTGTTGCTATGATAATGAACTCTAATCCTTGTCTCTGTACTGACACTGTCGATAAGGTCAGGTCTGTTGGTAGCTACAAGGTCTTTTATATTTCCATTGTTTGTAGGCTTTTGAACTGTATGCTCAAGAAAGTTTTCGGAAAACATGTTCGGTACTATTTCACAAGACTTGTCTATCCATACCTCCTACAATGACTACATAGACATCTCAGTCATACTCCATGGTTTAATTATTTCCAACTAAATTGCATGCTCAAGGTATTTCCACACTTACTGAGCATGAACTTTCTTTGAGTGATTCTTAAACTGTTACAGTGGAAGCAGATGGGCGGTGAAAATAGCCAGCAATGGTGAAAATATCCAACAATAAACTTGAGGCAAGTAAAACTGTCTTTTCTTGCTGCAACTGTAATTTATTTTTCCCAGATGAAATTCGCCTTCCTCTTACTCTTAACGCATCTCAGTGGGATCTAGAACGATACAGTTTTGTTATTTTTGGATTATCACACAGTTCATGCCACATTTTTTATGTAAATAAATACTTACTTACAGTTTGTTGGCATCTGCATTTCCTCTCATTTAGTTAGAGGTCGCACTAGCACTTTATTTCAGTATCCTGACCAGATGAGAGGAAACACAGATGCCAACAAACTTTAAGTAAGTACCTATTTACACAAAAAATGTGATGTGAACTGTTTGATAATCTAAAAATAACAAAACTGTAGCATCCTAGATCCCACTGAAGATATGTTAGATTGAGAAAACGGCAAACACATCTGGGAAAAACAAATTAGTTGCAGTAAGAAACAGTGGTTTTATTTACAAAACAAATAGTTCTGTGTTTGCTGCAGAGGATGGTCATGCAAACAAACTTGTTGATGCAAGTACTCTGGTACTGCGCAGCTGCTTCCTTTGTGTAGTGCACCTTTAACCCATAAAGGGGAGTCCTACAATTCTCATCAAATAGGAGCTATATGAAAGGAGTAAACATTCTGATACTTGAATGATAGTCGTTAAACTTTTTCTGCATTATTCATGAAATATAGTATGTCTGAATTGCATTTCTTAATGGATTAGTCTCACACATGTTAATGTTGTGGGTGTCTTATAGCCTTCCCTTATTTTTGCTAGGGGAAGATGGTTGTAGCGGTGAGAGTGATATGTTGTGAATGTCTGATCGGATGTAATGCATTTGTGTGCTATTGATGTCTAACTGTTGAAAATAAAGTGATTTTGAGTAGCTAATGAAGGACTCGTAGTTTTCTTGGAAAGAAAGTTTGAAGAAAGTGAAGTGTGTAAAATGTTCACACAATTTTTTAAACAGTGGAAAATCCAGAGTGGAATAATGACAATATTATGAAAGGGAAATGTTGAGTTGCAGGTACACACAATAAAAAGACTGCTAAATAAGTAAGCTTTCGACCAAAAAGCCTTCTTCCAAAGTAGACAGCGCACACCAACATGCACGGGTGGGAGCGCGCATGCGCTCTCTCTCTCTCTCTCTCTCTCTCTCTCTCTCTCTCTCTCTCTCTCTCTCTCTCTCCCTCCCTCTCTCCCCCCTCTCTCCCCCCCCCCCCCTCTGCAAACTTCTGGGTGCATTAGAAGATCTTTTACTCAGTTTTAATCTGGTGGGTATTTTGAAAGTGCGTTACTTACCTATTACTGTGGTGCCTAATGTTAAGCTAATGAAATCACTGGGCTATAAATTAATCTGTCCTGGAGTTCACAGCTGAGCAGAACTACACATTTGAGGAGTGTTATTTAATTTGTTCTCTATTTGAAAACAAAATTGTTGTGATGTTGTTAAAGTGAATCTTTCTAGTTGCATTGCACATTATCTTAGTTTCTTAATGCTGTTCTCTTTGTTGTTTCTGCACAGATTTATTACAGCAGATCAATGCGACACCATCAAATTCCCATGAACAAGAAGAAGCTCCCAGAAAACGCAAGAATACAGGTAATTATGAGCTTTCATTTCTTATTTTATAAATTATATGTTAACTGATTGATGGTGAATTCATCTTGTGGAGTAGGCCACATGAATCAAAAGGTGTTTTTGCCAATTTTGATTCATGTAAGGATCATTTTTAGGCCTGAAGGACTGCTACTGTGGAAAACAGTTTGCCGGTTGGTATTGTATTAATTGACAACCCGCTTTTTACAGTGGCTGCCCTTTGTAGCTGCCATTCGTGTTTGAAGATTATCCAGATGAGAATCAAATGTGGTAAAAAATTTAAAAAATGTAATCAAGACAGGGTGCTCTTTTAAAAGCACATCAGTGTCCTGGTGATCTCTCAACGTTGTCACAAATGAGATCATCTGATGAAATTAAGGTAGAGAAGCTGATACCTCAGTTGTATTAATTACTATTCATGTTATAGTTTGACTTCAAAATATGCCTTTAGGAGACAGTCGTCTTTAAAACTACACAAGGCAGTGTTTTACAGTGACTGAACATGTGCACCATGAACCTTTGAATTAACAACTTTTAAACACTTCACAGGATTTCAAGAAATGATATCTCAGATGATAGCATTGCACTATAGGTATCCATCCCTGACAGCTGTGTATGTGTATTTATTTTAACTCTTGATTTATTACATTTTTATATCTTTTCATTGTGCAAATGCCTGTCAGAAAATTGCAGTCTCCACAACAACGCAGCAAATGAATGCAGCATAAATATCATGTATCTTGTCATACTTGTGTATTTATTTAATGACTACATTACTATTTTTGCCAGATATTTCTTTAACTACTGAGGTTGTGGTAGACTGGAAAGATAAGGCACAGGAGATTTATTTTTGTACAAGGTTGGGAAGATAATTACAGTCTGTGAAGGTGCCAGGGAAACCTTCGGTATATTTCGAGAGGGACTGCTCGTCACTGGAGATGCGATGACCATGGGCAGCTAGGCTGTATGGATGGGACTTCTTGGTGTGGAACGGGTGGCAGCTGTCAAAGTGGAGGTATTTCATGTGGTTAGTAGGTTTGATACGGGCAGAGATACTGATGCAGCCATCTTTCAGGAGGAGGTCAACACTGTTGGATTGATTAGGGCCAGGTGAAGCAAATAGGGGAGAAGCTGTTGAGGTTCTGGAGGAATGTGAATAGGGTGTCCTCATCCTCGATTCAGATCTCAAAGATGTGATAAATGAATCTGGACCAGGTGAGGGGTTTAGGATTCTGGGTGTTCAGGAAGGATTCCTGTAGATGGCCCATGAATAGGTTTGCATAGAATGGAGCCGTGTGGGTGCTCATAGCCATACCCCGGCATTACCTACAAGGTAATGCCTTCAAAAGAGAAGTAATTGTGGGTGAGGATATACTTGGTCATGGTGACTAGGAAGGTGGTTGGTTTCTAATTCATCGGGCGATGGGAAAGGCAGTGATTAACGGCGGTAAGGCAATGGGCATTAGAGATGTTAGTGTAAAGGGAGGTGGCATCAATAGGGACGAGTAGTGCACCATTTGGTAAAGGGACAGGAACTGTGGATAGTCGGTGGAGGTAATGGTTGGTATTTTTATATATAATGGAAGGTTCTGGGTAATAGGCTGAAGGCACTGGTCTACGAGGGCAAAGATTCTCTCAGTAGGCACAAGTAACCAGCACAGCATCTGTAGTGTTGAGCTGTCCCTCTCAAAATATGCCGAGATTCTCACTAAGGCCTTAACAGATTGTTATTATCCTCACAAGCTCGTACAAAAACAAATCTCCCACACATTATCTTTCCAGTCTCCCACAACCACCCAAAGTCTCACCATCCGGTCACAGAGGTGCAGTCCTCTCGTAACTCAGTACCATCCAGGACTGGAGCAACTGTATTACATTCTCCGCCAGTGTTTCATGTACCTCATGTGCCCTGAGATGAGGAATGTCCTGCCTACTATCCTTACCACCCCTCTCACAACGGTATTCCGCCCTCCACCGAACCTACACAATGTCCTCGTCCATCCCTACACAACCCCTACTCCCAACCCCTACCCTCACGGTTAATATACCTGTAATAGACCTGGATGCAAGACCTGTCCCATACATCCTCCCACCACCACCTACTCCAGTTCAGTCACAAACATCACCTGTCCCATAAAAGGCAGGGCTGCCTGTGAGACAGCAGGGCTACCTGTCATGTAATCTTCAAGCTAAGCTGCAATCATTCTGCTGCATTCTATGTGGGTATGACAACCAACAAGCTGTTGGCCATCAACAAATTGTGGCCAAGAAACAAGTGGACCAACCTGTTGCTGAGCACACTGCCCAACACAACATACTCCATTTCAATGATTGCTTCTCAGCCTGTGCCGTATGGACCCTTCCCACCAACACCAGCTTTTCTACGTTGCACAGATGGGAACTCTCCCTGCAATATATCTTACGTTCCCGTATCCCTCCTGGCCTCAAACTGCGTTAGTCATTTTTCTCACTCATCCAGCCCCTTCCCTGTTCCCATTCCAGCATTACACAGCCCTCATTCCACCAATGCACACAGTCTTTTTACTTCTCTCCTTTTCCGCAACACTCTCCCCTCTCCCCTGCCCTCTGTGTACCTTCCAACTGCACATAGCTGCCCTACCCTCTCTCCACCTCATGGTTGTACTTCACTGTAACCCATCCCTACCACACTATCCCTCCCCCTCCCACCCCCAGCATCCTCCTTACCCCCACCCAGTTGCCACTCTGCTGCTGTTGCTCGCTGTGTGGCTTTAGTGCCAGAGGCTGTGTGTGTGTGTGTGTGTGTGTGTGTGTGTGTGTGTGTGTGTGTGTGTGTGTGTAAAGCTGGTATTGTGACAGTCTTTTTATTGTGCCTATCTGTGTCTCAGCATCTCCGCTACGTGGTAAGTAGCAACTTTTATTTTCACAATATTGTTACAAACCTTTATTTATATTTATTGTTCATGGTCTGATGTGAGTTAGACTGAATGTTTATAACATTTATTTATTTAAATATTGTTATACTATATTAGTTTAGTGCAGGAAGTGGTCAGGTTGAGTCAAATCTTGTGGTGAGGATGACCTTCAGTGAATGGAAAAGCAGGCGGCAGCAAATGCCACTGGAATCAGGTGGAGATAACTTTTTCTTTTCAAGTCGTCCATTCAGGTGAGCCTTATACATTAGTTCTTGAAGAATGCAGACCTGCTGGTGATATAGTGCACTTATTCAATCGTATGGGTGATTGATTCTGGGCAGCAAATGGATGCTACAATACTCTATAGACAGATACCTAGTTGGCATCCAAGTCAGTTGGTAAAGATTCTAACAAAAAATAACCAGAGTAAAAGAAAAGTACTCACAAAACCTATGTGAGTACAAGATGACACACTGTGTGTCTTTAATAAACCACAGTTCAGTGTACTGTAAACTGATCTCATGAACACTTGAATTAGTTAAGATTGTTGACAGAAGAAAGAAAATTGTTAATATGCTCAGAAGGTACATTTTAAACATTCAACTGTTTTTTATTCAGAGGATAAATTAAAGTGTTTTCCTTTTAGTGATGTAGTATTTTTTGATAACGATTGCAGTTACCTTCCAGTTTTGAACTGCTGGTTCTTCATTTAATGTCCAGAATAATGTTGCAGTTCCTCTTATCAAGGACTTCTTCTCCACTTCAGCTGTACCTGTGTTGGAGATCATAAAACTCTTATATATTTTAACTTCCTATCAATTAATAGACAGAGATCCATATTAAATCTGATTACATTGCTCCTTAAGATACAAAAATATAACACTTCATAAGATCTGAATTCGTACATAAATGACATTACGTGCACTGTAACAACATCCGTATTTAACAGTTCAGTTCCAATCTGATAGACAGGATCCGAAATCCTCTCAAAGTTATCGAAGGTGTGCCTTGCTTCTCCAAGCTGGGACATGTCTGCGTGGAGTCAGTATCCCATCAGCAGGTGCCAGAAAGCAAACTGCCATCACCCATCTTACCACCTTGAAGATGCCATCCACAAAGTCAAATGCACAAAAGTTTAATGTGGTGTCAGTGTTAGCCTTTACCTCTTATTCTCATCCTTTTTAGCAGACACACTCCCTTCAAACTATATTTGCAATGGCAGTAAGTCTATAAGCCTTCAATTTCTCAAACTATTAGTTTGTGCGCCTGATATGCAAAAACAGAAGGTCCTTATTTTTCCATTTAGTCTGAAAGAAATCCTGCACCATCATCTTTGACTTCAAAAATCTTTTGAAAACCAAAACATAGAGACCTAAAACATGCCACAGGATTAACTTCCAAGTGACTCTTTAGTTTTAAACCAGAAAGGTTTTGAATGTCTTCTAAAATTATTACTGCTTGCAGATAAGTCATCTTTCTAGCACATGCTATCCTTTAAAAATGTTACCATCCTTGAAGTTTTCATATTGCACATTGCTGATTATTGTTTCTTGGGCTGTGTCAAAGAGACATCAAACTATCATAAGCAATCTCGTCAATTAAAGAGTACCCATCTTGTGCATTTAGAGTAAAATGGACTGCTTCCAGGCTTGCTGTTAATACAAGAACCCACTTATAAGTTCTACATATAGCCAGTCAGCATTTAAATACTGACCATACATCCCAGATAGATATACTTATAGAATATCTTCTGTGGAAGATTATTAGTTTATATGTACATAATAATGTTTTCTTTCTTTTGAAATTAAACCTAGATAATGCCACCTAACACCAAATGTTGCAGATTGAGAGTTAGTATTTCTACATACTGGTACATATTGGCAAATAGGCATATGAGTGTTTTATACGATTGTGTAATCTAGGATATAGCTGTGAGGATTATTTGATAAGACTGGTAAATTTCTGTGAGGTGGTGGTGGGGAAAAGGGGGGGGGTACTTAAATGATATCGTTTATACGTATGATTCGTGTAGTCATACCGTGTCAGGCAGTTAACTGCTGATAACCATCTGGAGTAGTCATTGTAGCTACTAATGTGGAATATAGAAACAGTTTTGTGCTATTGTAAAGTTGTTTCATTTGAAGTGCTGGACTGCTGCACAGCTTAAAACTTGAGTGAATGGAGCTTGTGGGGACAGAGTAACAGCTCTGGAAACAATTTATTTTTCAATTTAACAGGGCAAAGTGGCTATAGAAATACTGAACACCAAAAACTCTGTGACAGACCAACAATCTACTTTCTGTATAATACAGCATGGCATTTGATGTTAAGAAGTGGTCCCTATCTTGCACACAGACAGCTCTTGAAGGACAGGCTGTTCCTGAAACAAACAGGCACTCGTATTTACATGAAACAGAGATGATACATGAAGGTAACAATGGCTTAAATTGTTTTATATAATTGAAACAAGAATTGTCTTCCTGTGAGCCGAACCGTGTTATTTGCTATCTAGTGTTGCTACATATGCAGCCAAAATACCAAATAAGTTACAGTTGTTGGTGATAGAGTTTATTGGTTTTAACTCCATGATGGATTTTACCACAGTTTACTCTAGAAGTTTCAATTAAGATTCAGTATAGTTCGGTTATATCTTGTTAACAAAGCATTCAATTTCTATTTGTTGTCTTCATTCTTTCATACGAATGTTTGCATCTTGTTGCCAAATGCGATAAAAGTTGGGGACTTTGTGCTCGTGTATTAGGTTGTTCCACTGTTTGAAAGGTATTGAATAGCATATTACCAACCCTTCTGGTGGATCATTATGGTCTTTAGTAATCAAGTGAAATATGTCTGGCACCATTAAAACAGCAAGGTAATAAATTTAAGCAAAAATCATAACTGCTGTTGTGTTCTAATTAGAAACATCCAAGTACATCCTGTTACACATATTTAGAACAATGGAAAAGAAAGAAAGATGTTAAAACAATACAAAAATTGGTAAGCGATGCATGGGGCTTAGACACCATTACCGTACAAGTAAACTTACAGACAGACTGTTTGGCTTAGTTAGTAGAAAATATTTGCCATGCTGTTATAGACCTAGACAAAGACATGTTTTTCTTTGCTAGGAAGGATACATGTTGTTGTCAATTTTAATTGTTTACAGTACAGAATCCTCCATTTAGCACTGGACCTCAGTGAGTATATAAGTAGTTGGAATATTTTGCTCCTTATGCTTTCGGACCTCAGTAAAAACACTGCAGAATGGCAAAGCACTTTTAAAGGAATGCTATTTATTTTTCAGTTGCAGAAATGATGAGCTAGTTTGAAAAACTTATTGTCATAATGGGCATACAATCAGCTGCTTGAGTTCAAATGTGCTTTCACCTTTTCATTGTTCCCAAACCTTAAACATCTAAGGTTTGGATCCAGTAATGTGGTCAGTGCCATGTTTTACACTATACACTGCTGTTTATCAACAGGGTCGCAAGACAGATTATCATGAAAACAATATGCCGCATGCAGTGCTTTAATCTTGTGAATCACCCTAATTATGAAAGTTTGTCCAAGACATCATTTCAGCTATCAGCAGTTGGAAAGGTGAAATGGAGAGAAAATGTGGTACCAACTTCCAATCAGTAGCATTCAGTGTTTTCACAGTGTTTTGGAAAGGTTCGCTGGGAACAGTGATACTCTTTCTATAGTCATAAATAAAAGAAAACATTATGAAAGTGTTGTTTTATCATGTTTCCACCTCCTGAATGAAATTGTGCTATGGCTGGCCCGCTGCAAACAATATGTTCTTCTTTGTCAAGCTTCTTGATTAAAAAGATCATGCAGATATCTCTTATTTTGTGTAGTTTAGAAACATAGAGTATACTGTAACTTGTTTGATCACTTCACAACAAGATATAGGGAACTAAGTGCAACATGTTAAATCCTGAACTCCAGTAATGCACTTGGCAACAGCTTTCATGTTAGCAGCACTCTCAGTTACAATATTTGCAACATTAGCATTTAGATACCATTCTTTTATAGTTTCAACAACTGATGCTGAATTTAGAGGTGTTTGAGCTTTCATGGAATGTGCAGGTTTCAGCGACAGTGGCACATATCACGTATGAAATGGCGTTTCACAGAAAAATGTGATTTAGTGTTCTGAGATGTCCACGTTATAGTCGTTAAAGGTCCATACTAAGCAGCAGGTTACCTTAACTTCAATATCCTTTCTATTGCACTCATATACATTTTCTGTCAATGGTCTCACTGGAACTTTGAAACTAGTATCCTTGACTGCTGATAATGACGGGTACTATGTAGTTGCTATTCTAACACTTTATCAGTTTTTGTCTGCATCAGTGTTGCTTAGAACAAGAATGACATACTTGGCAAAAAAGAATTGGAGTTTTTCAACAAGATACCTGTAGAAATTTGTGAATGAAAGGTGTCACAAAAAAATGAAAAGTGTCACAATGAATATGATCTATTATGATAATAGCTGAAATAACTGTTTAATTTGACATAATATTCAGCCTTGGTGCCTCTTGTTGGCCTTGAATATTTGTGCTAAGTGAGATAACAGTATTATGAATTTTCACTATGTGCATTTCACTAGTATTTTCTGGAAGTAGAGTAGTCCTAAGCCCATGACCTTTATCTACCTGATATTGATAATGTATGCAAAATTCACACAAATGATGGGTACCAAATGATAATTAAATAAAAACTGTAGCTCCATAATAAGAAAATGTGCTTTCACAGTACTGGTGTACTGAACTAGCTGTAGTGTCATGTGCTAGAAAGAAAATCATACAATTAGAGAACATAGATATCAGAATGATGAATTTGTTGAGATGGTATTTCTGAATGAATGTGAAATAAATTAAGGAATAGCATTATTTTCGTACTACGAGAACTCTTTTTGCAAATTAGAACAAACACAGAGGAGTGTCTGCTTTGTAGGTTGGTGATAGGCTTTAATACTACAAAAGAATGTTTGAACATAGTGTTTAGTCATGTTTGCAGATAATATTTTAAGGGAGGCCCTTTTTTCAATAAAAACAAAACTAGTAAAGATGCAGTAACCTATTTTTTATTTCACTCTTCACTCCTTAGACAATTTTTCTTTATGATTTCCTCTGTTATTTAAACATTTATCAACAGATTCTACTAATTTTGTTATGCCCACATTGAGGACATCAGCTGCAGATGAATACAACCAATATGCAGTTGCTTTTTTCACTTCTTCATTGGAGTTAAAACTGCTGACCAGTGAGAAACTCCCGTGAGGCAGCAGTACAGTTGGTGATCGCTCAGTGCAAGGTGCAGGTTGAAGGGTATGTGATCCATTTGTTCACATCCAAAGCATGTTACTAACCATTATGTTTAATCAGCAGAACATAAATTGTCGTGCAGCGACAAAACTCCAAATGACACAAGAAAACATTCTTATTCTGTATAGTGTGCCTAAGGTCATACAGAAAGCACCTGAATTTGTTCTCCCTTGTGGTATAGACTATATAGAAAATCAGTGCTGTGCCAAAACACAATTGCCATTATCTTGTGTGGTGAAATTACCTCATCACATTTCCTTTTGTTGGAGAATTTGTGTGTCACCATTCGATTGATGGCTGCTTTGTTTCTGTTGTTAGGCCAGACACCAAGGTCTCATCCCTTGTGACAGTATGGTCCAGAAGTTCACCTCATTCATTTCTGTTTCTGTTGGGTCAGAAATTTTCAGAGCACTGCCCATTCTCCCAATCTGCCTTGAGAAAGTAGCTTAGTTAGCCAAGAGAAAGTAGCTTAGTTAGCCAAGTCAGACACAGTTTGCTAAACTGCAAGTTTTGAAAAATGATTCTCTAAAGCACTGATACCGAAAATGTGGAAATCATGAATCATTCGTCTCCATTAATTTTTTTGCCTCAGTTGTGTGTACATATCAGTTTTTGATTACAGAAAGGTGTCTGTCATGTTTTAATCATGAACATAGTCTAGCATGTCCTTAATTACTTAAATGTTTATGTACTGTACTGTCACTTTTTGTTTTGAGGCTGTATGTCTCATGTCTGGCAGTAGCTGTCCTCACTCTCAAAAACTAAATCATACTTCTTATTTCACAGTTGCTGAGCAGTTCAAATGCTTCAAACATTTCTCTCACAGTACAAACAGTATAAAGTGATAAATCAACTGCAAATTGGGTCTGCTTTGAGTAAGGAAAGCTGGGAGCAAGTGCACAAAATGTACACAACTGCGCCAAGTTTGTTCCTGTTTACAAAATACCCATCACAGTTGAAACAGCAGTCAGAACAATGCAAAGTACAATGAATGTGTGTGTGCTAAAGAAAATAAAGATGATTTTGTCAGTTGGTTATCACTGGGTTTAGGGACTCTCAGGGTATAATCCTTGTAGATCACATGAAGAACAAAACTGGGAACTGCTACGCCTTATAGTTCAATCATTTGAAAAATGGGCTAACTGTAAAGGTGACATTTAACTGGGACACAACACTGTCTCACGCTAAAGCATTCACAATGCAGAAGTACATGGAATGTGCACTGTTTTTCAGACGTAGTGCCAGACACCATGTTGCTATATTTTACAGTATTGCAAGACTATTATGTGTACAGTATGAAAAAATTACCTACTGAACCAAATGTTTAAGCCCATATTGAACTGTTAAAGATTTTTGACAAATCATTTTTAAAAGTTAAGGCCACATTCTGCCTTCTACACACATCAAAAAAGTTTTGTGTCACCTGGATTCCGAGAATTCCAGAACCTGTACAGAAAATTGGAAGAGAGATCAACATAAACATCACTTCTGCCCTTTTTATTGCTCATGAAAACCACACATTGCATGTCGTACCACCATACAGCGAGACCTTCAGAGGTGGTGGTCCAGATTGCTGTACACACAAGTACCTCTAATGCCCTGTAGCACATCCTCTTGTATTGATGCATGCCTGTATTTGTCATGGTGTACTATCCACAAGTTCATCAAGGCACTGTTGGCCTAGATTGTCCCAGTCCTCAATGGCGATCAGATGTAGATCCCTCAGAATGGTTGGTGGATCACATCATCCATAAACAGCCCTTTTCAATCTGTTACAAGTGTGTTCGATAGGGTTCACGAAAAACATGCTGGCCACTGTAGTAGGGCGACGTCATTATCCTGAAGGAAGTCATTCACAAGATGTGCA
The DNA here is from genome assembly GCF_023864345.2 of Schistocerca serialis cubense. Classification (NCBI taxonomy): domain Eukaryota; kingdom Metazoa; phylum Arthropoda; class Insecta; order Orthoptera; family Acrididae; genus Schistocerca; species Schistocerca serialis. The sequence goes on from NC_064638.1 coordinate 704,662,459, forward strand.
TGATGGGTGGCAAATTGTCGATGAAGACCAATGCCTTGCCAATATGATGCCGATACGATTGCACTATCGGTCGGAGGATGGCATTCACTTATCGTACAGCCATTACGGCACCTTCCATGACCACCAGCAGCGTACGATAGCCCCACATAAAGCCACCCCAAAACAGATGGGAACCTCCACCTTGCTGCACTAGGTGGACGGCGTGTCTAAGGCATTCAGCCTGACCGGGTTGCCTCCAGACAGGTCTCGGACGATTGTCTGGTTTAAGGATACGCAACACCCATCAGTGAAGAGAATTTGGTGCCAATCCTGAGTGGTCCATTTGGCATCTGTGCCCCCTGCATGGTGTTGTGGTTGCAAAGATGGACCTCACCATGGACGTCGGGAGTGAAGTTTAGCATCATGCAGCCTATTGCGCACAGTTTGAGTCATAACATGACGTCCTGCGGATGCACAAGAAGAATTATTCAACATGGTGGCGTTGCTGTCAGGGTTCCTCAGAACCATAATTCGTAGGTAGCTGTCACCCACTCCTGTCTCTCTGTATCTCCTCCATGTCCGAACAACATTGCTTTGGTTCACTCAGAGACACCTGGACTCTTCCCTTGTTGTGAGCCCTTCCTGGCAAAAAGTAACAATGCGGATGCGATTGAACCACGGTATTGACCATCTTGGCATGGTTGAACTACAGACAACACGAGCTGTGTACCACCTCCTTGGTGGAATGAGTGGAACTGATGGGTTGTCAGACCCCCTCTGTCTAATAGGTGCTGCTCATGCATGGTTGTTTACATCTTTGGGCGGGTTTAGTGACATCTCTGAACAGTCAAAGGAACTGTGTCTGTGATACAATATCGACAGTCAACGTCTATCTTCAGGATTTCTGGGAACAAGGGTGATGTAAAACTTTTTTTGATATGTGTACATATACCTTTCACAAAAGTACCATAGTACACAATTAAAGGTTTTATAAAACATCTTTTGTAAGTGATGATCTAAAATGTAAATTTTATCTTAGCCATGGGGAAAAGTGCCTTTTGTTCTCTAAAAGGGTTTACCTAATGTTTTCCAAACTTATCAAATAATTATATTAAACATTTGCAAAAGTAACTGCTCAGTTGCTCTTGAAATTTGGAAGAGACTGTGTGCAAAGACATTTTAAGGGGAATTACTACTATGTATTATTCCTAAGATTACTAACTTGAAATAGATGCCTTGGGAAAAATGTTGCTATTAGTGGGAAGGTACGTCAGACATGTCTACCCCATGACCTGTCATGATTATTTTGGCATAGCATGTTGAAGTTCCTCTGTGCAGATTGCACTGTACGTAATAAGATTAAGTCTGCTGGCTACTGTGTATAAATACCAGTTGTTAGAAAATCTTCACATTTTCGTGTGAAAACGCGCAGGTTCGAAGGTTAAGCCTTATTTGATGCAACAGTTATATCCAGTGATATTTATAAGAGGAAACCTCATAGTAAAATTGCCTAATTCTGTATAAAAATCTTAAATGTGTAAATGGTTTCATCACTGCATAAGTATAAAGACCAGGATCAAAGTTTATTACTTGGCATCTAAGAAAAGCATTATTAATCACATGGAATTTGAGATGAGAAAGAGCAACTTAAAAAGTGTTTACTGTTAGGTGTCCAGAGTTCAAATGAAAATGTCCAGAGTACAAATATATTTTCATTTGGACAAAAATGGAATTTCATTGTTGTGTTAAATACTCTGGAAAACAATCTAAACCGGACTCATAGAAAATTTTGAAGTTATGTATCAGGTCTTCACTCCATTGTATAAAAACTGTCAGATAATCTTTGCAAACTGTTCATTGAGGTATTGCCTTGGAGGAATATATTATCTCTAGAGGGTATAGAACAGCTTATTAGCTACTTAAAAAGATGACTGAAACTTGACTTTTTATCTGATGATCCAGTTGTGTGTTGCTCATAACCATCCAGAAGACATTTTTAGTGTGAAGAATATCCCTCATGTTCTACTTAAGGCATTATTGAGATACCCCCCAGGGGGTCCACAACTCTTTTGTGGATATGTGCGTGGCGAGCATGGGGCCCCGAGCTATTGCAGCCTTCTTTCTCTCGAGGGCTGCATTTCCTTCCCCTTCCCCTCCTTGCTCCTTTCCCCTCGCCCTCTCCTCTCCCTCTCTTGGTGTCCTTGCTTGTGTTGGCCCCCTCTATCCTCCTGGTTCTGTTTGTTTTACAATTCGGCTTTGTTGCATAATCATCTCCTCCTTTTGGCATTCCCTGGTCCCCCTCTGGGGTTTGACCTCCATTACAACATTTCTCCTCCGTAGTGTGAGCCATTTGGGGAAGAGCACCTTACCTAGTGTCTCCGACGTGCGCCCTCCTAGTACATTCCACCTTTTCTTTCACGCCATTGTCTGATGCTAGGGTGCATAGCCAGCACGATAGCCAGCCCATGTGGTGGGGTCGCTATGTACCCTTTTGGTTGAGCCCCCTGAACACGCAGGGATCACACTTCTGATACCTGAGCTGTGACCTCATGCATGCCTTGGAGTGGTTGCTCGTCATCCTGGAGCATCGGACTCCCGGCAATGGCCGCCATGCCAGACGGCCCTTGCTGCGGCTGGGTGGCGCCCGTGAGGAGAGCCCCTGATCGGAGTGGGTGGTATCAGGTCGGACGCTATGCAAATGAAACGCATACGGGTCTAGAACTCTGGCCATTCTTCTGCGGCCGTCTCTCTGCATGGAACTGATTCTTCAAGTGCTGCTTCTCTTGCCCCTTCGGCCTTCCCTTCCATGGGTACCCCCTGGGAAGAGGGTCAGGCCCGTCGGCTAGGGCGAAACCTTTCCCCCGTTATCTAGTTTGCACCAGGACTGATGGAGATACTTTCACCAATAACAAACCTTTATTCTTTGTGGAACACATTGAAGACAAGTTTGGCGAAGTGGACTCCCTGAGCAAGATGCGGTCGGGTTCGTTGCAGATCAAAACTGCTTCAGCTGCCCAATCTGCGACCCTTCGTGCCTGTACCCATCTTGGCAAAATTCCTGTGTCCATTACCCCCCCCCCCCCCACCAGTTTCTAAATATGGTTCAAGGTGTGATTTTTCACAGGGACCTCATCCTTCAAACTGATGAGGAACTTCGGGACAATCTTGGACGGCGGGGTGTTCACTTTGTTCGGCGTGTTCAGAAGGGTCCTAAAGACAATCGCATTGATACTGGTGCCTTTATCCTGGCCTTTGAAGCAGATACCCTCCCTGAGAAAGTTAAGATTATGGTTTATCGATGTGATGTGAATCCGTACATCCCACCTCCTATGAGGTGTTTTAAGTGCTTGCGTTTTGGACACGTCTTCCCACTGTTCACAGGCCCCTCTCTGTGGTGACTGTGGATGTCCACTCCATGAGAGGAGTCCCTGTGTTCCCCCTCCTGTGTGTGTAAATTGTCAGATTGCCCAGTATATAAGAAGGAAAAGAAGATACAGGAGTATAAGTCCCTCAATCGTTTAACCTACACAGAGGCCTGTAAGAAGTATACACGTCTTCACCCCTTCCTCCCCCTTCCTTACCCCCATCCCGGACCCCTCTCCTCCCCCCCTCCCCTGAGGTTCCCACACCTTCTCCTCTGGGCACTGCGCTCCCCCTCCCCAGCTGGAGAAGTGTCCCACTCCTTCGGCGTCTGCCGGTCAAGGGCGCCTCTCCCGGGATGCCCCTTCCCAGCACCTTCCAGGCCAAAGGTCTGCTGCCACGCGACGACTGCGAGAGCCGCAGTCTGTCGGCCCCCAGGTCGCCCAGTCTCTTTCTGTTCCTGATCTTGCTGCAGCTGGCTCCTTTATGCCACACAGCCCTCCTCGACCTCAGCCTGAAAAGAAGAAGAAACATAAGTCCCGGGACAAAGAGCCTCTGGTGTCACCGGAGGTCCCATCCCCGAATTCACAACCGGATTCTGACCTGTTGTTCATGGATGCCGCCCACTCCTTGTCGGTGACGGGTGGGGACCCGGTGGTATGACTGGCTTTAGCGTGTTCAGCCCCCATTTACATCATCGTTCTGTGGTTCTCCAATGGAATTGTAATGGATACTATCGTCACCTTCTGGAATTGAAATCCCTTCTTTCGTCTTACTCTGCAGCTTGTGTGGTTCTCCAGGAATCTCATTTTACTGATGCTCACTAACAGACCCTCCATGGGTTCCGTGTTTTCTGCCGAAATCGGGTCGGACCCCTGCGGGCTTCTGGTGGTGTTTGTACGTTGGTCCGTACAGATATTGCTAGCACGTGGAAGTGGTTGCTGTTAGGGTCCACCTAGACTCAGAGGTCACGGTTTGCAATCTTTATCTCCCTCCTGAGAGGACTCTTACACCTGCTGCCTTAACTGCCCTTCTTCAGCAACTTCCTCCTCCCTTCCTCCTCCTTGGGGATTTTAATGCTCATCATCCCTTGTGGGGCAGTGTCTTTCCATCTAGACGAGGTCTTCTCATAGACCAGTTTATTGCAGACGATGACTTATGCCTTCTTAATGATGGCTCCCCTACTCATTTCAGTGCCGGTCATGGTACCTTTTCTGCCATTGATCTCTCTCTTTCTTCTCCCTCTCTCCTCCCTTCATTACACTGGTCGCCACACAACGACCTTTGTGATAGTGACCATTTCCCGTTGATTATCTCGCTCCCTTCCCGCTCCCCGATGGACAGGTTACCTCGTTGGTCTTTCCAACGCGCCGATTGGCCTCTATACACTGCATAGGTTGTGTTTTCTCCCTCTTTGTCGGCTTGTATTGATGACGTCCTACGTGACGTGTCTGACGTGATTGTTCGCACTGCTAGCCTTGCTGTCCCGCACTCATCTGGACCATTTCGTCGCCGGCAAGTCCCATGGTGGAGTACGGCCATTGCCATTGCCATCCGTGATCGCTGTCGAGCTTTGCAACACTTTAAGAGGTACCCATCCGTAGCCAGCCTTACTACCTTTAAACGCCTCCGCGCTAAAGCCCGTTATTTAATCACACAGAGCAAGTGGATATGTTGGGAACAATTTGTTTCTTCCCTTGGTTCTACTGTCCCTCTGTCACGGGTATGGGCTACACTTGGCTCTCTCCAAGGTTGCCATTGGCAGTCCACCCTGCCAGGCCTTCACCTCCCAGATGGCCTTTGTATGGACCCATTAGTTCTTGCAGAACATCTTGCGACCCATTTTGCAGTGGCATCAGCATCAGCCTCCTATCCAGCTGCTTTCCTTCACCAGAAACAGAGGGCTGAAGCTTCCACCTTATGTTTTACCCCTTGTGAGTCAGAATCTTACAACAAACCTTTTACTTCATGGGAATTTCTTTCTGCTCTATCTTCTTCTCATGATACGGCCCCTGGCCCAGATTCCATTCATAACCAACTGCTTCAACATCTCAGTGCTCCACAACGGCAACATCTTCTTCGGGTGTTTAACCGTATCTGGCTCCAGAGTGACTTCCCTTCTCAGTGGATGGATAGCATTGTGGTTCCTGTCCTTAAGCCTGGTAAGAACCCCCTGTCTGTTGACAGCTATCGGCCAATTAGTTTGACCAATGTTGTTTGTAAGTTACTTGAACGGATGGTAGCCCGTCGGCTCAATTGGGTCCTCGAATCTCGTGATCTATTGTCCCCTTACCAGTGTGGCTTTCGAGAGGGACGGTCTCCAATCGATCATTTACTTTCTCTTGGAATCCGCAGTTTGGCAGGCTTTTTCCCAGCGCCGCCATTTGGTTGCAGTGTTTTTTGACCTTCGCAAGGCCTATGACACGGCTTGGCGCCATCAAATCTTAACTTACCCTTCATCAGTGGGGTCTTCGGGGCCCACTCCCGATTTTTATCCGCCAGTTCCTGTTCCATCGGTCATTCAGAGTTCGAGTTGGTACTGTTTTTAGTTCTCCACAGACCCAGGAGACGGGCATCCCACAGGGTTCTGTCTTGAGTGTCCTTCTTTTCCTCATTGTTATCGATGGACTTGTGGCCTCTGTCGGTCCTTTGGTCACCCCTGCCCTGTATGTGGATGATTTCTGCATTTGGGTTAGTTCCTCTTTGATGGCATCTGCAGAACGGCAGCTCCAGGGAGCTATACGGCATGCCTCTGCATGGACCCTCTCACACGGGTTTCAATTCTCTCCTTCAAAATCGCGAGTGGTCCACTTCTGTCGCCGTACTACGATCCACCCTGATCCAGAGCTCTATCTCGATGCACAACGATTGCCTGTGGTCTCACAGTTTCGTTTCCTGGGTCTTCTTTTCGACAACAAGCTCACTTGGCTGCCCCATATCAGACTTCTGAAGGTAGGATGTCTCCGTAAACTCAATGTCCTTCGCTTCCTTGCCCACTCCTCTTGGGGTGCAGGCCGTTCCCTCCTTCTCTGTCTTTATCGTGCTCTAGTTCTGTCTCGCTTGGACTATCGTTGTCAAGTTTATGGTTCAGCTGCTCCTTCCACACTGCACGTGCTGGATCCAGTCCACCATCGTGGTATCCGTTTGGCCACCGGTGCCTTCCCTACTAGCCCTGTTGATAGTCTCCTGGTTGAAGCTGGGATCCCCCCCCCCCCCTCCCCCCCTTTCTGTTCGGCGGTCCCAGCTTCTGGTGTCTTATGCACTCGCTATCCGTTCCTCTCCCACTCATCCTTCATATTCTATCCTGTTCCCAGACCATGGACGTCGCCCACCAGACTCCCGCCCTCGGGCGGGTTTACCGGTTGGGCTCCGCCTCACGTCTCTTTGCCATGATTTTCAGCTTCCTTCTTTGTCCTGTCTTCCTCGCTCCCTCCCTTCCACCCCCCTTGGTTAGTTCCTTGGCCTCGAATTTGGATGGATCTCTGCCGAGGTCTGAAAGATTCCGTTCCTTTTTCTGCCAAATTTTATGGGAGTTTCGGGATGCTGTTGTTTTTTACACTGATGGCTCTAAATCTGCTGATCATATGGGGTATGCTTTCACGTCCTCTGCTGGAACGGAAAATCATCTGCTGCCACCTACATGTGGGGTGTTTACTGCGGAATTGATGGCAATTTCCCAGGCCCCAGGCCCTTACCTTTATTAAACAGTCCCAACACAACCGCGTTTTGTTATGTATGGACTTGATGAGTGGCCTTCTTGCTATTGACCGGTGTTTTTCGCGCCGTCCCTAGGTCTCTGCCATCCATGACCATCTTGCTGATATTCACCGTGCTGCTTGTTCCACTGACTTCCTTTGGGTCCCTGGCCATGTGGGTATCCCGGGTAATGAGCTCGCTGATCGTTTGGCTGGGGTAGCAGTCACTTACCCCCCGTTTTCTGTAACCCCTCCTGCAGTGGATTTACGGCTTCACATCAAATCCCACTTCGCACAGTCATGGGCCAATTCTTGGGAGGCTACTCCCCTGTCTAATAAACTTCGTGCGATTAAGGTGACACCAGGCCTGTGGCGTTCTTCCTTTCGCCTCTCCCGAAAGGACTCGACCACACTGTGTCGTCTCCGCATTGGCCATACCAGGCTGACCCATGGTTTTCTTTTGCGTGATGAGCCACCCCCACTTTGTGGTTGTGGAGCCTTCCAGTCAGTAGCCCACATTTTGGTTGACTGCCCCCTTCTTTTGGCTCTGCGTGCTAAGTACAGACTCCCCCACACTTTACCTTTGATGTTGGTTGACGATTCCCGGATGGTCTCTCTGGTTCTCGGTTTCCTCCGGGAAAGTTGTTTTTATTCTCAGTTTTAAGGTTTTTAATCTCTCTCTGGTGTTGGGGCAGGGCGGTGAGTGTTTGGGTGTCTCCCACTGTAAGCCGTGTTTGGAGATTCCCGACTCACCTCCCTGACCGAGATCCTCTTTTCTTCCCCTTTTACTCTGTTTTTACCCCTTTTTTTTAGTCTTCTTTTCCCATACGTACTTCTACATTCTAGCGGTTGCACCTTTTAAGTCACAGGTGGTCTTGCCTATGCTGCTTCAGCATAGCGTTGGGTTCGTTCTCTTGCTGACTTCCCTCATTTTGTTTTTACCATTGACAACATGACTGCCCTTTTACGTTTTTAGCCTTTTCCATTTTATTGTTCCGACTTTCCTGAGATGTCATATTAGCGGAATGGACCACATTTGAAACAAGGGACTGATGACCTTGCTGTTTAGTCCATTAAACCCCAAACAACCAACCATTATTGAGATATGTTTAGCAACCCAGTTTGAGTCTTTAACACATCCTAATGTTTTATTTGTCAGTGATCAACTGCTAGTGAATCTGACCAAAGTGTATCTTTCATATTATTTACTATGACTAATATTTTTAAAATTCATCTGTCCACAGTGCTATAATCAATATAAACTCAATTATTAATGCTGCTTGATCTACAATATTTACTTTGAAACACAAAAATCTCAATAATGCCTACAGTTTTCAATTCAGACAAGTGTGACTTAATAGGTTGTTTGCACTTCACTAAAAATTGTTGTTATTAAAGTGACCACCTCTAACAGTGGGGATTAAGGAGTGTGGTCATTGTAATATTCCAGATGTATTTAACAATATATTCATACAGCAGTGGAAAGTTCTGGTTGGATAAAAATAATTCAGGAGTAAAGATCTCTCTCTCTCTCTCTCTCTCTCTCTCTCTCTCTCTCTCTCTCTCTCTCACTGCATGGAATGGGAATACAACAAAGGCACCAGTGGGTGAGTTTATGTGGCACATGATGACTGTGATGTGGAGTAGTAGTTTGAGATGGGGTGACAGAAAAGAGGAAGGGGAGACTGCAGGCAAGAGGGCAGTGTGAGTGGGATTAGGGTTCTGGGTCAACATTGAGGTCGGCTGGTGGCAGTGGATTTTGAGCCCAGGAGGATTATGCAAATGAAGGATATATTGTAATGACAACCCTCATCTGCATAGTCCGGAGAATCCAGTGTTGGGAAAGGATCCAGGCAGTAGGCAATGTGAAGCAGCCTTTGAAATAAGCCTGTTCTGCTCAGCAGCATGTGCTGCTACTGGATGGTCCTCATTTCTGGACACGATGATAAATAATTGATGCTCTTAATTTGTTGTAGTCCAGAAAGATACTGGCTGATGAGGACCACTGCCCAAACCTCACCTTCTGCCTCAACCCAACCCAACCTTCACCCTGCCCCAGGACTCTGACATCGCTCATCTTGCACCAGTCCTCTCCTCGCCAAAGTGTCCCCTTCCTTTATTGTGCCGCCTCCTCTCAATCTACTCCCTCCCCATCATTATTGTGTGCGGCAAGAACTCCCCACTGGTGCCTGTGTCACATTCTTATCCAGTGCACCAGCTGCCTCTCTCCCAGCCTTCAGATCTCCTTTTCCAACCCTCCTTTCTGCTCCTGGCCTCATTTCTTCCCATGACATAACACCACATCCTGGTAATGCTGCAGAACTACAGTTACAGTACAATGTATTCAGTTTGCACAGTATAGTTGTAGGGGTGCATGTGTGTTTTTGGTTGTACTCTTAACTTTTAAAAGGATTCAGCCAAAAGCTAGCAAAATTTTAATTTTTGTTTATGTGCCTTTGGAAGATACAGTATGTAATAGATTAATTTGGCAGTGGAGGTAAAGAAGTAATTGAGTATATATTTTCTGTACTTGTGTATGACTGGGCACATAATTTTGGAGGATATTGAAAATGGCTGAAACTCTTGAAATAATTCATATCAAATAAAACTATCATGGGATACACAAGTACATGATCACTAGAAACTGTAACGTGTTTTTTTTATTATCCGATTGTCAAAGAATTAATAAACACACATTGTAATAAAAAATGAAGTGGCTGTAATCAATGAATTATAGGGCAGAAAAAATACTGAAATATATTAAGCCAAAGAGGAAACTAAGCTCATTCAAGAATTAGTAAAATAAAATCAAAATATGCCGTGCACCTTTACTATAGCTGGAGTGGGAGGGAGTTAGTGTCTGTTCCGAAGTTTTCAGACTGACATCACTTTGACAAGGTCCTCCAACAACCCACCCAAGAAAGGCTTGACCCTTCATGCAATCAAGCATACATACAGTATAGTCCATCATGGAAGTTGAAACAAATTTTATCGTGGGAAAAATAAGTAACAGGCTCAATAATAGATTCAAAGATCAATAATCTACAAATGATTCTCAAAGTCAATAAAGGTAAAACTGTGAAGATTGAGGGAATTTGGTGTATAGTTATGTTAATAGCTGACCTAATAACGTCCTCAGTGAACAAACATACCTTAGAAACCAGAGGTTTTGTACAAAAGAATGCCTACATACCACGAAGTTTAAATAAAAACAAATAGTGAAGTCTCTTAGTCTAATTGTATTTGGTGTGGAAGGTAGTTGATTGGTTACTTAGTCTATAACGTGCAGCTGTATATATTGGACACTACTACTGCATAATACTTGATTACATATGTTGACATTAATTATATTCGTAAGTCTCACTAACTACATCAATGAAAACATATACCAACAGCTGCCTGTAGATAAAGACATTGTATTGAAAGCATAAGATTACTCTATTGTTTTTTCAGCTTACAATGTTCATTTTCTTTTATAATTTCTACATTCAGTTTATAAAAGTCACCAGAAATAGGCAAAACTGTTCTTGTCAGGGATCAAATTGGAACCGCTCACTCACTGGGGTGAGCTAGCTCCTTTTTATGACCCACCACTCGCTAATCACTTACCAAAATAAAAGAAAGGAAGGTATCTTGCTTTTTAATTTGAGGTTAACATCTGTGTATTTTTATCTTACTCTAACCTATTTTCAAAGAACAAAGAAATGGGATCAATAATTTTAAGTTTCTGCTCCTGTAGCCTGAGTTTTCCGAAAGTCCTAAATTTTGTCTTCAGAATTAGCTGTATCACAACAAAATTGTGAATATTCTACCATACATTGAAGAGCCAAAAAAAAAAAAAAAAAAAAGCTACACCTGCCTCATACTGTGTAGGGCGCCCCGCGATCACTTAGATGTGCCGCAACACTATGTGGGATGGACTTGACTAATGTCTGAAGTATCGCTGGAGGGAATTGATATCATGAATCCGGCAGGGCTGCCCATAAACCTGTAAGCAGAGGTGGAGATCTCTTCTGAACAGCATGTTGCAAGGCATCCCAGTTGTGGTCAATAATGTTCATGTCTGGTAGTTTGGTGGCCAGTGGAAGTGTTTAAACTCAGAAGAGTGTTCCTGGAGCCACTCTGTAGCAATTCTGGATGTGATGGGATGTTGCATTGTCCTGCTGGTATTGCCAAAATCCGTCGGAATGCACAATGGGCATGAATGGGTGCAGGTGATCAGACAGGATGCTTATGTACATGTCATCTGTTAGTTGTATCTAGACACATCAGGGGTTCCATATCACTCCAACTGCACACACCCCACACAATTACATGTCTCCACCAGCTAGAACAATCCCAGGGTCCATGGATTCATGAGCTTGCCTCCATACCCTTACAAGTCCATCCACTTGATACAATTTGAAATGAGACTCGTCCGACCAGGCAACATGTTTCCAGTCATCATCAGTCCAATGTTGGTGTTGACGGGCCCAGGTGAGGCAGCCATCAAGGGTATATGAGTGGGCCTCTGGCTCTGAAAGCCCATATAGATGTTTTGTTGAATGGTTTGCACGCTGACACTTGTCGATGGCCCAGCATTGAAATCTGCAACAATCTGCAGAAGGGTTGCACTTCAATCACGTTGAATGATTCTCTCCAGTTGTCGTTGGTCCCATACTTGCAGGATCTTTTTCCGACTGCAGAGATGTTGGAGATTTGACATTTTACTGGACTCCTGATATTCATGGTGCACTCATCCACACTTTGAAACTTCGTAGATGCCGTGTCCCATCACTCATGCACCGACTACAACTTCACATTCAGACTCACTTAAATCTTGATAACCTGCCATTGTAGCAGCAGTAACCGATCTAACAACTGCTCCAGACACTTGTTCTTCTATATAGGCATTGCCGACTGCGATGCCAAGTTCTGCCTGTTTACATATCTCTGTGTTTGAATATGCATGCCTATACCAGTGTATTTCGGTTGTGCATTTGGGATGTTAACAATACTTGGGCCAATTTTTCAGCTGACAACCTTATAAACATCTGCAAGTTGAGTCACTTGCAAGATTTTTAAATAATTTCACATAGTAGTGTGTGGTAAGCCTGTTTACTTCACAGTATTGTCTGAAGTTGTTTAAAAAATCTTGCAAGCAATTCACTTTGGGCTGTAAGGTTATCAGCTGAAATACTGGAACAAGAATTAGTAATCTCACTGATGGTCACCCAAAAGATGATGGAGTACTTGGTTCACTTGGAAAACTTCAAGAATTACAAAATTCTGAATATTTCTATCAAGTTGGAAAATAAAATAAACACCTTATTTTCTCACATTTCATGTTTTTTGAAAACAAAATATATAATAAAAACCAGAATGTAATTGAAATTAAATTTTCTGATGCCGGAAATTATCTACAATTGTTCATAATAAATGTGATAATATACACTACGTGATCAAAAGTATCCGGACACCTGGCTGAAAATGACTTAAAAGTTCGTGGCACTCTCCATCATTAATGCTGGAATTCAGTATGGTGTTGGCCCACACTTAACCTTGATGACAGTTTCCACTCTCATAGACATACATTCAATCTGGTACTGGAAGGTTTCTTGGGGAATGACAGCCCATTCTTCACGGAGTGCTGCACTGAGGAGAGGTATCAATGTCGGTTGGTGAGGCCTGACATGAAGTCACTGTTCAAAAACATCCCAAAGGTGTTATATAGGATTCAGATCAGGGCTCTGTGCAGGCCAGTCCATTACGGGGAAGTTGTTGTCATGTAACCACTCCATCACAGGCCATGCATTATTAGAGGTGCTCGATCATGTTGAAAGATACAATTGCCATCCCCGAATTGCACTCCAACCATGGGAAGCAAGAAGGTGCTTAAAACATCAATGTAGGCCTGTGCTGTGATAATGCCACACAAAACAACACAGGGTGCAAGCCCCCTCCATGAAAAACACGACCACACCATAACACTATCACCTCCGAATTTGGCTGTTGACACTACACACGATGGCAGATGACGTTCACCAGGCATTCGCCATACCCACACCCTGCCATCGGATCGCCACATTGTGTACCATGATTTGTCACTCCAAACTACGTTTTTCTGCTGTTAAATGGTCCAATGTTACACTTCTTCCATCAAGTGACGTGTCGTTTGACATTTACTGGCATGCTGTGTGGCTTATGAGCAGCTGCTCAACCATGAAATCCAAGTTTTTTCACCTCTCGCCTAAGTGTCATAGTACTTTGCAGTGGATCTTGATGCAGTTTGGAATTACTGTGTGATTGTCTGGATAGATGTCTCTTCATCTGTCTGTAGTCTGTCAGTCAACAGACGAGGTCGGCCTGTACACTTTTGTGCTGTACGTGTTCCTTAACGTTTCCACTTCACTATCACATCGGAAACAGTTGACCTAGGGATGTTTAGAAGTGTGGAAATCTTGCATACAGACACATGGCACAAGTGACACCCAATCACCTGACCATGTTCGAAGTTCGTGATTTCCGCGGAGCACCCCATTCTGCTCTCTCACAATGTCTAATGACTACTGAGGTTGCTGATATGGAGTACCTGCAGGAAGTGGCAGCACAATGCACGTAATGTGAAAAATGTATGTTTTTGGAGGTGTTCGGATACTTTTGATCACATAGTGTATTGTCTCCGGTGTGAATTTGCACTCAGCAGCAGTGTGCACTGATTCTAAATTTCCTGGTAGATTTTTTTATTGTATGCTGGACTTAAGGTTGGAGATGAGGTTCTGGTAGGAACAAAGCTGTATGACAGGTCATGAGCCGTACTCGTATAGTTTAGTTTGTAGAACACTTCCTGTGAAAGCAAATGTTCAACATATGAGTTGTGGCCAGGCACACAGTTTTACTCAGCCAGGAATTTTCAAAATTATATGGTTGACAATTGCTGGAGATCACAGCTCGTGGCTTTCGTCAAGCTGATTGATGGTATCACCAAACTCTGCCCAAATGGAAGATTTCCCGCTTGTTACGGTGGTATTGGTTGATGATTAGTATTTCTTTTAACTTCCTTGCATTTCAAAAAGTTCGTTGAAGGCCAATACTGTTTTTGAAAAATAAAACTGCTCTTTTGACCTTATCAGTAGTTTTCCATTTTGACTTTGTGTAAGTGTCTTTCAATTGTGCCTGCCTGCAACTTAACTTTTGAGTCTTCTCAGATATATAATGTGCCTTCAGTGAGTGCACAGAATCCAATATTATTTATAGTTGTCCACTCATAAGTGCGGTTGCAGAGGTCATTTCATTTTCTATCTTATCAAATAACTGGACATTAGAGTGTGATATTATTTCTAAACTTGTAAATTATAATTTGAGCAAACCATATTTACGAACTTTTTAAACTTTGTGTATCCATCATAATTTTGTTTAACAACTTTATAACATTAATAGATAACATGAACAGATTTGCTTGTGGATTGTTGCGAACAAAAATCGGTTGGGGGTGAGGGTCTCACAAAAGAAAATAAATCAGGATCTAGTTGGAACCAAGTGGCAACAATAGGCTGGATACAGATTGAGACTCACTCCGAACTCCAGGAAGAAGAAATTGGAAGCAGACCTTAGTGAGAGTGATTCACGAGAAACAGTTTCATGAATGGGTGCACAAGACTTGTCAGTTGATTGTAGTCTTGATCAACTTCGTGACCCACACGTTTCCAGATGTAGTGTTTGATGCTTAGACATCGGATGTCACTTCAGGTTTGATAAGCAGCCAGAAGAACAGGAAGTTGGCAATAACACGATTTTCCTATTTTTTGTTTAATTTGCTAAAATGATACGTATACCACTTAATTCTTCTATGCAAAATCTGTGTGGCTGACTTATGTCCTGCAGCATTGAAAAATGTTATGTGAAAACATTAAAATACCTATTATGGAAGTGCATTTTTTAAATACCTAACATGATAATGTATCTACTCATAGTGTGTGCTATACTCTATACATGCAGTAATATGTATGTAAAATTCATAATGTAATATACATATTGTTGTTATAATAATGAACAAAGCTCATGGGGAGCCGAATTAGACTGGAGAGCACTCAAGTCAAGACAGTATCAAGTTGAACTGCAAACTGAATCAGTGAATGAGCCAAGAGCACTGAGTGCATGGTCACTCCCACATCTATACTCTGCAAACCACGGTGAAGTGCATGGCAGAGGGTACATTCCATTGTACCAGTAATTAGGGTTTCTTCCGATTCCACTCGTATGGAGTGTGTGAGGAATGATTATTTGCATGCCTCTGTGCTTGCTGTAATTATTCTCATCTTACCCTCATGACCCTCTGTTAGTGGTACGTGAGGGGGGGGGGGGGTTTGTAGTAAGATGTAGGACCACATGTGAGGTGTGGCAATAAAGAAACTGGACTGGTTGTTGTGTGCATGTTTCTGGCCTCATCTATGACAAAGAGAAGAGTGGAGGAATAACCTTGGGACTCTCCCTGACACACACACAAAATTTCACACCGCTGTGGTTGTTAATCTGGCTGTGAGCCTTCTTAGAAACGGGTTGTGTATCTGAGCTCCATCAGAATTATGCTTTGTTCTAAAGTGGAACAATGTGTTAACATATAATTCATCACAAAAATTGGAAAATCTGCAACAGAAACTTACAATGTGTGGAAACAAGTTTGATGATTAGTGTCTTATCTCATACACAAGTTTTTGAGTGGATTAAGAGCTTAGAGGACAGAAGGGAAGACAATCCTAAATCAGACCATCCCTGCTCTGAGAATGTGGTGAGTCAGCAGAATTGTTTGAGAAGACCACCGCCTGAGCATTCAAGCAATTTCAGAACTTGCCTGCGTCAATAAGGAAACAGACAGATTTTGCACAATGATATGGGTATGACAAAAGTTTGTGCTAAAGTAGTGCCAATAGAATCCTCACAAACGAGCAAAAGCACAATCGAATGGACTACTGTGTTGACACTCTTGAAAATGATACTTAAACCTCAGCAAAGTAACTATGTGTGATGGAACATGGATATTCCAGTACGATCCAGAGAGCACATGAGCAAATCAGAATTCAGAACAATGATAATAGTGTTCCTTGATATCTGAGGGGTTAACTACATTGTGTTCTCGTATTATGACGTTCTTAGATAATACAAATCTCCTTCATCATAACCAACATGGATTCCGCAAACAGAGATCATGTGAAACTCAGCTCGCCCTATTTGCCCAAGAAATTCACAGTGCCGTAGACACTGGCGAGCAGATTGATGCCGTATTCCTGGACTTCAGGAAGGCATTTGATACGGTTCCGCACTTACGTCTAGTGAAAAAAATACGAGCTTACGGAATATCGGACCAGGTTTGTGATTGGATTCAGGATTTCCTAGAAGAAAGAACACAACATGTCATTCTTAACGGTTCAAAATCTGCAGATGTAGAGGTAATTTCGGGAGTACCGCAGGGAAGCGTGATAGGACCTTTATTGTTTACAATATACATAAATGACTTAGTTGACAACATCGGTAGCTCCGTGAGGCTATTTGCAGATGACACGGTTGTCTACAAGAAAGTAGCAACATCAGAAGACTCGTACGTACTCCAGGAGGACCTGCAGAGGATTAATGCATGGTGCGACAGCTGGCAGCTTTCCCTAAACGTAGATAAATGTAATATAATGCGCATACATAGGGGCAGAAATCCATTCCAGTACGATTATGCCATAGGTGGTAAATCATTGGAAGCGGTAACGACCGTAAAATACTTAGGAGTTACTATCCGGAGCGATCTGAAGTGGAATGATCACATAAAACAAATAGTGGGAAAAGAAGGCGCCAGGTTGAGATTCATAGGAAGAATTCTAAGAAAATGTGACTCATCGACGAAAGAAGTAGCTTACAAAACGCTTGTTCGTCCGATTCTTGAGTATTGCTCATCAGTGTGGGACCTTACCAGGTTGGATTAATAGAAGAGATAGACATGATCCAGTGAAAAGCAGCGCGATTCGTCATGGGGACATTTAGTCAGCACGAGAGCGTTACGGAGATGCTGAACAAGCTCCAGTGGCGGACACTTCAAGAAAGGCGTTACTCAATACGGAGAGGTTTATTATCGAAATTACGAGAGAGCACATTCCGGGAAGAGATGGGCAACATATTACTACCGCCCACATATATCTCGCGTAATGATCACAACGAAAAGATCCGAGAAATTAGAGCAAATACGGAGACTTACAAGCAGTCGTTCTTCCCACGCACAATTCGTGAATGGAACAGGGAAGGGGGGATCAGATAGTGGTACAATAAGTACCCTCCGCCACACACCGCAAGGTGGCTCGCGGAGTATAGATGTAGATGTAGATGGGGTGCCTGAAGATCAGACTGTCAGTCAAGCTAATTATGTAACTGTTCTGGAAACCCTCCGTGAACATGTGCAATGAAGCAGACCAGATATGTGGAAGAATTGCTCATGGATTCTTCATCAGGACAAAGTGCCAGCTTATAATGCAGTGTCCGTGAAAAGGTTTTTGGTGAAAAACAACATTCCAATGATGAAACATCCATTGTATTTGCCTGATCTGGCACCATGTGACTTCTTTCTCTTCCCAAAACTGAAGTCTGCACTCTAAGGAACCAGGTTGAATCCTTGGATACAGTGAAGGAAAAAGCGATGAGCCTCCTCAACAGCATAACACAAAAAAACTTGCAGCACTGCTTCCAACAATGGAAAATTCGCATGGAGCAATGCAGGGATTGGGGAGGGAACTGCATTGAAGGGGACAACATTTCAGTTGTGTAAGTTTTTTTTCAGTAAGATGTTAGAGTATGTGTCTGGTCTTTATTTCCACACCTGTACATATGCATCATCATAGTGTATTTTCCGCAACATGGTCTTTGCCTTACTGACTATTTCAGCATGCTGTGTGGGATACTGTTGCAGCAGCCTGCCTTTCAATCTTGTTTGCAGTCACTGATGTCACTCGAGACACATTTCTGACCTGAAGAGCTATCACTACATATTTCCAAGTCACCAGCCGTTCACTCAATAGAAGAAGGTAGCTCTTTAATTGGACCGAGTGTGGTAACACAGTGGTTAGCACAGTGGACTCTCATTTGGGAGGACGGCGGTTCAAACCCGTGTCCAGCTGTCCTGATTTAGATTTTCCACAGTTTCCCTAAATCGCTTAAGGCAAATGCCAGGCTGGTTCCTACCCAAGGACACGGCCGCTTTCCTTCTGCATCTGTCCCTAATCCAAGCTTGTGCTCTGTCTCAATGAATCAGTTCAGGAGCGGACTGCCTATATCTACTTTCTAATACTAAGTTCATCAGCAGTCATCTGTGTCTAAGGATAGTGTAATGCTTGTCTTTAAAAAAGAATAATGTTACACTATCCATATCTACATCTATACTCTGCAAACCACAGTGAAGTGCATGGCAGTGGGTACATCCCGTTGTAACAGTAATTAGGGTATCTTCCCATTCCATTCATGTATGGAGTGCAGGAGGGATGATTGAAAGAATGCCTCTGTGCTATTGTAATCTTACCCTCATGACCCCTATGTGAATGATGTTTAAGGGGTTGTTGTGCATTCCTAGAGTCATAATTTAAAGTTGGTTCTTGAAATTTTGTTAGTGGACTTTCTCGAGATAGTTTACACCTGTGTTAGAGAGTCTGCCTGTTAAGTTTCTTTCGTATCTCTGCGAGACACTTCCACAAATCTAACAAACCCCATGACCAGTCATGCTGACCTTATCTGTAATATTCCCTGTTAGTCCTTTTTGGTACGGGTCCCACACACTTAAGCAATATTCCACAACTGGTTGCATGAGTGATTTGTAACCAATCTTGTTTGTAGACTGATTGCACTTCCCCAGTGTTTTACCAATAAACCAAAGTCTGCCACCTGTTGTACCCATGACTGATCATATGTGATCATTCCATTTCTTGTCCTTACGAAGTGTTACACCCTGGTATTTATATGAGTTGGCTGATTCAAGAAGTGGTTTATTGATTTCATAGTCATAGGATGCTACATTCTTTTGTTTTGTGAAGTGCACAGTTTTACATTTTTGATCATTTAAGGAAAGTTGCCAGTCTTTGAACGACTGAAACCTTATTAAAATCTGATTTGAAAAAATATATATATGTGTGTGTGTGTGTGTGTGTGTGTGTGTGTGTGTGTGTGTGTGTGTGTGTGTGTGTGTGTGCGCGCGCGCGCACGAGTGTATACCTGTCCTTTTTTCCCCTTAAGGTAAGTCTTTCCGCTCCCGGGATTGGAATGACTCCTTACCCTCTCCCTTAAAACCCACATCCTTTCGTCTTTCCCTCTCCTTCCCTCTTTCCTGATGAAGCACCGTTGGTTGCGAAAGCTAGAATTTTGTGTGTATGTTTGCGTTTGTTTGTGTGTCTGTCGACCTGCCAGCACTTTCGTTTGGTAAGTCAAATCATCTTTGTTTTTAGATATTTTTCCCACGTGGAATGTTTCCCTCATATATATATAATCTTCTTTTTCACAGTACTGCATTATAGCAAAAAGCCGGGTACTGTTAATATTGTCTGCAATGTCATTAATATACAGCATGAACAATATGGGGCCTAACACACTTCCCTGGGGCACATCCAAAGTACTTTCAGAAGCCAGAGTGAGTCTCAATCCGTATCCAGCCTAGTGTCATCATTTGGCTCCCCAGTGGATCCTGATTTATTTTCTTTTGTGAGACCTTCACACCCAACCGATGAGTCTCCATCCAAGACAACATCCAGCGGTCTCTGTATCAAAAAGTCCAATCCAGTTACAAATTTCACTTGATAATCCATATGATTGTACTTTTGACAATAAGTAAAGTGATTTTCAGAAATCGAGAAATACTTCATCTGCTTGACTGTCTGGCACCAAGGATTTTGATATGTCATATGAGAAGTTATGTGCAGTTTACAATGTTTATTTTATTGCATATGAGGCTACATATTTATTGCATCAACATGTGTATGATATGTATTTGTTCACCTTAGCCGACAAGTTCTGATATGTTATACTAGTCTTTAAGATTTTAATTCTGTTGGCTCATTACACACTGATGAAGTAATAGCATACAATTGTGCTTTTGTGATTGTGTACATATTACACAAACATGAATGCTATTTTTTTAATTATCTGTTTCTCCAGTAAGTGGCAACTTAATAAATGTCTTTGTTTCCTCTTATCTGTAATATAACAGTGCAGCATGTCTGTTGTTTATGTGCTATTGGTATCGATATTTGTTGATACTTGTTTCATCATATTTTAAGTATTTTTGATTTGTGCTATCAATCAGTCATTATTTTGACAATGTGTGACAACCCACAGTCACATAATAACTTGATTCTGTTCACTATGCATGCCATAAATTAGCTGACACATTGTGCCCATATGCTGTAATTGATGTTCCACTTTCTGTTCATGGTATTTCATTCCCTCAATTACATGTTGCTCAGAGGTTATTTGTCGGAGATTAGGTTAGTCTTCTGCACTTATGTTCTTGCCATAAGGGCTCATCACCCTAAATGATACAACTATCGATTCCTGACAAGCACCACTCCATGAGTGCTTTGAACATACGCTACTACCCTATTTGTGTTGTATTATTTTTTATGTTTACAAACTTAAAATATACATTTGTTTGATTTATCAGATATTTCTATAAATTTCAAGGTTTATAAGATGAATTTACCGTTTTCATTGTTTGTGTACTTAGTTATTTAAGTTCATGTTCGTAACAAGTTCATTCGCTTATAGATGTGTGAGAATGTGAGAGACCTAGAACAAGTCCATTAATTAAATATGGTCATACTTCTTCATAAAAATGATTGAAATCTAGTGTTTGTTCTTGAGTGAAATAATTTTTCCTCCTAGCTTGTAAAATCAGTAAATTTTATATTAAGAGATAACACATACCACAAAGTGAAGGGTGGTAGTCATTCAGATTTTACTTTCATGAGACAGTGATGGATCAAAGTTGTTTCAGATTTAGGAAAATGCCTATGATGGAAGGTAAGATACCAGGGCAGCACAAGTTGCGATACAGGCTAAAATAATTTGTCACTGCTTGAGATTTTGAGGTTTAGCAGCAGTGTGTTGCTGAACATTGTTTTCTTGACAGGATGATGTTATGACTTAACAATGTTAATAAGCAATTCTTTACTAACTTGTACTTACATTAATTTTTGTTTAAACTAATAACATTTGCAATCAGAATTGGATACTGAAGCATTCTAAGAACAGTTTTACTGTAAGACTAAGTTCCTTCTAAATTTTGAAAGAGTTGAGAGTTTAGAGTTGTGATTGTATTTTTAACCTGAAAGCAATAATTTTGTTCTTGTAGTTTGCAAGCTTACAGAAATAGAAATAAATAAAGATTTTTATAGTATTTGAGAAAGAATATATGAAATCCCACCTATCTTTTGTAGTGAACACCTATTAATTTGCTATTATTTTTTACAGGTTCCAAGAAAGAGGAATCTAAACCAAGTCAACAAGAAGGAGGAGATTACAACAAAGAGCAAATGGAAGCTGTTAAAAGGTAACTAATTTGTAGTTAAGTTGTTCGAGCATATGATTCTGTAGTTCCTATCTGAAAGTGTAACTTGGGCATACACTCAAGCAGGCTTGATAAAAGTGGTTAGAGCTGGATGCAGAGTAAAACGAATTAAATACATTTGAAGCGAAGTGTTTAATTCTGCACTATTGGCTAGTTTCAACTATTCGCTGCATTTCAAGTGCACGTTTTCATCTTCTAGCAGGTATCGCATTATGCCAAAATAAAGAACCAAACATGAGATAACACAGTACTGGTACTCCAAGAAAATTTGCATCCCAAAAACCACATTTAATAGCTTAGTATCAGGTCGAGGCCTACTTAATTGAGAATTTGGACATACGAATGTGAACTTTAAATGTGTACATTTTAGTATGGTTCACGAAATTCCAATGTCTTGTTTCTTTTATGACATAATGTAAGATTTTCAACTGTTTTACACATATGTACATACAGGCCTCCTAAGTCATCGTAGCTATGCAAGCGCTGTGACGCTTGTTGGCGCTCTCCGGCAACTCCTGAAAGGAACAAGTTTCTAACAGGTCACGGTAAAATATTGCGAGTGGTGGTTTGAAAAGCATTATGTTCAAAGTAAATTGAACTATGAACTACGTGCGAGATGGTAAGATGAATTTCTTATATCACAGAGCGTTTGACTCTCATTTAAAAACCAGCTGATGAAAAGTCATTTAGAAGAATTTCGAGCCCAGAAGATCAGACATTTATGTCATTAGTAAAAATTTTACTGGCTCATTTGTGTGATATATCTTAAAGTGTAATACGCGCATAAAAGACCAACATTATATGTGAAAGCTTAGCTTCTCTTGCATTGTATTAACCTTAGACACCAATATTATATGTGAAAGCTTTCCTTTTCTTGTAGCAACACTATGTATATTAATTTAAACTGTTAACTGTTGCTGTTTGTGTGTTCGTGCTACTTAACAGTGATGTTGCCATTGGCTGACTACATCATGTGTCATAAGCTCTGAATATCCATTGTCATCGGCTGGCGAGACCACGTGACATGACCTATGAGTGGCTTACAAAAGCGCATCGCAATCTCTATTTCAGTGCTTCAGAAAGTAACATGAGGTGTTTAGTGGAATTCGAATTTGTACTTTTGTGATACGAAAATATTCAGTGTACATGTTGCTCCACATCGAGATCTTTCCAAAACACGTTTTCTTCCCCGAGTTTCATTTTCTAATGTGCCGAGAAATTCTATGCCCGCGTATAAAACCATAACCATTCAAAGCCTTGGTAAGTTATACAGTTCAGAGAGAAAATATACTGTCAGTTTAACAGAGAAAAAGTGCGTTTTCACCCAGGAGAAAGTCTATTTTTAACCGGGAAATCTGGGAATTTTTTTTTCTTGTCTGCATATACACCCTGATTTATGAATATAGAGAACAACAGCGGTCCTGTCACACTTCCCTGGGGCATTCCTGACTATACCCTTGTCCCTGATGAACACTCGCCATCAAGGACAACTTACTGGGTCTTCAAGCCACTCTCTTACCTGTGAACTTGTTCCATATGCTCGTACCTTCGTTAACAGCCTGCAATGGGGCAACTTTTCAAATGCTTTCTGGAAATGTAGAAATACGGAATCTGCCTGTTACCCTTCAACCATTGTGTGCAGTATATCATGTGAGAAAAAGGCAGACTCAGTTTTGCACCAGCTATGCCTTCTAAAACCTGTTGAATTGTGGACATAAACTTCTCAGTATCAAGAAATTTTATTGTATTTGAACTGAGACTATGTTAAAGGATGCTGCAGCAAACCTAAGTTACGGATATTGGTCCATAATTTTGTGGGTCCATTCTTTTACCCTTCTTAAATGTACTGGAGTTGCCTGTGCCTTTTTCCAGTTGCTTGGTACTTCATGCGGGGCGAGAGATTTATGATAAATGCAAGGTAGGTAAGAGGCCAGTGCTCTAGACTACTCTTGGTAAAATTGAACTGGGATTCCATCCAGACCTAATGATTTATTTGTTTTCAAATCCTTAAGTTGTTTCTCTACGCCAGGGATGCTTATTATCATGTCGCCCATATGGGTGTCTGTCCAATGGTCAAATGACAGTACAGGGTTTTTGAAGCAGCTTTTGATGTATCTCGAAAGATATGTTTGCAGTCAGTGTGTATCTTCAATTTGTATTTATGATGATATATGGTCTCTGATTGTGAAAACCGTTAAAATCTGACTTCTCAGTGAACAATAGAGAAGTGTTTTGAAGATTACCAAGGGAAAGGGGGTGGGGTGAGGCAGGGGAGAGGATGACAAATAAATTGATGGGAAAGGTGGCTAGGACGTGTAGCTAAGGGAATAAATATTAGATAGGGGCGTGCAAATTCTTTGCTGGATTCCATGGCTAACTAATGAAAGCTGGGTGGACAACATTAGAAAAAATGGAGGAACTGCTGGGGTGTATATTGCTGAATGCATGGTAAGTCTAGATGAGGTTTGTATCCAGGTGTGCATGCAAAATGAGATATTATTATGCTGAATTACGAAAAAAAAGTTCATGACATTTAACAGGTATGTGGTACAGTGACTGCAGCTCTTTCATATGTGGTTGTGTTTAATCGTGTTATATTGTTTTCATACATTGTTTTTGTCAGTCGAGCTGAATATATTGTATAGTCATTTTCCTTTTTTTATAGGGTTAAAAAATGTAAAGATTATTACGAAATTTTGGGTGTGTCGAAGGATGCTACTGACAGTGAAATTAAAAAGGCATATAAGAAGCTAGCCTTGTTGCTTCATCCAGATAAAAATAAATGTCCTGGTGCCAATGAAGCTTTTAAAGGTTAGTACTTTTGGTAAAAACTTCAGTGCATTTGTAACTACAATGATTGCATCCCATTTATTGTTGTGTTTAGATGTAACAAACTTTCTTAATGTGAAATGGAGACAGTCGCCTCTCCCGCCTCCCCCCTCTCCCCCCCCCCCCCCCGCCTCCCCCTCTCCCCCCCGCCTCCCCCTCTCCCCCCGCCTCCCCCTCTCCCCCCCGCCTCCCCCTCTCCCCCCCGCCTCCCCCTCTCCCCCCCCGCCTCCCCCTCTCCCCCCCCGCCTCCCCCTCTCCCCCCCCCGCCTCCCCCTCTCCCCCCCCCCCGCCTCCCCCTCTCCCCCCCCCCCGCCTCCCCCTCTCCCCCCCCCGCCTCCCCCCCTCCCCCCCCCCGCCTCCCCCTCTCCCCCCCGCCTCCCCCTCTCCCCCCCCCCGCCTCCCCCTCTCCCTCCCCCCGCCTCCCCCCCCCCCACACTGTATGCAGTCCGGCGATAGTGGCCAGAAACAGTGGAGATATGATTCGCTGTTCAAGTTAATAAGCCATCATACTGTGTATTGGTGACAAGTCTGTTTTTCTCCTACAACTGACACTATAAGACTTAATGGAAATAAGGTTTGATTCTGCAAAAATCAGATATTTATAAATTTCCTTTATAGTGTTAGAGGGTTCGGGGACTTTTGGATTTCATTTTTGTGTAGCAGCTACAGAAGCTAATGTGTAAAAGCAGTTCTACTTTACCATGTCTGCTGAGTAAAAACATGACTGTGGTAATTAACAAATTTGTTACCAAATAATGTGGTAACAGTGATCACCGCTGCATATTGGAGATATTGCCATTTGCCCATAGAAAAGTAATACAGTAGAAGCCTGATATACTGTAGTCCAGCTTGAAAAAAATTGCATTACAGTCTGCATGTAGCCTTTCTGCATTATAATTAACTGCTGCAACCTCCAAGCTCTCTAAACAATAACTGAAACTCATGGATGTGATTAAACTAAAACTTTGGTTTGTTTTATCAACACATCAGGATTGTTGCTGTACAGAATCTTTGATTCCATGGTTAACATAATGATGCAGTAATGAATTGGCTATGCAGTGGTGCTTGGCAATAATCGAAATGAGCACAACCATCATGTGGATCATAAATTATTCATTCATTTTGTAGATTTCGGTGTGCTTTTAAAGATGCTACAGAAACAGAAACGATGTTGTGTGTATAATAAACTAACAATTATTGACCGTGTGAAGAATGGTGAAACTAAAACTAGTTTATCATAGGAGTGTGGTGTGCCACTTTCCTGTCAGTTATTAAAGCTTCTTCTGAAACATTTCACTTTGATTTACATGAGAATAAAGATTTTATAGCTTCCGACAAATAGTTTCCAAGATAGAAATGTTGCTATGGAATTTGCCAAATGACCATTGAAGGAGAAGCAAGGTCTTGCGTAAGTGAATTTGCTTCACAGTTTCCTGCAATTCTACACAAGGTAAAGGTAAATGAAAATTTAAGTGATTTAAAAGTGTATAATTATGATGAAAGGGCTTTTTATTATTGATTGCTTTCAGCCAGAACTCTTGACACAAAAAATCAGGAAATAAATTGGGTAGTCATAAATTGAAATCTCTTTGTGTGGGTAAAAGCAAAAGTCAGAGATGTTTCAACCATGTAAACCAGACATTACAATCCACTTAAAGGCATTCAGTGAATGCTTGGATGACAAGTGACATTTTCACCAATTGGTTCTGTCAGTGAGAAAGCACCTACGGTCACTTAAACTGAGAGAAGCAGCTCTACTCATCATTGACCACTGTCCAGTTCATTCACCTGCTGATGTGTTGCAATCTGAAGATGGACAAATAAAAACTTTGTTTTTGTTAAAAAATGTGATGGCATTAATTCAGCTGCTGGATCAGGCATCATAAAAGCATTTAAGGCTCATTGTTGCTGCGAACTGCTCATTTGAGTAGTAAATCTGAAGAGAGTTACATATTCAGCAGGCCTGGCATGGCAGAGCATTGATCCAACTGCTATTAGGAATTGCTGGAACAAGTGTTCCATTGAAGAAACTGCAACACACGGATACTGTAGTGGTGTAGATTCCAACAGCAGTGGCATCCAGTGTACGTGTGATGCCCAATATTGGTCTTTGCAACTTGAACAGCTGCGTAGTCATTGACAATGAAGAGCCAATTTTGGAGACCACAGATGACAGTGACATTACCGGTGCTGTTTGAAATACGAGTAGCGAAGCAGTTGAGAATGAGGATGATGAAGCTGAAGACGAAAGTATAGTTGATGATCCCTGTACACTTGAAATATTGGATGAAGTGATCATGTGGATGGAGTGACAAAGTGAACAAAACCAAACTGAGTTGTTGTACCTGATGAGCATAAAACAATACAGTTTAATGAAACTGCATGAAATGGCCCGACAAAGAAAACTAACTGCCATCTGTAAAGCAATAAAAGAATGACGTATTGTAACTTCCAGGCAATGTTGTAAATTGTTGTACTGTATTTGATAGAATGTACGTTGTATATGACATGAAACTCATGTTATTGTTTGATCGATGTTTGACTGAAATTTGTCTAATTGCTTTACACTATTTGGTAAGTTTCTGTAGTGTTTTGCTTCTAATGATCCTTAAATTCAAGTACAGTTTAGTACAGGTGTAATTTGTCATTACACAACTCTCTCAGATACCATGGGTACACTATAACACGGGAGTAAAGAAAGCATGTTCCTCGACAGTCACATTATATCGAGCGTGTACTGTGCTATCTGTTACATTTGTTTGGAAACAAGGCATATAGATGGTCATTGTTATTTAAGCGAGAATGTAGATGAATGATAGTGAATACTTTATTTTTCTCTCCTTTTATGTACTGTGTTTTTTAATGTTGACATTAATGTTATGAAAATATTTTCAAATTTTTAAAAGTTGTCATGCTTTTAAAACTTCCATTTTATGCTTTTTACTGTAGCTTCATTACAACAGTTGTTCCCCATCCTTCCCTCATTCTGACCACTAAGTTTCATTGGAAAGAGAATGAACTTCTGTTAAAAGTTTGATTTGTGTTTTTTTCCAAAATAAGAACAATCTAAATTGCAGTGTTTAATTGACTGAAGAATGAATCTTATCATTGAGCCAGTGTTGAATTTTGAGCTTCCTTCTTCTTGGTAATTTTGTGAGTACAACTGTTTGGAAAGGCAAATAATTAATAAGTGTGCTCCTGTTGAAGAGTATTTGACATTGTGTAGATTCCAATTTCTGTAAACAGATATAGTAAGCTAATTCCAAAAATTGACTTTATAGCTGTGGGAAATGCTGTAGCAATTCTAACAGACCCAGAGAAACGAAAACAGTATGATTTATATGGGTCAGAAGAAGAGAGGTTGCAACAGTCCAACAGGCATAGTCATCGTGAATACAATTACACAAGAGGATTTGAAGGTACAGTAGAAAAGTCTGTGATTGTTTCGTGAGTCAGTATGCATGTAATAAATTCCTCAAACCCATGGGGTCATGTACCTGGCTTTCGCCATGACTTGCAGCTGAATTTGTTGTAGAATTTCTTTTGTTCATCAGTATGTTAATGAAGTAATGTTTTGAGGTTCAGTTCTATGGGCCACTTAAGCAGGTTTTAAAAAATCTAGAGGTGGTAAATATAATAATTATAGCTAATGTAATAAGTAATTTAAAGGTCAGTTTTCACTTGGATGACTGTGTGGTTTTTGTAAACAGTTGGGATGCCAGTAAGTAGGTAATTTGATACCATTTTCATTCATATTTGATAGTAATATTTTTACGGGTGGGGAGGGGGGCATTGGAGGGGGGGGGGGGGAGAGAGAGAGAGAGAGAGAGAGAGAGAGAGAGAGAGAGAGAGAGAGAGAGAGTTGGTAGTGTGTTCACTATTTACTCTTTTGAGTCATTCATTAGCTCTACCAATAAAGCAAATGTCATTCGTTATTTGCTAGTCAGATTTGTAAATGTGTTTGTTCTACTGAAAATACCTAATAGACTAAAACATTTTCATTACTGACAACACTCATCATACACACAGTTGAAAATATCTACACTGTCTATGTCAACTCTTTCCTTGTGCAGATACCACCTATAACAAAATTAAAATAGCCTTACGAGTCCTGAATATGGATTTCTACTGATTCTTACAGCTCTTGTACAGGGCAGATTCTTTTCCGCTGATTCTTCTACACCTTCTCCAGATCACATTTTGGCCAAAAAGTTCCTGTTCCTGTTTCAGTTTTAGTGTAGAAAATTCAGGCCGCCTACCTCAATAGGCTTGTGAAGCCCATCCCCTTCACTCTGAGAATAGATACCAGTTCATTAAATGAAAAGTGGCATTGAAGAAACATCAGCTTGGCCTGGAGACAGTAGCTACAATATCAGATTGTATCCACTTATGTAAAAGTTTTGAAGTTCACTTAATTCTGCTTTGTTGCCTTGTAAAGAAATTTAAATGGCTGTCAAGTGTGCAATTAACTGCCGTAAGACTATTATCATTACAAGTTCATTACTACCCGCGGCTATCCATGATATACTTCATTAGACCCTTCAGTAGTCTTCTTTAAAAGAAGTGCTAGCTGTACGAGGTGCATTCATGTTCTAAGGCCTCCGATATTTTTTCTCCGTACTGGAAAGAGATAGAAACATGCGCATTGTTTTAAAATGAGGCCGCGTTCATTGCCAATACGTCCCAGAGATGGCAGCACCGTACGGCAGATGGAATTTTACCGCCAGCGGCAAGAATGAGAACTGTTTTAAATACTTTAAATGGCGACGTTTTCCTTACTTGAACAGCGTGCAATCATTCGTTTTCTGAATTTGCGTGGTGTGAAACCAATTGAAATTCATCGACAGTTGAAGGAGACATGTGGTGATGGAGTGACGGATGTGTCGAAAGTGGGTTCGTGGGTGCGACAGTTTAATGAAGGCAGAACATCGTGTGACAACAAACCGAAACAACCTCGGGCTCGCACAAGCCGGTCTGGCGACATGATCGAGAAAGTGGAGAGAATTGTTTTGGGGGATCGCCGAATGACTGTTGAACAGATCGCCTCCAGAGTTGGCATTTCTGTGGGTTCTGTGCACACAATCCTGCATGACGACCTGAAAATGCGAAAAGTGTCATCCAGGTGGGTGCCACGAATGCTGACGGACGACCACATGGCTGCCCGTGTGGCATGTTGCCAAGCAATGTTGACGCGCAACGACAGCATGAATGGGACTTTCTTTTCATCGGTTGTGACCTATGGATGAGACGTGGATGCCATTTTTCAATCCAGAAACAAAGCGCCAGTCAGCTCAATGGAAGCACACAGATTCACCGCCACCAAAAAAATTTCGGGTAACTGCCAGTGCTGAAAAAATGATGGTGTCCATGTTCTGGGACAGCGACGGCGTAATCCCTACCCATTGCGTTCCAAAGGGCACTACGGTAACAGATGCATCCTACGAAAATGTTTTGAAGAACAAATTCCTTCCTGCACTGCAACACAAACGTCCAGGAAGGGCTGCACGTGTGCTGTTTCAGCAAGACAACACACCCGCACATCGAGCTAACGTTACGCAACAGTTTCTTCGTGATAACAACTTTGAAGTGATTCCTCATGCTGCCTACTCACCTGGCCTGGCTCCTAGTGACTTTTGGCTTTTTCCAACAATGAAAGACACTCTCCGTGGCCGCACATTCACCAGCTGTAGCCTCAGCGATTTTCCAGTGGTCAAAACATACTCCTAAAGAAGCCTTCGCCAATTTGTGTGTTGTAGTTCCTCCTGCTCATTAAGAAGCCTACCAAGTGACTCAATTCACTGAACTGCAGCAGGAAGTCCCACTTTATTATCCATTTCATAGTGATTGACTCCCAGCTTTGAGTTCATATTCTGGTCACATTGCACTGTGAACATCGATATGTTATACCTTGCTGAAATCGTGGAAATGTCTCGTTCTTTAGTATATAACTATTACATCTTAGTTGAAATGGGGGTGACATACGCACTAATATTTCAGAGAAACCGAGCTTTTTCTAGCTTTTTTTTGGCGAGTGTCAACTTTAAGGGTGCATAAAAATCGGACTGTAATTAGGAGAAAAATTTTCTTTGCTTAGTTTAGCTATAACCTTGTCCTGTTAAATACAGATTTTTGTAATTTTCTGATAACTCATTTCATCATTATAATGTGAGAGAAGGCACTGGTGTCCAGCGTGAACTCTTAATGGTTACATCACTAATGAATACTCCTCATGTTTGTTAGTTAAGAATTTGTAAAGCATTTGTGTTAGTAGCTGCAATATATCCAAGGCTGTGGTGGAGTGTAGTTGTCACACCAGCGTGCCACCATTGTGTGGCCATAAGCACTTTTTTTGTCACTGAAGAATGGCAACTTCGTAGTCACATTCCAGTACAGTTTTGGTGTGTTCAAATTTCTTCTTCTTCTTCTTCAAGTAGAGGGAAGTAATATGGGAAAGTGCAAATAAATGTTTAGTATGCAAGCAGCTGACAATAAATGAACATTTGTATAACACATGTGGACAGTAAATGGGGAAGTTGATTAGCTCAAATAACTTTTGTAGTAAAGAATGATGACTGAAATAAAACCCACCTTAACCACTTTTGGCTGAGGTCTCGCTGCTGCTATTGCAGTCATCTACTTAGATCAGCAACAATTCTATTGCTATGGCAAGATTGTGGGTGTAATTGTTTTCAAGTTTGTGTACATGACACTCTGAATTTATTGAGACACATTGGGGAACACTTTCCATAGTGGAGCGACGCAACTGTAACATAATATTTATTTTAAAATTTTTGTTCTCCTTTGCTACCTTGTTCTTGACAAATGCGTAAATAAGTTCAATGGTGTTCAATTTGAAGTGCACTACAGGCAACCAGTGAAGTTTAATTTCCTTGTCCATTATTGCAAAATACTTTCCAAAAGGTATTCTTGGACCCTGAAGTGCAGTTGCGCGTGTTCCAGTAGGCCAGTTTTAATAAATTTCTCATATGATGTGGCATTAGATGGAAGCTCTACATTATTGTTTTTCATCCATTCAATAATGGACTCCATTCTCCATTTCTTAAATGGATTTCATGGTACTGGGTTGATCTTGTGGCACAACATGACATGGACTCGACTAATGTCTGAAGTAGTGCTGAAGGGAATTGACACCATGAATCCCGCAGCGCTGACCCTAAATCCATAAGAGAACTAGGGGTTGGAGATCTCTTATGAAGAGCATGTTGCCAGTCATCCCATATATGCTCAATAATGTTCATATCTGGGAGTTTGGTGGCCAGCAGAAGACTGTTCCTGGAGCCACTTCGTAGCAATGCTGGACATGTGGGATGTTGCATTGTCCTGTTGCAACTGCCCAAGTCCATTGAAATGCTCAAAGGACACGAATGGAAGCAGGAGAGAAAGCTTACGTACGTGTCACCTGTCAGTCACATCTTGACTAATCAGGGGTCCCATATCGCTCCCAACCGCGCATGCCTCACATCATGACACAGCCTCCACCAGCTTGAACAGCTCCCTGCTGATATGCAGGATCCATTGATTCATGAGGTTGTCTCCATACCCATACACGTTCATCAACTTGATACAATTTTAAATGAGACTCGTCCGACCAGGCACCATGTTTCCAGTCAACAACAGTCCAATGTCTGTGATGACGGGTCCAGGCGAGGTGTAAAGCTTTGTGTCGTGCAGTCGTCAAGGTTACATGAGTGGTCCTTAGGGTCCGAAAGCCCAGTCAATGATGTTTCATTAAATGTTTTGCATGCTGACACATGTTGATGGTTCAGCATTGAAATCCACAACAATTTGCGGAAGGGGGGCACTTCTGTCACATTGAACGTTTTTCTTCAATTGTCATTAGTCCCATACTTGAAGGATCTTTTTCTGCCTGCATTGATGTAAGTGATTTGTGTTTTACTGGAATCCTGATATTTACAGTTCACTTATGAAATGGTCGTACGGGGATATATCCATTTCATCGCTACCTTGGAGATGCTGTGTCCCATCGCTCGTGCTCCAACTATAACACCATGTTCAAGCTCACTTAAATCTTGGTAACCTGCTATTGTAGCAGCAGTAACTGATCTAACAACTGCTCCAAATACTTGTTGTCTTATATAGGTGTTGCTGATTGCAGTGCTATATTTTGCCTGTTTACATATCTCTGATGTGAATACACATGCCTATACCAGTTTCTTTGGCACTTCAGTGCAAAAGAATTGCAGATCTGTCTGGTAATTTTTTGAGAATGCTCCTAAAACACTCTTTGTAGTTTGTGGCATTCATTCCAGAATGATAATCTGCACCTCTTTTGTGTCCAATAAAACATAAGCCAGCGTTTTGCATGAACACAATTTTGTTCCCGATGTGGCACATTATAACGCTTTTTTCAGAACCAGACGTTGTTTTGAATTCCTCCTTTCCAGTCACTCGAATCTTTAACACTTCCTCTTTGATAATCGTATTCATTTTCTGATGCATAAGGCATACTTTGTTCCTGCCAGCCAAACTTCCTGGAATGATTTGCACCACGCAACTCTCATCATTGTAATAAACAGTCCATCCCGTGTTGCCCAAGTGTCTTATTTCCCACAAGAACTTTGCTCTTTTTTTCCTACTATTCAGTTATTTTCCATCAGCACAGGTCTTGCGTTGACCTTTTGCATCTGAAGCCCAGTTTTCAAATAGTTGTTTCACTCATATCAAGAAAGTCTTCCACTTCATTCTTCAATGCTTCCAACATGGCTGCTACTGTTGGAAATTGCTTTCCCACATCGAAGTCTTGGATTTTTCTTCTTGTGACTCCCTGTGTATACCCATCCAGTATAAACTTCTGTCGGCTGCCAGAACACACACTCTCTCTCTCTCTCTCTCTCTCTCTCTCTCTCTCTTTTTCTTTTGTGATACAAGATATGAAGTTCTTCTATAATCTCTCAAAATTTGCTTCACTGAACTTTCACTAATATTGAGACATTCAGAAGTTCTCTTTGCTGGCTGTAATATGGAAATGCTCGCGCCCTGTTCTTATTTGTCCTCGAAGGAACTGTGTGTTCTGATCACCATAGACTTAACACAACTCTGTAAATGATGCATGATGGCACACACATACAAGGCAATTAGTTACGTTACGTGCACTGTCTCACATAGATAGACAACAACAGATGGGAGCACAGTTGTGTCCAATCTGATGTGAAGATGGAATGTAAACACTGCAACAGTGAACAGTGAACAATGAAGTGGGAATACTGTTCAGAGGTCGGGCAACATAGCACATGTGAGCATGTGGCACAAAGAAACACAAAAGCCAATAAACTAAAAATGTAGATTTACATGCATAAAAATATAACAGCTGTGAAGGGCAACAGAGCTTGCATTTAAACATTATTTTGTTAATATGTATCACCATCAGGAAAATTGCAAAAATATACACCCACCACTATTAGGACAAAAAGACTAATCGGAAAGTGATGACAATTCATCTGGAAGTTTAATGTGGTGCATAGAAAATTATTCTCCTAATTGTGGTCTGTCTTCTGTGGCTCCTGTAATTTGACACTTGCCAAGAAAGGTTGAAAAAGCACCCTTTCTCTTAAATATTACCATGTATGCTGCCCCCTTTTCAACTAAAATGTAATATTCATACACCAAATAAAAGTAGTCATTTCCACGATTCCAGCAGGGTTTAACACATGCGGTGTGACCAGAATATGAGCTCAAAGTAAGGTTCAGTAATTATGAAATGGATAATAAGTGCAGGAAATGCTTAATTCTCATTGGCTGCTGATCTAAAATGGCCAATCAGAAAAGCTTCTGCTTCCAGATACCCACATTAATCCCTAACTTGTCCAATAGGATTACACGAATTGAATATGAAAGAACTTTCAGTGTATGGAACCAAATTCATATGAAAATAAAACAGTTCAAATTATCCCCAGAACTAAAATGATAATTCATTTGACTGCTAACTTACATTATGACTGCTTTTATACAAAAGCACACACATTGCCCTATGTCACACTACTCAAGATTGCAAAAGATTTTTCCTGCACCTAGTTTTCCATAGTTTTCAATAAAATAAAATGTCCACACTTCATGTATTCCATCCACACACTTCATCACTCTTTCCAAAACACTTACAAAACAAAACGTAATTAAATAATAATTTTGAAATAATTACTTACATGGCTGCGAAGTATTATAGTCAAAACAAAGAAAATTTTAGATGAGTAATTTCTATGAACAAACATTTTAGTTATAGTTTTAGATGATTATAAGAAAATACATTACAGTCCTTTACATTGTTTTGCAGTACAATAAAAGCTGTTAATGTATATCTTCAAAAGTATTGTACATATGAGGGTAAGTCAATTATTATCCACAAAGTGGTTATATATTTTATTGTAATCAAATAGAAAACCTATAAGAACGTCATTTTTCGACATAGTCTCCTTGCGTTTCAATGCGCTTAGCCATCATTGTACAAGCTTCCTGATGCCCTCGTAATAGAAGGTTCTCAGTTGAGCTGTTGAGCCAGGAATGCAGCACTTCTTTCACTGCTTTATCAGAGGCAAATCGATGGCCCCTTAAGGCCTGTTTGAGTGGACCAAACAAGTGATAGTCATAAGGGGACTATATGGAGGATGATCCAGTACTTCAAATTTGAGTTTCTGGAGTGTTTCAGCAGTGTGGGTAACAGTATGCGGACAGGCATTGTCACACAACAACACAACACCTTTTGACAGCAATCCTCGCCATTTGCTGTTTATTGTTGTGCCCCTTTCCCGATAATGTTCCAGTACTGGGCCTTGTGCATCCCAAAAACCCTAAGCATCAGTTTTGCTGCAGACAGTTGGGCCTTGAACTTTTTCTTGCACGGCGAGTTTGGATGTTTCCATTCCATACTCCGCCGTTTACTCTCTGGCTCGTAGTGATGGATCCATGCTTCGTCACCAGTAATGATCCTATCTAAGAAGTTGTCCACTTCGTTACCATAGTGATCCAAATGTTTTTTGCAGATGTCCAAGCGTGTTTGTGTATGCAACTGTGGGAGTTGTTTTGGGACTCATTTTGCACTAACTTTATGAAACCCAAGTCTGTTGTAGATGATTTCGTAGGCAGAACCATGACTGATTTGTAGATGATGTGCCACTTTGTCAATAGTTAATCGCCTGTCTAAGAGAATCATTTCATGGGAACGCTCGATGGTTTTTTCATTTGTGGCGGTAAATGGTTGCCCGGCTCCTTCATCATGCGTAACACTTGTGTGACCATTTCACAATTTTTCAATCCATTCATAGACACTCTGTTGTGGGAAAACACTGTTCCCGCACCGCACCGAAAGTCTTCGATGAATTTTGACCCCTGATATGCCTTCCAACCACAGGAAAAGGATCACTGAACGTTGCTCTTCTTTGGTGCAAATAGACAGCAGAGCAGCCACTATTAACACCAAGGCAGCAATAACAAAACTAACCTAGCAGCTTGAAAATTGCAAAGATTTAACAACGAATAAAAAAGTATGCATCATCAATGTAAAATGACAGTGCTACTGAAATAACAGAAATATAACTAAATTGCAGAAAATAATTGACTTACCCTTGTAATAACAACAGATTTTAACAGCACAGTTTTAGTAGCAACACAAGACTGTATGTGAAGTATGAGATAAATCGGAAAAAATTAGCAATGTTTCCTGTCAGATTCATAGTGTGTGAATAGATGTTTTGGTCAGATACCAGGCTCCTTCACTGCCCGTGTGCATGCACGCTAGAGTGGATGGGGTGGGGGAGAGGGAGAGAGAGAGAGAGAGAGAGAGAGAGAGAGAGAGAGAGAGGGAGAGAGAGAGAGAGAGTTTGGGTACTCACTGCAAGGAATGATAACTTGGAATAGTCTGCTGAGTCACATTCTGTCAATAAAATAAATTAGAAACAGTATTTCATGCATATCTTCATCAGCCATGTATTGTGGTTAGCCACATGTAAGATAAATCAGAGCATCTAGAAATAGATAGCATAAGCAAAGAAAACTTGCAGTTCGTTAACTAAACAACCTCTAGCCTTTAGCTCATACTTTCCCATCACTTCTTCCTATGCCACATCATCTGTCTAGTGCCCATTCCACCAACCAACAGTGATAGAAAACAAGTAGTAAAGAAAACTGTCTAAAAGATGGAAATAAACGAGACAGGCACAGGTAGTTGTGAAAAAAAGCCAAAGTTGCATCAAAGACACAAGGGGTTGGGTTAGTAGATGTTTTTTGTTTTTAACTCTTGATACTTAGAAAGTTGATTATGTTATGTGTAAGCTTTTTCATGGATGCCAACATTAACTATGTTATATGCAGTACAGTTGTATTTTGGGTGTATGTTAAATACTCTTCCATAATAAAAAATGAGGCAGTGAAATAATTAACACAGTGATGAATCGACACTTGATTTAGGAAACTACCGTTGCAGAGTTATATGTTATGTTTTTTGTTTATTTTTTTAGCTGATATCACTGCAGATGAACTTTTCAACATGTTTTTTGGCACTGGATTCCCTAGTCAGAATGTGTACATGAGGAGAGGTGGGAGATGGCAACGTGCCACAGAAGCCCAGACTCAAAACAGAGAGGTAAGATAATCATAATGTGTTATGAGTTTGTGAAGGATGTGCTTTTGTGACAGTGTAACATGCATGTTGCACTATGAGCATTTTACAGTGAGAAAATCTCATGGTTTGTTAAATTCTGAATGTCTCTTATGAATCTTTTTCCTTCATCCAAACAATGCTTAGCCAATCAGCATAATCTCTGCCAGTAGCTGTAACTCAGAACAAATTCCAAACTTGCAAAATCAATGTTACTAGAAAAAGACACACTTGTAAAAAATCGGATCTTATTGAGTGAGCAACATACAATAATGGAGTTAGTTCTCTGGTTTCGCATTATTTTGCAGATTTTGGGTCTTCTTAACTTAGTGTTGTTACATATACCCATCAATTTATGCAGAGAGGGCATTACATGCTCATTTACAATTGTGTAATACCATAAAATCATTACAAACAGAACTTGATAATACATACAAACTGAAGGAAAATAAGCTTTAGCATTACAGCATTAGCGATCCGTACTAACAGAACCACAGTTATAGCTCTGCCACGCAAGTTGAAACCCTCTATTTCCTTTTGTGTGGCATAATGATGATGTGACCTCAGCAGTACTTAAGCACAGACTGCTTGCGTGTCTTGTATATTACTTCTTTGTTCTTCTTAACTTCATGTTGAGTTAAAAAAAGCGATAAGTGCTTTGTAGTCAAAGACAAACTGCCTTGTCATTATTAATCTCTGTTCTAGAGTACTTCTGTAATCTATACATCTAAGCAGTTTTACACTCGCTCTGCCTGCTTTCCAAGTGACCTGAGGGATTTGCAATTACTGTGTCCATATTTCAAAATAATTTCCATTTACATGCTTTAACACTTCTGCAATTTTGAATTTCCTGAATTTTAAATGCTATGTCCAGGAGAAACTGTGCCATATAAGTAGCAAAACATGAATTTTATGGGAGAGACCAAAAACTGTTTGTAATGTGTTGAAAGTTTCACAGCAGTGCAATATTTGAAGCACTGAAATGCCGTTCTAGATCCTATGAAAGCATTCAACAAAGAAAACGATTTGCCTGAAGACCTAATTATGTCCAGTAAGCAATACACTTTTGACAAACACTATGTAACTAACATAATCTGTCGCAAATACTGAGACCATATTTCAAGCACACATTATGTTATAATACTCCTGACACTGTTTCTGTGGGTGGTCGTGTTGTTGTCATCGTCGACCCCCCCCCTCCCCCTCCAAGGAAAAAGTTGCGTACTAATTATCACTCATTCATGACAACAATTTGAGACAAAGGTGACACTGCTGAGACAGCAACCCCCAAGAAAAGATTTATTGCTAAGGGATGCTGTCACAATAACCATGAATGTTCTTACAGAGAACAGCTATAATTATAACTATCCTGTTTGCATTTCTTAATACCTTCAAAGAATTTATCTAGGCTGCCTTTGGATCTTTTACCATTCTTCATTGACTATGCGCTTGTAAAGAATCGCATCCAGATGGTTCTGTATCTTTTTCGTGTTCATGACAGTTGACTAATTTTGAGAGTTCTTCCAGGGCTAATTCAGTCACAGAGCCACAAACTTTATTGTGCATAGTTTGTGAAAAAGAGTAGGGGACGGACTTAATAAATACGTGACCTCTTTTTTCTTTTTTTTTTTTTTTCACTTCTTTAGACATCATGCCGTATTGGAGGAAGTGCAATTTCGCATTGTTTAAGATTGCACTCAGTCTAGTTGTGGACAGTGTCAGATTCCAATCTGAGTGGCCTGTCTTCAGACACTTGTGCACAATCACGTATTAACCTCTGGTTCCATCTGAGTGGGCTTTCTTCAAACACTTCTGCACAATCAGTTACTAATCTTGGAAGAGAATTTGCTAATATTACATTCCAGTTCTCATATATGCAGCTGTCAGAATAGAAAATGACATGCACCTCTATTGTTGTGGAAAGGGTATCCATAGTACATGAGATAAAACTTGTTGTAACCAATTAACGTAGTCTCATTGAAGCAGCCACCCAATGAATTACTCCTTAGATTGCACATTTATGAACAGCCAATTTTGTTTTACTACTAACTGCCTTTGCTTGTAATTGTGAAGCCAATTTTGTGGCCTGTAATTCCATTTTGTGGCATGAGCATAGCTTCCACTGGTTATCTTTATCATCTTCTTTTTGCAGTCTTACCTTCTTTTTCAATTCTGTGTGCTGCTTCCAGAAACCTTCAATCCAGTTCCCAAACCTGTAAATGCAACAAAAGATGCATTGCTGTTTGTTAGGTGCAGTAAGCTACATCTACATCTACATCTACATTGATACTCCGCAAGCCACCCAACGGTGTGTGGCGGAGGGCACTTTACGTGCCACTGTCATTACCTCCCTTTCCTGTTCCAGTCGCGTATGGTTCGCGGGAAGAACGACTGTCTGAAAGCCTCCGTGCGCGCTCTAATCTCTCTAATTTTACATTCGTGATCTCCTCGGGAAGTATAAGTAGGGGGAAGCAATATATTCGATACCTCATCCAGAAACGCACCCTCTCGAAACCTGGCGAGCAAGCTACACCGCGATGCAGAGCGCCTCTCTTGCAGAGTCTGCCACTTGAGTTTATTAAACATCTCCGTAACGCTATCACGGTTACCAAATAACCCAGTGACGAAACGCGCCGCTCTTCTTTGGATCTTCTCTATCTCCTCCGTCAAACCGACCTGGTACGGATCCCACACTGATGAGCAATACTCAAGTATAGGTCGAACGAGTGTTTTGTAAGCCACCTCCTTTGTTGATGGACTACATTTTCTAAGCACTCTCCCAATGAATCTCAACCTGGTACCCGCCTTACCAACAATTAGTTTTATATGATCATTCCACTTCAAATCGTTCCGTACGCATACTCCCAGATATTTTACAGAAGTAACTGCTACCAGTGTTTGTTCCGCTATCATATAATCATACAATAAAGGATCCTTCTTTCTATGTATTCGGAATACATTACATTTGTCTATGTTAAGGGTCAGTTGCCACTCCCTGCACCAAGTGCCTATCCGCTGCAGATCTTCCTGCATTTCGCTTCAATTTTCTAATGCTGCAACTTCTCTGTATACTACAGCATCATCCGCGAAAAGCCGCATGGAACTTCCGACACTATCTACTAAGTCATTTATATATATTGTGAAAAGCAATGGTCCCATAACACTCCCCTGTGGCACGCCAGAGGTTACTTTAACGTCTGTAGACGTCTCTCCATTGATAACAACATGCTGTGTTCTGTTTGCTAAAAATTCTTCAATCCTGGTCTGATATTCCGTAGGCTCTTACTTTGTTTATCAGGCGACAGTGCGGAACTGTATCGAACGCCTTCCGGAAGTCAAGAAAAATAGCATTTACCTGGGAGCCTGTATCTAATATTTTCTGGGTCTCATGAACAAATAAGGCGAGTTGGGTCTCACACGATCGCTGTTTCCGGAATCCATGTTGATTCCTACATAGTAGATTCTGGGTTTCCAGAAATGACATGATACGCGAGCAAAAAACATGTTCTAAAATTCTACAAGAGATCGACGTAAGAGATATAGGTCTATAGTTTTGCGCATCTGCTCGACGACCCTTCTTGAAGACTGGGACTATCTGTGCTCTTTTCCAATCATTTGGAACCCTCCGTTCCTCTAGAGACTTGCGGTACACGGCTGTTAGAAGGGGGGCAAGTTCTTTCGCGTACTCTGTGTAGAATCGAATTGGTATTCCGTCAGGTCCAGTGGACTTTCCTCTATTGAGTGATTCCAGTTGCTTTTCTATTCCTTGGACACTTATTTCGATGTCAGCCATTTTTTCGTTTGTGCGAGGATTTAGAGAAGGAACTGCAGTGCGGTCTTCCTCTGTGAAACAGCTTTGGAAAAAGGTGTTTAGTATTTCAGCTTTACGCGTGTCATCCTCTGTTTCAATGCCATCATCATCCCGTAGTGTCTGGATATGCTGTTTCGAGCCACTTACTGATTTAACGTAAGACCAGAACTTCCTAGGATTTTCTGTCAAGTCGGTACATAGAATTTTACTTTCGAATTCAATGAAC
Organism: Schistocerca serialis cubense; assembly: GCF_023864345.2. Taxonomy (NCBI): domain Eukaryota; kingdom Metazoa; phylum Arthropoda; class Insecta; order Orthoptera; family Acrididae; genus Schistocerca; species Schistocerca serialis. The sequence goes on from NC_064638.1 coordinate 704,703,547, forward strand.
GCTTCACGCATAGCCCCCCTTACGCTAACTTTGACATCGTTTAGCTTCTGTTTGTCTGAGAGGTTTTGGCTGCGTTTAAACTTGGAGTGGAGCTCTCTTTGCTTTCGCAGTAGTTTCCTAACTTTGTTGTTGTACCACGGTGGGTTTTTCCCGTCCCTCACAGTTTTACTCGGCACGTACCTGTCTAAAACGCATTTTACGATTGCCTTGAACTTTTTCCATAAACACTCAACATTGTCAGTGTCGGAACAGAAATTTTCGTTTTGATCTGTTAGGTAGTCTGAAATCTGCCTTCTATTACTCTTGCTAAACAGATAAACCTTCCTCCCTTTTTTTATATTCCTATTAACTTCCATATTCAGGGATGCTGCAACGGCCTTATGATCACTGATTCCCTGTTCTGTACATACAGATTCGAAAAGTTCGGGTCTGTTTGTTATCAGTAGGTCCAAAATGTTATCTCCACGAGTCGGTTCTCTGTTTAATTGCTCGAGGTAATTTTCGGATAGTGCACTCAGTATAATGTCACTCGATGCTCTGTCCCTACCACCCGTCCTAAACATCTGAGTGTCCCAGTCTATATCTGGTAAATTGAAATCTCCACCTAAGACTATAACATGCTGAGAAAATTTATGTGAAATGTATTCCAAATTTTCTCTCAGTTGTTCTGCCACTAATGCTGCTGAGTCGGGAGGTCGGTAAAAGGAGCCAATTATTAACCTAGTTCGGTTGTTTAGTGTAACCTCCACCCATAATAATTCACAGGAACTATCCACTTCTACTTCACTACAGGATAAACTACTACTAACAGCGATGAACACTCCACCACCGGTTGCATGCAATCTATCCTTTCTAAACACCGTCTGTACCTTTGTAAAAATTTCGGCAGAATTTATCTCTGGCTTAAGCCAGCTTTCTGTACCTATAACGATTTCAGCTTCGGTGCTTTCTATCAGCGCTTGAAGTTCCGGTACTTTACCAACGCAGCTTCGACAGTTGACAATTACAATACCGATTGCTGCTTGGTCCCCGCATGTCCTGACTTTGCCCCGCACCCGTTGAGGCTGTTGCCCTTTCTGTACTTGCCCAAGGCCATCTAACCTAAAAAACCGCCCAGCCCACGCCACACAACCCCTGCTACCCGTGTAGCCGCTTGTTGCGTGTAGTGGACTCCTGACCTATCCAGCGGAACCCGAAACCCCACCACCCTATGGCGCAAGTCGAGGAATCTGCAGCCCACACGGTCGCAGAACCGTCTCAGCCTCTGATTCAGTCCCTCCACTCGGCTCTGTACCAAAGGTCCGCAGTCAGTCCTGTCGACGATGCTGCAGATGGTGAGCTCTGCTTTCATCCCGCTAGCGAGACTGGCAGTCTTCACCAAATCAGATAGCCGCCGGAAGCCAGAGAGGATTTCCTCCGATCCATAGCGACACACATCATTGGTGCCGACATGAGCGACCACCTGCAGATGGGTGCACCCTGTACCCTTCATGGCATCCGGAAGGACCCTTTCCACATCTGGAATGACTCCCCCGGGTATGCACACGGAGTGCACATAGGTTTTCTTCCCCTCTCTTGCTGCCATTTCCCTAAGGGGCCCCATTACGCGCCTGACGTTGGAGCTCCCAACTACCAGTAAGCCCACCCTCTGCGACTGCCCGGATCTTGCAGACTGAGGGGCAACCTCTGGAACAGGACAAGCAGCCATGTCAGGCCGAAGATCAGTATCAGCCTGAGACAGAGCCTGAAACCGGTTCGTCAGACAAACTGGAGAGGCTTTCCGTTCAGCCCTCCGGAATGTCTTTCGCCCCCTGCCACACCTTGAAACGACCTCCCACTCTACCACAGGTGAGGGATCAGCCTCAATGCGGGCAGTATCCCGGGCAACCACAGTCGTAGTCCGATCAGGGGATGTGTGGGACGAGCTGGCCGTCCCCGACAAACCCCCATCCCGACCCCCACAGTGATGCCCATTGGCAACAGCCTCAAGCTGTGTGACCGAAGCCAACACTGCCTGAAGCTGGGAGCGAAGGGATGCCAACTCAGCCTGCATCCGAACACAGCAGTTGCAGTCCCTATCCATGCTAAAAACTGTTTTGCTAAGAACGTCTGAACTAATCTACAGAGAGCGCAAACAAATCGACAACATTTAAACGGTTATTAAAATACAAGATTGCCTAGTAAATGCAGTAATGCTGCTACTTGCGCACTGCTGACACTGCTCGGCGGCGGAAGGAGACTAAGCGAAATTACACTATTCAGGTACTAAAACACGATGCTACACTCTCAAATACTATAATACGCTCGAAATTTATGAATTAAACAATGCAAGAACCAAAAACACGCAAAGAAATTAAGAATTAAACTATGTAACAAATGAGTGAGCTAGGAGTATACGACTTGCTGCTCAGCTGCTTATCCAACGGCGGCGGCTGAGATGAGATTCTCTGATAGTAAAGTTCTGCTCTGACTTATGGGTGAAACATTTTCAGCATTTCATTTTTCTTTGTAGAGCATGTAAAGGTGTAGTTTAGGTTGTCTAGTAGACGTAACAATTGGCTTCGAGGATGATTTCCTGGTGTAATGTCATGGCAGTTTTGGAAGGCTGTCCAAGACATCTTTCCTGCAGGTTTTCTCATGATTTTTATTCATTTGTCTTGATATTTCTGAATCAGCTGTCATCCCCTGTGGGCATAGTCCATATCAATTCAGGCACGCTAGGAAAAAATCTTACATTCATAGTCTCGGATGTTACTTAATTTAGCATATGTTAAAATGAAGGACTAAGTAAGAATACTTATTTTTTTGTTTTCTCTAAAAAAAATTTCTGCTCTGAGATACAGCCCTCAAAGACACTGCACATACCATTTGGAAGATGCGAATTACGGAAAAAAATTTTAAATGCTGTGTCTCTGGAACAGTGTGTGTGTGTGTGTGTGTGTGTGTGTGTGTGTGTGTGTGTGTGTGTGTATATATATATATATATATATATATATATATATATATATATAATGGAAGGAAACATTCCACGTGGGAAAAATTATATATAAAAACTAAGATCAGGTGACTTACCGAACAAAAGCGCTGGCAGGTCGATAGATACACAAACAAACACAAACATACACACAAAATTCAAGCTTTCGCAACAAACTGTTGCCTCATCAACACTGCTTGTGTCTGTATGTGTGGATGGATATGTGCGTGTGTGCTAGTGTATACCTGTCCTTTTTTCCCCCTAAGGTAAGTCTTTCCGCTCCCGGGATTGGAATGACTCCTTACCCTCTCCCTTAAAACCCACTTCCTTTCGTCTTCCCCTCTCCTTCCCTCTTTCCTGATGAGGCAACAGTTTGTTGCGAAAGCTTGAATTTTGTGTGTATGTTTGTGTTTGTTTGTGTATCTATCGACCTGCCAGCGCTTTTGTTCGGTAAGTCACCTCATCTTTGTTTATATATATATATATATATATATATAATGGAAGGAAACATTCCACGTGGGAAAAATTATATATAAAAACAAAGATGAGGTGACTTACCGAACAAAAGCGCTGGCAGGTCGATAGACACACAAACAAACACAAACATACACACAAAATTCAAGCTTTCGCAACAAACTGTTGCCTCATCAGGAAAGAGGGAAGGAGAGGGGAAGACGAAAGGAAGTGGGTTTTAAGGGAGAGGGTAAGGAGTCATTCCAATCCCGGGAGCGGAAAGACTTACCTTAGGGGGAAAAAAGGACAGGTATACACTCGCACACATGCACATATCCATCCACACATACAGACACAAGCAGACCTTGTGTCTTGTGCTTGTGTCTGTATGTGTGGATGGATATGTGCATGTGTGCGAGTGTATACCTGTCCTTTTTTCCCCCTAAGGTAAGTCTTTCCGCTCCCGGGATTGGAATGACTCCTTACCCTCTCCCTTAAAACCCACTTCCTTTCGTCTTCCCCTCTCCTTCCCTCTTTCCTGATGAGGCAACAGTTTGTTGCGAAAGCTTGAATTTTGTGTGTATGTTTGTGTTTGTTTGTGTGTCTATCGACCTGCCAGCGCTTTTGTTCGGTAAGTCACCTCATCTTTGTTTTTTAATATATATATGCCACTGGCCTTCAAAAGTGAAGAAGTTGTGGGTCAGGATGAAGCTGAAGATTCAACCAAACAGCCCTCGTCAAGGCCAGACATACCAGCAATTAAAGGGAACAGCCATGGGTACCAGGATGGCCCCCTCGTACGCCAAGCTATTCATGGGTCGCTTAGAGGAAGCCTTCTTGGTTACCCAGGCCTGCCAACCCAAAGTTTGGTACAGATTTATTGATGACATCTTCATGATCTGGACTCACAGTGAAGAACAACTCCAGAATTTCTTCTCCAACCTCAACTCATTTGGTTCCATCAGATTCACCTGGTCCTACTCCAAATCCCATGCCACTTTCCTTGACGTTGACCTCCACCTGTCCAATGGCCAGCTTCACACGTCCGTCCACATCAATCCCACCAACAAGCAACAGTACCTCCATTATGACAGCTGCCACCCATTCCACATCAAACGGTCCCTTCCCTACAGCCTAGGTCTTCGTGGCAAATGAATCTGCTCCAGTCCGGAATCCCTGAACCTTTACACCAACAACCGGACAACAGCTTTTGCATCCCGCAACTACTCTCCCGACCTGGTACAGAAGCAAATAACCAGAGCCAGTTCCTCATCCTCTCAAACCCAGAAACTCCCACAGAAGAACCACAAAAGTGCCCCACTTGTGACAGGATTCTTTCCGGGACTGGATCAGACTCTGAATGTGGCTCTCCAGCAGGGATACGACTTCCTCAAATCCTGCCCTAAAATGAGATCCATCCTTCATGAAATCCTCCCCACTCCACCAAGAGTGTCTTTCCGCCGTCCACCTAACCTTCGTAACCTCTTAGTTCATCCCTATGAAATCCCCAAACCTTCTTCCCTACCCTCTGGCTTCTATCCTTGTAACCGCCCCCCGTGTAAAGCCTGTCCCATGCACCCTCCCACCACTACCTACTCCAGTCCTGTAACCCGGAAGGTGTACACGATCAAAGGCAGAGCCATGTGTGATAGCACCCACGTGATTTACCAACTGACCTGCCTACACTGTGACACATTCTATGTGGGAATGACCAGCAACAAACTGTCCATTCGCATGAATGGACACAGGCAGACAGTGTTTGTTGGTAATGAGGATCACCCTGTGGCTAAACATGCCTTGGTGCACGTCCAGCACATCTTGGCACAGTGTTACACCGTCCGGGTTATCTGGATACTTCCCACTAACACCAACCTATCTGAACTCCGGAGATGGGAACTTGCTCTTCAATATATCCTCTCTTCCCGTTATCCACCAGGCCTCAATCTCCGCTAATTTCAAGTTGCCGCCACTCATACCTCGCCTGTCATTCAACAACATCTTTGCCTCTGCACTTCCGCCTCGACTGACATCTCTGCCCAAACTCTTTGCCTTTTAATATGTCTGCTTGTGTCTGTATATGTGTGGATGGATATGTGTGTGTGTGTGTGTGCGCGCGCGAGTGTATACCCATCCTTTTTTCCCCCTAAGGTAAGTCTTTCCGCTCCCGGGATTGGAATGACTCCTTACCCTCTCCTTTAAAACCCACATCCTTTCCTTCCCTCTTTCCTGATGAAGCCACCATGGGTTGCGAAAGCTTGAATTTTGTGTTTGTGTCTATCAGCATACCAACGCTTTCGTTTGGTAAGTTACACCATCTTTGTATATATATATATATATATATATATATATATATATATATATAATTGGAAAGATACTTGCTTTATGGTTACAAAGAAATCCTCCATTTTGACTTATCTGTCAAAGTTCTTTTACTATAGCATTCTGAACTTTTTTATACTTTATGGATTTTTTTTCTTCAAAAATGCTAATTCATAAAATTTTGGTTTTTTTCTGTTAATTAGTTCCAAAAGTATAGTTCTACATTCCCTGAAAAGGAGAGCTTCCACTTTTAGGTTGAACAGGTTTTATAAACAATTGAAATTTTTGCCATACACAAAACCTGTTTTATTACCACATAATCATATAACACGCTCATAAAAAATCAAAACCTAGCCTTACTTAACTTAATTTTAGTTTTGAAAGATGAGTAAGAGACTCAGTTTTCAAGTATTTTAAATGGTTCTAAAATGCATGTGAAGGGTCCAAACACTCAAAGGTTTCAATTTATACATCTGTACATTCTGTTTTGCATTTAAATTAGCCAGTCAATGAACTTAAAATGTGTTCCACTACTTCAGTATCTTCCTTTGATATAGAGTGATGCCTTCCTGTTAAACCAATAGGAACTGGAGCACTTAAAATCTTCAAAACATTGTGAACAGGAACTGAGCACTGATTGCATTGTTGCTGTCCTTCAGCTGGAAACCCATATCCAGCAGCTGGTCCATGTGGTAGCATAATGTTCACTAAAATTTTGTTTAACTCATAACTGGTGTCTATAACCTCTGCAATCCACCAGTCACAGTCATAAACACACGCCACAAACATCCCCCTTCTCAGGTTGTGAATCTGAATATTATCCTGCTGTTTCTGAGGTGTTGGCTGAACGAACGAAATGTCTTCTTTCTTGCTTTTTAAAGTGCGTGCAGTTTGAGCTCGCCCATCATTTTGAGTTCCAAAATGTGTCTTCTGAATTCCTTTCATAGGAGTAATTTGTTTCGACCATTCTTCTTTTTCCTGCTTGCAGGCCCCCGTGGGCCGGGGGGGTAAGAATAGGCCCGAGGTATTCCTGCCTGTCGTAAGAGGTGACTAAAAGGAGTCTCACACCTTTTTGCCTTTGTGATGGTCCCCTGCAGGCCTTGACCTGCATTTTTCTAAATTTTCCCGAAGAGCAAGCCAATTGGGGAAGGGGTGCCTTACATGGTGCATCGGGTCCATTGTGCATTGAGATCTTTAGCCCCCATTCTCATCGTGGCATTGCAGTCCTACGCATCCTCCATCTCTTGAGCGAGGAAACCTACCTGGGTGCATTTCCCTCCTCCCACTATGCAATGTCATTTTCTATGCTGACGAGGACCATGGAATTCTTTGCACCTCATATTCAGCGCGGTAGCCAGTCTGTTGTGGTGGGGCCGTCATGTACCCTGTTGGCTGTAGCCTGCTGACAACACAGGGATTGCTTTGCCTTTGCGTGCACCATTAACTCCCCACGTATGCCATGAAGTAGATGCCCATCTCCCTGGGGCATCGGGACTCCCGGCAATGGCCATCCTGCCAGGTGGCCCTTGCTGAGGCTGGGTGGTGCCCATGGGGAGGGTCCCTTATCGGAGTGGGTGGCATCAGGGCGGATGACACGCCATGAAACATAGTACGTCGTCTCTTGCTGGTAGCCCACTGCCAGCAGTCTCTAAACAGGCAAAGTCTAACTTCAATGCTAAGAAACGTGACCCCAAATTGTTCCCCTCCCTCGCCACACCATGGGAGGAATGCCAGGCTAAGGATGGCAGTGAAGCTTATTCACCCCGGTACCTCGTATGTACGAGAGTTTATGGGGAATCTTTCATGTCCATGAAGCCTCAGTTTTTTGTGGAGAATTTGGAGGACAAGTTTGGGAAAGTGGAGGGCTTGTTCAAAATGCGCTCTGGTTCAATCTTGATTAAAACAGCATACTGTGCCCAGTCAGGAGCATTTTCCCGGGAATGCGGTCCCCTGACCTCCGCGGCTATAAGGGATACTACAGGAACTGTAGCGACTGTAATCAAGTGTCATTTGGTGTTTGCGTTTATCCTGCTGCCCAAGAAACTTCTGATGATGAACTGGTCCCATGTGCATTGTTATCGGTTGCTTCTGGAATCCGTGAAATGACTTTATTGGTACAGAAAGGAAAAATGCCTGCTTTTCTGACACCAGATATTACATTTGATTTGGACATGATAGCTATATTTTCAAAGTTTTTTTCAGCAACCTAGGAAATTTGGATTCTGGCACCACTCCTGTATTCTTCCTTTTTCAATCATCTAGCACATTTCTCCAAGCAAGTTTTAAAGGTCTAAAAAAAAGGCCACATAAAGTGGCTGACACAGATGAGTAGAATTAGGTGGTTGAATCACAGATTTAATGACCTGTTCCTGGTGCACTTTAATCACATTATTTGACAGATGACTCGAGAGATTGTCACCTATAATCACTTTAGGTCCCTCTAATTGCCAGGCATAAGGCAAGACAATTTGAACAAACCATGATTCAAACATTGCTAGGTCAAACCAACCACTTTGATTCCTATTATAACCTGAACCAGTTATGCCCCCTTCGGTCCAAGCATAGTAGAGGTTTTTTGCCCTATAAATTATGTATGGCGGGAGGATTGAGCCGTCGGCAGCTGCTCCTATCATCACACTGATACTTGACGTAGAACTATCCAGTGTCCTTTCAGGATGTCTTGTGCCTCAGTTCACTATTACTTTCACTTGTCCAAGATTGTGACAAAAGTTTGTCTTGTCATAGTTTATAATGTTGGAGGGAGGGACACCACTCAAGGTCACTTCAAGGTTTTTAAAATAATCGGTCGCTGTTTCTCGGGTAACTCCTGCCTTTGCCTCTTAATATTTTCACTTACTCTTATCATTAGTTCTTTATTGCTTTTCAGAAAATATTACCCAACTCATGTCCAGTTCGAATGTCACTAAGTCTTTTTTCAATCCTCCTGCTCGATTGGGATATGCCTGTACAATGTACCTAATATCATTATTCCTCAAAGGAAACCCCAATTTTCACACAACACAATAATCTTTTCCTCACTATTGGTTAATGCTGGTTGGCCGCCTATTTTGTATTTGCACCTTTCCTTGAGTTTGTCATTTAATGTGGTATACAGGACTGCCTATTGCTCTGAAGCTTTCCCGATGCTCAATTTTCCTGATGTGTTTAGAAGAAATTCTGGTTTATAGTTAGATTTCTGTGTTGGTCCCAGAACCTTTTGGTATACTCACATGATCGGATTCACCCTACAAAAACGCATTTTTGTAATTAGGCCTGCTTAGTGACTAAGCAGTATTAGCAATGAACAAAAAAACGAAACTGTGTCAGTGAAGACATTCATATGCAAGCAATAGTATTGCAGCTTACCAGTTACACTTTAGAAATTGCACGCACCAGCAGAAGTTTTCGCACTGTTGTGTTGGCTACAAAAGAATTATACACCTACTGACAATGCGATTTGCTGGTTGCACGCACTCCAACATGCCATTGTTGTAATAGGTTAGTCAAGGATTCACAACAATGATCAGCTGCAATGTAATTGTTAAAATGCTGTGCTAAGTTATCCAAACGTGGAAGAACCTGTAAATGATCGGATTGACACCACCTGATCAGATTCATCTCATTTCACAGTACATAATTAAGTTTGTACAGAACCCTGAGACTGAGAGTCCTATTGTCCCTTGTCCAATTTTTTCTGTGTGTTCGATTTGCGTGTTATTTCTCAGCTTAATTTTATTTGAAAAGATTTAAAAATTAGTAATGGCAGGTGTGTCGATAGTCATTAATGCTAAAGGACAAAAGAATTGAAAATGAACAAAAATTCATTTACGGTATTGTTTCTTCAACAGTAATGTAATTTGAATGTCTTGTCTTAAGAACAATAATTTTGTAATTAATAGTTTTGTTGCATTTCTTGATTTATTAATATTTTGTGCATCTTTTTTTTCAGCAAGCAAATGGCTACACTGTATTCCTGCAGATGCTGCCAATACTCCTTCTCATTGTTCTTTCTATGATGAGTAGTTTTTTCATATCGGACCCTATTTACAGTCTACATGCAAATTCGTAAGTAATGAATTTTCAAGACATATTCAATATGTTAAATTCCAAAGGTTAGCACTGTATATCATTATGGAATGTTTTGTAAACACACACACACACACACACACACACACACACACACACACACAATTGCTGAAAATGGTTTTACTATAGTATGGGTAGCCAGGTAACTTGTGTGGAAGTTGAGAGAGAGAGAGAGAGAGGGGGGGGGGGAGGGGGGGGGCAAAAATAGAGCTATGAGGGCGGGGCACAGGTTGTGCTTGGGTAGCTCAGTTGGTAGTACATTTGCCTGTTAATGGCAGATCCCAGGTTAGAGTCCCACTCCAGTGCACAAATTTAATGTGCCAGAAAGGTTCATTGGCACAAATTCTGCTTCAGAGTGAACATTGATTTAGAAATGTTATTGTAATGCTGTAAATGACTTATCATGGATGTTTGCTTAAAACGGCAAGCAGTGATAAAATCCCTTATTGTGGGCAACCCATCTGAGTGGGTTGCAATAAAGCTGGTTTGGGAATCTTGAGGCTTTTCTATCCAAGATAGAAATATTGTCCATACAGTGCAATAGTTCCCAACAATACCTCCTCAGTGACACGGGTTTCGACAATTTCCAGAGAACAATGAATTATGTTCTTTGTTGTTCACAGGTAAAGTAAGTATTTTGTGAGTTGCTGAAAGTGTGCACTTTGTACAAGAGTTTTTGCACTACAGATATCTTGAGTTTTGACATTAAGCAATAAAAACTGGAAAACTTGATAACTGCCAGTATTGTAAGTTTGTTTGAGTTTGAAGTTTTTACTGTACTTTTTGACATTGACAAAATGTTGGTTGTTCATGTTTGCACTCGAAACAGACCTGTTTCTTGTGGTAAAATTGTTCTCTATAAATATTTCTTTTCATTTATATTTATTTTCACAATTCTTGATGTATTTTTTCTTCAGTTTGAAAAAAAGTTTGTGATGCTGGACACAAAACAATAGTGTGGCCACAAAGAACAAGAGTTTGTGTGTCCACAAAGTAAACAACAAACATAGATAGAGTACAATAAGCAGTAGAACACAATCTGAGGACAGGCACCTACTGCACTGTCCTTACACACAGGAGAGCTCTGGTGGATGATGCAGTAGGTACCGTGCCATGTGCACAAGTCGCTGGCAGTCCCTGGTGGTGAAACAAGGCCTAATGTTGGAGGCGTTGTGCTACTTTTCCGGTCAATGAAATGAAAGGATTCAACAACAAAGCCAAGGTTTTGTGGCCCATAATGAGGTGGAACTTAGTCACATAAAAGAATACATGAAACTTTTTGAGAATGTAGACGGTGGCAAGCTTTTCTTTTCCAAATTGGGAGTAATAGAGTTGAGCATTTTCTGATGCGTAAGCTATTGGATGTTTGGAACCATCCTTATAGCAATGTGCAAGAATGGCCCTGAGGCTATACTGAGAGGTATCTGTAGCCGAGACCATGTGGTGGCTAGGATGGAAGGTAGCCAAATAAGTGGAACAGAATTTACATTTAAAATGACAAATGTATGCTTGCAGGTCTGCATCCACCAGAAAGGAACATCCTTGTAGAGCAATCTGTGAAGAGGATGGGCTAATGTGGCTCCACCTGAAATGAATTTGTGGTGGTAGGAAATTTTACCTAAAAATGGAGTTTTTTGACACTGGAAGGGTGAGACAGTTTTGACAGTGGTGGCATGATTATGTAAAGGCTTTACACCATTTTTACTGTAAAACCTCAGACTCCAAATACACGATGGATGGTTGGAAAAAGTGTGACTTGACCAAGTTGCACTTCAACCCTGCAGTATGTAAGACCGTGAACGAGGAGCATAAGTTGCTTCAATGCATTTCCATTGATGAACCCGTCGTGATGATGTCAACAAAATAGTTGATACAGCCCAGAAATTGTGTCAGTGGCTAAACTGGACTTTGAAAAAACTTGGACTGTGGAAAAATCGGGACTTTGTACGGGTGCTGATGACCGCACAGTTGAGCGCCCCATAAACCAAATATCATCATCAGCCCAGGACGGACAGTGTCAGTTGTTCCAGAAAACGCTGAAATATTGCAGGGGTGCTAGCCAGACCAAATGGTGGGTGCTGATATTGGTATAACCTGAAATGTGTGTTAATCACAAGGAGCCTTTTTGAATCCTCACCCAATGGAACCATCCAATTTTTGAGACACTCTGGCCCCTACCAAGTTTGGCCAGTGACTCATCCTGACAGAGCAAAGGGTAGATGTCAATGATAGACTGAGTGTTAACAGAAATTTTAGTTGCTGCAGATGCAAAGCTTACCATTCTGTTCTTTAGCAGTCACGAGGGACAATAAACCACTCACTGGATGTAATAAGCTGTATCATCCCCAACTATGTCAGCTTGTCCAATTCTGATTTCACTTGATTGTGCAAAGACACTGGAATAAAGTGTGTAAAAAGTGCTGTTGCGCTGTAGGTTTAATTAGTGGCACAACTTAACCTATTGAAAAGAGATGAGAACTATGTACACAGACCTGATCGGAAATAAGGTGCACTGTATCTGCAGTGGGAAAACCAAAAGGACTAGAAGCATACAGACCAAATAAATAGTCGGCCTCAGCATCATCCACTACCAGAAAAGTCAAGAAATGAACCACAGATTTGTACACAGTGGATGCCGTAAATTGCCCCAAAACTGGGATATGCTGTTTGTTGGTACAAAAAACGTTGTGTAACTGGAGACGTGCTGGAGATCCCAAGTCCGCATAAGTTTGTGAGTTCAGCAATGCTACACCTACACCTGTGTAGTCTGAGCACATTGCCTATCACTTGCACTTCAATAAACAGTTTGTTATTATTTGTCAGCTCTGGAGACAGATTTAACATGCATGTGTCTGTCTGCAGGAGAGGGCTGGAAATGACACAGACACTGTATGTCTTTTTTTTCCTACAGTTGTTGCAAGTTGCCCAGCACTTGGGTCCCTATCATGTTTCACAAAACAGTATGAGCCAGATGGGAGAGCTGAGCACATGTCATGTCCAGTGCGGCATGGAGGCTGTGTTCGTAAGCTGCCATGTTGTCCTACCCTGAGAACTGATGCCTGACTACTAGCAAGAGGAGCCACTGTGGTGACGTCACACCAGGCCTCAAATTGATCACCAGCAGCACAAGATATCTCGAAAGATTGAGGAGTATTTGACACTTCAGCCAAAGATGGATTCTCACACTTCAATGCATGTTGATGCACCTCCTTATCATGAGCCAACTGAACGGTGTCATGGACCATAGTATCAGTGTAGGAATCATGATGAGCATCAGTGACAAACTGACATTTGCGACTGGGACCATGGCATTTGACTGCCAAAGCCCGGTAGGGCTTGTGGTGCTGTTTATAACAATGATTGAACATGACACATACTGCAGTGGGACACATTGCGTATGGTGATAATTGGACAACAATTCACACATTTCATCAAGCACAGGTTCCTGGAGTTTGGGTAACTGGTACAACAACTAGTAAATCTGAGGGGAAATCCAGTAAAGGATCAAAGCATAACCCATGTTAACATTAGTGACACCAAAATAGAGGAAGTATTGCCAAAGCCTTTCCTCATAAGTCTCTCAGGCTTTGACCACGATGTCATAAACGGGAAAAGGTGGCAAGTACACTGACAGCATAGAAGACTGCATAATCAGTGTGGCCAACAAATTTATAATAAAACTGTAAGAGCTTGCTGCTGCTTGTTGAGAGATTTGAGCACTGCCTCCATGGACATAACTAGTGGAACAGCCAAATAGATCAAGCACGTGGAAGTGAACAGTCATTGCCAGTTGTGTCTTAATGATAGAAACGAACAATAGTGCAGTCACAAAGGCCAAGAGTTTATTTACCCACATTCAAGTAAACAACAAACATAAACAGTGCAATAAGCAATAGAACACAATCTGAAGATGGGGAGCTGCCGCACTGTCCTTCTTTAGAAGAGAGCTGTGGTAGATGACACGGTGGATGCCATGCTTTGTGCACAAGTCATGGTTTCCCTCTAGTGGCTGGCCCAAGCAGATGGTGTTGGCGGAGTACTTGAGTGTAGTGCTCCAAACGCTTTGTGCCACACCCCATATCCAGGTATGATGTACAGGGTTATAGCCGTTGGTGTAAAGTGAGGTGTTGCTTGTTGGCTCAAAAACTTGGGTTTTCATCCTCAGTCCCTACGAGGACTATTATTGGTATGTAATTTGCACTACAGATCTAACAGACTATTCATGTCAGAAATAAAGCTACATTGTGATTTGAAATCTGTGTTAAACTGTATGCCCAATTCCTTTTTCCTCCTTTAGTTAAAATTATCCAAATGTTTTAGTTCACCTTCCACAAGACAAAAGTGTACAACCCATGACCCTGTCTATCTAATACAAAACTTTGGTTCCAAACCAACAATTGTGCTGGTTATATATGCGGTAATATACTGTTGCGAGAGGAGTATAATGCTAGTCATTTCAGGGTATGATGAAATGTAGTTTCAGGGTGTAATGGAGGGTTGTCGAAACCTTGGCGGGTATATATTTCAGCTTTCTCACTTAGGATGCTGTTTTATAAAGAGGAGAGTGCTTTTTGTGCTGATTAGTTGGGTTAGTTGGTGTGATTGGTGTATTAGGAGTTTGGGAATTATGTCATAGGTGAGCTATTTGTTGTCAGAGGTGAGCTATTTGTAAACAAGATTGTGGGTTAAGTAGTGTATGTCTGTGAAGGCATGCTCAATCCCCAACCTCCCACACTCCTAATACTCAAACCTCACCAGCCAACTGCAAAGGTTCTCCCATTCACTACAACATACAATCCCCTGTACGCACTTAATTTTTGTTTAAAGTTGTTGACTGATTCAGGGAATTGAGGCACAGATAGTTCAGAGAAGTGTGATTCAAATCCTTGTATGGCTATTCTGACTTAGGTTTTCTATGGTCTTCCTAAAAGATGTTTGCCAATTAGAGTGCCTTAATGAGGTCAAAACTAAATTCTGATTGTATTGTGGGAAATGGCAAAGCACCTCAGACTGCGCGGCTCCTAAAGTATGTAAATTTCATTAAAGCCCAATAGTTAGTCACAGAAATAAATTTTAATGTCTGTCTCACAAACCATATGTGAAATGTCACAAATAATTCGACATCCTGACTGCATTTTGGAGCCTTGCAAACTATTTAAGTATTGGCTTACAACCAAATTCTATCAGCAAAACAACAAAAAAATTATTATAAATCACAGGTTGACATTCTCAGACTACTACTTGTGAAACGTTAAGAGGTGAAACTGACATGGCTGACTCCCATCCAAAAATCCATCACCTGACAAGAATTGGGCCCCACTGAGTGATAAACTGTGGGAGATCAAGAGCTTGGCAAAGCTTGGCTTTAAATACCCTCACACTGCACTAAACTCCAGTGAACCACCAAAATTTGCAGAAATTGGCCACTATTTAAATTTATTATGATTTTAGCTATTGTTAACGTGATCAGAGGAGCCAGTCATTTTTTGACCTCACGAGTTGGTCTGAGTGGTTCTTAATGACTCAGTAAAATATTTATTTTACAGACACATGCTCATTACTTTAAATGAAAGAAATGTTACTAAACAAATATAACTAAATATTCTCTCCTTATATTTATTGCTGTTATGGACACTGGTCAATGGGTTCTCAAAAATTAAATATATTTTTCCGTATTTAAATGACGTGCATCTTAATTGATGACTGAATGAATAATTGCTCAATTAACTACAAAATACATTTTAAGTTTGAAAATACGATATGCTGGGGAGAAGATTACGCAGGGGTACATTTTTAATTCTGCCTTTGATGGGATAGGTGATGCTCATGACCGAACTGGGGTATGTGCTGGTGGGACGATGTATGGAACAGGTCTTGCATCTGTCTATTACAGTGATATGAGCCATGAGGCAAGGGTTGGGAGCAGGGGTTGTGTAGGGATGGCTGAGGATATTGTGTAGGTTTGATGGGTGGCAGAATACCAATGTGGGAGGGGTGGGAAGGATAGTGGGTAGGGCATTCTTCATTTTAGGGCACAATGAGAAGTAGTCTAAACCCTGGTGGAGAATGTAATTGAGTTGCTCCAGGCCTGGATGGTACTGAGTCACAAGTGAAATTCTCCTCTGTGGACGGATGTTGGGACTTTGGGAGGTGGTTGGTGACTGGGGAGATGAGGCATGGGAGATCTGTTTTTATACAAGGTCAGGAGGGTAATTACGGTCTTTGAAGGCCTCAGTGAGACCCTTGGTATATTTTGTGAGGGACCACTGCTCACTACAGATGAGGCAGTCATTGGTGGTAGGCTGTATGGAAGAGACTTCTTGGTATTGAGTGGGTGGCTTCCGTCGAAGTGGAGGTATTGCTGGTGGTTGGTAGGTGTGTTATGGACACAGCGGAGGTCAACATCGAGGAAGGTGGCTTGTTGGGTTGAGTAGGGCCAGGTGAAGCAATTGGGGGGGGAGGGGGGGGAGGCAGAACCACTCTAAAATTGCATCACTATAATAGCCCCACTAACACTTCAATGCTTGTTCATGATATTTTGACAGAATAAAGACTGATACGTTGCCTTAGTCACTGTATTCACTAGATGTGGCCCCTGTGTTCTGAAAAGAACCATGAAGGGACATAGTTTCACCACTAACGATAAGATAAAAATAGAATTGCTGAAGGGTCTGAACACCATAACAAAAAGTGAGTTCCAAAAGTGCTTCCAACATTGGAAAAAGCACTGGCACAAGTGTATTGTTTCTGATGGGGATTACTTTCAAGGGGACTAAGGTCATGTTCTTCAATAAATGAAGATTCTTTAAGAAAAACAAAAAATCCAGTCATTTTTTGATCACAACTTGTAAAATAGAACAAAAATAAAATTCTCAGTATAACTTCTTTGTAAAATTGTAGAACGGTTTTTTAATTATTTTAACTCCATTGTACATAGATTTACATTTATTTAATTCTTTTAACAATGTGCAAACAAATCATTTTTCACTTCCAATACCATATTTGTGGCCTGATTAATATTACGCATGGTGCTCTGATTCACATACTGTACTGGACACTCATCGCACTTCTTATCTTGCACACCAACTGAAATTTCCGAACTAGACTTAAGGAACACATAAATGCATTTAGGTACATACAATGCTCACAATAAACATCCCATAGCTACTCACATCAGCAACACAGGACATGCTTTTGACAACATAGATGATAACCTAATAATACTGTATAAACTAAACAAAGGTCACAGAATGAATCTCTTTGAAGAACTGGAAATTTTTATTCACAAAAGAAAACACGGGCAGAACATACTCATTGACTAAACTGAGACAGACAGAGTGAATTTTTTTGGAAGCTTCTAAAGTGTACTGGATGGTACACTATAAATTTTGTTAATCCATGCTGTAGTGATCTGACCTGTGTGTGTAATTGCCTATTAGCTTACATAGTATGTCCAGTTCAAATGACACACTAGAGCACTGAAAGTGTTTTTTGCTGGTCAATATAGTAAATATTTAAGTAATTTCAAATCTCATTGGAAAGTTGGTTTTTCCATCCTGCAATAAAAGCTCATATTATGTTCAAATTCACTGTAAAAATGTAGGACATTGCTTGCTGTCCCATGGTGTAAAAATGTCAAAAAGAAGTAGAAGAGAAATGTTTTGAGAAATTCTTAGAGAGATCCAGTATGACAAATTGCATAAACAACACATAGGCTTAATGGTTCATATATAAGATAGGCCTACATGGTGGGAAGACAGAAAAGGGGTAAAATGTTCACCAATTAGTGAACATTTTGGTTTTCAATAATAAAATATGGAACAAATGCTTAACAGGTGTATGATATTTCTTTGCAGAAGAGACACTGTTTCCAACAAATTCAAAAATTCTAATGTGAAAAATATAAAATCCATTACCTTGAATAGACTGGTTAATGCTGGGCATGTGCACAAATAGTTTGATCTGATGATAGTGATTAGAGCGAGATTTTTCTTGCTGGTTTTCCACAAGAAATAAAGAATCTGACAAGAGAAGGTAGATGATAAATTTTGCCTATATATGTAGCAATATTGACTTTTTGGAAGATGCTCATTTGATTATCAGATCTAAGAAAAAACTTAATTTGTTATGGAGACATGAATGGTGAAGTGTTTAAAACTAGTTTAGTGATGACAATGCCAAAACTGGAGTCCTCCAGCATTGTAGTTATGAACAATCCTTCATATTGTAGTGTCAGTATTGAATCCAGACAATTAATAGTTTCTACTCCAACAGGTGAGTGGCACTTAAAATTACAAATTTTGTTTTCCATTCCAGTGTGGAGCCTCATTTGACATGATTTTTTGTAGCTCTCACATGCTTCACTCTTGAATCTGACTGTACTAAGCATCAATGCTACATAGACTGCCATCTAGGGAAGCCTGTGTTAGCTTGGTATTGAACTGTTGTATGGAGAGAGATGTTGTAATTATTATATTCAAGTTAATAGAAGTGGAATGACTAGTTCTTCATGTACAGCCCTTGCAGGGGAAGAGATCATAGAGCTTTTAGAGGAATCTCTGAAGTGAAAATGAGACTGACCTTGATTTTGATGATGACAGTGATTAATTTGTAAACAACTTGAGTAAAAATCATTCTGTAAGTAGTGAAAATGTTCATGTTTCTTTTGATTCAGCAGAAGATTCACGCCCGAAACAAAGAGGTATACCACGATAAAAGTACAGAAAATGACACCACTTTCACAGTGTGACACACAGTGGGACTGGGGAAATGCTGCCACAAAAGAAAAGAAATGCTTCAATGGTGTGCTACAGAATATGGCATTATTAAAGTATAAAACCCACAGGACTATTTGTCAAGAGAATAATTACAATCACCTGCTTTCTTTTCAGGCAGTTACGGTCATAGACACTTTATGTGAACTTTCTGGGCACTTCGTGTTTCTAATCCAAATCCAGAGAGTGCTACACATGTCAGCACTCATATTTGGTCACATCTTCAGCAAAGTGAAAAATGTGTTGGATTACTTGTCTGACAAATTTCTCTAAAATTGTAGAGGATACGAGTGGTTAACTGCTGATGAATCTACAGCATTGTTCAAGGATCGTGGGTCGCTCAGAATGCACAATCCGCAAAAACCAACAAAATGAGGACAGAATTTATGTACTTTCAGATTCATTAAATGGTCATATTTGGGTTTTGATACCCTATTTTGTTGTTATAACAACAGAGTCAGTGACTCATTCAGACTTGAATTTATCTGAGAATAGTTCATCCATTGTAGAAATGCAACAGAACAGTCAGAGTATTATTTTTACACAGACCATTTTTATACAAACACACATTGAACAATTCAGGCCAATTCCAAGAACCTCCCAGCTGCAATTAGAAAGGATTTCTGCATCTAAAGCAGCATGAAATAAAATGCTTCTGCAATAACAAAATGACATTTCAGCCATTGCAGCATAAATGAATTGTTCTCTTGCTTTCCACAAAAGTAAATAGCCCAGTGTCATTTATAGAAAGGGGAAACAGGAAGGAAAGGGAAGAAATAATGAAATCAAATGTGAATATTGATTATACTTTGAAAATGGGCAGAGTTCATTGATCTCGCCATTCTATTTATGGTTACAATTATTGAAAATTCTCATGTGGTGGTGAAAACTGCACTTCATGTTATTGGAGGTTACACTTGTAAACTGCTATTTGGCTGTCTCACAAAGTTTTCTATGAAAGTGTTAAGAGACTTGGTTCGTGAAGAAAGAAGACGAGGATGTTGTTCAACTTCTGATGACAAGGAATACTTAAATGGAAGATTGCGAATTATCAAGAGACTTCTGGGGAACAAGAATAAAGGTTGCGCAGTGTGTTTGGGCTGAAAAAAAAAAAGAAAGGTGGTGGGTATGAAACTGTGTATTACTGTGAAACATGCACACGAAATACAGTTCTCCACCCTGAAGAGTTTTTCAGAAAATCATGTGATGAAAGGTTTTTTACTGTAATGCTTATGCTCTTATATTTGAAGCAAAGTACACTTTTTGTTTCAGTTTATTCACTAATTGTAGGACAGTGGCTCCATTGTTTCCCAAAGAGTGCGCTTGCTGCCCAGGCAGCGGTGTTTTATTTGAGCACACAGAGAAGCTCTGTGTGTGCATTATAGAGTGCAAAAGGTTAGAATCCTGGAGGAAGCAAGACATTATAATATTTTAGATAGAAAAGGAAGCCATTGTTGATCACTATACAATTAAGCTTGATTACCTTAAACAATTTCAAGTGCCTGTTGTACATAAATGCATTGTTGATGAAATAGCAAAAGCTTAAGGTATCATAATCATTAGGTTACTGCCATATCACTGCGACTTGAAGCTTACATAGTTTATTTGTAGTCAAATATAATATTGTATTGTATTGTTAGAGACAAGTGACTTCCAAGCTATCACGTGTACTCAAATTAACATCTAAAGCTCTGTTTTCTGTCGATACCAAACACTCTTGGGATGCAGAGTGGCATTTCGTATAAGAAAATGGCATTTGGATGGCTTCATGAATGCAGATGCTGATAAGCTCATCAGTGTAGCAGATGAAAGATCCAATTGTGAATGAGATCCCTAGAATTGTGTAATGGAAGGAGTTGATTATAAGATGAATGTCTGTTTTTACTGCCTTCATTGGTCTTTGATTATACAGTGAAATCTCCACATTATGTTGTCACAGTTTCTGGGTAATACCTTGTGAAGTATTCTATCGAGCAGTATTGTTTGTATTGGAGTTTTATCATATATTAATTCTTCGTATACCCACACTCGGATAGACTGGAGGATGCGAGCTGTTACAGTGTTTTTATTTCAGTATGAATGAGTCCTCCAGCTGTTTTTAAATACAGCTGAAGGATTCTTTCACATGCAAATAAAAGCAAGGTATATTACTTGATCATTTTTGCAAATTGCACTAAATGGCATTCGAAGTTGAATTGTTTGCCCATTGGTAGTTGTTTGTAAAAACAACATATATGTGGAATACAATGTGTGTGTTTTTTTTTCCAGCTGCTAGTATGTATTTAAGCTGCAGCAAAGTATTCTTCTGATGCAGAGCACAGTGGCTATTGAACAGGGCAGTGCAGTTACCAGTTAAATGGACCAGTAAGACGATGTACAGGGTGGTCCAAAAGTCCGGAAACACCCTGATAAAATCCAAATGGAGTAGCAAACAAGGAAACAGAGTCCCTACACACGAGGAACGGGAAGGGGGAAGCTTTGTAGGGTATGCTACCAACATGGCGGCCATCTTGAAAGCCGCCATCTTGGATTCAACTCCAAAATTTCAAATGGGAATGTGCTCATGTGACATACCAAACAGATAGAGAATTTCACCAGAAAAACAATGCCGTTGTTATTTTAAACATAGCTTTATTCATTCTCGGGTTATAGCCAATTACTTGCGGCAGCAGTGGGACGCTCGGCAGCGTGAGTATTACGTACTGAGAAGTCATAAAATGGAATCTGAAACGGTGCAAAGTGACTATCCCATGCCTGATATGTTACATGTGTTTAACTGTTCGGTATCATTCACTCGTGCTGACGTTTTAATCAACGGTTATCTGAGGTTATTGGATGAAGTGTTTCCCTTGTTGTTAACGGAGGACGGGACATTTCCAGAATTCTTTCATCATGTTGAGCCCCACCACATTATGGGCACAATGTGCAAGCGTACCTGGATGTGCAGTTCCCTCAAAAGTAGATTGGTCACAGGGAGTGGCTTTCACATTCACCAGATTTGACTCCGTTGGATTTTTATCTTTGGGGTCATGTCAAAGCAATGGTCTATTCTGTGAAAATACGGGATTTGCATCATCTAAAGCAGCACATTGTTGATGCGTGTGGTCAAATTCAGCCAGATGTGTTGGTCAAATTTCATCAGGACTGGGTTCGGAAGATAGCATTAACAAGCCAACATAATGGACAACATATCGAGCAATTCCTATGACTGTTGATGATCTCTCGGGAATGTGTAACTTCGGTGTAATGTCTCTTCGGCACATAACACACGTGCTGCAGAGCGTCCCACCGCTGCCACATGTAACTGGCTATAACCTAAGAATGAATAACGCTATGTCTAAAATAACAACGGCATTGTTTTTCTGGTGAAATTCTCTATCTGTTTGATATGTCACATGACCATATTCCCATTTGAAATTTTGGAGTTGAATCCAAGATGGCGGCTTTCAAGATGGCCACCATGTTGGTGGAATAGCCTATAAAGTTTCCCCCTTCCCGGTCCTTGAGTGTAGGGACTCTGCTTCCTTGTTTGCTACTCCATTTGAATTTTATGAGGGTGTTTCCGGACTTTTGGACCACCCTGTAGGTGTTGTGAGGCTGCATCAACAAACCCTTATCATACATGACTGAACTCGACAAGCCATTGTTTACATTCTATGGGATAAATAATTTAGTGATGTACCAACAAACATGAAGGGGAATAGAAAAGTGTTGACTTCTTTGTTAAACTGAAGGTGAACATAGTATAGTGAGATTTAATGCATTCATACTGTGATCAGCCAGCTTGAATTATCTTTCTTATCATAACCGGGTAACTGTCAAGTTATAGCGTGCATGAGAGTGCGTGTGCGCGCGCGCACCCACACACACACACACACACACACACACACACACACACACACACACACTCACACACAGTATTTGTCAATTATTATCTAGTTAGTAAGATGAACCACTTTTGTATCTTAGGAAAAACTGGCTGTCATGTACCTTTCAGATGAAATAAATTTCGTTTCCATTGTGCTGGGTCACTAGCTTTATCCATGACTTTAGCTGGATACCTGAAAACATACCATATAGTCACACACTAAGAAAAAATCTGAAATCAAAGTGTTAAAAAATTGTCTCACAGGCCAAATTGGCACTTGACATATGCAACTGTGTTACGTGTTCCAGCAATACCAAAACAAAATTTGATTGATTTCAATGGTTTCTTCATATTGAAGTGGAAACATTTTCCTTGCTCTAATGCTGTGTTCTTCCCAATCCTGATATTTGGCTGTTAAGATATGTTTAAATGGGATATTAAAAATTGCATATTGCTGACAATATAGCCTAGCAAAGCTGCCTGTCAGCATAGCCACCCATACAAATTACAGACACCTGCATGGCAACGTTACGAGCCACTGTTGCCCAACAATATTTGTGACAATATGTTTGCGGGCTAGAAGTTTTCCATGGGCCACACTATGGCCAAGGAGTGGACCAAAATGAGCGAGTCAGAGGTAGTGTGGCTCTCCTGCATTTGAATTCGACAAGGCAAAAGAATAAAAAGAGAAATCTGGCTTATTCTTTTTCAAGTAAGTGAACTGCTTCCGAAACTTCAACTCAGGAACTGTTGCTGAACACATACCATTTCAGGAATGCTGAAACATGATCTTGAAAATGTTATTTAAAAGCAATTCATCCAATAACTGGTAGGAACAATGCAAATATGGAGAACTATGTACCAATTAAAAGCAGACTGTTGATCACCTTCAGGCTGCCTGGTGATCCATACAGTAGCATTTAAAGTGTAGCCCTTCATCTCATAGATATGCCCTCTTTGTACCAGACATTCACAATGCATTGGTGGAAGAACTCAATTAATCGTTAAATTAATTTTAAATAACAATCACATGGTTACGTTAATATTTTATTGTGAATCACCCTTGTGATATAACTATGAATTTCAGAAAAGCATTACATTTACAATCATAGTTGTGGGACATATAAAGTAATGTATGTAAAAAGTATAAAAGTAAAAAAATAAAAATAAAACAGGAATTACTAGTAGGCGAGCTGCTGCCCATGAACTTGGAAACACACATGGTGGAGCTTCATAAGTGCTTAGAAGTCTTAAAACAACCTATGTAGAATAAAATCAGGTATCACTATTCCAGATCTTCTATGACAGTAGCACTGAGGTTGTCCATTTTCACATTTTGGTATTTATGTATTATTTTCTGTATTTTATAGCTCTGGATGTAGACTTAGGCTTCACGTTTATGGATTAAATGTTATCTTATTTGCTGACTTGCACATTCCTTTAAACATCAGACAAATAGCTTCTATCTCTGTAAGCATTCTGTCTGTCAAATTGAAGCGAAATAATGTTTCAGTGCTCAGATTTATGCGACTTTTGACTGCAGTGCAGTTGGTTGGAGAAGGAGGACACAAGGCTGAGTGTGAGAGGGAAGCATCTATAGACAAGGACAGAAATGAATATCGCATGGCAATGCAAAACGGAAAATGGAAAGATCAAATCTTCTAAGTCACACGTCACACATTTGTCAGGAGGATCAAAAAGCGATGTATCTCTTTTTGTAAAAAACTTATTTCTATCCAAAAAATGAGAAAATAGTCAAATACCACAGAATTATGCTTCTCTCCTCATCAGTGCATTGAGAAAAATTAGAAAGTCAGTAATATATTAATAATGTTCTAGGTGCCATACCAGGAATCTGAGTCATGCAGTTATCTTTAATGAAGTAGTGTGTGAGAGAGACTCCATAAATATGCTGTCAGATCATTATAAGGGGTCAAAGTGGTGCAAGTTTTAGCAGCTTGCTTTAAATATTGAGAAATATAAAATTGTGCACAAAATGAAAAAAATGTAGTATCCTGTGGCTGTAACATCACTGAGTCACAGTTGGAATCGGCCAATTCGTACAAATACCGGGCTATAACAGCTTGTAGGGGTATGAAATGAAATAATCACACAGTCTCAGTCATGGGTAAAGTAGGGGGTACACTTCAGTTTATTGATAAAATACTGTGGAAATGCAGTCAGTTAACAAAGTTGATTGTTTACAAATCACTTATTGTATCCATCATAGGATACTGCCCAAATGAGTGGGACCTGTATCAAATAGTACTAATTGGATATTGAATGTGTACGGAGAAAGGCAGCATGAATGTTTACATGTTTGTTTGATCCATGGGAGAGTCACAGTGATATAAATTATTCTGAGAAAGTGTACTTACAAAGTTTCAAGAAACGGCTTTGAATGATGACTCTAGGAATATACTTACGATACCATCGCTCCCGTAGGGATAGGAGGGATAAGATTAGATTCATTACAACGTGCATAGGGACACTTAAACCGTCATGCTTCCTGATCTTCACATGTCAGTGGAATGGGACAACCCTCTGCCATGCACTTCACGGTGGTTTGCAAAGTATAGATCTCTATGTAGACACTAACAGCCAATAATACAGTTTTTGCTCCAAGTGCCATTAACCCTGAGACATTACATTTCTTTGTGTTATCACAATTACAGAAATACAGCAGTAATATTTTAACTGGTAGAACTGTACTAAAAAAAATAGCCTACCTTGAAAATTTTTTCGAAAGGGGGACTAAAATAAAACTCAGTGTAAAAATCCTGTCAGTATTGGCTTCTGTTTATTATACAACTCTATTCTGGGAGCGCCCATTGGAAAGTTCACTGTGGAACTCCGTGCTGTTGAGGTAGAAATGGCTATATTATCAACAGCTCTTTCTGTTTTGCAACTGTTAAACAGGTTCGGTCTTTTAGACAAAGTAGAGCATAGCATATGTCAGCTGTGGTCTTCCCTCTTTTGAATACATTGACATTTTTCCATTCTTCTATTTCAAAGGAAGAATTTTTAATAGCTGCTTAGGATGGATGAGTTTGAGACCCTTTGATCAGTAGTACAGGGTGATTCAAAAAGAATACCACAACTTTAAAAATGTGTATTTAATGAAAGAAACATAATATAACCTTCTGTTATACATCATTACAAAGAGTATTTAAAAAGGTTTTTTTTTTCACTCAAAAACAAGTTCAGAGATGTTCAATATGGCCCCCTCCAGACACACGAGCAATATCAACCCGATACTCCAACTCGTTCCACACTCTCTGTAGCATATCAGGCGTAACAGTTTGGATAGCTGCTGTTATTTCCCGTTTCAAATCATCAATGGTGCTGGGAGAGGTGGCCGAAACACCATATCCTTAGCATACCCCCAATAAGAAAAAATCGCAGGGGGTAAGATCAGGGCTTCTTGGAGGCCAGTGATGAAGTGCTCTGTCACGGGCTGCCTGGCGGCCGATCCATCGCCTCGGGTAGTTGAGGTTCAGGTAGTTATGGACAGATAAGTGCCAATGTGGTGGCACTCCATCCTGCTGAAATATGAATTGTTGTGCTACTTGTTCGAGCTGAGGGAACAGCCAATTCTCTAACATCTCCAGATACTGTAGTCCAGTTGCAGTAGCACCTTCGAAGAAAAAGGGACCAAAAACTTTATTGGCTGAAATGGCACAGAAAACGTTCACCTTAGGCGAGTCACGTTCATACTGAGTTGTTTTCCGCAGATTCTCAGTGCCCCATATACAGACATTGTGACGGTTGACTTTCCCGTTAGTGTGGAAAGTTGCTTCATCACTAAACACAATCTTTGAAATGAAAGATTCATCTGTTTCCATTTGAGCAAGGATAAAATCACAGAAATCGATTCTTTTAATCTCATCAGCTGCAGACAGTGCTTGAACCAATTTCAGACGATAAGGTTTCATAACTAACCTTTTTCGTAGGACTCTCCATACAGTTGATTGTGGAATTTGCAGCTCTCTGCTAGCTCTGCGAGTCGATTTTCCTGGGCTGCGAACAAATGCTTGCTGGATGCGTGCTACATTTTCATCACTCGTTCTCGGCCGTCCAGAACTTTTCTCTTTGCACAAACACCCATTCTCTGTAAACTGTTTATACCAACGTTTAATACACCACCTATCAGGAGGTTTAACACCATACTTCGTTCGAAATGCACGCTGAACAACTGTCGTCGATTCACTTCTGCCGTACTCAATAACACAAAAAGCTTTCTGTTGACCGGTCGCCATCTTGGCATCAACTGACGCTGACGCCTAGTCAACAGCGCCTCAAGTGAACAAATGTACAACTAAATGAAACTTTATAGCTCCCTTAATTCGCCGACAGATAGTGCTTAGCTCTGCCTTTTGTCGTTGCAGAGTTTTAAATTCCTAAAGTTGTGGTATTCTTTTTGAATCACCCTGTATTTTGGGGGGGTCTTACAGTTGTGCATTGACAACAATATTTCAGCTGCATCTTTTAAGTCAAAGACGTCAGTTGTTGGCGTTGGATTTACAAGGAGTAGGTTTATTGCTTTAGCTTTCACAACATTTTTGAGACATGCATTTTGTCTGTGCACTTCCGTAACTTTTTTACTATTTTTGGAAACCAAATTATCTCATTCCATTCCAAAGATGTTTCATTGATACAAACAAAAGCTTGTGTGCGCTCTGCTTAACACCAAACTGTGCGTCAACTAAATGGAGTAGATCTTGACTCATGGCACTTAAAGTTCCAGAGGGAATTACGGCTTGGCACAAAGGACGTGTGTCATCTAGTAATGAGTGTTTGAAAAACACTGAAAACGTGTTTTTTTTTTTTTTTTTTTTTTTTTTTTTTTTTTTTTTTTTGGGGGGGGCGGGGGGGGGGGGGAAAGAAGAAGGCTCTGAGAACATTTGACATTTCCATACTTCAGTGGTTCTACACCTTGGTGAACTACACTGGCAGTATGCCGTCAACTGCCTGCAAAAGCCTTATCCATCAGAAATAATGGCTGGCCATACCACAGTATTCTCTTATATTGTAACCACACTGTAGCCATGTTGATGCCAACACTACTGTTGCCCCACATTGCCGTAAAATATGGCCTGTATAAAAGCACCTTTAATCTCCTTCAAGGTAGTAGAATATAGGTTAAGGATAAACAAAACTCAGTCCTATCTTACACTAGTTGTAACATACTGTTCTCTCATTACATTACATTTTTATTAGTGACGTTGTTTTTTGTTATATTTTGTGTTGTTATTTGTCCTTCCTTTTTTGTTTCTCCCAAAACACTGAACATCATAATCCATCTTTCACTGTGGGAGATATCTTTTAAATCCACAGATATTATTAAGGCATCCTGAATTTTCTTTTCCCTCCTCCTATTGCCAAGTGCAAAATATTGTCTACTGTTTTACTGTTACCTTTCCTGTAACTGAAGTTATTTTAACCCAGCGTATTTTTAATCTTATTCTTCTAAAAGTTATGCCTTTTATCAGTTTACAATGTTGAAATAACAGCCTGACCATTTGGTAGTTTTAACATATGCATGCTTATTTTTCTTTAATACTTTGCTTGTCTGGTAATCTGATGGGAAGTACCTCGTTTTGTAGATTTTGTTCATGCTAGATCAAGAAACAAAGCCATTTATATTTAAGAATCACACAAGCATAATGAAAAATTAGAAAATCAACCAACTTCATTGGTACTGATCCTTTGTGTGATTCCCAGATTGATAATGGCTGCACGGTATATGGATCTGCTGGTTATTGTATGTATAAAAGTACTGGATGCACTCCATCATGACAGAATTAGACAGGTCAGATACATTTTAAAGTCCTGTTACTAGAATCAAAATTGAACCCAGGAGGAGGAGGAGGAGCAGGAGGAGGAGGAGATCAGTAAATTTACCTAGTGGAGAACGTGATTATCAAAGATGCTATTCTCCTGCTTCAAAATCAGTAGCTATGCAGAATGTTGCTACAAGCCTTGACATAATTGGAATCAAAGAAAATAAGTACTACTGGCATACATAGCAGTTATGAAATATTATCTGGAGTGATGAACTGTGGTACATTGTGCCATGTACTTGCAAGATGTCATCTTATCGTTCAGTCACGAATAAATGGGGGGTACCGAACGAGGTGGTGCAGTGGTTAGCACACTGGACTCTCATTCTGGCGGAAGACGTTTCAAACCAGTGTCTGGCCATCCTGATTTAGGTTTTCCGGGATTTCCCTAAATCCCTTTGAAAGGGCATGGCCGACTTCCTTCCCCATCCTTCCCTAATCCGATGGGACCGATAACCTAGCTGTTTGGTCCTCTCCACCTAATCAATCAACCAACCAATGGGAATAAAAGCTGCTGTTTCTCGAAGCTACAACAGCTTGACTGTTATATACCTTCTCTGGTCTCAGTGATGTGACAAAGTGATTGTGACTCTACTTCATGTACGGCACCATTCACTTCCTTTTCCTTTAAATTGTGCGTCTCTTTATGATGCTTGCAGTAGACGTGTTAAAGCATGGCACATTTTGCTGCAGTGAATTTTAGGTTTTGACAGGAAGAAAGTTGTTCATTTAAATCAATAAATATACTGTTTTAATTAAAGTCATAAATGCAGTTCTTGTTGAAAAATGTGGTATGCTGCAGGATGACTTGCCCTTGTGCGTGTATGCAAAGACATCCTTTAGGTCACTTCATGGGTCTTTCTTTTCTTAATCAATTGAAATTTTTGGCAGCTTTTAACTGAAGCCCGGATGGAGCAAGGGGGACATGAAGAGCAGACTAGCACTGGCAAAAAGGGCATTCTTGCCCAAGAGAAATCTACTAATACCAAATATAAACCTTCATTTGAGGAAGAAATTTCTGAGAATGTGTGTTTGGAGCACAGCATTGTATGTAGTGAAACATGGATGATGGGAAAACCAGAACAGAAGAGAATCAAAGTATTTGAGATGTGGTGCTACAGAAGCATGTTGAAAATTAGGTGCACTCATAAAAGGAATGAGGAGGTTCTCTGCAGAATTGGCATGGAAAGGAACATGTGGAAAACACTCACAAGCAAAACGGATAAAATGGTAGGACATCTATTTAGACATCACGGAATAACTTCCATGGACTGGAGGGACCTGTGGAGGGTAAAATCTTTAGAGGAAGACAGAGATTGGAATACACACAGCACATAATTAAGTTGCAAGTCCTACTCTGACTGAGATGAAGAGTTTGGCACAGGAGAGGAATTCGTGGCAGACCGCCATCGAACCAGTCAAAAAACTGATGATAAAAAAATTGGTCAGATTTCGGTGATGACATCTTGCCACATAGCTCTTACATTTACGAGTAAAATCTTTACGTGTGACAGTTGCAGAAAGAAGCTGCCATGTTTGGACATACCCATTATCATGCTGTAAATGAAGTTGCCTGATTTTTTTGGTGTATCAACACAGACTGTCCAATTTGTCAACGAGGAATGGTCTACCACTTGCAGCAGTGTAACACGGTACAAGAACACCGGTTGTAAATAGATCCTGACAGAGACTGGAAACTAGTGTCACATATTGTCATGAGCATCGGTTTCAAACCCAACAGGAACTGCTACTGGCAATAAATTTAGGTCTTTCTCCACTAACTTATGAACAAAGATTGTGATGGGAACTGCATGAAATGGACACCTGAAGAGGTATCTCACAAGATGCCTTTCTCACAACGTCACATAAAGCGTCACATTTTCAACAGACCAGCCAGCATTGAAATTTGGCTGTAGCTGAATGTAACCATGCTTTGTGGTTGAATGAGTCAAGATTTTGCCTATTTTCAAATGATGAGTGCACCGACTACACAGTGACACGTTTAATCGCTATGCGTAGTGTGTATGGTTCAGGCTGTAGGTGGTTTTGTGACATTTTGGGGTCTTATTCATAACATGACTTGGGCCAGGGTGTTTATTTTAACATTTTTGGTGACAGTCGTAGCATTTCTTTTACATCAACGGGACAAGTATTGTATGACACCCCCCCCCCCCTCCCCCATCTTCCCAGATGAGAACAGTGGTGCTCATTGAGCTCCAAGCATATGTTGCTCGTTTGATGAACAATCTGGCACACTATTGTAGTTCGTCTGACCTACTAAAGTGCCCACTATTATTCCCATCGAAAACTGCATTTGGAAGAGCGGGCGTAATGCAGCAATCACCATTCCCTGAGTTCAATAGCTCTATGGGTCCTGATCAACAATGAGTGACTTTAGCTGAATATGGCAAATCAAGGCTGCATGTTGCCCATACTGCTACCCTGACCTGCGCGCACTCTGGATCTCTCAATACTATAGCAAAGGCAATTAGCAATAGTTTTTATTTGCTCTTGAAATTTAATAATACTTGAATAATTGTTGGGACTTCTTAATTATTTACAAATTAATTTTATTTATTATTTTGGATATACTGAAGATAAGTTTTCAGCGTATGCTGAGAGGTGTTAAATTAATTTATACATATTCATGAGAGTCATTGTGTTTTAAATACCTAAACTCTCATGTATCTGACCATACTGCACAAATTAAAATGTGAATCTCTTGAAATTTAAAAGTATGTTTTGTCACATTGTATATGTGGTGTTTTTGTTAGCAGTTACTAAAACACAAACACACACACACACACACACACACACACACACACACACACACACACTCCGAAGGCTTTGAGTTGCTCACTTGCTGGAAAGTCAGTTATAGTGTATTGGAACAACTTGGTGATGCATGTCTTAAGATCACAATGCTATGTGGAGAGAATCATAGGATTTCTCACTCTTTATAAAAAATAGTAGATATTTGGGGCATGTAATATGCTGCGATCATTATAGACTTCAGCACAGAGAAATCATTCTTAAATTTAAATGGTATTGAAGTTTTGCAAATTTGCACACATATTTGCAATGTGATATGAAAAAACTGTATTAAAAAAATTGAATGTATTGTGATCCCAGTTGAGTTACTTTCCTGTTTTAAGGACTTTTAGCTTTGACAGTTGTTGAATTTATGCTTGCAGTATTTTTCTTTTGTAAATAATTCATCATATTATTGACTAAGTAAAAAAAAATTACCAAACTGAGTATTGTTTTTGGAAGAGTCCTCAGAAATATTGAAATGTGGGAGAGTAAAAATGATCATCCTGTTTTCAAAGCAAAATGTAGCACACATGAATGACACGAAAAAAATGATGAATCAAAGACACATTTCATGTTTGTTTTTGGTCTGAGTTCCTGGATTAGCCTACCTAATGGAAGAATAAAATTATTATTAAAGGTCATTTGTTAAAGTGTGAAGTACCTTTAATGAGAAATTCTAAGTAGAAATCGTCTGCAATTAGAGAGATGGGTAAAAGGACAAAAGCCATCAGTTTTATATATGGTTTTTGAGTAAAGGAGGGATTGTATACTTTTGCCCACATGTAGTGTAATCACTTCCTTACCACTGTCTCATCAACATAGCATGTTAAAGTTCTTTTCTTTCTTTTATTATTATGGTGGAATCAGTTGCCTTAATAGTGGTGAAATGTTTTCCTTGGTGACTATAATCAAACTGACAAAATTTTCTCAAATTTTTAGTTGTATGAAATGCCCTTGAGCCATAAGTAGCTAAAATGTATTCTTCTCTTTTCAGATAGCTGTCTTGTGCTCCTCAGTCATTCTGCTTGTATTATAGTCATCAAGATGTTTGAGAAGTAAAGATTTCATAAGTACCCACTGATGGTCAGATTTGTTGCTAGTCACCCTGTTTATATTGATGAAATATTTTGAAAGTGAAAATTGGTTTATTTCAAGTAACCTCCCTTCTCCACTCACAAATGAAAAATCAGAGATTTGAGCAATCCTTTGAACTTACTTCTGTCTTGCAATGTGTTTCTCCAGAAATGTCTGGCTACATGACCAACAAGTGCTGTGTTGTAAAAGATGACTGGGTTCATTCATTCATTCATGCACCATTATCTGTAAGTCCCACCAAGAAGGAGAACTCACAGGGCTGTTATTTAAAGCTGCTAGTAGTTGTCCCGAGTCTCTTTTGTAGCAGTTAGAAACTGTCTTCCTACTTCAATCTAGAATGATATCACGAAACAGATGGACAAATGTTAAAATTGCCTGTTCTGTTTATTTTGATCCATCTTAACCTCTTCTTCCTTTCTGGTGTGAGCTCCTAATATGAAGATGAGTGTCTGTAAACTGCATGCTTTTATGAGCCATTAACAGGAAATGCTGTACTGTCATTTAAAAGATTGTTGCATTGTATTGTAAAAGATCATAATACAGAAAGTTAATGTAACTATGAAAACGGGTCATTCCTTGTCAAGTGACACAATCTGGAAGATACTACAAGGTCAGCCATCTTGAATTTTTATTAAATGTTCTTAGAACCTCCATGAACTTGTGCTCCAACTTGTATGGGTACTATCACCATCTTTACAAGGACCTGTTTCTCCAGAACTGCAGATGGGTGAACAACCTATGACATACTAGAACTAGGGTCTTGCGAATTTATATGCAGAATACAGAATAACAGAAATGAAACTTCTTGGTGGGTTAAAACTGTGTACCACACTGATGCTCGAATTTGGGATCTTTTGCCTTTTGCGGGCAAGTGCTCTTCTGACTGAGCTACCCAAGCACGACTTGCAACCCATCTTCACAGCTTTACTTCTGCCAGTACCTCATCTCTTCCAAACTTTGCAGAAGCTCTCTTGTGAAACTTGCAAGACTAGCACCCCTGGAAGGAAGGATATTGCAGAGACGTGGCTTAACCAGATGGAAATTTTCGCACTGCAGCAGAATGTGCATTGGTATGAAACTTGTTGGCAGATTAAAACTGTGTACTGGACTGAGAATCAAACTTGGGACCTTTGCATTTCAGATGCCATCAGTGGTGCTTGGTAGCTCAGTTGGTTGAGAACTTGCCCATAAAAGACAAAGGTCCCAAGTTAAATATAAATGGGGGTCAGAAAATTATGCTGAAAAATTTATCATAAGGAATTTAAAAAATAGTTATTGAATAAAAGGCACTGGAAACGTGATCATTTAAAAGTGCATTGTCTAGCCATGTATTAGAAAATTAATAAATTATGAACTTTCCTGCATCTGTATTTATCAGCCTTTGAAGTTACCAAAAATATCTTTTTGGCATCATATATCCTAAAATTGACCTCTGATTTTAAAGTAGTTAAGGTGCAAAGGTAACATTATAAAAGGGGCCACAGCTTGGTATCCGTACTGTTACTTTCGAAGCCTAACTACTGGTATCTAATGGGTTCACAGTCTAGTTCCTGAAATTTTTTTCTGGTATCTGTAACAGTT
The DNA here is from genome assembly GCF_023864345.2 of Schistocerca serialis cubense. Lineage (NCBI taxonomy): Eukaryota > Metazoa > Arthropoda > Insecta > Orthoptera > Acrididae > Schistocerca > Schistocerca serialis. The sequence continues at coordinate 704,737,354 of NC_064638.1, forward strand.
ACTAATGGCAAATTCTATTGTCACCCATGTCAGTGTTGCTCTTGGAGATCAAAGTATCGTAATAACATGTTGCTCTAGAATTCAGCAAACATCTCTTTAGCGGGCCAGATGATGCTTGAGCAGCTCCATGAAGTCACATAAAATTTATTAGTGCATCTTTGACTTCATTAGAAACATGCTGAGAATTTCCGATCTGTAATATCCAGTTTGTAAGTTGCTTTGGCATGCTGGTCAAAGTTAGTTACAAAGTATACATAATCATTTGATATCCTATTAATCTGAAGTATTGTTTCTTGATGCACAAAACAGTGTTGATTTCTTGCATCAGAAACTGTAAATCCATTTTCAAAGAACTTTACATGACTGAACTTTTTCTTTTTCAATATCTTTTTTGATAAAAATAAATTCAATACCACATATATATTTTCCTTGCTATAATCAAATAAATCACTGTGTTGGAGCTAGGTTTTCTGTTGGGCCATAAAGACTAGCTTCCGCCACTAAAAGTTTAACAGTACTTCCAATTCTATCACAGAGTGATGTGTTGTGGTTCGTTGAAAAAAAAAAAAATGCAATAGCAGGTTATGAAATAGCTGATACTTTTTAATCCTTCATTGAGCCCTTGTAGTAAAAGACAAATGGGTGCAGTGTCTCTTGGTTATTTACTTGGTGAAATCCTGGAACTGCATCTTGAACAATTAGAATAGGTTTCAGCAAAGTCTACCAATATAATCAACTCGCACAGCTTGAGATCTTTAGTCACTTGCAAGTGCTTGCTATGAGGCTTAACAATATAGTGCAGGTTAGAGAGATCGAAAATTTGGTATTAGTTCTTCAGTAGATTCTTCCAGTGTTTAAAGTGTGTCCGCTTCAGTGTAAATCCATTGTTTAAATTGAATTGTATCTTCAGGGTCAATATTTAAAATTTAGATGCATCATCCAGAAAATTTTTCAGTCTCTCTTTGCCTGGAAATTATTACAGCAATGAAGCGTACAATCTTTTGATTCCAAACTACAATTTTTCTAAGCCACACCAAGTTATTATCTTCTTTCACTAGGCTGTCTGTCTACACTTGTTTTACAATCTGATGTATTGTACACGCAGAAAACGAGTGTAAACCTGCTACATCCGCAGGCGAACACACATTTGGACGTAGTTCACAAAACATAAGTAACAAACATTTCTTTGAAATTGCTCAGTAGCAAGTACTTTTGCTTCTGAACTTCTTAGTCGTCTATTCGGATGGAAACAATCTATTTTGCTTGGACAAATTCGACTAGATCTTGATTGTAAAAAAAAAAATTTATAACCTTTTTGCCATAGATTTTGTAGAAGCTTCTTTTGTAGAAGCTTCTTTCCATGTTTGCTTTTTGATAGGCCGTTATTCCTTTTTCCATTTTCAGCTCCTTTATTTCTTTCACCATTCTTTCTGAAACAGAAAATTCTTCCGTATTCTGTTTAATGGGTTACATTTGTGGAATTAAGATCAAAATGATTTTTTTCCCTTGATGATTGTATATTTTCAGCTTCTCATTTCTTTGACTACTTGACTGCAATCTGAGCAGTTCAGACATTTTGTTACTGTAGGCTTTCCCAGCGTAAACTGTTGTTGAAGGTTTCTCGAGTCTCCAGCCGGGTGGTAGCATTGATATAGCACGACGTTTCAGGAAGTCTCATTCTACCCATCTTCTGGCAAAGATGGGTAGTATGACACTTCCCGAAACGTTGCGATGTATCAACTCTACCACCCAGTTGGAGACCCAAGAAACCTTCAACAACAGTTCAGACATTGTTTAATTGGTGTATATTGCTCCAGATCACAAGGATCATGTCCACCAACTGTTGCAATTTACTTAATAGCTGTGTCTTCAAACTGATGCATCTTTTGCTTTGCATAGTCTCTCTCTCTCTCTCTCTCTCTCTCTCTCTCTCCTCTCTCTCTCTCTCTCTCTCTCTCTCTCTCTCCCCCCCCCCCCCCCCCCCCCTCTCTCTCCCTTTTGAACTATTACAGGGCTATTACAAATGATTGAAGCGATTTCATAAATTCACTGTAGCTCCATTCATTGACATATGGTCACGACACACTACAGATACGTAGAAAAACTCATAAAGTTTGGTTCGGCTGAAGCCGCACTTCAGGTTTCTGCCGCTAGGGCGCTCGAGAGCGCAGTGAGACAAAATGGCGACAGGAGCCGAGAAAGCGTATGTCGTGCTTGAAATGCACTCACATCAGTCAGTCATAACAGTGCAACGACACTTCAGGACGAAGTTCAACAAAGATCCACCAACTGCTAACTCCATTCGGCGATGGTATGCGCAGTTTAAAGCTTCTGGATGCCTCTGTAAGGGGAAATCAACGGGTCGGCCTGCAGTGAGCGAAGAAACGGTGGAACGCGTGCGGGCAAGTTTCACGCGTAGCCCGCGGAAGTCGACGAATAAAGCAAGCAGGGAGCTAAACGTACCACAGCCGACGGTTTGAAAAATCTTACGGAAAAGGCTAAAGCAGAAGCCTTACGGTTTACAATTGCTACAAGCCCTGACACCCGATGACAAAGTCAAACGCTTTGAATTTTCGGCGTGGTTGCAACAGCTCATGGAAGAGGATGCGTTCAGTGTGAAACTTGTTTTCAGTGATGAAGCAACATTTTTTCTTAATGGTGAAGTGAACAGACACAATGTGCGAATCTGGGCGGTAGAGAATCCTCACGCATTCGTGCAGCAAATTCGCAATTCACCAAAAGTTAATGTGTTTTGTGCAATCTCACGGTTTAAAGTTTACAGCCCCTTTTTCTTCTGTGAGTAAAACGTTACAGGACATGTGTATCTGGACATGCTGGAAAATTGGCTCATGCCACAACTGGAGACCGACAGCGCCGACTTCATCTTTCAACAGGATGATGCTCCACTGCACTTCCATCATGATGTTTGGCATTTCTTAAACAGGAGATTGGAAAACCGATGGATCGGTCGTGGTGGAGATCATGATCAGCAATTCATGTCATGGCCTCCACGCTCTCCCGACTTAACCCCATGCGATTTCTTTCTGTGGGGTTATGTGAAAGATTCAGTGTTTAAACCTCCTCTACCAAGAAACGTGCCAGAACTGTGAGCTCGCATCAACGATGCTTTCGAACTCATTGATGGGGACATGCTGCGCCGAGCGTGGGAGGAACTTGATTATCGGCTTGATGTCTGCCGAATCACTAAAGGGGCACATATCGAACATTTGTGAATGCCTAAAAAAACGTTTTGAGTTTTTGTATGTGTATGCAAAGCATTGTGAAAATATCTCAAATAATAAAGTTATTGTAGAGCTGTGAAATCGCTTCAATCATTTGTAATAACCCTGTAGTTGAAGTTTCAACAGTGACATTCCAACAGCTTAGAAGCTTGTATGCAGATCATCGTCTGCATCTAAGTGAGATGGAATTAAACTACGTAGAATTTCAAGGAAAAACATCTTTTCTGCACTAAACTTTGCCAGTTTGTGGGCTGAGTGTATATCAAACTTTGTCATGCATTTTAAGTGAACAGCCATTTCCAAATCAGTTACATGCAGATATTTTTGTATTTTACACTTCGTTTTGCCAAAAGGGCTACATCATAATCTTCATAAAAATTAATACCTGTAAAAGGACCTCATGTAAGCAAGAATCATCCAAGCATAAACTACTTTGATTGAGCAAAGAAAGATTCCTCTCTAGCTTTTAATCCTTTACTGACTTTTTACACAACTAAATGTTCAGACACTCTGTGACCAAATCGGTACTGAAACAGAGGATGACAGACTAAAGGCCGAAATACTTTCTTTTTCCAAAGCTGTTTTACAGAGGAAGACTGCACTGTAATTCCTTCTCTAGATTGTCGCACGGATAACAAATTGGTAGATATCGAAATAGATGACAGAGGGATAGAAAAACAATTAAAATTGCTCAAAAGAGGAAAGGCCGCTGGACCTGATGGAATACCAGTTCGATTTTACACAGAGTATGCGAAGGAACTTGCCCCCTTCTTGCTGCGGTGTACCATAGGTCTCTAGAAGAGCGTAGCGTTCCAAAGGATTGGAAAAGGGCACAGGTGATCCCCATTTTCAGGAAGGGATGTCAAACAGATGTGCAGAACTAAAGACCTGCATCTCTAATGTCGATCAGTTGTAGAATTTTGGAACATGCATTATGTTAGCGTATAATGACTTTTCTGGAGACTAGAAATCTACTCTGTACGAATCAGCATGGGTTTCGAAAAAGACGATTGTGTGAAACCCAGCTCACGCATTCGTCCACAAGACTCAGAGGGCCATAGACACAGATTCCCAGGTAGATGCCCTGTTTCTTGATTTCCGCAAGTCGTTTGATACAGTTCCCCACAGCCGTTTAATGGACTATCAGACTATCAGACCAATTGTTGTGATTGGATTGAAGAGTTCCTAGATAACAGAATGCAGCATGTCATTCTCAGTGGAGAGAAGTCTTCCGAAGTAAGAGTAATTTCAGGTGTGCCGCAGGGGAGTGTCATAGGACCGTTGCTATTCACAATATATATATAAATGACCTTGTGGATAACATCGGAAGTTCACTGAGGCTTTTTGCGGATGATGATGTAGTATATCGAGAGGTTGTAACAATGGAAAATTGTACTGAAATGCAGGAGGATCTGCAACGAATTGATGCATGGTGCACGGAATGGCAGTTGAATCTCAATGTAGACAAGCGTAATGTGCTGCGAATACATAGAAAGAAAGATCCTTTATCATTTAGCTACAAGGTAGCAGGTCAGCAGCTGGAAGCAGTTAATTCCCTAAATTGTCTGGGAGTAGGCATTAGGAGTGATTTAAAATGGAATGACCATATAAAATTAATCGTCATTAAAGCAGATGCCAGACTGAGATTCATTGGAAGAATCCTAAGGAACTGCAGTCCGAAAACAAAGGAAGTAGGTTAATACACTTGTTCGCCCACTGCTTGAATACTGCTCACCGGTGTGGGACCAGTACCAGATACGGTTTATAGAAGAGAGAGAGAGAGAGAGAGAGAGAAGATCCAACAGAGAGCAGTGCGCTTCGTTACAGGATCATTTAGTAATTGCGAAAGCATTACGGAGATGATAGATAAACTCCAGTGGAAGACTCTGCAAGAGAGACGCTCAGTAGCTCGGTACGGGCTTTTGTTGAAGTTTCGAGAACGTACCTTCACTGAGGAGTCAAGCAGTATACTGCTCCTTCCTACGTATATCTCGCGAAGAGACCATGAGGATAAAATCAGAGAGATTAGAGCCCACACAGAGGCATACCGACGATCTTTCTTTCCACGAACAATACAAGACTGGAATAGAAGGGAGAACTGATAGAGATACTCAGGGTACCCTCCGCCACACACCGTCAGGTGGCTTGCGGAGTATGGATGTAGATGTAGAAATAGCATAAAGAACTGCTAACACTTCTGAAGCTGCAAAGGTCTAATTGATCTTCTTTCACCTCTTTATCTTTAATTCACTGATGATAAACAGTGGTAAGTTTAAAGTTGCTATGATGCAGAACAGTAACATATCTTGGAATGCTGAACTCATTGTTTAGTATAATTCAGTATAACATGGAATCTATACAATAACAGTACTTCAAACACAGGTACAAAATGTTGAGACAGCAAAATTTGTTTCGAAATTTTGGCTTTCGAACAAAAACAGCAGTGAATGCAGTTTGCACAGTAGTTATGAGATGAAGTTATCAGTGATGCAGAGCTACTGAAATGCGTCATAACAGGTGATGAAACATGGGTTTACAGATATGTAATTCGAACTAAGTGGAAGCATCCTAGATTGCCAAGGTGGAAAAAAACTTAATAAGTGCACTCAAATGTGGAGGTTATGCTTACTGTTTTCTTAGATTATAATGTCAGAGTGCACCTTGAGTTCTTGCCACAAGATCAGTCAATCAATGACTAAAACTACTAAAAAGTTCAACACATTTTCCATAGTGCTGTAAAATAAATAAATAAATAAGTAAATAAAATCAAACTAAATGTGTGATGAAACAGGTAAAAAGCTTTTGTATCATGACAACACACCTGCTCACACTTTGTAGCTTTTATGTCAAATTTTGACCAACAAAAATACTGTAGATTTTTGATGTTCCCAAAAACCTTAAAGGGCCATTGTATTACAGGAACAAAAGGGATTACAAACATATTACTAAGAGCTAAAAGCTATTCCAGAGGTAGAGTTCCAGAAGTCTTTCAGGGATTGGAGAAAGAACTGCCATAAGTGGATAGTATCTAATGGGGACTATTTGAAGGTGATAACATGGATGTAGACAAATAAATAAGTGAACGCCCCATACATTGTGGCCAGTACCAGCAACACCACCCCAAATGCTACAGTTGTTCAGTGCTGTCATAATTAAGTCTTCCACTCCAATTAGTTTGTTTCCAGTCTTTCCTAGTAATTCCTAATATTCCCTCTCCCCCTTCACAGCTGAAGACCATGTCACACTGCCATAAATAAAGTCTGGCAATACTCACTGTTTATAAACCTTTTTGGATACAACAAAACATTCTATTGTACCAAAAGCAGTCCAGGCAATTTTAATTTTCTGTATTCTTTTTTCTGTCAATCCAGTGAGTGTCTTTAACTTATAAACAAACAAGATGGTTCCTGACTTAATTGTCAACACACACAGTGTTCTTTGTAATGTCAATTATACATTTTCTATGTTAAGAAGGTATGTAGTAGTGATCAACCTGATTGTCAGTTTGAACACCAGTGTTTTTTTAAATATAGTGTACTGTTGCCTCCATCTGACTTATGAACTGATTTATTCACCCAGTTACAGAGGGAGCTACAGTTTCATGTTACTTCAAACCATGGTGCAAATTGGCATTTTTCACATTAGCAAACATTACCAGAGGTGGAAGAAACAATATATGACACAAATCCTAGGACTGACTGGGGATTGAATCCGAGGGCTTTGTATCCATTGTCTGACACTTCCCCACTGAACCACAAACCCTTTTTTATCTTATTATTGACTTTAAGGCCTACTTCCATACATGCACTGTTATGTTTTGCGTTTGTTTTTTATGTTTTCCTGCACTAGAGACAAATTGTACAATGTGGTCAGCAAAGTGAAAGTGCAAAATTGTTAAGGCTTTCGTGGCCACTTGTTGACAAACTCCCTATTGACTTCTGTCTCGGGTTCTTCGGCCGACGTTCATCTAATGATTTTTCTGACGTTTCGCCAGCCACTCGTGCTGGTGAAACGTCAGAAAAATCATTAGATGAACGTCGGCCGAAGAACCCGAGACAGAAGCCAATAGGCAGTTTGTCAAAGTGAAAGTGGTTCATATTAATGCCATTGACATTTATTTCTTATATATCTTTTACACTTTAAATGCCTGAAAACTTCCATTTTGACTGTTGGCACTACATTGAGGTGACAGAAGTCAAGGTATACCTCCTGATATTGTGTTGGACCTCCTTTTGCCTGGCATAGCACAGCAACTCAAACTGGCATGGGCTCAACAAGTCATTGGGAGTCCACTGTCTGTACAGCTGTCTGTAATAGCAAAAGTGTTGCCGGTGCAAGATTTTGTGCACAAACTGGCCCTCTCAATTATGTCCCATAAACGTGTGATGTAATTCAGTTTGGGTGATCTGGGTGGCCATATCATTTGCTTCAATTGTCCAGAATGTTCTTCAGACCAGTTGTGAGCAATTGTGGCCCGGTGACATGGCGCATTTTCATCCATAACATTAAATCCATGAATGCTGCAAATGGTCTCCAAGGAGCCTAACATAACCATTTCCAGTCAATGATAGGTTTAGTTGGACCAGAGGACTCAGTCCATTCTATGTAAACACAACCCACAGTTATGGAGCCACGACCAGTTTGCACAGTGCCTTGTTGACAGCCTGGGTCCATAGCTTCATGGGGTCTGTGCCCCACTCAAACCCTACCATCAGCTCTTACCAACTGAAATCAGGGCACATCTGACCAGGCCATGGTTTTCCAGTCATCTAGAGTCCAACCAATATAGTCACAAGCCCAGGAGAGATGCTGCAGGCCGTGTTGTGCTTTTAGCAAAGGCACTTGCATTGGTCATAGCTGCTATAGCCCATGAATGCCAAATTTTGCTGCACTATCTTAATGGATAAGTTTGTTGTACGTCCCACATTGATTTCTGCAAATATTTCACGCAGTGTTGCTTGTCTGTTAGCGCTGATAATACTACACAAACACCGTTGCTCTCGCTCATTGTCTGTGGCGAGAGATAATGCTTGAAATTTGGTTTTCTTGGTACACTCTTGACACTGTGTATCTCGGGATATTGAATTCCCTAATGATTTCCAATGGAATTTCCCACGTATCTAGCTCCAACTCCCATTCTGTCTTCAAAGTCTGTTAATTCCCATTGTGCGCCCATAATCACATCGGAAACCTTTTCACATGAATCCCCAGAGTATAAATGCAACTCAACCAATCCACTACCCTTTTTATACTTTGTGCATATGATAACACTACTGCCATCTGTGTATATATGTGCATATCACTATCCCATGATTTTTGTCAACTCAGTGTAATTTTGGCAGTACAGAATCCGTTGTCCAATTCAAAATTTCTCACTATCGTGGTGAAGTCCAGTGGAAGCTGCAGCATTTAAATGTATTTTCTTAAGTATATTAACATAGGTTGGATCAGTGCCTTGTAACAAGCGCTGTTGAACTGGAGTTAAAGGTTTGCTCAAAATGCATGAATTCTAGACAAACCAGTAATACATACACATGGTTCTGCTCTATACATAATGGATACATACAGTATATATGCCACTGAGTGATCCAGAACATTATGACCATCTGCTTAACAGTGTTGGCCCATCTATGGAACACTGTGCAGTGTCTATTATGTGTCTGAGATGGATTTGACAAGCTCTTCACAGGTTTCTGGAGGTAGGCGGCTCCAGATGTCCACACACAGGTCATGCAGTTCCTATAAATTAGAGGCCAGTGGTATGCAGGTGCTGGCGAAATTGGTGGCCAAACTGTCAGTGTAATTTCACTATTGTACTCACCACATCACTGTAGCACAGTTATGGCTTTGTGACATGGATAGTTACTCTGCTAGAAGATAACCTCACTATTGGGAAAGACATCATGCACGAAACAATGCAGGTGGTCTGCAATAATGTTCATGTGTCTCACTGCTTTCATGACGACTTGAGCCACTATCGTAGGTCTCATGGAAACCCAGGTGAATGTCACCCATAGCCTGATACTACCCCCTGCTGACCTTTGTCAACCTGGCATAGCCAGAAATGTGATTCATCTTAGCAGATGACACATTAGGACACATTAGCTTCCCATGGATATTTCCGACTGACTCTATAACACCTGTAGGTCTGACCCGTGCGTTAATGGACCAGTTATCCGGCATCCTCAACTGGCCGCATATGTGAATTTCCTCGACAGGCCATGTTCATGAAGTTCATAAGTTTCCCTGTGATTTTCACGTAACAGCAAGTTACAGTTGCTACCAGTATGATGGAGTGGACCAATGACAGCCTTGAAAAAATTGAGTAGTTGTACCATGAAAGACCTTGTTTGTGGAAAATGACCCATGAACATTACACGAACAAGAGTATAAAAAAAAAATAGGGTGTACAAAGAAATTGTTAGACGATGTGGAGCAAAGTGCAATAAAAAAAACTAAGCTAAAAAATTTGAGACAAAAGTTTCAAAAAAGTCCTCGTACAAGTGGAGGCCTCTGAAAGAAATGGAAGAAGGAAGGGATGAATTGTATCAACAAATAAAAGTTCAGTATAAAATATATTTTTCTTGATTTCACATTTATAAAATGCTAATCATTTTTGATAGCTCAAGCAGTCACCTTTAGATTATTAAAAGTTTGTTACAATGAGTAACTCATAACATGTAGTACAAACATGTACTTTTAATGACGCTAATTGTGTGTTTGTACTACATTTGCCAAGTTAACCAAAATTTAATGCTGTGAAGATGACAGTATGAGCAATCAAAACAGGTCATGAGTTTGCGATTGTGTGATCAAGATAAATAAAATTTATACTGAAAATCAAGATTGTGTACTCCACAACCTTGACCACGTCAAGTTTACTATAACAATAAAAAGTTGCTTGTACTATGTCCATTGTTTTATGAGTATTAAGAGTTACTTTACTTTACAAAGTATTAAGAATGCCCTCTTCCTAAAGTATCAGAGCTTCATGATTCTCAGGGGATTGCTGATAACTCAGAAAGCCAACTTTTGTCTTGGTGAAATGCATTCACAAATTACTGTGTCTTTTTTTCTGTAGCATTAGGCCCACAATTTCCAAAAATAAAAACATAACATTTAAATAGAATTAGCTGTACCAGACGCTATGCCTGAACTAGTGTGTGCTAACAAGAGTGAATTGTACTCACCTAGAAGTGCATGAACCTTGCCATGGAGGTATTGAATAGAATTGGGGAGAAGAGGAGCTTGTGGCACAACTTGACTAGAAGAAGGGATCAGTTGGTAGGACATGTTCTGAGACATCGAGGGATCACCAATTTAGTATTGGAGGGCAGTGTGGAGGATAAAAATCGTAGAGGGAGACCAAGAGATGAATACACTAAGCAAATCCAGAAGGATGTAGGCTGCAGTAGGTACTGGGAGATGAAGAAGCTTGCACAGGATAGAGTAGCATGGAGAGCTGCATCAAACCAGTCTCAGGACTGAAGACGACGACGACAACAACAAAAGTGCATTGACATTATACGAACTGATTTTTAATTAGTCCTCGTAGTTGTCAGGTTCAGTATCTCAGAGACTCTGAATAATATCTTTATGGCTGGGCATGTTGCCTTGCAGCAGTCCATTTTTTCACCCATTTTGTGCGATTTTCCTTTTGAGAGATGTGAGTACATAGTGTATAAACTGCTCCCCAGTTTTCTTTCTCCTATCATCCATAACTACTTCTTGATGATACAGATGGGTTTTAAAGTCTGATAACATGCTGCAATCAAATAATGCCATAAAGACGCAACACTGTACAATATACATTCAGCTAGACGCAGTCAGAACTACTGAAATCCATCGCCTGTGGCATCTAGCATATTGAGCATGCACTCCTGTTCTGGATGTACAGATAAACAACAAAACTCCAATTAACCCCACACTTGGAAGGACCCAGCCTACGGTCAGATTGAAGAGATTTGATCTGGTGGGCAGAGCCTGCATGTTAGTGGATAATGAAAAGCCTGAGATCAACAGGCCAAATCTGTCTGCAGAACTGGTCCACCTCAAAAAGCCACTAGTGTGTGGCCAACTATTCCCATTGATTCACTGTGCAATCTCAATGATCCTGTGACTACTGCAGTTATAACCGGCAATGTCATTGGGTCAACATGAGATCATTTAGGGGTCATTTGCTGTGAAGTTCTATGTTTATGTGCTTCAAACCAAGTGTGCCTACATCAGCATTGTACTTTGTCATCAGAGCTGCCATAAGGCACCAGTTATACTGCTTTACAAAATGGGCAAACCTCTGATCTTCCTGTTCAGTGATAAGGCATGGATGTCAATCACATTGTCCTATACTTGGAGTTTCGGCATCCTTCAACTGTTGTCCACAGACGCTCAATATTGTAGCATGCTGACCAGTTTCGTTATTCCCAAGATGCTCCTTCCCAGATGCCAGGCTATAACAATCTGCCATTTGTAAAAGTGGTGTATGTCCATGGATTTCCCTGTTGTGACCCATATCAGTTACATACTGTAACTGATTATTGTAAAAGTTAAAAATTTGAATCGGTTTTAACCAGTTACAGTTGAAGTGGCATTTGAAGCAAATGTGCAAGTTGCTTTTTTCCATGTTTGTTCACATATGGGCTTGCACATTTCTGTATACAGATTTTCTTTGTAGGCCTCTCTTCCCTTGCCCAATGAAAATCAGATAAACATATTTTTACCATTTGTTTATTATTTTTGAGCTTGGTAATGTAGTTTTTCATGTTTACTTTTTCAGTTAAATATCTATGAATGACTTCACCAGTTCCTCTTGCATGCTTGGCACCATACGTCCGTACAAATAGTTACACCCCTTATTATGTACTTGCATCTACTGTTATCTGCTTTGCATTTCTTCGTGTTGTCACATTTTTGACTTCATATAATACATGCCTTACATGTATACTGAAAAACATAATTAATATAGTGTTTGGCAAATGCATCCTGAAGGCCTTATGAAAAACACCAGGCTCATTGGTGAATGTGTACTGGGAAAATATTTGTTAACGTTTAGTTTTTGTACTAATTTTAATACTGAATCAAAGATTTTATAACTGCAGTGAATTTTGTTTTGGGAGAGAGGATGGATTGGTAAGGGGGCAGGAGGTAATGTAGCATGTTTCTGGATTTACTATGGTACAAGTTCTATATCTCTTTAATTATATCTTTTATATTTGTGTGGTTTCTGTCCAGAAATTCTGAGAGAATAGTGGATGTCACTAGCTGATGTTTCAAGTGTTTTTTGAACTTGGGAATATATTGTCAAATCAAGAGACTGAATTAATAATAATAATGATAATGATACTACTAATAATAATAATGATACTACTAATAATAATAGGACTGTTTGAAATAGTGGACTGTTTCTAAAAAGTGGTCTCTGTGTTGGCATCTTCTTTAGATAGGAAAACAGGGAGTATACCACATGATAATGTGAATTAAATGCTCCTGGTGGAGTATTGTCTTGAGTTGAGTTGGAATGTGAAGGTCTTGGACCGTTGTTTTGCGTTCTCTCTATTGGTTCAAATGGCTCTGAGCACTATGGGACTTAACATCTGTGGTCATCAGTCCCCTAGAACTTAGAACTACTTAAACCTAACTAACCTAAGGACATCACACACATCCATGCCCGAGGCAGGATTCGAACCTGCGACCGTAGCAGTCGCGCGGTGTTCTCTATTGTTTATACTTCTAAATATAATGTGAAGTGCATAAACAGCAATGTTCACTAGGTGTCAATTTCTCATGTTTTCATTAATACATTACTTGACATGAATTGTTATAATTCTGGTAGCTGATAACTGTTTCTTTCAGAAAGTTTCCTGTCCAGAGGACAACATTGAATTTAAAGGTGCCCTATTTTGTGAAGGAAAATTTCCACACAGAATATCAGGGCAGCCTCCGAAGGCTAGAAATGTCAGTTGAAGAGGAATATATTAACAACCTGCGGCATGCATGTCACAGGGAAAAGAATTACAGTAAGTTACCTTTTGAGCTCTTTTGTAAGATCTTTTATTGTCAAACTTTACCTTCTTTTTTTTCTCTACTCCCATAGATTATACTTATGGTAGGCCTATTTATGAAAAAAAAAAAAAAAAAAAAAATAAAACCAGACCCATGTGAGTATTTTCATGTCGGTAGACTGACCCGCAACTTGAAGCTCTCTCCTTTGTTGAGATTAGAATGCTGTTTATTAACAATAGAAATGGATGTAGTCATAATTGAACTCTTCATCACATTGATTACCAATTCTTAAAATTTTTTTTAACTAAAAGATAATGAGAATAATTACTCAGATAGGGATGTGACCCGCTCGCTTTGTCTGTTTGAGACATTCAAGGGAATGCAGAGTTACATAATGTTTTTTGGTGTCTAGCTATATTTTCAGAAGGTTTTTTTTTTTTTTATTCTGCCCCCCACCCTTCCTGTTTCTACTTCTCTTGTGGGAATGGGTTTCTGTATTTTTGACTGCAGACTGTAATTTTTCTTGTAGAAGGATGGCCTGTATTACATACCTTATTCTACCACTTGTGTAGACTTGAATTTTTTTTCATACCTCAAGTTTGGTTATACTGTAGTAAGTTTATATGCATGTTATTATCTTGTCATTTCGCCCTTGAGACCATGTCTGCTACATAATGTGTCTCACATTTTTTTCTCAGGTTCTGCTTGTATGTCGCATTTGCTAGTGGTTTTACAACTTGAAATATGTTTATCTAGATCTGGAATTATTTTCTCCCCTAGTTTAATAGGCCCTGTCTATGAATTATCTTTGTAACAAAAAATTCGTAGCTACCTCTGTTGTTTACATTGCCATTTTGCATGCCTCTAAATGGTGTGTATGTAGACAGTTAGCTACAGTTTAAGGCGCCCTGTATGTCTCCTCTCCTCTCCTATCCTATCCTCTCCTCTCCTCTCCTGCAACCGTTTTTAGTGGTATAGCTGCAAACCAACTGTGGGATTGTAGATAGCGCTCTTTCACCATCTAACCAAACACTTTTCTGCTTGCCCCCATGGAAAAACGCATAGATTTTATATTGCTCTTCTGGCAATAAATAAATAAATAAAAAATGTGTAGTAAGTCAGGTACTTTACTGTGATGAATAAAGTAAGTAGAGGATAACATTCTCTGCAGTGATTGATTGTGTTCTGGGAACTGCTGTTGTAAAAATTACTGTTGCAAGAGTTACTTATTGGAGTTTGTTTGAAAGGTATTCTTAGTTAGTCTTGCATAAGTGGGTTGCAGCATTTTGTCATTATCATAGATAACTGAATTCTTGCTCTGCCACACCAACAGATCTTCATTAAGCCTAAACTTCAAGAGAAACTTGCATTAAAATACTTTCTGGTGATTGGTTGTAGAATCTTCTGTAGCCCCATGATGTTATAAGACTGATTTTGTATTATTGCCGCGTTACAATTGTTGTGAGTTAAAACTTGTACTTTGAAGTTCACACGTAACATCAGACCCCAATCTTCCTTAATAATTTAAAAGTAGGTGTTGAGACTGTACAGTGTCAGTCAGATATTCCTGTTTTATATTTCTCGTTTGTTGAAAAACATAACTTGTGTTGTCATCTTCTTTAAGACCTTAGATCCTGTACTGACTCGAACCTGGCTTTTTCTGTCTGCTCTTCATTGAATATTTCTACTCATAATTAGTGATTACACGTACCTTTCTTCCTGTCTTCCGTCGTCCAGATGGTTACTCAGCTAAATCTACCTAGCTGTCAGAAATTATTTTACCATATGTTTTGAATTACTTTTTATTTTAAATCTGTAACATCCAGGACAATAGCAAGCAATTCTGCTGCTACCTGCCACTAAGGTGGTCACCTCAAATGTGGAAGTTACATTCAAAAAGACTCATGGAACCACATTTTCAAAGTAACAGAAGTCACTAAAATAAGTCTTTGAGATAATTATTGAAGAAAATATTGTTTAAAGAATGTTAGTTAATTATTGGAGAATGAATTCCAATATTATTGGTGCAAGGACCTGTCTAGCAAATTTGTATTACAGAAGGAACTGAAAATTGTCTGCTCTTACTATTGAAGCAGAGTTTGTGTCGTCATAATTGCAGCAGGTTATCCCCATGTAGAAACTTGTAGTTGTGTCAAGATTTAGTATACACTATCAGACAAAGAAAAACACGCAGGATACATAGTTGGTTGTGAATGTAACTTCGTATACGAACATGCCATCGGTCGGTATGTAAATGATTAGACTTGCAGTTGTCTGTGACTGGTAGAATAGCCACCAGGTTGCATTAACGTTCTTTGTGTTAAGCGGTGTTTCCAGCCTGACAGGGTATATAAGGGAAGCGAACAGCATCAGATGTGGTGTGATCATTTACAAAGGGCACGGTGATGTTTGTACTCATATGGGACAGCATTGTCGACACCTTGCAGTTTTTGAAAGGGGATTCATTGTGAGTCTCCATTTGACCAACTGGTCGAATTGTGGAATATATACTTCTGTGAGACATTCGGGTGTGACGATGGCCCAATGTTGGACTGCATGGGAACAAGCATATTCATCGTCAAAGTTCCGGTTTACTACACTTTACCACAGCAGGGGAGGGATTAATTGTATTGTGCACCAGCCACACTGTAGCCACTTCACATTTGATCTGAGAACAAGTAATGCTCTCCCTGCAACATTCTTTGTTATCCCACACCACTGGTCAGAGACTAACAGCAGCCAGACTAGGGAATTACCATTCTGTGCGTAGGTTTCTGTTAACACAACACCACACCACACATGGCTGTATTTAAGGTGGTGCCATAACTGGGAAACGTGGATTACTGATGAATGGCATCCCATTGTGTTCAGAGATGAATAACGGCTCTGCACTACCCTGGATGAAAATAGCGGCAGTCTGGAGAGAGGTACTATTATTTCAGTGTTTTGGAGAGGCATATTGGTGTTACTTCTGGCATTTCGGTGTGGGTAGTAGTCGGGTCTGACTTCAGGTCATGACTGATAGTGATTGAGGAAATCTTACTGCACCAAAGTACGTCACAGACATTCTGTGCTACCTCTCATTGTTTTCAAAAGGACAATGGTTGTTCACACATGGCACGTGTGTCTTTGAACTGTCTTTGTGACATTGAGTTACTTCTGTAGTTACAGAGATCTCCAGACCTGTCCCCAGTAGAATGTATTGTATCAGATCAAATATCAACTCAATACCCCAGTGCCAGTCTCCAGGTTATCAAGGACCAGTTACAACAGTGTGGGCCAGTTTGCCTATGCAGAGGATCCAACAACTGCAACGTCATACTGGTAAATAGGCTCATACTACCAAGTTCTTTGTAAATTTTACTTGATTTTGTAATCTATGAAATAACATCACATACTCTCTTAGTGTGTGAAGTTCCATTTCATGTCGTCTTCTCCTGAGTGCTTCACTTTTCATGTCAGACAATGTATTTATTCTTGTCATGTGTGTAAACTGGAAAAAAGAAGAAATGTGTGTTGTACATTATTTTGTACAACTGAATCAAATTAAAACTTACACTGAGGTACAAGACAGAAAATTTTGTTAACACAAAGTATGCTTGCATTATGGCAGATTTGTTCTATGAGCCTGATTTTGTATACAGCCATGTCTAATTTGTAATGTAATACTTTTATTTGATTATTACATTGAGATGAAGACATGGGAGAGCATTGTCTAGTGATTTCCAGACTTTGCTGCAAACATAGTGCACGAAAAGGTAAGAGATCTTAACAAGAGGAATGAGGGTATTGTATACCACTATTGTGAAATTTGCTTTGGTTTTACATTTTATTGTGTCATATGGAAATATGGTGCAAAAAAGAT
The DNA here is from genome assembly GCF_023864345.2 of Schistocerca serialis cubense. NCBI lineage: Eukaryota > Metazoa > Arthropoda > Insecta > Orthoptera > Acrididae > Schistocerca > Schistocerca serialis. The sequence continues at coordinate 704,754,463 of NC_064638.1, forward strand.
ACTCTGTGAGAAACTAGTTTATTGTGCATGCTATTTTTGGTGCTTGTGAGTGGGGTGCGTGTGGATTTGGGGGAGGGGGGGGGGGATCATTGGCAATATTTCTACTGCAACATCACACAAGGGCATCTACAGCTACTGTGGCTAACATGTCAAACAGTGGCCTTGCTGCTTTTCTTTTTGATTGCTTTTTTTCCGTAAGAGCCCAGCCCAGCTAAACAAGGCATACATAGGCATTGCCACAAGTTTTACTATTCTCACTGACATACCATCACCCATATAAAGGAAGATGGCATAAAACCCTTCATGATACAAATCATCCTGCAGTTAATAAACTTAGATTCAGTGATGGTGTGACTATTGTGATGTTGAAGACCAAAGGGCCAGTGATGAACTGCACTGAAAGTGTTTCATTGCAGAAATATTGTACTGCTACATTAAATTAAGAACTACAAAGTATTTTTGAGACCTGAGGGTAAGGAGTTAAATATGCAACAAATCTTTATTATTGAGACCTACTGAGCCTTTCTTCATATTGTCCACATTCACTCTGCTACTCCACTACATTGGTTCCCATTCACTCGTGCTTTGCTCCAAGTCATAGCTGTAACACGTCCTTGGATCCATACGCTTCCTGTATAAACAAAGATGTAGCATAGTGGTTCCACATCCATCATGCGCTCTTAAGGCCTATTTGCCCATTCCATTATACCCTTGTTTAATTGTTGCTCCACTTTCTCTGTGCAGCCTGTTCTCCTACTTTTCATTAATTTTTCTGTTTAGTTTACAGCAAAGTATATAGCACACAAATGCAGGTTATCCATGACTAGTACTTTGTTGTTGTTAATTACCTGCTCTCTCTCTCTCTCTCTCTCTCTCTCTCTCTCTCTCTCTCTCTCTCTCTCTCTCTCTCGTGTGTGTGTGTGTGGGGGGGGGGGGGGGGGGGCGGTGTTATATACAGGGTGACTCAGAGGGAATGTTGAAGGAATGTCACATAATTTTTTAGGTGATCCTAGATGTGAAAATAAACCAAAACAGTCCTACGAACATTAGTCTGATTTTTGATTGTTAAGGAACTGGAGCGAGTTGAAGACTACATGCATCCATAATTGGTTATGAAGACAGGGTGTGACGTTCCCCTGCTTTATTTCATGGTTGATTGTCCTCAGTGTCGACATACTGCGTTGTTACACTGGCTGAAAAATGGGGTTTGTAATTTTGACACTGACTACTGTAAATAATGTAGCTGACAGGTGAACAGTTGCATTTCACACTTCTTTACTTTCACTTTTCACAACCCCACAATAATACACAATTATGTGGAAAGTTCACGACTGTTTATCTTTCGATAATCCTCATCAGTAGGTTGAAGGCAAACATCCACATACAGCTACAATAATTTACTGTTGAATATTTATGAGCAGTAAAAAACATAACTACGTAATTCACAGTTCCTTTTGAATTATCAGGTATTATGGAACAGACACTGTCATTATTTTAACACAAGACCTAATTGTGTTACACTTATTTTGCAGTTAAGTTGACTCAACACAGGTTTCTTGTCTGAAACTGGGGCGTGGACTGACTGTCTCGGGCAAAAATTTGGGCCCTTATATATCCTCACACTAATAGGTTCTTAAACCGTGTCATTTGCCACAGTTTCTGTTTTTCCCATGGTTGAGTTTTGTTTGGAGTTTCCGCGCTTTCCTAGAGGGCGTTGCAGAGCCTCCGCGAGTGCGCTGCTAGCGCGTCCGGTGGGAGGAGGCGGTGTGTTACGTGCCGAGGGCGGACAAGGCAGTTAGAGATGTGTGTTTGGACCTGCATGTTGGTTCTGGAGTGGAACACTCGGTCCCTCTATGCTAAGTCTGTATGGGACCAAAAAACCCGGGGCGTGAGGGCATAAGTGGCTGTAATTCCTGTGGACAACGTTGGTTTCCGTTCATGGGATGTGGAAGCTATGAAGTCTGTCGGCGGCTGCCAATAACGTCCAGAAGGTGGTGTTGTCACTGAAAGTAAGATTTTTTTCGTCTAGTTTGTGCAACGGTCATCGTCTGGCCGGACCGATATCCCAATTTTGTGGGGGCTATTAATAACTATGTGGCAACATTTCTCTGCTTTGAGTTTGTGATCGGAAATTGCCTCTCGTGTGTGTTACTGCCCCCTTGCTGACTCACTTATGGTGCATGTCATTAAAAAAGAAAGAAAAAATTTTTGGCTGTGGATCTTCTGCAAGCCGTTGTTTTCCCATGGATGGTGTAGGTCACTGTTTGGATAAGCACGTCGTAAAATGTTTAAATAACCTTGTACTGTCTGGCAGAGAGAGAGAGTGAACTGTAGCCAATTAATTTTGTGGATGTCTGAATTGTGAGATTATGTTAATGTTCGCTAATATCTGTTGTGTTTTAGTACGTAGGCATATTTAACTTTAGTCACTGTTATTGTGTACATATTCTTGTGTTAAAGAGTTTGGTTCCCGTGGCATTTAAGTGCTCTATTTAATTATATTGAAGGTAGTGCTAGAGTTTCTATTTGGTAATCCTCCTAGCCACGACTGATGTCGGTTGCTCGGTCTGTCTGAAATGTTGGATCTATTTGGTAGAGACCGTTGCTGACTTGCTCTCCTCAGTCCCGAATTCCCGTATTGATACTACGGCGGTAGTTCTGCCGGAATCTCATTTGCAGAAGTTATCAATTCTTGTGAGCACAAATAAAGCTACTTTGCCTATGTAATTTTCGTCCGCTGGCCAGCAAGCTTTGGGTAATGATTAAAAATTGTCAGCTGGTCTTCGTCCAACTCAGTGGTTCATGTTAGGTGAGTTCCATTTCCAGTTTGGGTAAATGTTTCCTCCTCCTGGTGCAGTCATCCTCTTTCCCGAGCCACGCAGGGGTAAGAGTTGCCCGAGCGTCTGTTGCTGCTCAGGAGAATGAAGTAAGGGGTTAATTATCTACTCCACCGCTATGCCCAAGAAAGCCGAATTAAAGTAGTTCTGGATAACCTAAGTATTTTACACTACTAAGATTGTTCTATGTTTGGAGAAATTGCTGTTAAGTAAAATTTAGCCTTCTGTGTTGGTAGACCGGTGTATTCGACAATCCAACATTGTTATAGAACTGAAAGACTTGGTTTTGATGCATTTGCTGAGACGTGACTTAATTATTTGCTATTGATATAATTGCTGTAAATAAATTTTCTTTAATCTGTGGTTATAATTCTTAATGATTGATTGTCCTTAACAGTGTCACATTTAATGTATGTCTGACTGCCCCATGTATCACCTACTAACTTCATTCAGAGACTGAAAAGGTGATCCTTGCTCTAGTCTATGGGACTTTATTAACCGTTGATCTTTATCATTTATGGTCTTAAATATATGTCTGTTAAAAGGAGTAATTATAGATTCCTATTGTTTATTAAGTAAGTCTTAAGTTATATATCAAATATTACGAGTGCAAATACTCTCTCATTGTTACAATTGCTTGCTCTGTGATTTGCACTGAAGGGTGTGACAATAAATTCAAAATCTAAAGTGAAGTGTTGGGGCGAATTAATCCTTTCCCGTATCATTACTTTTAAAGATAACTGATTGTTTGCGACTTGTTATTGAAATTAGTTGGGAGAATAGTTTATTGATTGACCCTGTAGAAAAGTATATCAGTACTGACACTATACATTGTTTGATGTTTAATTTACAGAAATTGCGATTATAACTTAACTCATTCAGTCGACTGAATACATAGAAAACTTCCTTCTTTTTAACAGTTTCTTCTACTGCAAGAGTTAGGCCGAATTATTTATTTAAATCGTGAAATTAACAGATACCATTCCACAAACAAGACTTTTGACAAAACTGTTAATTACTTTGGAATTAATTAAGGGCTGGCTTTGCTAACATGTTTTTGAATAGAGCCAAACAGATCCTTTAAGAATACTATTAGTTGTTCCTTGCAAATGTTTATAATTAGTACAGAATTTATATTTGTTTATATGTTAACAATAGAATTTAAGTTATGAAACAATTACTAATTTCACCCTATAACAAAAGATACTAACAAGGAATAGTCTAAATAAATTAGAAAATCAATTACGTACATAAAACTAAGCACAAAATTAGATCTGGGGTTATATTCTTTAAAACTGAGGGCCAATCTTTCTCTTTTATGAAAATGCAGATTTTACTGACGTTTGTTAATGGTAAGTAGTCAGACATGAAAAAAAAAAAAAAAAAATTTAAGGAGGCAGATGACAAAACAAGAGGGGAAGTAAAAATATCCCAGCTTTCTTCATCACAAGATGTGATTATTGCTTACTGAAACACTGTGGTGGACAGTTTAATGGTGGAACAGATGACCGATCCGTCCTACAAGTGTCCAAAACGTTGGAGGGTGTGTTGTGTTGCACATCAAACATCATCTTGGCAGGCTTTAACGCAGGCAACAGTACCGGTGATGTGAGTAACAAGTTCTTCACGTGTATCCACCTTCATAGTGTACACATCCCCCTTTAACCAGCCCCATAAATAGAACGGGGTTATGTCAGGTAATTCAGCAAGATAGTTAATGGTTCAGACACAGCCCATCCACTGTTGAGAAAATGTGTTATTCAGATACTGGGACACTGTGGTGCAGTGAATCGGTGATCCAATCATGCTGCAGGTACACTTGTAGTCATTGGAGTGTCACATCTTCCAACAGTGCAGGTAGGTCTTCTATTAGGAAATGTGCATATGCTGCAGCTTGTTTCCCTAGTGTCATGTGGGTTCTTCATCATGAGAATTGCAGGCGTTCACGATACCATTGCATATAAATGTAGCCTCATCTGTAAATGAAGTTTATTGCATGACGTCTCTGTGTACAACCAACCATTCTCAAAGTTGTTGTTTGCTTATTGAGTCATCTGGATGCAGATGTTGCATGGCTGCACATGGAATGGGTACAAGCCCATAGAATGTAATGTACACCCACCCGCGTTTGTGAAATATCGAGCTGACGGCAAGTGTGCCATGTACTGGTGGAAGGACTCTGTTGTACCTTTGCAATTAATGTCTTCGCTTTCCTCAACTGACTGGACAGCCTCATGTTCTGATTTTATGGGTACACTGGGTAGTATTATGGATTCACATAAGGTTTGAAAAACCATGGGAAATTCCCTGGCACACGGGGTTCGTCGACAGGGAAACATCTCTGGTATTCTGTCACAGCCGCGTGGGCACTGCCATGATAGTGCCTGTACACAAACATGTCTGCATATTCTGCGTGAGTGAATGTATGCAGCATATTGGTATTAACAGAAAAAAGATTTTGCTCAATGAAACAACACTTAAGCATAACATGCACAATCTCACAACTGCTCACTGATCCAACCCATTATTACACAGTGGGTATGATTTCATTGTTGCATCTGTCCGATGTCACAGTGCTGTCATTTGTTGGAGAACCCCCACACCTCTTGCAGGATGGTTCAATCACCTGTCACACCATTATTAAGGCCAATACAGTACCTACGCAGTATTTCGGTAAGTAATATTCACACTGAATGAGATTTTCACTCTGCAGCAGAGTGTGCGCTGATATGAAACTTCCTGGCAGATTAAAACTGTGTGCCGGACCAAGACTCGAACTCGGGACCTTTGCCTTTCGGTGGCAAGGGCTCACAGAGCTACCCAAGCACGACTCACGGCCCGTCCTCATAGCTTTACTTCTGCCAGTACCTCGTCTCCTACCTTCCAAACTTTACAGAAGCTCTCCTGCGAACCTTGCAGAACTAGCACTCCTGAAAGAAAGGATATTGCGGAGACATGGCTTTGCCACAGCCTGGGGATTGTTTCCAGTTTTAATCTGCCAGGAAGTTTCAATATTCACACTTGTCTTCATATTTATGGACTTCTTCAGTTTATTTTCACATGTAGAATCACTCTGTAAACAGGTGTGCGTGTTTTCTTAACTAACAGTTTTTTGGTTTTCAGGAAACTTATTTAGGATTCTTAAGTTTCATTAATTGCATTTTTTCCAGGGGATACGATGATCTGGAAGGCACGGAATTTTGGGGACAGGGACTTATTTCATAGAGCTCAAAATATTCCTACGCCTCATTGTAACAAACTTCAGGAACTTCATGCATATCACTGATCGCGTTTTCCTTCAATTCCTCCGACTGTTTGCAGACTGCTGTGACTCAGAGAAGAAAATCACCAAAACAAGAGAACCTATTTTAATTTATAAAGGTTGTTTTTGTCGCTTGTATATTTGTGAATATATTGTACAGAAGAAAGTGTATAGTACATACAAAGATAGTTTGTTAGCCTGTGATTTAATCTATGTCACTGGTTAAGACTTTATTTCTTAAAGAATGTTCCCTCTATGGAATGGACTTGCAATTGCATCACAAAAAGCACCGTTCAGATAAAGAATGACTAGTCACTTTTCAAATTGAATATTGCTGAGTTTACTTACCCTTTTTGAGAACACAAAAATGAAGAGGCAATTTTTATATATTTGTATGTATTCTTTGTATATGTAATGCATTTTTCAGAAGTGGTTTGTTTTGTGTGTATTGTGAAATATCTTTAAGAGTTTCTGTTTCAATTTAGAAAAACGAAATTCCTGTTTAGGTGGTTAAAATTTTTTAAAGACTCAGAACCATAAAAGAAATTGTTGGCATTCCAGTTTCATGTCAGCATTAGTGTATGCTAATCAAACAGGCTGCAAAATAATAATCTGTGATGACAGTATCATGCAGAATAATTTGCAGTACTGGAAATACAATTCTGACATGTGATAAGCAAGGTTTAAAGTCGTCATACATGAGTTATGCCTATTTGAGAGATCTGGTGTAGAACTGTTATATGGTGTGATATAGTACTCTTCTAAATGAAGACCAGTGTTCCTTCCATTTTTGGATTTCTTAGCTTTCTCTGTTCTGCAAGGAAACTACTCTAAGTTCATTGTAAAGAATTTTATAAAATCATTGTTTTAGTTGATTTTCATTGCAAAAACATTGTATTGCGCATTCCAAAATTGTGACAAAAGACAACATACATGTGCATGACCAGCACAGAATTTGTGGTCTAGTGAAGCTTTTAGTATTTAGGCAGTATTTTATTGAGTGTCACAGGGCATGATTTACCATTAAATTAAATATTTATTGTTGATGATGAATTTTAGTTGCTTTTATTGATGCTTCATGATGATGTGCAAGTTCTCAAAAAGAATAGGATAGAAAAAGATTGTCGAATAAAAGCATAGCATCTGCTAGTTGCAGAAAGGGAAGGTAAGTTTTTCTAATTTTGTACTAGTTGAGTTAACTTTTGTTTTAGGAACTGTCTTGTTTTTCTCTTTCTTGAAACGCTAAACATATTTGTTTCCATTGCTTTCATTTTGTAATTACTTTTGTTATCTGTTAAGACGTTAATTTGCAGCATAATGGTGTACTGAAATTCTTTTTGACAGTAATGATAAGAAATTTGATGTGTTTGGCCTCGCTGTGCTGCCAGTGAAGTAAAGTCTACAGAACATACAAGACATGCTCGTAGCAAAGGAGAATGTACTTCTGCTTTTTGTGTGGTCAGCACAGATCATTACTCACATTGGCACCAACACTTCCTTTCAGATGTGATCTGAGATAATTATTTGTTCTTTCTGGAGACTGGCTGAAGTGAAGACATTCTGTGAGTTAATTAAATACTCCCGAAGAGGGGCAGCAGCCTTTCCAGTAGTTGCAGGAGCGACAGTCTGGATGATTGACTGTTCTGGCCTTGTAACACTAACCAAAACGGCCTTGCTGTGCTGGTACTGTGAACGGCTGAAAGCAAGGGGAAACTACAGCCGTAATTTTTCCCGAGGGCATGCAGCTTTACTGTTTGGTTAAATGATGATGGCGTCCTCTTGGGTAAAATATTCCAGAGGTAAAATAGTCCCCCTTTCGGATCTCCGGGTGGGGACTACTCGAGAGGACGTCATTATCAGGAGAAAGAAAACTGGCATTCTACGGATCGGAGCGTGGAATGTCAGATCCCTTAATCGGGCAGGTAGGTTAGAAAATTTAAAAAGGGAAATGGATAGGTTAAAGTTGGATATAGTGGGAATTAGTGAAGTTCGGTGGCAGGAGGAACAAGACTTTTGGTCCGGCGAATACAGGGTTATAAATACAAAATCAAATAGGGGTAATGCAGGAGTAGGTTTAATAATGAATTAAAAAATAGGAGTGCAGGTAAGCTACTACAAACAGCATAGTGAATGCATTATTGTGGCCAAGATAGACATGAAGCCCACGCCTACTACAGTAGTACAAGTTTATATGCCAACTAGCTCTGCAGATGAGGAAGAAATTGAAGAAATGTATGATGAAATAAAAGAACTTATTCAGATAGTGAAGGGAGACGAAAATTTAATAGTTATGGCTGACTGGAATTCGGTAGTAGGAAAAGGGAGAGAAGGAAACATAGTAGGTGAATATGGATTGGGGGGAAGAAATGAAAGAGCATGCCACGTGGTAGAATTTTGCACAGAGCATAACTTAATCATAGCTAACACTTGGTTCAAGAATCGTAAAAGAAGGCTGTATACATGGAAGAAGCCTGGAGATACTGACAGGTTTCAGATGGATTATATAATGGTAAGACAGAGATTAAGGAACCAGGTATAAATTGTAAGACATTTCCAGGGGCAGATGTGGACTCTGACCACAATCTATTGGTTATGAATTGTAGATTAAAACTGAAGAAACTGCAAAAAGGTGGGAATTTAAGGAGATGGGACCTGGATAAACTGACTAAACAAGAGGTTGTACAGAGTTTCAGGGAGAGCATAAGGGAACAATTGACAGGAATGGGGGAAAGAAATACAGTAGAAGAAGAATGGGTAGCTTTGAGGAATGAAGTAGTGAAGACAGCAGAGGATCAAGTAGGTAAAAAGACGAGGGCTAGTAGAAATCCTTGTGTAACAGAAGAAATATTGAATTTAATTGATGAAAGGAGAAAATATAAAAATGCGGTAAATGAAGCAGGCACAAGGGAATACAAACGTCTCAAAAATGAGATTGACAGGAAGTGCAAAATGGCTAAGCAGGGATGGCTAGAGGACAAATGTAAGGATGTAGAGGCTTATCTCACTAGAGGTAAGATAGATACTGCCTACAGGAAAATTAAAGAGACCTTTGGAGAAAAGAGAACCACTTGCATGAATATCAAGATCTCAGATGGAAACCCAGTTCTAAGCAAAGAAGGGAAAGCAGAAAGGTGGAAGGAGTATATAGAGGGTCTATACAAGGGCGATGTACTTGAGGACAATATTATGGAAATGGAAGAGGATGTAGATGAAGATGAAATGGGAGATATGATACTGCGTGAAGAGTTTGACAGAGCACTGAAAGACCTAAGTCGAAACAAGGCCCCAGGAGTAGACAACATTTCATTAGAACTGCTGACAGCCTTGGGAGAGCCATTCCTGACAAAACTCTACCACCTGGTGAGCAAGATGTACGAGACAGGCGAAATACCCACAGACTTCAAGAAGAATATAGTAATTCCAATCCCAAAGAAAGCAGGTGTTGACAGATGTGAAAATTAATGAACTATCAGTTTAATAAGTCACGGCTGCAAAATATTAACGCGAATTCTTTACAGACGAATGGTAAAACTAGTAGAAGCCGACCTCGGGGAAGATCAGTTTGGATTCCGTAGAAATATTGGAACACGTGAGGCAATACTGACCCTACGACATATCTTATAAAATAGATTAAGGAAAGGCAAACCTACGTTTCTAGCATTTGTAGACTTAGAGAAAGCTTTTGACAATGTTGACTGGAATACTCTCGTTCAAATTCTGAGGGTGGCAGGGGTAAAAACAGGGAAGGAAAGGCTATTTTCAATTTGTACAGAAACCAAATGGCAGTTATTAGAGTCGAGGGACATGAAAGGGAAGCAGTGGTTGGGAAGGGAGTGAGACAGGGTTGTAGCCTTTCCCCGATGTTATTCAATCTGTATATTGAGCAAGTAGTGAAGGAAACAAAAGAAAAATTCGGAGTAGGTATTAAAATCCATGGAGAAGAAATAAAAACTTTGAGGTTCGCCGATGACATTGTAATTCTGTCAGAGACAGCAAAGGACTTGGAAGAGCAGTTGAATGGAATGGATAGTGTCTTGAAAGGAGGATATAAGATGAACATCAACAAAAGCAAAACGAGGATAATGGAATGAAGCCGAATTAAGTCGGGTGATGCTGAGGGAATTAGATTAGGAAATGAGACACTGAAAGTAGTAAAGGAGTTTTGCTATTTGGGGAGCTAACTAACTGATGATGGTCGAAGGAGAAAGGATATCAAATGTAGACTGGTAATGGTAAGGAAAGCGTTTCTGAAGAAGAGAAATTTGTTAACATCGAGTATAGATTTAAGTGTCAGGAAGTCGTTTCTGAAAGTATATGTATGGAGTGTAGCCATGTATGGAAGTGAAACGTGGATGGATGATAACTAGTTTGGACAAGAAGAGAATAGAAGCTTTTGAAATGTGGTGCTACAGAAGAATGCTGAGGATTAGATGGGTAGATCACATAACTGTGGAGGAGGTACTGAATAGAATTGGGGAAAAGAGGAATTTGTGGCACAACTTGACTAGGAGAGGGGATCGGTTGGTAGGACGAGTTCTGAGGCATCAAGGGATCACCAATTTAGTATTTGAGGGCAACGTGGAGGGTAAAAATCGTAGAGGGAGACCAAGAGATGAATACACTAAGCAGATTCAGAGGGATGTAGGTTGCAGTAGGTACTGGGAGATGAAGAAGCTTGCACAGGATAGAGTAGCATGGAGACCTGCATCAAACCAGTCTCAGGACTGAAGACCACAACAACAACAACAATAATTAAATGCTTGAAACATGTACAATTTTATATTATGAGGCACAGAAGTCATTGTTGGAGAGTAGAAAACCTTGGTAACACAATACTGTGATACTACTCAGTTTCAGTGTAGCAGAAGTTTTTGCATGATAATAACAGTGATCATTGCATTTGTAAAGAATATTGGAATAGGGGCTAGACTTGTAAAAGAATGAAAATCCATAAGCGTGTGATCATTGCATCACCAAATCAGTCAGTTCCAACATGTTTAACAAACTGAAACATAAATATAAGCTTTGGAAATTATTAGCAGTTAGGGTCTTCACAGTACTAATGAATAAAAACATGTTTAAGCTTAAGTAGATTATTATTTCATGTTAAATTACAAAACACAGTAGATAGATGACCTTGGAACATGGCGGGCGGTCGGAACAAAAAGATGGTGAGAAGACGACTTGTCGTATTTCCTTTTTTACGATAACATAATATGATCGAAACTCAGAAATATAAATTCTGTTTTAAACTTAGTAGTTCTATCTCCCACATAGCGAAACTTACGGATCTGTTACAATGCCCCCTTCAATGGTGAAGAAAATGTCTCTCATAGATATGGAATCGCAATTGAATTTCACTGTCATGGCATTGAGGTGTAACATTTGATCATGGTACATCGCTTAAAGTTTGTACAAGAATGTGAGATGCCATGACTTGGTGTTAAAGTCTAGAATTACAGCTGCGCTCATTTGTGCGGAGTCGACAGGAAACCTGAGGAAATTGTGAAGGGTCCTTCAGTAAACACTTTACAGAGTTAGATATGTTATAGTTCATGAAAAATGAAATGTAAATGTCCTGACAGGGTTGTGGATACGTATCAGAATTGAAAAGTATAAATAGAAATACGAAAACACATCTGGTAAGGAGTACGAGCATATTCTCATGGAAAAAAGTTCAGTCACAACAGAAATCGACTCTGTACACATGTCGACTCCCTGTGATCCCTACATGATTGAGTGGAAGTCAAATGATAATGTAGAACTATTTTCTGTCTCTTCAGTTTACATAAAGTGCAGCACTAAATGAGGCTGCAGACAGGCTCTCTGATGGGTGAGAACAGTACACGGAATTGATTCCAGACTTTGAGTTTCCAATATATCCATTATTTGCACCATCATTGAGCCTCATATAGGTATGAAGCCACGTACTATAGTTTTCATGATCATTCTATCCAAATTGCATGCAAGTGGATCATCAGGAAGAGGGGAAGCCTTAGGATTTTTTAGTACGTAGGTATATGAGACACAGGTATTTTAGTAAAAATTCAAACAACACACAAATGTGTCAGCAGTATGAACATGTACATGTGGAAAACTGTCGAAGAAATATGGAAAAGACATGAAATTGGTAAAATTCGAGGAAAACTTGGTATAATATGAAATACGTAAAATGGCAAAAACATAGGAAAATTATAGAAATTGAATAAGTATACATGAAAATGGAGACAAAAAGCCATGAAATGAATACTAACTGAAATCAATAAAATTGCATCTTCTAGAGGAGAGTTGACAGATTCTGCATACACTCACCTTAATAGTGGAAAGAGGAGGCATTCTAGAGATGTGTTGTCAAGGTGAAACGGCCATATTATCCCACACATGGGCAATACAATCTTAACATCGGACCATGACTTCTGCATGCAAGATGAAAGTTAGCAGGGGCGGTGATAAACTCTGATAAGACTGTTACATTTCCTCTGGCTACTGATCGTGGTGGTTATTTGCTCATACGATGTTGCTGTCGCTTCATATGCATTTTCACCTGCCAATGATGGTTTTCTAGGACTGCTGTGAACATATCGTAATTTCCGAAGTGTAATCGGGTGTGAATTTCATGAACAGCAGCTGTCATACACCTCCAGAAACCTACATAGCGTTTGTGTTACAAAGAATCAAGTTTTACTTTGGTGTGCAAGGTAGTTGTTTCATCACCTCACAGTTTGTCACCATAGTTTATTGGAGATGCATGTCATGTGCTGGAAATATAATTCTTACATTGGAGTATCAACAGCGTTGGGTTACATACAACTAATAGGTCGGAAACTGCACACTTTGCATGTTTAAGTGCAGTGCCTTAAAAGTGCATGTGTTTATGTTCTAAGATCTTTCCTTTCCCATGTCTCATAAGTCTGTATCCGTGGAGATAAACTTCTTCCAATAGTATGACGCCTGTTGGGGAAGCATTCTCGTAGATTAATGCTGCTTTATGGGCACATCATCATGCCACACAGCACATTAAATGCATGTCTGCCAACTGTCATGATGAATAATGTTCCATCTTTGACTGCGCGTTGTGCACTGTACACAGTAACACACCCCATCTTGGACACATCGCAAATTGTGTGTGCAATGGACAACTGACACCACGGATATTGGTGTGTGTGTGTGTGTGTGTGTGTGTGTGTGTCTTTTGTCTTTTTGGTGTTTATCACCTGTTGCCTGTTCCAGTTGGCAGGATCATTGCGAGAGTGAGGAAGAAATGCATGCGCCATTGTAATACAAGCATTGAGACTGGCAGTCATTGCTTTGAACAGTTACTATGTGCTGTGTTGTTGTTAAATGGTGTACACTGTGTATATCCAAAACACAATAAATATGTACTTCTGACCATTAGTTCCCTATCTCAAAATAATCGGTTGTGGACTCAGTTTTGATTTGACCCAAAAGGTTTGAGACGCCTTGTAGGCCTGTATACAGTGTGTTTGTTTTAATTTGAGACACCAAAATGTCTCTAAAACTGCACTTAGTACAAAAAGAAGTTCTAGAAGAAAAGTTAATATTATTAAAGAAGGCATCTGTTTGTGCTGCAACTGATCACCTCCTACGTGGGTGGGGTCAACTCTGTATTTTTAAATGGTAACCTCACATTTTTATTGTGAATTCGGATTTTATGCAAGAAAATACATGTGGTTTACTCAAACCACTTTCTCCATTTGTAGTAGATGGTGCTGTAATCGACAAATGTCAAGTGTGCGTGCATTTGCCATTAAGAACTGACTCATTTGATTCTACATTTCATTTATGGTGTAAATGTAAACCTAAAGGTTGTTCTAAAGGTTGATATTTATGTTCGAAATTTATTTTATTGTTGAAAATTTAATTGTACAGTACAGTATAGTCAGTCATTTCAATGACAGTTACATGCTATGTTTCACTTGAACCAGGAACAATGATGTGGATATGATAGTTTATTGTTCCCATTGGAATGCTTGGTTTCAATGAGTCCCCTTGCTTCTTAATACTGCTTAATACTGAGGTGCTCGATTTCAGTGAGCATGTGGGTGTTTACACAATATGTGTGTATCAGTGTAAGGTGCACCTGTTGCTGTCACTTCTGGACATTATCTTATTACAATGGTTGTGGTTTTTACTCTGTAAATAGCCACATAGTGCTCAGTCTGAGAGTTTCGGTGACTGGATGGAAACACACTGAAATGAAGTCACCCTAATGGCAGGGTTGAGGGCAGCCACCGAAATCGAGCATTCCAATGGTTTGGGGACGCGCCACAAACAACACCATAGGGAATGGAAAACTAAGTTACCATACAAGTAGTTTATTTGCTGAAGATGTGAGTGTGTAGCCACATATTTTGTACTGTACGTAAGTATCAACTGTTAGAACACAAAAGGTTACGTTTGCATTGTATGTGGAGTGTAAAATCAAATGTGCTGGAGCCTAATTGCAAAAACACATTTGATACTTGTTTATTACAATGCCATCTACCACGAATTTAAAACAGTAGTTCAAGTAAATTGTGTGAGTAATTTTGCACGGAATCCGACAGTAAAAGTGGGGGAATCCCCATTTAGAAATATGAAGTTGATGCCAAACATGCGGGAGGGGTGGTTAGGAGTTGGTCAGTTGTACCACAGGCGCATTTCCCCTTTACTAACGTTAACTCTCCACTTAGAACTTTTTTCCGTATGATGCACCGTTTTCGAGCTATTTAGCTGTCTCAAGTTAAAATCCTTGCAGGACACGATGGCCGATGCGCCGTGACCAATTTTTGTCCAAAGCGCTGGGCGAGCTCATTACTTTGCTTGGAACTGGAGACCGACGCTTGTCTGCCACTTTTCAGCCGGTCGGTGATGACAGACTCGAGGCGCACGCCACACAATCTTTCTCACTTTTATTTTACAGAAACTATTTGGTAAAAAAATTTCATTTTGTTTCACTTGTAGCTTTATATGTCATGTTCAATATGACGTGCCCATCATTTCGTTAATGGTCATAGTTGTGATATTTAAGGAAATAAGATGCTCGAAATTCGAAAAAGTTTTCAGTGAAAAATAGGGGTCGCTATGATTTTGCTTTTGGTGTACACCAAAATCACATAATATATTGCAGCATATTAAATTTAGCTAACATATCGAATTTTTCTGTAGACTTGGGTGGAGGTCTGTATCTGTCACCAGTCTCAAGAAAACTGATCTGACGTAGCACACTCAATTGCGATCACGCCGTGCCAGCGATGAAGCCAGAGTGAAATTCCACATTCCTCATATTTCATAAACGGTTTGAAGTATCGAAATGAGTCTTTAGCAAATAATAGGACACAGAGAGGAGAGTATTTTGCTGTATGGTTACTATGCAAAACATTATCTACCGTGTTGCTCCGCTAACTACAGACTTTTCCGATGAAAGAATGTAATTTTTAAGGGTCGTCGATAGCTGGTGAAACAAAAAATGCTATGGGTTTTTTAACAATACAAGTGAAGACCTTTATTTTTGTACCAAGGACGCGCTTTTTCGTAAGATACTGACATTACTTTTCCTCACTTAATAAACCATTGTGTCAGAATTCTCTAGCAGTTGCATCTGCACAACGTGTTAGTGAGATGAGACTGTAAACTCTGCTGTGTTTTGGCAAAAGAAGCAGATTTTTATATGGCAACTCAAAATTCGCATTCGTGACACTTCTCTGAAAGTTACGAATGGTTAACAAGCCAGGCGAAAATTATTCGCTACATTTTTAGCGAAATTCTTTTTAGATACTAACCAAAGCGGAGGTGACTGATCTTTTTGAATGATAAATATGCACTTTTGGGCGTGGAGGGCCCGTCTTATTATTTGCAAAGAAAAAAAAAGTGTGAGTAGTCTTCAGTTTAGAACGGCACTTCTCCAGCTTCGTGCATTGCACGTGTTCGCAGCCCTACAACTACCACTCTTCCCAGCGCGCTCGTTGAATAACGTGCGTGAATGTTCTACAACACAACTTGGGAATGGCTTATTTTGCATCTGTCTGCGTTCCTAACTAACGAGTTGTGCAACTTAGTAAAGACGGAGGAACAGCCCGTTGGAGAATTTTATCTGCTTCCAGATGAAAAACTGTGTAAACAAAGAATGATTTTGTGAGCAAACAATGTAAAAAGATGAAACTCCGACAAAGAATTCAACGAATGCAGAATATAGCATTGGGGGAAATATTTTTTAATAAAATCCATTGATGCTATGATGAATCAAGACGAATGTGTAAACTTCTCAAAAAAATTTCAAATTTTCACCGTATGTTGGCTCAAAAAACCTTCTGATCGATATAATAGAAACAGAAATGTTAACTGGAAAAGAAAAAGGCAAAGAAGTATTTGCACCAGGATTTAATTAATTTGAATCAATTTACCGTTCAGCTTTAAAAAGCTTTAGTCTCTGGTACTAGCATATAGTACGACTATGTATATAGCACAAGAGCAAATATCCATTGTTGCAGAAGGAATTTAAAAACATTGTATTTCTTGCACAGGCAACTATACATAGTATGTTTGCAAGTTGGACAGCCACAAAACTTATTCGTCTTTGACATAAAGCAAAACCCCTAAGGTAGTTTATAACAGGATACTCTGAATAAATTAAAAGCAACCAAAGCAAAGCTCAATTTTCTGGCCCAGATGGGCCAACTTGTAGTGGCCAAATGCCTTGTAATCCTCTGATGAAGGCATATCAAGATGCAGTATGGAGGGGCATGAGGTCAGAACGCTGCTTTCTCATCCACTGGCTGGTTTCTTGACCTCGGATTCGCTGCTTCTCACTCAAGTATCTCCTCAGTTTGGCATTGTGAGTCAGAGAACACTGTTCCAGTCCTCCCACCACAGAAAAAAATCCTTGATTGCACTGAGAATCGAACCTTAGGTCATTTGCATAGTAGCCAGACATTCTCACCATTGAGCTATGTCTTCAGACATGAATAAGGTAAATGGGGCAGTGAAATGAAAACCGAATACCAGCTACAACTGGACCATTGAATGGTTCCATTCAAAAGTAATCACTACACACGTTAAAGACATTTATCCTACAGGGAGATGAGACGATTAATGCCTGTTTCGAAGAACGCGTTCGACCGCTGATGGATCCATAAAAACGCCCACTAGTGCAGTTGCTTGTCCGACTCAGACAGACATCCATGCATGTCTTTCTTGAGGTTGCCAAAGCTGTGGAAATCACACGGTCAAAGATATCCTGTACAGAGGGTGTTACATTATTTCCCAATCGATTAGATATATCATAGCCTTCGTCCGACTGGCAGTGTGGAGGTGAGCATTGCCAAGCAACACGATGATTCAGTCTGACGGTCCAAGGGCAAGTGCCAAACTCAACAATGGAAACATCTCTCATCTCCCCCATTGAAGAAATCCAAAGTTCTTCACCCAAGTTCCTGTAAGGTCATGATGACCTATGACCGCAGGTCCCTGCTTGCTGCTCATTGAATTCGTTGAGTTTGGAACCACAATCAGTGCACAGTTCTGAGAAGATACTTTGCAGAAACTGTGAGGCGCCGTAAAGTCAAAATGCCCAGGAATGCTTTCGCATGGACTCATCCTGTTGCACAACAATGCCCACCCCACACTGCCAATTGGACGAAGGCTACGTTCCATCAGTTTGTTTGGGAAACACTGCAACATCCTGCATACAGCCCGGATCTTTCATCGTGTGATTTTCACTCCTTGGGCGACCCAAAGAAAGACACGCGCGTGTGTCGGTTTCAGTAATACGAGTAAGTGCAAGAGTGGTTGCAGTTGTGGATCCATTAGCAGCCAACCACGTTCTATGGTTCTGTGAAACAGGAATTGATCATCTCATCTCCCAGTGTTGGATGAAGTTTTAACTCATGTGGTGATTACTTTTGAATGGAACCATTCCATGGTCCCCTTGTAGGGGGTGTTTGGTTTTCATTTGACTGCCCCTCATAGATGCAGCATAAATGAGATGATTTACTGCACATTCTTTTTCCAGTTCAGAAAACACGGAAAAAAGGACCAAACGAAGTGGGTCATTACAGTAAAATGCAACACAATCCACCTCCCATTTTCTTACAGTCATTAACTAGCGGGTAACACATCCTACAGAGAAACAGGCTCCTTTTAGACTTATTAAATGTTGATAAAAAAAAAATAGCTTATGAACTGACAACTGTCCTGGCGCCTTCACAACTTTTGATATTTGACATTTTTGATTCTATTCGGTTAATGACATAAATGTTTGCAGGTTTGCCTCATTTGAGGCAGTATAAAATAAGAGAGGAAAATTCCTTTCTGTAGTCACTACCAGATGTTATTGCAATATTCAGCCGTTGAGTTTGTTTGTTGTCTAGAAAACCACCCGTGACATTTAATGAGTCACTCAACGAAAATCAGGAACAGCACATTTCTGCAATAGCAGTAACACTTGAAATTTAAAGTTTTCAACCTTCACATACCCTATACCATTTGCAGGTAATCTGAATAGGCATTCTTCATCTAAATTCAGTTTATAGCTCATTCTGATCTTTGAATAACCAAAATGCTGTCTTGGAAATACATCTCGGTCAGATACCACAAAACCACAGATATTATCTTTGACTTTCCACAAGTATCACAAGTTAAAAGACTTTTTCAAACACGCGGTGTCTGCATTAAACATACACACATCAAACCAAATTTTGTATCAGTCTGGTTCACAGAACTGAAGGTAGACGTTGACTGTGGATATTGTATCATAGACACAGACCCTTGGACTGTTCAGAGATGACACTAAACCCACCCAAAGATGTAAACAACCATGCATGAGCAGCGCTTATTAGACGGAGGGGTCCGACAGCCGATCAGTTCCAGACATTCCACCAAGAAGGAAGTACACGGCTCGTGTTGTCTGTAGTTCATCCATGCCTAGACAGTCAATTCCACCGTTCGATTGCGTCCGCATTATTACTTTGTGCCAGGAAGGGCCCTCAGCAAGGGAAGTATCCAGGGGAACTGCCGATAACATGCCTCGGTCAGGCCGCCCAAGGGCTACTACTGCAGTGGATGACCCCTACCTATGGATTACGGCTCAGAGGAACCCTTACAGCAACGCTAGGCCAAGGACTACTACTGCAGTGAATACGGATGAACCCTGACAGCAACGCCACCATGTTGAATAATGCTTTTCGTGCAGCCAAAGGAAGTCGTGTTACGACTCAAACTGCGCACAATAGGCTACATGATGCGCAACTTCACTCCCGACGTCCATGACGAAGCCCGTCTTTGCAACCACGACACCATGCAGCGTGGTATAGGTGGGCCCAACAACATGCCGATTGGACCACTCAGGATTGGCATCACGTTCTCTTCACCGACGAGTGTCGCATGTGCCTTCAACCAGACAATCTTCGGAGACGTGTTTGGAGGCAACACGGTCAGGCTGAACGCCTTAGACACTCTGTCCAGCGAGTGCAGCAAGGTGGAGGTTCCCTGCTGTTTTGGGGTGGCATTATGTGGGGCCGTCGTACGCCGCGGTGGTCATGGAAGGCGCCGTAACGGCTGTACGATACGTGAATGTCATCCTCAGACCGATGGTGCAACCGCATTGGCAGCATATTGGCGAGGCATTCGTCTTCTTGGATGACAATTCGCGCCCCCATCGTGCACATGTTGTGAATGACTTCATCCGGGATAACGACAGTGCTCGACTAGAGTGGCCAGCATATTCTCCAGATGTGAGCCCTATCAAACATGCCTCGGATAGATTGAAAAGGGCTGTTTATGGACGACGTGACCCTCAACCACTCTGAGGGATCTACGCCGAATCGCCATTGAGCAATGGGACAATCGTGACCTATAGTGCCTTGATGTACTTGTGGATAGTATGCCACGACGAATACAGGCATGTATCAACGGAAGAGGGTGTGCTACTGGGTATTAGAGGTACCGGTGTGTACAGCAATCTGGACCACAATCTATAAAGGTCTCGCTGTATGGTGATATAACATGCAATTCGCGGTTGTCATCAGCAATAAAAAGGGCGGTAATAATGTTTATTTTGATTTCTATTCCAATTTTCTGTAGAGGTTCCGGAAATCTCGGAACCGAGGTGATGCAAAACCTTTTTTGATACGTGTAGAAGAGAATAGGCAGATTTAGACAGCTGATTCTTGTCAATTCCATCACATGATTGATCAATCTATAGTCTGGGGGTTGTAATGCCGCGATATGTTGCGGTATATGCCACCTTTTCTCCCATTGAAAATGCATTTCGGCAAATCATGATCGTTTTGTACAAGCACCGAAAGAGAAATAATATAATAAAGTAACTTTGCATTATTGTACGAATGTACTCTACATACTTGTACCAATCGTTTCCATCTTGTAGAAATGAATTTCTTCGCTCACTGCGTAAATATCCACTCACTAATCGAGCGTAAATGTACCTAGTTGTCACAGCGACGCATGTGCTCTCGATGTATGTCGCCTTTGAACTGACGTAATCCGACAGGTATCTAAGGTAGGGACGTATCCTTTTACGGCGAGATTCACCAATCCTTTCCCTACCCAACCCACCCGTCCAAATTCCCAGAATCGAAAATTCATTTTTCTGGGTAGTGACCCCACTGTGCGATGTCGTCCGTAAAACGTTACACCTACGGACGTGCAACTACAGTTTCGTCACAAAATTAAGCCTGAGAGACCGCGACGGAAGGCATTCGCGGAGAGAATTCTGGCAAAAATGGATGAAAACGAGGCATTCCTCGATTTCATCTGTTTCTGCATGAGGCTACACTCTGTTCCACACTTAACAGCATGGCAAACATGCACAGCTGCCGTTGCCGCGTAAGGTGAACTGAACCCCCCCCCCTCCCCCCACCCCCACCCATGTAGATGATGGTGCGGATTGTTGAAGACAGGGATATAGTCTCAGTCTTCTTCGCTGGGCCTACAGTTAGTGCAAAAATGTATGTAGATATGTCGGAGCTATATGTGTGCCACAACTCCCTCGTGAGGTGATATTTCAGCAAGACGGTGCACCATGCCATTTTGCGAATACTGCGAGGGATTTCTTCTCTGATGAGTTCCCAGATCGCTAGATTGAAAGAGGTAGTCCACCGATAGCTTGGCATCCTAGAAGCCCAGGCATTACGTCGCTTGATTTTTTTTGTTTTGTTTTGTTTTTTGTTTTGTGGGGATGAAGAGTCAAGCATACCAGACATGAGTTCGTGATCTTCCAGATCTGCACCACCGCATTCGAGCAGTTATTCCAAATGTTACGCCTGCAATGCTGCAGAACACTTGGAGAGAAATGGAATACAGATTTGATGTCTGTTGCGCCACTAATGGCGCGCATATGGAGGCTTATTAGATGTGTAAAAAACTTTGTGAATTACCGTACTTGTGAAAATATACCATCAATAAATAGCACAAAAAGTTCTGAGTTTATTACATTTTGTATTATTGTATGTTTAACCCGGACACCCTTTGTATGTTGGGGTTGGGCTGTTCGGGGGAGGAGACCAAACAGCGAGGTTATCCGTCTCAGCGGATTAGGGAAGGACGGGGAAGGAATTCGGCTGTGCGCTTTCATAGGAACCATCCCGGCATTTGTCTGGAGCGATTTAGGGAAATCATGGAAAACCTAAATCAAGATGGCCGGACGCGGGATTGAACCGTCGTCCTCCCGAGTTTGTATGTAGCCGGTTGATTATAATTCTCGCAACAGTCACAAATGAAATAATCTTTCTTGTACACAATCAGAAAGTGTGCATAATCTCATGATAATTATTTTCACAAACATGTCGTCTGGCTTTGTTTTCACCAGATTACACTGGTTTGCCGCAAAATATTGATCAGGTGCGAGGTAGGACTGGCGCCCTGAGGGTTCAGCGCAAACGTAATTATGCATACGGGGAGTTCATCCATTCCAGGAATTGAGAATCTCGATCATTTCTGGCTGTTCTCGACATTGATACTGGCAAGATATCGGTTCAAGGGATTCCAAGATTTTCGATAATGTTTTAATTTCAGTAATCTAAATGTGACATAAACATGCAAGTGGCAGGTGGCCATTATTAAAATTATCGTTAGTTCCGGGTCGCGATGTTAAAATTCAAACATCAGGCAAGGAACGATTTTATAGCTCATATTACGCGTTTCGTAATTTATCCATAATCAGATATCTAGGAGCGATTACTGCACGCAGATATGGCGTTTCAAGTATATTGAGGCACAGAACCCTAAAAACTAACAAAACACTTTGTATTTTCATTGAACACAAATATTATTGTAATATAATGTTAAATTAATTATTCACAATAGCATGCGTTGTATAGGCGACAAAGTTCTCGGTGATACTCCGCAACATCTGTATCGTACAGTCTTGTATGAACCAGCACTGCAAAGCTCCGCATCAATCGAGAAAAGACGGTGCCACATATTTATGTGAATATATTGAAATATTGTCAACGTAAAAACACTGAAATATAAATATTTACCTGATGTCACTCACAGGCGGAAAAGACAGCCGCATTACCGGCAGTATCTGTAGTACGACACGCAATACAATACCTAAGAAGGTATTTGCATACAGCGCATCCGTTTTGAGTCATGAGATTTATAATTAAATACAACAGATTAACTGACTATGTATATTTCACCACGAAAATTATCCCACACCTGAATTAAATCACAAGGCAAGCCAAAGTATCTCCGTATGCGTGAGCAAAATTCTATAAAACTTGTCCAGGGAACAAAAAGGATCCAGTGTTAGTATAAAGACTCTTATTACATTTTGTTTACCATTTTTCCTTCTTTTTTGGGTGTACATTCTTCTATGCGGGAAAGGACGGTAAGGGCGTACTGTCTCCCAGTAGGGTATTGTTGACCCGCGTACGTCGTTATCACGCTACCGCTAAGGTAATGTTTTGGCCAGGAGGGAAATCGCTAACAATGCAAACGAACAAAATATTCGGTTTCTTGAAACACTGTGCGTTTTCGTGTATGGCTTGGCGCCCTCCCCTTGACTCCCTCCATATTTTCAGCATCTTTTCGGCCAGAAGACTATGCACCGATGGGAAGGCGAGTGGCTAGAAATGATGGACAACAGGCGGAGTCGGTTGAACCAACCGTTGAGTCGTGGCGTTCTTCCTTACGGTCGCAGAGAAGGGGTGAAGATACACTAATCTGTCTCTGTGTTGTCCTTTGACTCATGGACGTCAACACTGCCGAGAAGAGCCAGATGTCTGTGCTGCGTGTAGCGTGCACGTGTCAGTACGTCACATTTTAACGAAGTGTATTTTATATTCTGCCGAGACAGCACCAGTATAGGCAAGTGAGAACTTCCAGAATGAGATCTTCACCATGCAGTGAAGTGTGCGCTTTCTGGCAGATTAAAACTGTGTGCTGGACCTGTACCTTTAGCAGGTAAATGAGAACTTGCTCTCTGTTTCAGCTCAAGGCGAGACGAATAAGGTACACATCTTAAATATGATTTGTCTTGAATCTAACGTACAATTTTAGGTTGAAAACTTCCGTTTCGTGATCAACCATCTACAAATATTAATGCAGTTCTAAATGTCATAAGAATTGACGAAGTCCAAAGTGTTGGTGCGCGCGCACGCTCGCCTTTACTTGTGCCTGTGTGCGTGTGTGTGTGCGTGTGTGTGTGTGTGTGTGTGTTTTTTAGGGAAATATTTTACTTTCTTATTAATAAAAACTTCTACATTTGTATAGTTATTTTAAACGGTTCTGTCTCAGTCACATCATCGTCATGGAGTTCTCCTTTAGTCATAGTCTCAAGGAGTTTGGCCCTGCAGACGAGAGGTAATGTGAGGTCGAATCTCGGCGGTGGTCTGATAAATGAACGTTAGTGATTCAGCGGAAGTAGCAGTGTCCGGAAAAGGCAGTTGTCCAGGCTGGAGGCCAGGTCTATTACACAGTTTCAGTTTAGCACTGATGTTCAGTTCGTTACACGGTATGACAACAGAAAAAGATCGTTTCAGTGACGATATTGGCATGCAATACCCTCTACCGAATCGCTTTTTTGCAAAGTTAGCCGAAAAGAAAGACCTGAAACCGATAAAATTGAGCAAAGTTCTAAGTCCCGACGGAGTGTCACCCAAATTCTATAGATGATGTGCAGCTGAGCAGTTCTTTTAACCATAGTATACCGGAGATCCCTCAATCCAAAAACTGTCTCCAGTAAATGGAAAAAAGAACAGGTCACATTCATCTACAAGAAGAGTAGCAGAAGTAATAAGTTAGCTGGTATTTGTTGCTCATCTGATTCATGGTTCGGCTGGCGATAGAAGCACAGCACTGCTGATTGTACCTGTGTGGGTGAAAGTAGAACTGCAGTTACACTGATACACACGTCCGTCTCTTGCAGAATCTTGACAAGGTGTCTCGATAAGAATTGCCTTCTCCATGCCAACCGATTTGATTCGATCAAACGAAACTCAACCTGCACTTCCCTCAGATGACTTCCTGAAAACTGTGGCTCACGGCAAAGAGGTAGATGTAGTTTTCTTGACTTCCAAAAGTATTTGACTCGATGTCACACCAACGCTTTTTAACTAAAGTGCTATTGTATGGAGTATCAAACAAAATTTGTGAAAGGACTGATGATTTCTAGTGAGGAACGATAGAGCATGTCATCTCGGATGGAGAGTCATTGAAAGACGTCAAAGTAACTTCGAGAGTTCTCCAGGAACGTGAGATGGGATTTTTGCTTTTTATGTTGTATATTAATCATCTGGCAGAAAAAAGGTGATATGTTAGTAACATTAAATACATTTTTGTGTACAAAAATTAATGAATTTAAAATTTGACTACGCCTTCATGAATGTTACCTACCTTTACTAGGGATATGGAAAGCCACACATCGGTCGAATACTGAGGCAGAAGAGCCACATCTTCCGAGCCGGTGGATGCCTACCTAACCGTGTTCTTCGTTACCAACCTGCTGGGAGACGCCCAAGGGGACGACCGAGGACGCGATGGAAGAATCGGGTACTGGCAATACTCAAGCAAGCGGAGCCGACAGCGGTAGAAGATGAGGCTGGGGACAGACAGCGATGGGCGCGGTCATCTGCAATAAATGTCTCCTATGATGAGATTGCGACTGACTGATTTTTTTTTCTTTTTGTAATGTTTGCCTTTGCAAATTTTATAGTGTACAGTTTGTTGTATTCTTTTTATATTGTGGTTTGAATACTCTCTTTTAGCCTGCTGTAGGCCTTAAAGGCCCGTAAATGCAATAAATGATGATGATGATGATTGATCGATCCCTTGTAACATTACGGGTGGGGAGATTCAAAGAAGAATTAAAATGCTAAAGAGATGATAGCATGTCTAAAACATAAATATGAGAGTGAATTTCTGCAGTAATGGATAACTTGTATATTTATACGAATAGTTCATATCGTAAGTAGCTATAAGAATTTTGGAGGGTTCATTTGTTTATGTGGGTGTATCTACATATGCACATAGGTCAAAATACGACATCTGGAAGTTGGAGTTGCTCATGTGGATTATGTTTATTAAAGCATGATTTGTATATTCATTGTCACGTTCATTAATGAGGATAAATTAGGGACATGAATTTTTTAAAGTTAAATGGTACAGTGAAGTGTGTGGAAGACTATATGATTCTGCAGATGTTAGAATTTTATATGTATATAATTTATTTGTTACCGTAATAATCCTTTACTGAGAGCAAAGCCCAGTGGACATGGCGATGATGCAGGAAAGAGATCACATAGTCTAGTGAGAAGTCATGGGTCTGCTCGTCTGAGCAATAAGGTAGTTGGGATTTATTGCGTATATGATTCACGGTTTGGTTGGCGATAGAAGCACAGCACTGCTTGTTGTATCTGTGTGGGTGAAAATGGAACTGCAATTGCACTGCTGCAAGAAACTGGCCATCTCCACTTGAAGGAACCAATGGACGACACAGTATCCCAGTGACGACAGTGCTTCATCATAAGAGCGCAGTACACATACAGGGAGAAAGGTGGGCCTAACTGAAATTCATGACTGCAATCTCACAAGTAAGTTAGTGACACGTTAGTGCATGAAGTCGCTGAAGCAAGCCGTATTTCAACAGTACATATTAACAAAGTTATTAACAGTTTTGTGTAAAATTGTTTATAATAACAGTAACAAATGCTACAGGCTCGCTATATGTGGGTACGACACACAGTTGGATAGGTTTTGACGTCTGGTATAAAATCGCCATATTTATCTTATTATTGAGGAGGTATACTATTTATTGTAAATAATGTATTAATATCTACGAACATGATATGAAACAAAGAGTTCTCTACAGATACATTATAGATTAGCATCAGCATGAATGATTCGTCCTGTTATACCAATTTGTTTATGTTTCCTTAATAAGAATTTTATTAAGTTGATGTTTGCAAGATTACTGTTTGAGTAGTATAACACAGCAGCAGAAGGATGTGTAAAGAGATGAGACTAATTAACTTTTGTCATGTCGTTTATGACGTATAAAATATAAATCAAAGTTGTTCGCTCTGCGATGTTTAGCGTGTAATAATGTAATATCCGCCTGTAAATTGTCTAAATGTGTATATAATGTATGTTCTAAAGATGTAAAGATCGTAAAATGTGCACTCGTTAGAATGGTGGTCTAGCTCCAACATACTCATTTGACTACAGTCGTTGGCTATGTAACAGAGATTTTAAATCCGAATATGTTTCGTGCTCTTGTTATGTTCGTGTCTTGCTGAGTAAAGTTTTTTGGTATGGTTTGCGCGGCTGGCGAGCCGCTTGGATTTGTGTTGTGCTCCTGTTTGGGGCTTAGGAATTTTTCTATTAGTGACTGAACTTTTGCCGTGGTGAACAAGTTGGTGTATATCTGTATGCATGCGACGACATGCTTACGAATCTGTTCCAAAACGCCACGCATAACAACGGGGTTTTACGGTACTCTTACCTCGAGTTCTGTTGGGTGATAAAAAGTGTTAGCATCAAGTGTTTAGGATACCCTCGGGCTAGGACCATTTGTTTACCGAACTGAAGGATCGTCTTACTGCCATTATCCTATAATGCAGGGTCAAAGTACGAATAATACACGATGCCTCCTGCTTGGGCACATGGAGAAAATCAGTTGGTTCTTTTTGCATTTGATGTGATCTGCGGTGGGCTTGATGGGACTTATAGAGACACCATTAGTTCATCGGTGCTCCTCGGAAAACCCAAAAAAGGTGTTTTTACTTTATTCTTGGAGCCACCAGCGGACCAAAACACAGTCGAGGATTCCAAGATAGCTGTGCACAGCTTCCTAAGATTCAGGAAATTTTCTTGATATCTATATGCCTTTATCAGATATAGAGGGTGAAAGTTACCCTAAACGTACACTTACAATATGCACTAAAAATTAAGTAAATTGATTGATGACGGGTACAATCCTGATAAACCTCTGATTTAATTAAACTGACAGGTATACTCATGAATGAAGCAGGATTTTTTCAAAACATGTTTTCGCCGTCAGTGGCAGACGAAACCCGAGTCGCGGATTCCAAGACGACTACGCACGGCAAATGGCTGAAATTTTTACGATATATACCGAAGATACCGATCTCGAACAACTTTGAAAATTTTCTACATATCTTTATCCGTTTCCAAGATACAGAGGCTCAAAATTAGACTACTTGTACAGTGCGATCCATGTAAACCTGATCTACTTCAATGAGTCATAGAATTTGAACCAGTAATGGAACACATTTGCAATTTCGGGAGATGATAATAAATGATTCGGAGATTACATACATACATACGAACTCCTCACAACAAATGTTGGAAATGTACTTCACCAGCAACGATGCGCAGCTATACTCGTTTCGCGTCGTTCCGTGAAGCGAATCCTCGCCGGTGTTGCTTATTTCGTGTGTAATGGCCTCCCAGAGTGTCTCCGTTATCAGCAGAAGTGTTCTGCAAGGTTCGCAGGAGAGCTTCTGTGAAGTTTGGAAGGTAGGAGACGAGGGAGGTACTGGCGGAATTAAAGCTGTGAGGAGGGATCGTGAGTCGTGCTTGGGTAGTTCAGTTGGTGCAGCACTTGCCCGCGAAAGGCAAAGGTCCCGAGTTCGAGTCTCGGTCCGGCACACAGTTTTAATCTGCCGGGAAGTTTCATATCAGCGCGCACTACCCTACAGAGTGAAAATTCCATTCTGGAATGAGATATTTGTTTGACAGACAGACCAATTGAAGGAAAA
This sequence comes from Schistocerca serialis cubense, assembly GCF_023864345.2. NCBI lineage: Eukaryota > Metazoa > Arthropoda > Insecta > Orthoptera > Acrididae > Schistocerca > Schistocerca serialis. Next base: position 704,782,803 of record NC_064638.1, read on the forward strand.
TGTTTGTTCCTTAGATAACTAATAACAATTTTCACATACATTAATTTGATCTTTGTTGATCCATTATGGACTGTGGGACTACGGCTGGCATGTACACTACTGGCCATTAAAATTGGACAAATATATTATACTAGAACTGACATGTCATTGTATTTTTACGCAATTTGGGTGCATAGATCCTGAGAAATCAGTACCCAGAACAACCACCTCTGGCCGTAATAACGGCCTTGATACGCCTGGACATTGAGTCAAACAGAGCTTGGATGGCGTGTACAGGTACAGCTGCCTACGCAGCTTCAACACGATACCACAGTTCATCAAGAGTAGTGACTGGCGTATTGCCACGAGCCAGTTGCTCGGCCACCATTGACCAGACGTTTTCAATTGGTGAGAGATCTGGAGAATGTGCTGGCCAGGACAGCAGTCGAACATTTTTTGTATCCAGAAAGGCCCGTTCAGGACCTGCAACATGCGGTCGTGCATTATCCTGCTGAAATGTAGGATTTCGCAGGGATCGAATGAAGGGTAGAGCCACGGGTCGTAACACATCTAAAATGTAACGCCCACTGTTCAAAGTGCCGGCAATGCGAACAAGAGGTGACCGAGACGTGTAACCAATGACACCCCATACCATCACGCCGAGTGATACGACAGTATGGTGATGACGAATACACGCTTCCAATGTGCGTTCACCGCGATGTCGCCAAACACGGATGCGACCATCATGATTCTGTAAACAGAACCTGGATTCATCCGAAAAAACGACGTTTAGCCATTCGTGCACCAAGGTTCGTCGTTGAGTACACCATCCTAGGCGCTCCTGTCTGTGATGCAGTGTCAAGGGTAACCGCAGCCATGGTCTCCGAGCTGATATTCCATACTGTTGCAAACGTCGTCGAACTGTTGGTGCAGAAGGTTGTTGTCTTGCAAACGTCCCCATCTGTTGACTCAGCGATCGAGACGTGGCTGCACGATCCGTTACAGCCATGCGGATAGGTTGCCTGTCATCCCGACTGCTAGTGATACGAGGCCGTTGGGGTCCAGCATGGCGTTCCGCATTGCCCTCCTGAACCCACCGATTCCATATTCTGCTAACAGTCATTGGATCTCGACCAACGCGAGCACCAATGTCGCGAAACGATAAACTGCAATCGCGATAGGCTACAATCCGACCTTTATCAAAGTCGGAAACGTGATGGTACGCATTTCTCCGCCTTACACGAGGCATCACAACAACGTTTCACCAGGCAACGCCGGTCAACTGCTGTTTGTGTATGAGAAATCGGTTGGAAACTTTCCTCATGTCTGCACGTTGTAGGTGTCACCACCGGCGCCAACCTTGTGTGAATGCTCTGAAAAGCTGATCATTTGCATATCACAGCATCTTCTTCCTGTTGGTTAAATTTCTCGTTTGTAGCACGTCACCTTCGTGGTGTAGCAATTTTAATGGCCAGTAGTGTATTTCTTGATGTAATAATTTACCAACAGCCGTATGTATTGTAGAAATTTAGTCTGTGTCGCCTGGCCACCAAGAGCTGTTGCATAGCGATTTTGATTCACGGATCCAGTTATATGGCTGCTTCCGTGTATAGCGATTTTACGACTATGATGTGTGGGGCGTGAAGATGGCATCAATGTAATGCCGAAACTAATAGCACATAAGAAGTTCATAAAACAAGTTTCTACAATACATTCGGCTGTTGGTAAATGATTGCATCAAGAAATGTATTAATTTGATCTCTTTGTTTTAATTCTGTCACAAATTACGCAACTGTCTGGAAAGTATGTAATTTTAGTAAAGAGAATTTCGCAATTTCTAGAGTCTTCTTATGTTGTACAGTCTTCTTTCACGATAATCAGTGTTTAATTTTTCAAGAGCGATTTTCTTTAAAGTAAAACACACATCAACCATTCTACACGTAGCCACAGATAAATGAAAAGAGAGAAAAAAAAGGAAATAAAGTAGGTGCTGCGTTTGCTGATTTCAATTTGCTTTCTAGAACGACAGTACATCAGACACAAAGTAGCAAACTGAGCAACAGGTATGTTACTTTCCACTTTGCATCCTTGTGCGCAAGGTGTACGAAGTCAGAATTTTCGGATGTTGTACTAAATAAGCAGATTCATTTACAGTGAACACTGAACATAACATTAAACAGTTACTCTTTTCCGTGTCAAGCAGTATTTTATTTTGTGGATATTTCAACTTTCATAACGTAATTCAGGATCGAGTGCCAGTTAAATAATTCTCACTGGGGTCTTTTGTAATTTCTTTTGGCATTTACTCAGATTAATTTATATTATTTCAAATTCAGCATTTCATTAAGATTTAAGTTTTGTTTCACCACATTGCTCACATGCACAACTCAGCGCCAACCAGTTGTCAGTATAGCACAGCAGTTGGATACGATATCTGAAGCACACGTTACACGAGGAGAAAGTTTTTGAAAAAAGAGTATTCAATATTTCATATATAGATAAACTGCATAGAAAGCTTACACAGTGAGAAGAGAGAGGAGCACTATGGGAGTGAATGAATGAGATAGTAGCAGTAATAGGGCAGTAGAGGGACAGTGACAGTGAGAGGAACAGAAGTAGTAGTAGGGCATAACGAAGGCGACTGTGGCTGTGAGACAGGAGACAGTGACAGTTGCCACAAAGAGATAATGACAAGGGTTGGGCGGAATGAGTGAGTGAGAATGGAAATTGGGAGGGGATGGGCAATTGGGAGTGGATGGGCGTGAGAGACTTGCAGCGATGGACTAATTGGTGTGAGAGAGTTACAGATAGAGCAGCTTGTGGGACTGAGTGGTTGGTTGCATGTTAAAAAGAGCGCGAATATCTTCGCATGCCAATATTTTTCTAAAAATTTTTAAAAGTGCTGAGGAGCGTCTAATGAGTCATCTGGTGCCCCACTTTTCGGAGTCTTTTAATAAGGGGAGCATATTCGCCTTTTTAGTGCTCTGATAGGAGCGTTTTTCCGCTGATATACTCTTGGATGAACTTATTGAGCTTTAGGAATGTAAGTTGGTTAGAGTGATTTGCGTGCACTGTACAACGCCTTTAACTGTTCTGCTATTGCTTTATTGCGTTTAAATTTCAGTCTTTGTAAGGCGATTTGAAGCAACTTTGTGATTGATCTGGATATACTGATGATGAACTTTAATCTCGTGGTTACGCTACATCGTTATCATGAAGGATTATTCCTTTATTTATTATTCTATCTATTTACTTATGCTGCTTTACAAAATTTTCAATGACTCTCTGCTAAGTGTGCCTTATAGGTAACCGATGCTGCTGTAAGGGCTTAAAGCAGCAGTGCATGGCCAAATCCTTAACGTGCAGAAGAGTCAAATTTAAGGTCGTGTAATCACTTTCTGGTGGTTAAGTAGCAACAAATTGAACCCAACTGGTGAATAATTTGATAATAATTATCAGTTACGAAATGCAGAGTGTGAAGTGTCACCAGCCTGCCAAAAACTAAAAATTAAAGAGTGAAATTATAATAAAATTGTTTTTTTATCTACAAATGGCAATTCCAATTCACAATGCAAAATTCTTCTTGAACAAAGGTGCAAATGAAAAGTTCAGTCTCACACTCGCGGCTTAACATATGAATTATTCCTAGCGTTTGGCACACTATACCCTAAATTCTTCAGAATCTGACTTCCTGAATGTCTCTCTACAAAATAGACAGTCTGCATCACCCTTTTCAGGAACTTTTCCCAACAGGTTCTTCCTAGAAATGTCATCTTAATTTCTTTTCATTTTTGAGAACAATCTTCATTTTCTACAGTGAATAGTCGTCTGTTTTGTTGATCTATTTGGCATATTGCTGGTAACTGGATGATGCTACTGCCCTTTGCTTTCAGCAGTAGCTCTCTGAGTTGATGGCTTCTTCTGTAGTTTCCATTCACTTTGTCTCTTGTTTGTGGAATACTTTATCTGATGGTCTTTTTGTTGTGTCTATCTGCGACTCAGCATCTTCGCTGTATTGTGAGTGCAGCTATCGTTTTCGTGATACTGTCATATTCCAGCCTGAATTTCCCATTGTTTGATTTTTACTTAGTTTTTATAGAACAAACTAGGGCAGTTGCTGAAAGTGCTTTCCGCCCTATGTTTGATGTCTTCTCTTCTTGCACTTGGGAATGGAGGGGTGTATTACGGCTTGACATAGTCTACATGTGTTAAGGATCTTACTGCTTACTATAGCGCTCTCCTCTTGTCCCCCTCCTCACAATCGCCCTTCTTCGAGTCATATCCCTTTTCAATTCCAGGAGGATGTAGATCATCACCTTCATTATCACAAGGGCCTCACCGCTCTCAGCAACTTGTTCTGCTTCATGTTCAGCTGCCATGAAATCAGCTTCAATGAAAACACATCTGCTTGGTGGATAAAAGTCGGCACATTTGAATCCACAGACCGCTATTACATCACTTCCAACTCTACGGTAAGCCTGTCAGAACATCTCAACAATATCATAGGTATCCATACTTCCTGTTCTTAGGTCTTGTCTAATCTCTTCACTAGAGGAACCCAAAAAACTTACATCGAGAGCCTGTTGCTTTTTGGTAGCATGAGGTGCAAGCAAAGGATGGTCTCATTATTATCTTTTGTTTTCGGTATGGTGTCTATGTTCCTGACATGAACATAATGCCCGTCTAGTATGAGGAATCTGAGGACGCAGCTGTAGCTTTTGTACATTCCATGAAGTGACTAAGCCATTCAGCGAGTGGATACGACTGTACCGAGACTGAAGAATGTCTCTTTCCAGCAGCCCCAGGAGATGCCCTCTTCATCATTCCGTCTGTTCAGTCGGTGCGTGGGGAAACCATCATTAGAAGCACGAAGTCATGCATGCGATGATCATCACCAGACGTCTCCTCCCTGCAGGAGTGAGAGCCCCTATCTGTTTTCTTCTCTTCATGTCAATTACACGTGGAATTTTTATTTGCACTACACTAAGGCCAGGCTCGTCAGTACTGAAAATCTCGTCAGAAGCACAACAACGTTAAGTGCATTCTCCATTCAGAAGTAAAAGAAGTTCGCCAGACCATATGATAAAACCGATACCTAGAGCATGTGACGTTCCTTCAAGCTTTCTTATTGAAAGTTGCTTCTTGAGTATGTTTGTGAAGCAAACGGACCAAACTCTTCCATTCATATCTGCACTGAATGGACCACAGATACCATTTCTTACGCCAACTGGTAAGCCATTCACCACATTACGTAATTACGAGTGAGTCTATAAAACTTCTTTCCCACGTACAGGCAGTATTCAACAAGGTCATTTTCAGTTTCTTGGGGAAGAGCAAGTTTTCTAACTAATTTTCCATTTGTTACACGGTTTTGATCTACAACCTTTCTAGCCACAGTTCCAAACAATTTAGCTTTTGTCACATTGAAACATCTTTCTGCTTCATTTAGGGGCTTTAGTTTTATGTCTGACAGCCATTCTTGCTTTAACCACATCGTTGGGTCACAATTTCTGTCTCTGCTTCCTGGTGTACTGACACCTACGAAACAAACGTGTGACTTTTCAGGTTTTCCCGGCGGATCTGTTTCTAATGGGAGGTTAACCAGAGAAACTTATTTCCAGAAGAGTAACTGTAAAGTGGAACTCAGTTTTTGATATTACCACCAGGCGCCATTTTCAGAACTATCCACTTACACTTTCCAAAACAGTTTCAAGTAAGTAAAATTATCATTTGTATGCTTAACTCTAGTACTAAATTATGAAGTACAAACAGTATGTTGATTTGTAAATAAAGGTAGCAGAAAAAATATCTGAATCTTTGTTTGTAGGATCTTTTGGAGGTTGGTGTACAAGTGTGTCTGTTCTCAGCACTACCTACTGATGTCTCCTGTCTCTAGTGAACAAACAGAACATTATAGTTCTGATAGTAAAGCTGCCATCAAATGGCATAAGTCGACTGAAAATAGTATTTTACTGCATATTGCAGCCATGTTTCATATAGCCACCATCTGCCATCTTAATTGTAAACTCAGGATTTTCTAAGATGATAAAATTTCTAAAATGAAGTACTATGAGCTGGAACCTTGGTAAAATATCAAAGCGGTGCAAAGAGTGACAGCTTACTTTAAATGTTCATAAATATAAAATGTACTTCACAAAACAGAAAAAGCCTTGTATCCTAAGACTACAACATTAATTAATTACAACTGAAATCAGTCAGCTCATACATACATACATAAATACTTGTTCCATAGATCATGAATATGACATTTCATAAGGATGTGGAACGTGTCACTTTAACATGATTTCGTTACACAAAATGGCTAATTAAATTTTTACAGTTACTAATTCATAACTAAAAATTCATCTATTGAGTAGAAGGAGATGTCATTCAGAAAATCTTTTAATTTGTTTTCAAATTTTAGTTGACTATCTGTCAGACTTTTAATGCTATTTGGCAAATGATCGAAGATTTTTATGGCAGTATAATTCTCCCGTTTCTGTGCCAAAGTCCGATTTAACCCAGAATAGTGAAGATCATCCTTTCTTCTAGTGTTGCAGCTATGCAATCCGCTGTTATTTTTGAATTGGTGTGGGTTATTAATAACAAATTTCATAAGTGAATATATGTATTGGGAACGTACTGTGAATATCACGAGTTCTTTAATAAATGTCTGCAAGGTGATCTTGGGTGGGCTCCAGTTATTATTCTGATTACACGCTTTTATGCAATTAATGCTTTTTCTCTTAATGATGAATTACCTGAAAATATTGTAACGATCTTTAAAAAACGAAATAATAAACTTTACAATTATGCTGAATGAATGTCTGATCTGTGGTATGAGTACTGAATTCGAATTTTCGTGTTGCATGTTGTAAGTCTTTTGTCTTTTAGTCTTTTGTCTTTTAGTTACATATTATTCATATGTGCACTCTTTTCTTAGCTATGGCATTCTTTTTTGGGTAACAAATGCGCAAAATATGAACACAAATTTCAAACTCCAGAAAGAGCCATAAGAATAATAACAAAAAATACTAGTCTAGCTCATTGTAAAGATTGTTCAAAACACTGGGGATTTTAACTGATCCATGTGAATACATTTACCAGTCACTTGTACACATCAAAAATAACTTTGGTAATTACTGCACAAACAGCTCTGTCCATGACCATGCAACAAGAGATAGACTCAACTTACATTTAAGAAGAAAAGATAAACATAAAACTCAAAACAGCATTTTCTACTAAGGAATAAAACTGTACAATAAATTACCAAAAGAGATTAAGGAAATTGTAAAAATACACTTATTTAAAAAGGCAGCTTAAAGTACCCATTATGCAATACATTTTATACATTGAAGGATTACTTAGCTAAAACAGAGTAGGGGTTTGATAAAAAATGTTATACAAATAAATAAATAATAATAATAATAATGATTATAAAACATCAAACATTCCACATAACACCTTCACTTCGTGCTTTTTTCCTTTCTAGAAATACTTACCCCCAAGCTACGCATAGCACAATACTAACACCTCTTCCTATCTCTGAGCTCAACATCTCACTAGTTATGGAGGGATGCTGACTCAGTTTTTCAGGATAGCAAATGGGAAGTTTCAGTACAGAAAATGGCCCAGAGATCACCAATGTGTGTGTGTGTGTGTGTGTGTGTGTGTGTGTGTGTGTGTGTGTGTGTGTTTGTGTGTGTGCACATCCATGTGTGTGTGTGTAGTGAGTGAAGTGTTATGAAACAATTCGTGTATAGTGTATGCAGTGACTGATAGTGAGATATGAGTGAACAGTGTGGCATTACAATATATAATAATTTATTTGTAAAAAAAGTATTGTATACCAGGAGTAAATCTATTGATTGTCTCTGACTAGAAGTCTGTAAATATATGTGTATACCAATTAGCTTATTTTAAATTGTTCTAAATTTGTAAATACTTTGACATGTCCCATATCCTAGTAAAAAGAGATCTACAGATCTACTACTACTACTACTACTAAGTGCAAGTGGTGTGCTTACCCTGTGTTATTGTTAGCAAAACTTTACACGAATTGATTGGGCAATGCAACTCCAAATACCGCTAAAGAAATACAGCCCCTTAGGCACTGAATCATCAGGCCCTGTTCAGAACTTATAACCTTGGTCCCTGTGCACATAACAAATAAATTAAATTGTGTTACCTCTAAAGCAGTAACGGTGGAATGCGATTTATTCTGGTCTCTCGCAAAAAAAAAAAAAAAATATAAATATGCTAGGTACAGGCTAAACGATGTGCAATGCTGGCAATCATACTTTGAAATGCACATGAAATTGTTTTGGCTGATAAATGAAAACATTTATGAAAATCAAACTTCTTTAAAAGATATATGACCTGGGCAGGGTGGTGGTACTGATTACGGGAATTACCAACCCTGAGTTTTTTTTAGCAAAATTATATTGCAAGTTAAGTTTGGCTTTTCAAAAACATCTGACAATTGAAGTTACATTACTCACAAATGATTCATAAACAATGAGATTTAAACAGCAATTATTATCTAAACTCATTAAACCAGTACAAATGCAAATCATCAAATTGCATACAGCTCTGTTATCAAATCTTAGAATAATTACAAAAGTGAAATATCTCGTACATTCTGGGATTACTCAGCAATCATAAATTATCAGCCAACTGATATATACTAATGTGCTGACAAAAACAAAAATCACAATTATTTAACATCTTTACCTTGCTTGCATGAAGACTTCTGCTTCCAAGTTCAATGATATTGACATACCTATAGTCTGGGAGACGAGTCTTTGGTATTGACAGCTCGGTAGCGTCTTTTCGTTGCCTAGCGACCGCAGGCAGGCAGCCAATGACGGCCTGACTGAGCGGGTAGCAAGGGCCACGTTGCCGCTCTGAAACCCGGTCGCGCGCGCTTATGAAACTTGCCAGTGTCTCGCGTGCAGGCGGTGCGGTCGTTCGTCGTTTGTCTGAAGTTGAATTCGCAGTTTATTTCGTTTTTGTTGTTTTTAGTGTTTCTTTGTTTATGTTTCGTTGTAGACAATGTCTAGTGCGGCGGGTAATGCCAGCCCAACACAAGAATTGAAACGGAGGAAGAAAAGTGTGCTACACACCCAGGCCCGTGAATTCGTGTGCTCTGTGAGGGATTACTTTGAGAAAGAAAAGGACAAAGGTGGGCCCTTAATTCCTGTTGTTCAGGTTGTGAACAGAACTGCAGCAGCATTGAAAATAAGTAAGAACACTGTTGTAAGGATAGGGAAAGAACAGTATAGTGTAGATTGTGACGAGAGTGGCACAACAAAGCTGCACACACCAGGAAAGAAGCGACCGAGAAATAAGCAGGTGACAGCTTTGGACGATTTTCAGAAAGACGCTATACGCCGTCATATATACAGCTATTATAAGAGAAGGGAACAGCCCACTCTATCTAAATTACAGGTGTCGCTTCAGAAAGACGATCTTTTTAAAGGGAGCAAATTTTCACTGCGTACAGTGTTGAAAGACATAGGCTTCAGCTATTCACTGTTTAACGGACGCAAAATATTAATGGAAAGGACAGATGTAGTTGCATGGCGGTGCAGATTTCTGCGCAGGATCATGGGTGTGGAATTCGAAAGTATAGTGTGGTTAGATGAAACTTGGGTCAATGCCAGCCATTCTTTACGTAGAGGCTGGAATGATGGAACGCCCGAGGGGACAATGGCAGTGCCTGTTGGCAAGGGAGGGCGTATTATTGTCTTACATGCAGGAACATCGAAAGGTTTTGTGCCAAACTGCTTGAAAATGTTTCGGTCAAAAAAGACGGGAGATTACCATGAAGAAATGAACAGTGTAGTATTTCAAGAATGGTTCGAGACATCGCTTATGACGAATCTGACAAGTCCATCAGTGATTTTTATGGACAATGCGCCTTATCATTCCGTTGTTCACGATAAGGCACCAACCTTGGCAACAAAAAAAGACGATATCATTCAGTGGTTGAAACGGCGAAAAGTAGATTTCAGAGAAGATTTAAGGAAGGCGGAACTGCTCGAAATTGTGGCACAAAAGAAACCCCAATTTCCAACATATGTAATTGACGAGATTGCTAAAAGGCACGGGCATGAAATCGTTCGGCTTCCTCCACACCACTGTCACTTCAATGCAATTGAAGGAGTGTGGGCGCAGATAAAAAATTACATTGCTGCAAACAATAAAAAATTCACGATCTCTGAAGTGGAAACTCTCCTTCCAGCAGCTATCAATAAAGTGACAAGCGAGGCGTGGGCTGAAATTGTAAACAGCACTGGAAGTGCCATCAGAGAGGCGGCCAAATCCGAAGGGGTTGTGGAAGAATGCATCGAAAATTTAATTATACATCTGGGAGAGAGCAGTGATAGTTCGAGTAGTGCTGAGGAAGACAACGTCAAATCAGATTCTGACAGTGATGTGAGTGGTGTTTTTCCATTACAGTAACTACAACGTATTCAGGAATGTAAGGAGGGAGTTTGCTGTCGATCTACAACCAGATCATCATATTGTGAGTACTTTCTTCAGATTATAACTCTTAATACACTGTCCAATTATTCTGTAGCTTGTAGTAGAACAAATTAATAATGCTAATACTTAACAATGGAAACCAAAACTGCTAATGTTCAACAACTTGCGAAAATAGTTTTCATTTCAGTTGTGAAGTTTAACAAATAACTTTATTATGTTTCAGCATCTTAGATACTTGTACTAAATAGCTCTTATCAGTTTTCGAGTTAATATATTTCAAGCATCAACTTCAAATAAATTCACGCGTACCAGTACGACTTGTATTTTGTCTCGCTTTTATTTCTGCTGCTAGAGAATGCGTGTAGCAGACAGGGCGCCGCGTGCTGTGAGCCACGTTCGGCAACAGCGCCGTCTGCCCGCCGGAACTGTCAGTACCAATCACTCGTCCGTCTCACGGACTATAAATTAATATAACACTTGGTGGCTTCACACTGCATACCACAAAAACTGTCTACTCCATTGTCTATCTCTCACAGACAGCTGCCTACAACTGTGCGCCCAGCGCTCTCTTACTCCAACACTACAATCTCAGACCAGAAGCAGTACCTTTGGCTTTGCAGTCACGCACAGTCAACGATCCGCATTATCGAGCCTTTTAAAGACATTAATCGTTTATACTATACTAGTTTTATTTTAATTTATTAATAATCTTATCTTATTCTGACGCCCTATACAAGTGTGCCCCAGTAGACTCCTTTCAATATGATACCATATGAAAGCAATGAATGAAAATAGCTATAGTAGGCTAATTTAATGATACATCTATCACAAAATTTTGCAATAATCCTAATAGCAAAAGCAGCTGAACCTAACCGTTTCAGCAGATCAGCTGTGTGTTTCTTCCAATTCAATTTCTTATCAATGCACACACCCAGGAGTTCTGAATATTCTGCCTTAGCAACAGACTTCTGTTTGTAGTCTGTACAGGATTGTACATACTGTGTTTTCTCAAAATTTAGTGAGAGTCCATTTTCAGAGAACCACTTTATAATTTCCTGAAAGACATTATTTACAATTTTCTCGGCTGATTCTTGTTTGTTGGGTGTGATTGCTATACTCGTATTATCAGCAAAAAGAACCAGCTTTATTCATGAATATAGAGTGGCAAGTCTTTAATATATATTAAGAACAATAAGGCATCCAAGACTGAATGAACCCTGTGAGACATCATTCTTGAGTTAGAGGACTCTGCTGATTTTTGCAGGCTATCTTTAAATTTCAACCTTCTGCATTCTTCCAGTTAAATATGAATTAAGGCATCTGATTTCATGATTCGCACAATCAAAAGCCTTTGAGAGATTATAAAATATCCCAATGGGTGATGGTCAGTTATTCAGTGCATTTAACATTTGATCAGTGGAAGCATATATAGCATTTTCTGCTGAAAAGCCTTTCTGAAAACCAAATTGACATTTTGTTATACTTCATTTTTAAAAATATGTGATGCTACTCTTGAATACATTACTTTTTTGAAGAATTTTGGATGAAGCTATCATAAATGCGATTAGGCGGTAATTGTTAGCATCAGACCTATTCCCTGTTTCATGCAATCGTTTAACAATAGCATATTTCAGTCTATCTGGAAAAATGCCCTGTTTCAGTGAGCTACTACATATGTGGCTGAGAATCGTACTTATTTGTTGGGAACAACCTTTTAGCACTTTGTTGGAAATGCCATCAATACCAAGTGCACTTTACTTTTGTGTGAGTTTATATTTTCCTAATTGCAGTAGAAGAGATGGGTTGAATTTCAAATTTATCAAATTGCATAGGTGTTGCCTCTTCCATACATGTCTTGCATTTCCCAATGAGTAGCTGGATCCTATTTTCTCTATAACTCATAAAAAATGATTATTAAAAATGTTTTCTACTTCTGACTTTTTGTTAACAAACTTTTCATTGCGTTTGATAGAAATACAGTCTTCCTGTGTTCTCAGTTGCCCTGTTTCCCTTTTAACAATATTCCAAATTGTTTTAATTTTATTATCTGATGTGCTAATCTCAGACATAATGCACATACTCCTAGAGTTTTTAATAACTTTTCTTAATACAGTCCCGTAGTTTGTATAATTTTTCACTGTTTCTTCATCATTACTCCTCCCAGCTATAAGATACAAATCCATTTTCTGTTTACTAGATATTTTTATCCCTTTAGTCAGCCATGGCTTTTTAGATGATTTCTTACATTCATATTTAACTGTTTTCTTGGGGAAACTGTTTTCAAATATACTCACAAAGGTACCATGAAATAGGTTAAATTTTAAATTAGCATCATTTTCCCTGTACACCTCATCCCAGTCTAACTGTTGCAAGCTTTCCTTAAAATTTTCAATTGTTAAATCATTATTGAATGCACTATTTTGGAGGACTGTTATGCATTACTGTATGGAGCTATGTCATATACTGTAACTAGCTGTGCATCATGACAGACAGACTGTTCTTACGAATACCTGGTAAGAATTTATAGGGATATGAAATGGACTGATCACAGTGGCACGTCGTAGGTAAAGCAAGTGACAGACTGCGGTTCATTGGTAGGATTATGGGAAATTATAGGCAATCTACAAAGGGGATTACTTAAAAATACTCGTACGATCCATTGCAGAACGCTTCTGAAGTGTACAGAACCAATACCAGACAGAAAAACTGACTGGGGATATTAATGTATACAAAGAAGGGCAGCACAAATTTTAACCAGTTTGTCTAAGTGAAGCTGAAAGACATGAACTGACAGACGCTTGAAGGTAGACCTCAACTATCCCGTGAAAGCCTATTTAGAAAATTTCAAGATTTAATATTAAATATTAGGAATCTAGGCGTATACTACAAGCCCCTATGTAACGCTTCCATATTGCCGAGACAAGACTAGTTATACCGCGCACTGTGGCGTTTAAGCAAACATTTCTGGTTTGCAGAGTACAGATGTAAAAGCGACTCGGCAGAATTTGAAAGCACATTCTATAGCTAGAAAATGAAGTGTATCCGGATGGTTGAAATGGATAGGCACAGTCTTAGATCACACTATTTTATAGTGTCACAAATGTTCAATAGGTATACGTTTATTTCGGTACGTTCATTTCGTCTTAACGACATTGCTAAACTTAAATATTTGTATAGGAGTTACGTGACCAAGAGGGAATAATAAATGCAAAGAAATGTGTTAATATTTCTTCCAAATGTAGTGTTTACACACAAGTTGAAATTCACAGACGTGAGCTACACTGTTGATGAGTTGTCTAATAATATTATTTCCAGAGAAGTCTTGAAGCTGGTGAAGAGATACTCTCTGCAACGTAAGTGCTACGTATGAACACCTCTAAAAGTGACCACCAAAGTTGTAGCTGCGTTCATCTTAACAACAAATTGGCCAATGCAAAGCTCTATGTCAACTTTAATGGTCAAGTCCTCGACCACCAAGACTTCCCAGAATATCTAGGAGTAGCTCTTGACAGGACCGTGTCATACAAGAAACACATAGGAAACGCCGCAGCAGTAACATCGCGCAATAACATCATACTACACTACGATTTTCTTCCTTAGGACTCGTCTACTCTGTTGCTGAACACTGTGCTCGAGTGTAACTTGGTAGGTCACATGTGAGAAAAATCGATGTTCAGCTAAACAAAGCAACGAAGACAATAACAGGCTGCATCAGACCCAGCCCTATTCACTGGTTATCAACTCCAAGCCACATTGCAAAAAAATGGTTCAAATGGCTCTGAGCAGTATGGGACTCAACTGCTGAGGTCATTAGTCCCCTAGAACTTAGAACTAGTTAAACCTAACTAACCTAAGGACATCACAAACATCCATGCCCGAGGCAGGATTCGAACCTGCGACCGTAGCGGTCTTGCGGTTCCAGACTGCAGCGCCTTTAAAAGCCACATTGCACATCCAGATCTTCGAAGAGACATGAAAAATTAATTGAAATTCTTCAGCTCCCTTTCCACTCTCATGTGTCTGTACTTAAAATGAGCCGATTAAAATCTACGCAGTCACCTGTCATATTCGCAGAATCGCTACGAGCAGTGGATTTCAAAATGAGCAGAAAGTGTTCAGAAACGTGGAAAAGTGTTGCACATGAGACATATCAGTCCCTCAAAAGACTGGCACAAGACCAGCCGGCATGGAATGACATGCTTGGAAAACAAGTAACAGGATTCATACAGACCATACCATCTGTGCAGAAACCTTCCACGGATGGGGAAAGGATACATCTCCCTAATGTGACTGTGCCAGTGAACATCAGACCACAAACACATTGCAACAAGCAGTAGCAGATGAGCTTACCCTGGATTTCTTTAAAGTAAGAGAGGCAGCCCTTGAATGGATTGAAAATTTAGATATTAATTTGTAGATTTAGCCGCTTGGTTCTATTCATTTTTTAAAATGATACAATTCATCGATCTAAATTTCAGTTCAGTTTGTACTGCGATCTATTAAATAAATAATAATTTCCAAGAGATTCTACTCCTTCTAACATTTTGTCTTTGCATCCGTTACTAAACTTGGCGGTATAGTATAACGTGCGAATGCGGAGCTTGACAGTTCAGAAATACGAGCAGTGCGATGTGGGAATGGACGGGAGCATTCCAGTCAGACGGGTCGGTGATCCCGATGCTAATGAAGCCAGTTAAGTGGATTACATTGTTCCACGAGCC
Source organism: Schistocerca serialis cubense (assembly GCF_023864345.2). NCBI lineage: Eukaryota > Metazoa > Arthropoda > Insecta > Orthoptera > Acrididae > Schistocerca > Schistocerca serialis. The sequence goes on from NC_064638.1 coordinate 704,797,994, forward strand.
TATCTGCTGCGATATGGTGTCCAAATGCAGTGCCGACGCGTTAAATCTTCTGCAGAATTAGCTTATCGACAGCAATATAAACCCGTACAATAGAGCCGGGTGTCGAATTTTACGACCCTAACAACACCCGTTTGGAACGCATTTTCACTGTTGGTGTGTGGCGGAGGGCCGTACGGCGCTTTCCGACTGTTGCACGTGGAAGATAGGCGGCTCTCCGCGGTAGCGAGGGAGAGAGAATTTTAGCTGTCGCCATCAGCCAGAGAGGAGAACCGACCGAGCGACAGGCAGTCCAAATGTCGCCCGATATTTGCAGTGCTTTAGGCAGTGATCCAACCGTTATCCGTTCTATCCCTTCTGCAGGCGGTGTGACGTGTGTGTGGAGCTTCTGACTGCAGGAAGCACGCACCGTCGAGTTGCGGATAGCAATCCATGGAAGTGCGCGAGAGTGGCTCCACTGAGAGAACACTGTGCTCCAAGATGGAGTGACCACCTGTATATACCCACCCAGTTTTATTTGTTTATTTATTCATTCAATGAGAACTACTGACACTATCACTCGAACTCTTATATAAAATTCCTTATTCGATATTTACGCAGTTCTCACCTGTAATACGTTGTTTACTGATCTTAATATTAATAAATACTGTAGCAACTTTGCATGATATACTGTCAAATAGCATTGCTTGATGAAAGATGCTCCACACAAAAAAAGAACTCGTATAGTATGGTACACAACATAACTCAATGACATGCACAATGAGGTGAACGGAAATGACACTTTTATTCAATGAAAATAATTACAGTCATTTCACCGCGATTATGATGCCCTCCTGGACACCAAAAAAGGTTGTGCGACAATCACAGATAGCAATGTGCGCTCTCCAACGTGCTCCCATGCTGGCCACAACATTTGTACGCAGTTATTGTGGTAGGCGTTATATTCCCCGTCCAGGGTGATTGAGAACTGCTGGAGTGTTGATGCATGTGTGCGAAGTGCCGGGGTGGAGAAGAGTTTGTACCTCTTTAATTCTGACGAATTTTGCATGAGAACGAGACATGCACTCGACCACCTCCTTACCTACCACATAATTAATTATGCGCACAACGGTAACGAAGGGAAATGATGGTGGACCCTGCTAGCTGGTAAAATAAGGAGTGCACACTCACAATAATTTAATAAAAAGTTGTAATCTACTCAGAGAAAAAAAAAGATAACTTTATCATAATAAACAACAGGAAATGGGATTCTGAATATACCTACGAAATGATATGCGGCTTAAATATTACAATGAAATTTATTATACATCGGAACATAATGGCAGATGATTATCGACACAAACAGTAGGTTAAAGGATAGGGTATTCTGAACTATTATGCGAATGAGTTGGCTCGAGAACAAGGGCTCCTACTCTCTGTGATGCAATAGCTTGACGATAATGACTGGAGGTCCTAATCAATCAAATATTACTCTCTCGACTATATCGCGATTAGTAGTGAGACCTCACATGGGATCACGTGGAGAAACAAGAAAGGTGGACTTGTGGCAAAGCGAGTGCACCTGCTGATGAGGACTTCAGTATAAAATTGATAGGTCCTACAATGCCGGAGCCGCAAAATACTTTACCAGTCCTGAAATTTGTAGCAGGTCGTCGGTAGGCAGCAACTCTGTTTCGACCCCTGGCCTCGAAGGCTGTCCGAGAATTATAAGTTCTGCCGAAAAAAATTCGACTAAGTCGCAAGACCGTCGGACTCTGACGAAGATTAGATCCAGAATCCCCTGCGCCCGCGCAACATTGCTCAACTCCCTACTCTCCTCGGAAAACCGCGAATCAGCATTCAGTGCTGATTCCAAAATTCCCCCAGACTGTCTCAGAACATCATTCGCGCCAATAGAGACCGTTCCCTCCAATTTCGAGCAGGGCTTTATGACGTCAACTAGCCTCAGTTTAAGTTGACCAATCATGCCTCTGCTATTCAGCTGAGGGCACTGAACTTGCCGTTTGACCAGTTACGAAAACAACATGCCTAGACCACTGGCCATCCAGCGCCAGACAGTCGCACCCAGCAGGGCACGGTCCACAAGTATTCTCAGAACTAAGAGGACAATGCAGTCAGTCGGTGCCAGGAGTCTTCACTCTGGACGCACTGGAACGGTAAACAAATAAACTGCAGCAACAGACAGATGTCTCGCAGGTCGTTTCGTCCTGTATACAATAGGCGAAACTCGACCGACGTCAGTCGTTCCGCCAGGCGCTTAAGCCCATTGCACGAACCCCTCAGAATTTGGGGAAGTGTAGCCCCCAACCGGAAATGCAGTGTGCTGCGTCCTCCGATGCTCGCCTCGCACAGACCACACAGGGAAGTAACCCAACATGCATAGGAATTAAGTGAAAAGTATTTTTGAGCTCTCAGTACAAATACTCTCATTACAATAACCTTATTCGGACTGTTACCACCGTACAGTGACATAGAACATTAATAAAATTGATGAAAATGAGAGGCGACGTGCAAAAGAGGGCATGGAATCTCTCAGAGGATCTGCCAAAATACGTCTCTCCAACACATCTCCTATGTTCTCGATGGGATTTAAGTCGGGGAAACGGGCGAAACAGCCCAAACGCTGAATATCCTTTCACTTTAAGAGCTACTCCACCTGGGCTGTTCGATGCGGTCACACGTTGTCATCCATAAAAACGAAGTCAGCCCCGAATGCTTTCTTTCTTGTCTTAGTCAACTTGTGGTGGTACGCTGGTCATAATTCTAGACTCAGGAACCTTGTAGGATTTTGTTGTTGATGACAGGTGCGATCAGGCTGTCAATTTGTGCCATTACGAGGCTCGAATACTCTCTGTAGCCAGCCAGACGGTAAGCCATCCATGTGGGCTAGCTCTCAAGCGAGAACTGTGTTAAGCATAGGTTGTAATTTTCTAAAATTCCTTCCCATTTTTAAATTGTTTTTATACCACTTTAGCTTCCCAAAATTATCTAAGGAACTTGGTATTTGTAAAGATATAAACACTTATGGTAAAATGGTCTTTGTTGGAGGGGAGTGGATGTAATAACCCCATAAGCCATCCTCCCCCACCCTCTCCCAGCTGGATAACCACCCTCTGGTAGGAATGGCAGGAACCGATACCGGTATTTTAGGTCTAAACAACCGGTACTTTCTGTATTTGTTTGGTCTCAGTTATAACAAGCATTTTTAATTTTTTAATAGTAACCAGTTAAAAAACAGAAACATCTATTAGCTATAGCAGCAGTGCTAAAATTTATGGTTTTTAAATAAATGTTTTTTAAAATCGAGTAATTTTTGTACTTAAAATTTCCATTGGTTTGAAATATTGTGTTGTAATACAAAATGGGGTCCGCCCCTGGTAGCCGAGTGGTCAGATTTTCTCCGCTCAGGGTCTCGGTGTTGTGTCGTCCTAATCATCATCGTTTCATCCCCATCGACGCGCAAATCGCCGAAGTGGCGTCAAATCGAAAGACTTGCACCAGGCGAACGACCTACCCGACGGGAGGCCCTAGTCGGCATTTACATTTAGGGCTTCCTGTCGGGTTGACCGTTCGCCGGGTGCAAGTCTTTCAGTTTGACGCCACTTCGGCGACTTGCGCGTTGTGGATGAAAATGATGATGATTAGGACAACACAACACCCTGTCCCTGAGCGGAGAAAATCTCCGACCCAGCCGGGAATGTCTCATTTTGTTCGTTTTCGTCCGTTGTATCTGCTCGTGGCGGACGTTGCAAGACACCTGTTTCAGTTCGTCGTTGATCCATTAACTCAGTTTTTTATCTCAGAGGGCAGCTAACCCTCTGACCGAACACGCGGAGTTACTGTGCCGACATAACAGACGCTTTTTTTCACGGGGGAGCACGTTGCCACGGAGCCAGCGAAGAGGTATGCCACTCAGCTACCAGGGGCGGACACAGGAGGCCCTAGTCACAAGACATTTTTATTTATTAGAAAATGGTGAAAACGATTAGTACTATTTTAATAACAATGTCGACAATAACGGGAAACAAACACGCGGCAAAAGAATTGGTACAGCGTTGGTGAGACACTGATGTACCAGTTACCGTGTGGCGTGCCCTGTTAGGTGGTTCTCGTGTCTGGTCTGTATGGTTGTCTGTATGGTTGTTTCTCACCATGGTCGTCGGACATCAGTTGTATTAGAAAATGGTACCATCCCTAGTTCGGAAGTATGTTACGAAGTGCGGTGTCGATGAAGTACAATACTCGATTTGCCTTAGAAGGTTACAAATGAGGTTACAAAAACAAACATGCGACATTATAAGATGAAAAATTTAAAACTTAACAATTCATTGATATGAAACTTCCTGGCAGATTAGAACTGTGTGCCCGACCGAGACTCGAACTCGGGACCTTAGCCTTTCGCGGGCAAGTGCTCTACCATCTGAGCTAACAAAGCACGACTCACGCCCGGTACTCACAGCTTTGCTTCTGCCAGTACCTCGTCTCCTACCTTCCAAACTTTACAGAAGCTCTCCTGCTCCGCTGCAGAGTGAAAATCTCATTCTGAATTCATTGATAGTATACAAAAAAAATTAAAAAAATAGAAAGTAGCTGATCTGCTGCCTGTGTCTACATAATATGCCTTTATCCGCTTGTAGCCCTTGAAAATTGATTTATTAACGCAAAAAATAAAGTTCTCGAACCTCTGTTTTTCCCCTTTAGCAGCGACCAGTCGTAATGTCCAAATAGTGGCATGATCCTAGATAACATGATTTTTGAACAGAGTTTCCAAAAATTTGTAAGAATAGGACACTAATAGTGATTTTTATAGTATTCAATCACTTACTACTTCACGAGGAAAAGCAGCAAACTATGGACCCACTAAGTTTTCTTTTATTTGCCTACTTATTTTAATGTTTTGATTCTGCGTATCTTGAAACCAGGGGTGTCAAAATTTTTCAAATCTTTGGTCTGTTTGTGCGTTAATTAAGGGAAATAATAGGGATAAAAAGCCGAAAATCGGTCATTTCAGAAACCGGTTATTTTGAGCGGTTTTAACAGTCAGGTTAAAGTGGAGATGTAAATACCGATATAGCCTCCTCCAGTGCGCACGATGACCAACCTAGTATGCTAGTGGTATGCGCATGCCTGGAAGTTGAAACGTCACAGTACAGAATCCTGGTCGGCCCACTGATATTTTCAGTCTGCCTTTAACCTAACCTCCACGTCTCAACGGTGTATAGATTCATCACGAACGACAAGTGATTCGCATTCCACGTTAAACTAAGGGGCCACTTTTCTCGGTAGTATTGCTGGGGTATATTAGGGACACGTAAGTCACCGAAATGGTGTCCATTTAAGTGGGGACGTTGATGGAAAACACACATAATTTCAAAAATGCGCCAAATCCACAGTTTTGGAGATACGGCAATGAAATTTTGTACCATGCTTTACATGAAAGTACCACATTTACATACAAAATCCTTTGATTATATATATTCAACTTTTTTAATGAAATTTGACGTTTTATTTTCAAAAAATAATGTATGTTCCTTTTTCTCAGAAAGTATTCAAGAGATTTCTACAAAAATTTCTCTGTTTCATCTCTTTATATGTTGTAAGGTTTTCGGAATAGGTCAAATAGGAGAATTTTCATATTTTTTTAGTTATACGAGGGTTATTCCAAAAGTAAGGTCCGATTGATTGCCAAATTGAAACCACAGTGAACATCAGAAATGTTTTACTTGTAACAATTAGCTACACCTTTCAGCTACTTCTCTACGTAGTCGCCGTTCTGACTTAGACTTTTGTCATAGCGTTGTACCAACTTTTCAATAGCCTCATCATAGAAGGCAGCCGCCAGTGCTTTCCGCCAATTCTCCACGCTGGCCTACACCTCGTTGTCTGTGTCAAAATGTTGTCTTCAAAGACAGCGGTTCATGTGACCAGAGATGCGGCTGAGAATTGTCGTGAAGACGAAACAGCACGACAGTTATGTAATGTTGGCTGCATAGCTTCAGGCGAAATTTCTCACCAGGCCCTCGTACTTGGCGGCAGACACTGTTTTCTAGACATCTTTACGCACTCACTGCGAGCTCAGAAATGAGAAGAGCGACGTGATGCTAACTGGGGTTATACTAGAGACACTACCCAACACATCTGTGCAAAGCTTTATCGGATTTTCATAGTCGTTTCCATTTCGCGACCGATCGGACCTTACTTTTGGAATAACCCTCGTAATTCCACAAGTACAATTTTAAATTCATGCAAAATTCCAAGCACTTTGCCCCATATCTCAGCTTGCAGTCACAATTTCAAAATTTTCTCTAGAGACAACGTTTATTAGGTTTACAGAAATGTGTGTACAAAATTTCATAATTCTAGCATTCATAGAATCTGAGTAAAAGGTACATAAACTTTAAAAAACAAACTTTTCAGGAAACGCAATTTAAATCTCAGCCTAACTTTTTTTCTTAAGTCACTTCTTCAGAAGGCACCACATTTGTACTCTGGGTCGTCTTTCCCTTCAAGGCTTCTCTTCTGGTTTCTTGTTGTCTGTCTTCTTCCCTTTACCAGGTCTCCAACTGACTTTTCAGCTGCAGAGACGCGCTGTAAATCTGTTTTTCTCAGGATGAGTAAAATTTTCTATCTTCAAGCCCATTCTTTCTAACACCTTCACCCTCCCGACGTTCCCATCATTAAATACAATAACTGCTGCTGACAACTGTAGCAGATGCGTCGTTTCCATATGAGTGAATTTAGAGACTCATTTGGATTTTGGGTTTTGCCATGAACACACTTTTTGAGAAGTGCAGGATCGGCCAAAGAAGATCTATAAAACCAAAGAGTATGTATCACGGCTTTTTAGATGTATCCCGCACACGTTTGGTTGAAAGTAATGCACAGAATCATTGATCACTGAGCTGGTATTGAAGTGCTGCTTCAATACGAGGACGTGGCAGGGAGGCCGCGTCACACTTTTAATTAATTTTCAGGCACTTCGGGTGCGATTTCTACATTGAAACTTTGGGAACTTATTGTCCATGAGTTGTACTAACAAATAAAAAAAAATCGATAATTGACATTTTTGGTCAATTTCATCAACGTCTCCCCTTAAAAGGCTTGCATCAGGTCGTTGAATCACACGACGTTGTTATTACCGTATGTGTCACATGAACTGGGTAGATTAACTTGACGGACTCAGATCGCAATAGATCCCGGGAGCCACGTTGTGTGCGGTACTACTCACAGCCGTTGACGCATTACAACGTCCGCACCGTAATGAGGTTGTTACGGATGGGTTGCTTCGTCACATGGGTACCAACGTATCGCACACAGGGAGGGACTATGGCCAAATTCGTTAACTGTATTGTTGCGTTCGCCTAACGAGGCAGATCAGTGCCCTTGACGTTTACTGTAGGTTGGTTGGTTGGTTGGTTGGTTGATTTGGGGGAGGGACCTAACAGTGAGGTCATCGGTCCGATCGGATTAGGGAAGGAAGTCGGCCGTGCCCTTTCAAAGGAACCATCCCGGCATTTGCGTGAAACGATTTAGGGAAATCACGGAAAACCTAAATCAGGATGGCCGGAGGCGGGTTTGAATTGTCGTCCTTCCGAATGCGAGTTCAGTACGCCACACTCTAGGCTAATGCTATACGAGGGCGTGATTTCAACTTTGTGGTAAAATTCTATCGATTCTCCACTCTTTTTGTCAATCTAAGGTTTATTACAAGCACTCTATCTGTATGTAACCGACTGCTTCGCACTAGAGGCTCGTTGTTCTTCATAACCTAAAGTTTCATGTAATAAAAATTGGTGTTCATGTAGCACAAGATAACTGGTACTTTTTGGTACGTACAGCAGCTCCGTGAACCGGATTCACCTGTCATCGAGGATATACAGTTAATTTTATTTTGTAACTATGGCGCTTTTATATAAATTTGTAAGGTAAATAGCTGTATCATGTTCGCCCATTTTGTTAATTTCAGAGCTGCTAACCTGAAGATGGTTACTTTTGACTGAAACCGGTTACCGACATTATGCTGTTGAGTACGATCACTGTCGTTCCATTATGACTTCAAAAATTACAGCGTAAAATGACTTGAAAATATCGATCCTTTCGAACCGGTCTCTTACTTATATTACCCGTATTTACTTTATCAACTTTCGTCGTGTGGTTGAAGTTTTGGCTTTCCTGTTTACAAGTTACCCCAGACAGTACTATCGTTTGATGGAAGTCAGAACCACCTCTTATTTTCAATAAAATAATAAGTTTTGCGATTGTTAGCTTCCAAGAATTTACTCCACGAAGCGAGAGTACTACTCAGCTCACTTTTTGACAATTTCTTTAACGGCACTCTATAGCATCTGAGAGATCTACACCTACGTACACATATACACGACTACCCTACAATTCACACTTAAGTGTTTAGTAGAGGGTTCATCGAACCCCTTTCACACTATTCCACTGCCATTCCACCATTTATCAGCGCGCGAGGAAGCGAACTCTTAAACCTAACCGTGCGACCTTTGATTTCTCTTATTTTATTACAATGATAATTTCTCTCTATGCAGATGGGTGTCAACAAAATATTTCCGCTTTCGGAAGCGATTTACATTTCGTGAAAAGACCTCGACGCAACGAAAAACACCTTTTATTGCCCAGGAGACCTCATCCGTGGAGATTCAGCCGACGGGTTGCAAGTCTTATTCAGGGAACGGCAAATTGGCCGACTTGCGCGTCGGTGATGACGAAAGGATGATGGGGACAACACAACGCCCAGCCCACAAGAAAATCTCCAACCCGATCAGGAATAGAACCTGGGACCACTTTTTTTATCCCGTTTTGTTCCATATTGTTCGTTGAATTTATTCGGGGCGGACTTCAGGTGACACCCGTTTAGGCTCTTCGTTGATCTGTTCAGTCAACTTTTTTTATTTTATTTTTTACCGAACACGCTGAGCCACCATGCCGGCTCACTCAGCTAAGCAGGTTGGTTGGTCGGTTTTGGGGAAGGAGACCAGACAGCATGGTCATCGGTCTCATCGGATTAGGGAAGGATTGGGAAGGAAGTCGGCCGTGCCCTTTCAGAGGAACCATCCCGGCATTTGCCTGAAGGGATTTAGGGAAATCACGGAAAACCTAAATCAGGATGGCCGGACGCGGGATTGAACCGTCGTCCTCCCGAATGCGAGTCCAGTGTCTAACCACTGCGCCACCCCGTTCGGTAGCTAAGCAGGAAGGATCGGGTACTGCACCGCAATATTCAATCAGGAGACGGAGTGGCATAGTGTAGGTAGTCTCTTTAGTAGGCCAGTTGCATCTTCCACGTGTTCTGCCAATAAAACGCATTCTTCGGTTTGCCTTCCCCTACAGGCGATGTATGACGTCGAAACCTAGACAGAGGTAACGCGTTTAATCAAAAAGACGACATTTTAACTAATATTAATCGGCAACTTTCAAAATACTTCGCCTTAGAAAAACCCAATTAAGATCTGTAATGAATCGTTTAACATGTTTACCAATCACATTTCGTTCAATTTTTATTTTGGCGTTTTTGAAGTGATATTTATATTGTATGTTTTTAGCCTTTCTATGACCATGCCAACACGGTTCAGTCACGTATTATCAGCAAGTGCTGTATGCGACTATACCGGTAATCTATGAGGGTCCCTAATTCTGTTTCAATGCACTGGATTTTGCTTCAAATTTGCCATCAGTATCATTTGAAATTGTATAAACGGCAATCTGATTCAAAAGGGTCTTTGTAATTCTGGTGCTTGGCTTGGTTGTGTACCGTCACCCGGAAAAATTTTGTTAAGTGTGTGTCCCATGTGAAGAAAGAAAACCTGCATGTTAATCTAAGAACGCCGATTATCCACACTTGTCAATAAATCTGAAACTATAGCAAGTGAAAGAAAGCTGAAATTTGGTTAATAATGCACATGGAAAAATAAATGTAATTATGTATTATCTACTTATTGTAATAGTCCAAAGAGGGTGAATTCTATAAAATCTGTGACAATGAACTATGTCTCTGATGCTAAAATGTCTTACTTTTGCTTTTGTTCTGGAAGCGAAAAGCTAGAGACGTATTTTCTTTTCGCAATGCATGTATTAAACGTAATTGTGTGTTCCTCTATTTCGTCTCTCTTCATGTGAGATAGTTAAGAAGATAACAATATAAGAAATCTGATATGGAGACTCTTTTGGCCATCTGCCTTTCGTTTGTCGTTATGGTGCACAGGCAGCCATTACGTAGAAGTTGCAAACATTGATTATTTACGAGCCTCATCCGACAATATAAGTATAGGAAATAAGTGTAAACAGTTTTCCTTAAAGCAGGATGATTACAATTTGCCGGACAATATTGAGATATCAGATTACATTAAAAGGTGAAATTAATTTTTACTAAGTTACGTAAAAGCATTTAATCGTTAAAACCAGGTCAGAAAAGGATATTAATATCATCATTGCTACAATATAGCTAGGTAGGTGGCTGTGTCGCCTCTCTCCGTCATATTGTTTTACACCGCGCAATATTTATTTTTGTTCTTGACGATTTACGTATATGGTATATGCTGGGAGCACAACTGTATTGAGAACCAAACTTTCGCAAAGCACTTATTAGTCTGTTTTGCCTACATAGTGCATATCATTGCTGTCAGAGTGTAAAATTAGCCGTTCATACGAATGTTCGAAGACCCATACGAAGAGTTACCGACACACTTAAATAACGGAGAGAGGGATATATAGCTGACGCCATAGGAGTAATGTCACAGGCCATTATAATGAAAGAAGCTGACTTAGCTGAAGGCAGGCAGATTTGTCAGCTAGTTTCGGTAATTGCTAGTAATGTGACAGGAGAAACGGCTATTGGTTTGGGCTAACAGTTTCATCTGACACACTGTGTGTATTCGTCTCTGAGTAAGAGTGTGGTAGCAACGCTCATGAGGCTCGTACTGAAGTGGAGAAGGGAGAACGTACTTCCACCCGAATCTTCTTGGGAAGTAGTATCAAACTAAAGTGTTTTTCATAAAACTTGATGCTAGCACGAAACTCTATAGCAGTTAAATGGAGACGCCATATTGGATTTACGTAGTTCGTTGTTTTCGTAGTATAACTTGTATGTTATGGTAGTATACCGTTACAAGGCAATGGCGCATTGAAAATTTGTCACAAACGCGTCACTCTTGGTATGATCTGTTGTAATTAAATGACAGTTAATGACTTATCGATGGTTAAAGCTTTCACGACACCGTAAGATGAAAGACAATCTCAGAAGTTGAGTGAACTGATTGTAGCATAGTGTGCTAGAAAAAAACAAGGAAGCAACGTTCGCATTATCCTATATTCAAATTTTTTTTCACCTTCGCATTTATAAAATACAGGGTGTCCACAAATTATATTTGCAACTCAAGACTTTAACAACGTTAAGTCTAAACTAGATATTAACAAATAGATTTCAGCATGTGATAAATCATAAAGACATTTTTCCTCCCAGGTGGCGCAATTTTGACGCAAAATTGAACTTGACGCAATGCATTTGAACATTTCACCGTGAAAATCTTGAATCGCACGTGGAGTGAAATGGAATTCCGTCTAGTATTATCCTTGCTGCTAAGGGTGCACATACTGTTGTGTGTGAATGAGGAAATAAAACATTATGAGTTATCTTATCACGTATCGAAAACTATTTGTTAACATGTAGTATAGTTTTAAAAGCATTAAAGTCTTAAGTTATAAAGATAAATTATGGACACCCTGTATTCTGTGACTTTCTTACTAATCTGATAATATTATTTTCAGCAGTATTCGATGTTATTTACAAATAAGAGCACACTCTCTCAGGAGTTAGTTTGTTCGATTTTCTGTCTTAAGGTAACGGAGAATTAAATTGCTACGAACAAATTCCAGAATGAATTTTCACTGCAGCGGAGTGGTCGCTGATTTGAAACTTTCTGGCAGATTAAAACTGTGTGTGGGACCGCTGCCTTTCTCGGGCACGTGTTTTATAGACTGAGCCATCCAAGTATCCAAGCATGATTCAAAACCCATCTCCCTTCCTTAGTGCTCTACTTTCGCCAATACGTCATCTCCTACCTTCCAAACTAGACAGAAGTTCTCCTGCGTATCTAGAGTCTAGTACTCCTGGAAGAAAGGACACATGGCTTAGCCACAGCCTGTGGGGGATTGTTTCCAAAATGCATTTTTACTCTGCAGGTTCGAGACCTGGTCCAGCACACAGTTCTAATCTGCCAGGAAGTTTCATGTGTCCTTATCATTACCAACCATACAACATATAAATGTAAGGAATATAATCCACAGCTACGCTGTTCGGGAGTCAAGCTACCATCGTATGGCAGTCTGCCTTCAACCCTCCATACACACGTAGACAGCCAGATGATGGGAGTATAACTCCCGAAATCTGTTGCTTTGAATTACATTCCTCACATTTGTGTGTTGTACGCTAAATAACAGTAGGGTAATGATTATCTTCACAACCGCTCCTCGCTCCTCTAATCCATGAGATGGATAATATTAGAGTTTCATTTGTATTCTTGCATGTCGTAAATATTTGGGTGCTTTTTCCGAAAAGCTGCGATTTCCGAGAATGTTTGTATTCTTGCTTGTCACGAAAATTTATCTGCATATTTCTGAATATGTCGCAATTTCCGATACTGAGGTTAAGACAGGAACTAAAAGCACAGCTTAAATTGCTGCGAGTGAAACGAGCAGCCAAGAGATATACATTCCTGCTGGTTAAAAATATTTTGCTGTTTATTTCCCTATATGTTGCGACTTTCGAGGGTGTCGTTAGTGAGAACTCACAGCTTAAATTCCTGCGAGTGAAAGGAGTAGCAATGACAGTTGTATTCTTGCTTATCGCAAATAATATCAAGGGAAGTAGCTAGTTTCATCTGAATCTCGATGCGACCAAACTCGACACGCATGTTTTTATTTTGTGCTACAGGTTAATAATAGTAAACAAATGGTTCAAATGGCTCTGAGCACTATGGGACTTAACATCTGAGGTCATAAGTCCCCTAGAACTTAGAACTACTTAAACCTAACTAACCTAAGGGCATTGCACACATCCATGCCCGAGGAAAGATTCGAACCTGTGACCGTAGCGGTCGCGCGGTTCCTGACTGAAGCGCCTAGAACCGCTCGGCCACATCGGCCGGCAATAGTAAACAATACAAGACTTTCTGTTGTACTGAAATCATTCAAATCACCTTCGAAACCGTATGAAGCTGCGAGCCTGAAACTGCAGACAAAACAGCTCTAAAAAATAAGTGTATCCACGGAGTCTTGGATTTGAGAATGTACTGATGGGGGCTCGAAGTATATGCCAAAACGCAAACATAGATTTCAACGGGTTACGTATGTGTATCAGAGAGGGAATTACTATCCACCGTCACACGTAACAACTAAATACCTTGTCTGTTATAATTGCCTGAGAATCGCTTGTCTAGTAATAGCAGTAATGGTGGTTGTTCTTGTTTTATTCGTCCGTGCATCGCTCTTACAAAGATGTTCCTCATGTCTTGACATCACAGTTTGAGAACAACAAAAATAGCATAATTCATTTATACAGGCGTTTACATACTTCCAAGTCTAATTTAACAAGGAAGGACGTGAAGTGATTTAAGGAAAACACATAAAACCTAAATCAGGATGGCTGGCTGAAGTCTGGGAACTTCACATACTCCTGAATACAAGGCCAGCACTGTTTTAAAACCGCGCGGGATTAGCCGAGAGGTCTCAGGCGCTGCAGTCATAGACAGTGCTGCTAGTCCCGGCGGATGTTCGAATCCTGTGTGTGTGTTTGTCCTTAGGATAATTTAGGTTAAGTAGTGTGTAAGCTTAGGGACTGATGACCTTAGCAGTTAAGTCCCACAAGATTTCACACACATTTGAACTGTTTTAAAAAAACAGTGCTACCTCATTAGATTTATTTCTAGTGTCCAATACTATTTTGCAAAGAACTTATTCAGCAATGAAGAAAGGTAGTGCTACACTGTTCATTCATTTCTTCCTATCAGACACTGCAACATTACTCATACTATACACATGTTATTTCATAACGTAACACTATAAAGCCATCAGCTAACATCAGGACCATTGCTACAATGTTTGATTTCTGTTCTGTGTACTGTAGCTTCCCGTTTACTACCTTAAGAAACTGAGTCAACATCCACCTATAATGAGTGAAATGAACTCAGAAAAAGAATTAGGTGTTACTAGTATTCCATACATTAAATAAATTTGGGAGCATAGCTTTCAAATGAAGAAAAGTAAGAATAAAAGGAAACATAATCTACAGTGCTAAACTTTTCACGAAACCTCTACGCTGTGTTATGTAAGTAATCTCTCACTGTACAAAATGTGTTGCTTAACAGGTACTTTTTAACTACCATTCTAAATAAGTTCATTTTATTATCTTTAATGCCATTGGGTAATTTGTTGTACAGTTTAATTTCTTGGTAGGGAATTCTGGTTCGACTTTATTGGTAAATGTGAGGTCGGTCTAGATCTTGTTCCATGGTCATGGGCTGTGCTGTTTGTGCAGTGATAATCATTATTATTTTTGCTATACATAACTAAATTTTCAGTAGAAAAAAAAAGACTGGGTTGCAAAGATAGCAGAAGCTTTATTGGTGCGTTTCACCATTTTGAAGCATATTCAGAATTTGTTTAGGTAACGTATTTAAGTAGCCAAAACTTTCGGTTTTTCCTTCTGAAAATATATCACAGTTGCCGCACCATGGCCACGGAGTGGGAGGATTTGTATGACAGGCAAACCTACTCAGAGTAATTAAAATCCCCCAATGTTTTGAACAGATGTTTAGAATGAGCTCGATTATTATTTTTGGTTGTTCTGTAGCATGAAAACTGTGTTCAAGCTTTGTGTATTTGTTCCCCAGAAAAGAATTCCATAGCTAAGAACTGATTGTAAATGTGAATGCTGATGAAATTCTGTTGCAGATATCTGTTTGTACAAATCTTTAACATAATGCAGCGCTTCAGCAACCGTGAACTGTTCAGACAATAAGAAATTCAGTCTTCAGTTGCAAGATAATTTTTTTTTTAGTTTACCTAGGTTTCGATGCCAATAATGATATCTTCTCCAGAACCTATAAATTAACCCATACAGACATATATTAAACATTGAAATACATCATCAATCTAATTATTTCATAATAATGAAAATCGTGATACTTACAAATATTAAATTGTTTTGAGGGCCAAACGTGGGCCAGTCACAGAATAAAACTAATACAGAATAAAGACGCATAATCATAAGATTATCTCTGTCAATACTAAAAACAATATCAAAAAGACAAATGGAGCTATGCCGGGCCAGGAATAAGGGTCACACGTAAGGCTGGTATTACAGTATCAAATTTCTTTGTCCAATATCTTTGTCAAAGAAATTTGATGATGTAATATGGAACTTTGTCAAATGTCGTCAAATATTTGATCAAATCTAGGACCTCACTGTAGATTTGATCAAAGAAGTCACTTGTCTTCTGTTCACTGCAATGTGACATGTTACCAGGTGGAGCGCTAGCATCTCTGCAGCGTTCTGTCATCTGTAGTGTTTTTATAAACATAGCCGGTAAATACATTTGGTGTGTGCCAAAACTACAAAATTAATAGAGATGTATGAAGCTGATGAGGCGCTTTACAACGTGAGGCACCCTGAATACAAAAATAGATTAAGAAGATTGGAGACATGACCTGACCTAACCTAACCTAACTCTCTCCTGTAGCAAGGAATTGGAGTGTTACAGTGAGCCTGTCTTCTGCAGATATAGCAGTTCTTAAGTGAGTATTGTGCTTTGTGATATGAGGATACACTTCACTGAGCACATACAGAAATGTATGCTCATCCATTCTTAAGTAATTGATGTACGACTTGACGTCCTCCATCATAAGCACCTGAAACAAGTTTAGTTGAATGCTTTTATGTTGTCGTCGTAAAACCCACGGCTTCACCCAGGTACATTTACTTTTTTCCCCCCGCTTCTCTTCCACATGTGCACACAGTGCAATTGTGGTACATGTGGTACATGCAAATGCTTCGGTTAATAACAAATTGTTGTTGTCAGCCATCTTGAACTTTGACGAAAAATATGAAGACAGTGTAATACCCCTTTTTAGCGCCACATCGAAGATCTTTGTCAAATATATTTGACGAATATTTGATCACATCTTTGATCATATCTTTGACAAAGAAATTTGATACTGTAATACCAGCCTAAGCAACAAGGAAACTAGGCATCGCGAGCAGTTCCGTGGCGAGGTTCGGCCAGCGGCCAAGAGTATGAGCGAGCGCTAGAGACAGGCTGTCTCAAAATTACTTAGCGCAACGTAAATTGTAAACAAAATGTGACAGGAAACAGTCCTGCAAATGGACAAACGCCTACCTACGGTACAGTACATTAAACAATTTTCCTAAGATCTAGCTACTAAGTCAGGGCAAGAAAATTTACATTTAAATATTGTAATAAGAGGGCGAAGCCCCACTACAGTAACTAATAAATCTGTATGAGAGACACAGGCGGGCGAAACATGAAATATCTTGAACATAAAACAGGCAAATTAAGAAACACCTTTGCAACTGGTGTCATTACCAGTATAATACAAAATATATGGAGAGACAACGTACAAACGCACTATAATAAAGGGACAAAGCAGATAGGACACAGCATCGGCCATTCGAAGCGGACCGTGGGTCAACTCCACTGGAGTAAATGTTGAAATCCTTCGAAATAATTTCTATTTTTTAGTTGCAGCTCATCATTAAGTAAATTTTCTCTACCAATAATAAGATGCTTAAAAATTTGTAGTTCAAGGGTGTCTAACTTACATCCTTTGACTTCATTATGCAAAAGTTCTGCATCTTTTAGAGGCTTGGGAGCATGGGCCACTTGGACAAGATGTTCAGCAAATGTAGATCCTCGTGTTCCACCACCGCTTTTAGTCGGCAGATGCTCTTTAAACCTAACAGACAGGGCCCTTCCTGTCTGGCCAATGTAATAACAGGGACATTCAGCACAAGTGATCTAATATACACCTGACAGGGATGATTTGCCGGCCGATGTGGCCGAGCGGTTCTAGGCGCTTCAGTCTGGAACCGCGCGACCGCTACGGCCGCAGGTTCGAATCCTGCCTCGGGCATGGATGTGTGTGATGTCCTTAGGTTAGTTAGGTTTAACTAGTTCTAAGTCTAGGGGGCTGATGACCTCAGATGTTAACTCCCATAGAGCTCAGAGCCATTAGAACCATTTGAAGGGATGATTTATCAGCACCTAATGAACTAAGTTCTTTTTAAGGTTGTTGGTGGTAGAATAAGAAACTTTACACCCTAGGTTTTTTAATAAACGACCTACCTTGTAGGATACGTTACCTATAAAGGGAACTGATATGTATTTCGTTGCCTGGTCTTGATTGTGCGTACCTGACCTGGAAAGGGTGGTAGTCTTCCTTCGTGTTTTTTTATTAAACAACTGTCTCACTATACTGGAATTATATCCATTATTCTGAGCGATGTTTTCGAGGATCTTTAATTCGTTCTGTAAATTGTCTGGCGAAAGCGGAATGGAAAGGGCTCGATGGATACTCGAGTGAAAGGCCATTTTTTGGGCCTGACGATGGGTGGAATCAGCTGGGATGACGTTGTCGGAATAGGTTGCTTTTCGAAAAATGTTGAAATCTATTTTGTTGCCAATAATGGATAGAGTCAGATTGAGATAGTCTAAGGTCCTATCAGCTGTCTCATTTTCTTGCGTGAAGCTGATTTTTGCATGGAGGTTATTGACAGTGGTAAATAACAGTTCTAGGCCTTCATGGGAACCTTCAAACACAAACAGCAAGTCATCTACATAGCTCGCATATAAAATTAAATTACTTGCCAGGTCCGGATAATTCCGAAAAAACATCTACTCCTTTGAGTTTATAAAAATCTCTGACATGATACCAGCTAACGGGCTGCCCATATCTATTTGTAGTCACGCTACTTCAGCTAATAATCAATATTCATGGCTAGAAATATTGTGTTTGCAGCATTTCAGTATTTGTTCGAGACTATTGTTAGCGCTGCTTAGAATACATGCAGCCAAAACGACAGTAAGAGGCTTACTAAAACGAAGGGAAGAAACAGTTATATATAAATCACATTTGCAGTGGTGATCATTATGAAACTGTGCACTTGCTGTCGTGAGCGGCGACGCATTTCTCTTACTGACGACATTTGTTTGTCACTTGCGTGCCAAATGTGTATTATGTAATTTCATTCTGATAGAACAATTTTGAACGCAATATTGTACTCTTCTCTTAAACGTGAATTATTTCTGCTTGCCGAATGTTAGCTCTGTGAACTCTAAATCAACTGCTAGTGTCATCACTGTCAGTTTATGGCGAGTTGATGTTACTGGCGCACTTCCATCCCCTACTACAAATGACGCTACTGTAACACGCGAAGCGTTGCTGTTCATCCGAATCTACTAAACCGTTCTAGAAATGCTATCTGATTTTTATTGCTGATTACAGCAACTATTGTTTCATATGTGTACGTTTACGAATGAAGTTGCAAGCAATCTTCCTTTTCATAAAGATAATTCAGATCAAATGCAGCAATTATGTACATGTATGGCGAAATTAACAACAACTAATTAAAGCTGTGATGACCAAGAAACATATGGTAACTTGTACACTTAAAGATAAAAAGCGTGACTGCGAAATTCTTGATTTTTCATTCAAGCATGGCTCTGAGCACTATGGGACTTAACATCTATGGTCATCTGTCCCCTAGAACTTAGAACTACTTAAACCTAACTAACCTAAGGACATCACACACATCCATGCCCGAGGCAGGATTCGAACCTGCGACCGTAGCAGTCGCGCGGCTCCGGACTGAGCACCTAGAACCGCTAGACCACCGCGGCCGGCATTCAAGCATGAATTTTGCCACTAGATAGCAATGTTAGCAATTTTGTTTTACATCTGTGACTGAGATCCTGAGATAACGTGACAACACTGCCGATGGCTTCAGCAATCACAACCTCCCTCCCCCCCCCCCCCCCCCCCCCTTCTCCACGCCACTCCACCACATCAAGACATCTCCTCTTCAGCACGTGGACTCTCCGGGAGAAACAAATTTCAGTTTAGAAAACGAGGTAGGTCGTCCCAAACAATGGATATGTGCGTCATGCGTGGTAAACGTAAAGCCCTCATTAACGCGAAGGCTGGTTTCAACACCCAGTGCTTTAGTACACGTCGTCCTTTTAGAGATAATGTGCTGTTGCCTTTCTCCGACAACTGAAATGATTTAACAAGCCCGTTATAGGGAACGGGGGGGGGGGGGGGGGGGGGCTACAGTTGGACATGGATTCTGAACCACGATAAAACTCGACATTGTTTCACATTAACAAAACTTACCAACTGGGAACGAAACGAAAAATGACAGGCAGAAGTCCTAGGACTAATCAGGGCCCGAACCGGAAACCTTCCAGTTCATAGTCTTGAACTTTTCCGACGGACATGAGATGTTTTCAGGAATTCATAAATCTGTTATTAGTACACTGCTGCCCACCAAAATTGCATCATCATTGGTCTCGCCTGTGCCTCGCGGATTTATTTCAGAGACAACTCACCGGTGACTTGTAGTATGTACAAAAGAGAGCAGCTTGAATGTCGCAGGGTTATTTAACTTACAGAAGATTGTCAAATGCTGAAACTCGTGTCACCGAAACATACTTGGAAATCTCCGAGAACGGACTTTCAAACTGAAATCTGTGAACATTTTTCGCTTCCATGAGACCGTCATCATAATGTTACAATATTGATGTGTTGTTGTTTACATTAGTTCCTTTGCGATGTGTTCCGAACCACTGATGTTCATCATTAGGCTTCAAAGGTAGAAAAAAATGGTTCAAATGGCTCTGAGCACTATGGGACTTAACTTCTGAGGTCATCAGTCCCCTAGAACTTAGAACTACTTAAACCTAACGAACCTAAGGACATCACACACATCCATGCCCGAGGCAGGATTCGAACCTGCGACCGTAGCGGTCGCGCGGCTCCAGATTGTATCGCCTAGAACCGCATGGCCACTCCAGCCGGCTCAAGGGCGACAAAACTATTAAATGTAAACTACAAGACACGAACCTCGTAACTGATCGTGGGAAATTTACAAAAGTCTAATTACGACACAGTCACTGGAAATCGATACCGCCTTGTTGCAAATAGCTACAGTCGAGATAACTAACATTCCGTTAACATGTATAAAGCACATATCCTCATTCCGCACTTATCCTATATTCCAGTCACGAATGGGAAGGAAATGCATTTCACAGCGGTTTTCGCAATTTGTTTCTAAGAGAAAATGTTTTCCCAAAATTAGATCTACTACAACGGCTGGTGCGAACTATTTTCATCTCGTGCAATAACAGTCGGTTCTGCTGTACGAAAGATCGGTCTGCAACCACACTTTGTCAGCTGTGCGCCACGTGATAGGCGGCGCCGTGCAGTGGCGCCGTGCAGCGAGTGAATCTGTAAGCAGCGGGATGGGCACTGGTGGCTGCGCGCGTCATGTTGCGCGACTCGGCCGCAGTGCCAGGCTAACAGCGAGCGGCAGTAGGTACCGCGCAGGCGCAACTCACCCGCGACCTGCTACGGTGGCGACTACGCCACCTCCTGCCACCACCTGGAATCCTGCTACGTGGAGCGACGGTGGTCCGCTCTTGCGCGCTGTGATTGACAGCTTTCTGCAGCCAGAGGCACCAGAGGCGGCCGCCAACGATGCTGCTCTCTCTCAGTCCGGTCTTTCCTGCTAGCACGGCGTTCGTTGCTCTTCCAGTTTACTAGTCTCGCGCTTCCTTCACTTGCATCCCACAACATTCCTGATGTTGGCAGCCACTGACAGCTTCTATTATTATTATTGTTATTAAATATTATGTATCCTTACTAATTATTCTAGTAAGAAAGAAAATGTATGTCGATACGTAGCACAGGCTAGCGTTTTTCAAAGAGGTTGAAATTTTCGTTACCATTGTTCCAAGTTAAAAAAGTATCTCGTGTATGAAAGTATACCGTAGAACCTGATCGTCGGTTTCTATTAGCTCTCAGTACCCCTAATTTTTGAGAACGTCAAAGTAAATTGAATGTGGGACAGTCGTGATTTTGTGGTAAGTTACCGGTAAAACAACCGGTTTTTTTTTGTCCCCCTTATTTTATTTTATTTGAATCACACAGCATGAAAATACCTTTTGTAAGAGATTACCGTTATACACTGCAGGAAAAAATGAATGATAAAGAATTATTCCTAGCGGGTGTGTTCCTCGCAGTTTTAGGGTACTGCAAATACCGGTTTCTTTCTCAGCACGTCCAAGTGTTCACAACTGCGACGCACCTTTGATGAGCACAGTTTAGAATAAAGTAAAAAAAAAAAAAAAAAAAAAAATTAGGAAAAGCCGTATAAGTGTCTGGGGGAACTACACAGCTTAGATGAGAATCGGTTTGACGATTGCTGTTTCTAAAATAAGAAAGGCAAACAATACATTCAAGAAGTAAAGAAAAAAGAAAATATAGGAGTTACGAGAGCGACAAACAGAAAAGGTGCGCATTTGGTTACAGATATTTCTGAAAGAATAAAAATAACGGGACCATTATATGTTGAACTCAAAGTTAAGAGAAAGGCAGTACAAGGAAGCGATAAAGTCTGGTGGCCAGTACAGAGGAAACTAGAAGGTCTACGATTTATTCATGTTTAATCACCTTTGTCGCAATTTTTCTGCTTATATAGATAAAGCCTGTTTCAGATAACGTACGAGTCCAACAGTAATGAATGCTGATTGCATCAGCACACAGTACGGAAAGCTGTGTGGAAATTAGCTATGTCACTCTACAGCTCAGGCTAATCTTAGAAATAAACTATTATTATTCAAGAAAATTTATTTATACCCAAATCCGATAACGTCAAATTAAATACTAACTGCAGGGAGGAAATTTGATGAAGAACACAATATGTAACTGGTATGGTGTAAAAGGCCGCTGGTACGATGAAAAGTTGATAACGAGATGGCGCCAGTCTGAAAGTTTTTTTAAAAAAAATTAAAACTAACAAATTATTCATTTCCAAAAAAATTATTGAACTGTGTGTTCAGATCTACCGAAAACGTCAACTGTCAGAGTTTCTGCTTTTGTAGAGCACTTTCTAATAAAATAAATCTTTAATTCCTTTAGTCCAGTATTAACGTAGTATGTATTCTGAATTAAGTGGTAGTAACTAAGTACAACGCTTCACATGTATTTCAGAAGTAAATGATATCAGCAGTTTAACAATCAGAATCACTGCTGCGCTGTAATTAGTATCAGTTTAACTGTAGCTAATAAATCAAATCTGTCTAGTCGAAAAATAGCTCTCGCACGCACACACACACACACACACACACACACACACACACACACACATACACACACGCGCGCGCGATTGACATGGTCTTACAGGGATTACTACGTAATGAGAAGCATTTGAGCTGCTGCTCACATATTTATAAAGCCGAAAATCTGAATGTCGAAACCGGTTGTTTCTCTGGTGGCTAAGTATAACTTAGTATAAATATATCTCTATGATATATAACACGAAATCATGAAAGACAATACACTTCTATGTTACACTTCTTATCTTGCGTATTCAGTTATGATTTGTACAAGAATTCGCCTCAGTTAATACAGTGAAACAAACATACAAATTAACAATAAAATTTCGAGTATTTCTTCGTTGATCTATATCACAAATAGTGACCTTTCATGTCACATTAGTGCGTCTTAGCAAGGGCACGAACAGAATGCAGGATGATGACGTTCCGGTGTTGTTATTGTTGTGATCTTCAATGCGGATGCTAGTACGATGCAGCTCTCCATGCTAGTCCCTTGTGTGCAAGCCTCTTCATCTCTCCATCACTACCGCAACCTACACCCAACACCCTGGATGTGTGTATAAATAATTTTACTATATAATAATTTTTAAATTATAATATATAATTGAAGCTTCTTTCTCTTCATGCTGTTCATGTTCTTCTTCATCAAGAGCCTGTATTCCAGATAAAAACATTCAGAAAAACTTCCTAACACTTAAATTCACATTTGATATTAACGAATTTCTCTTTTTCAGAAAGTAAGTTCTTACTATTGCCAGGCTGCATCCTCTCTATAATGGCAATTATGTTATTATGCTGCCCATACAGCAAAATTAATTTACTACTTCTAGTGTCTCCTTCCCTAACCGAATTCCCTCGGCATGGCCTTATTTAATTCGACTACATTCAAAGAGATGTCGTGTGGCTAGTGTCTCCCGTCGCGTTGACCGGTGGTCTGGCGTAAGTCCTTTTAAGTGACACTACTTAAGCGACTTGTTTGTCGATGAAGATTATGTGTTGATGGTGGCAACACAACACCCAGTCCGCGAGCGTAGAAAATCTTCGACTCAGCCGGGAATCGAACTCGGGCCTCTCGTGTGGCATTCTACTGCACTGACCGCTTAGCTATGGAAGCGGACTTCCATTTGCTCTTCCGTTTCCTTTGCCGTCTTTGACAGAATTGCAATGTCGTCAGCAAAATTCTTTCTTTTTTTTTGTTTCTTCTTCCTGAACTTTAATTCACTTCCCAAATTTCTCCTTGTTTTCCTTTGCTCGTTACAGTTTAAATAACATCATGGAGAGGCTGCAATCCTGTCTCACTCCCATCTCAACTAATGCTTCCCCTTCACGTAATTCCACTCTTATAACTACAAGTCGTAGATAATCTTTCGATCCTCGTATGCCGGCCAGAGCGGCCGTGCGGTTCTAGGCGCTACAGTCTGGAGTGGAGCGACCTCTACGGTCGCAGCTTCGAATCCTGCCTCGGGCATGGATGTGTGTAATGTCCTTAGGTTAGTTAGGTTTAATTAGTTCTAAGTTCTAGGCGACTGATGACCTCAGAAATTATGTCGCTTAGTGCTCAGAGCCATTTTTGATCCTCGTATTTTGTCACTTATACCTTCCAAGAGTATATTCCAGCCAACACTATCAAAAGCTTTCTCTAAATCCACAACTGCTGTCAACATAGGCTTGATATTCTTCGACCTATCTTCTATCAAGGAAACATGACCAATTGACCTCATATTTTAATGATAAAAAAAACACACTTGGAAGATACCAGTTCCATCAATTGATCTGGTGTCAAAATTTCGGCCATAATTGTGACAATACGCAGTTATGACCTTCTGAATACATGGCTTTTAAATTTTCGCTTGCGTCGGTTGTCACTCGCTCCGCCTCACTGCAGCCTTTAATACCAGAGAGCGAAGTGCTGTATTCTTTTTTCTTTTCTTTTCCTACTGCCTTTATCCCGCATTGCGCGCAGGGTCGGCAGGGTTAAGTATGGATTTGGCATGGTGAATTTTAAGAGGTGGCCAGACGCCCTTCCTGCCGCCACCCCATACCCCCTGGGACTGAATTAGTGTACACCAACTGTCTGCATCTAGTGTCAATCGTGAAATAGTGTGAATGTGTTGCAAATGTCTGCGAGTCGTGTAATTGAGGCGGGACGTGGGGACCAGCCTGGCATTCACCTAGGAGGATGTGGAAAACCGCCTAAAAACCACATCCAGGCTGGCTGGCGCACCAGCCGTCGTCGTTAATCCACCGGGCGGATTCGATCCGGGGCCGGCGCGCCTACCCGAGTCCAGGAAGTAGCGCGTAAGCGCTCTTTTTTTATTTTTTATTTTTATTTTTATTCATTTATTTATTTGCGCTCTCGGCTATCCTGGCGGGTCAGCGAAGTGCTGTATTGGTCGACCACAATACTATTGCACCTGGGACTGTTGGCTTATGGTGGGTCAGCGCGTAATCGGGGTTGATAGCATATGAACAACTGACCTGAAAGTGTGATGCGTATTCCTTGGTCACCACTGTGCTTGTTTACTGTAGCATTACCACGTGTTTACCATGACGGCCAAGTGCAATAATATCATAGTTGAGTAGCGCAGTGGATTGGGTAAGACGTTCGTGTTCATAACATCGGTGACCCAGTAAGCGATACTGCTGCGCCTGCAGGAGCAGCATGGTATGACGGCCAAATTACAATGTTTAAACGTCAAAGAACTAGTGATCCCAAGAGTTATGACTGGTAAGCATCATCATATGTGGCTATTCGACAAACTTTTATACAAGGCAAACGACGTTCATGGGGCTTTCTTTGTACTGTTATTTATACCTTTCAGTATCGTTGCAGCAATCAAACACAACTTCGCGAATGAAGAGGTGGTAAGATATAGAGCAATGAAGTGGGCTGATCTTCGATGAGTCTTTACTTGAGGATGACGGTGACGATAACAAGGCTGCTCTTCTCCAACCACATTCCTCGAACAACTTCATTGGTGTTAACGGGGCAGGGATGTAAAATCGAAGAATTGAGTTACGATGAAGTCTTCTGTGAAGCTGTAATACTGTTGCATACCATTTGCCCCTGTCCCTAACGGAGGGATATATGAAACGAGCTGTCGCCTTTTGAAGAAGTGGAAAGAAGGAAAAATCTGTGTTTCAGGACCGTCAGGAGGAACTTTAAGTTATTAAAACGCGGAGCAGGAAACACTGCAGTTTCTGTGTTCCCGATACCACCAAGTGGAGTAAGATACTGACAACCGCTGGACATATTTGGCCTCGACGTATTAAAGTCTGTTGTCGCAGGCACAACAACTCGGCATGACTTGTGAAACTATGTCTGTAATTATTTTTGTCATTTAAACACTGACCTACAGAATTATCCCTGATAAAGACAACACAAACTTAACCTACCCATTTATTACCCACAATATACAAGCCCTACGCAATCTGACTGCTATACAGTGACAATTTTACTTCGAATAATTAACACAAAAGAATGACCCTGAATTGCAAGAAATCCTAACAATAATAAAATTCCAAAAAATATGAAATTAAAGAAATATGAAACTATCTCCAACCCTGTCAATTGCCTAAAGTCATTTCAATCACGGATTTCATTTTTTAATAAGTCACTTACCTCACAGAAAATCTTCATACCGCCAGAGGTTCGAGTCCGCCCTCGGGCGTGACGTGTGTGTTGTTCTTAGCATAAGTTAATTTAAGTAGTGTGTAAGTCTAGGGACCGATGACCTCAGCAGTTTGGTCCTTTAGGCATTCACACACATTTGAACATCTGAAAATCTTCGTAACACGACCTATAGCAATTACAGTAAGCAGGAACTACAGCCAGCTAAATAAAAAGATTCTGACTACTATAGACTAACTACCAGGAGGCAAATGGTTAGCGAAAGAAAGATTTTGTTGTAGAGCAAACAAAGTATTTTGAAACTTTTACCTCATTCATATGACAACCAGTTCCAAAAATTATATAGTTGTCAATAATTCCACAATCCAAATAATACCAACAACATCCATTCTCATTTTACATTTCCTTGAGTCTCACTTTACAATGCGTGTCCTACCAACACAGAGTCTCCACTAAGAAAAAACATGTCCTTAACTTCTCTATCCACTCGCTAACAGCTAGTCCGTCCAACCACAGACTCTCTTGCCGAGGGCGCAGAGCTCTGTCAGCGATATTAACACAGTCTATAGCGCTGCCAACACACAAACAGGCTACTTACATTTGTTACTGGATTGGTTACACCAGTGACCTACCAGATCATTGGTAACGGATTTTGTTCACTGAAACTAGGCCAGAGATCCCCTCGCTTGAATATTTTGTGTAAAAATTTACAAATGCAGTGTAAATTGTGTCATTAAATAGTTACCATAGCGCTATTTAACTATTAATATCGATTTTGTGCGTATTTTGTTTAGATTGTAAGGCTGACACTGTTAAAATACATTTCCAGGAATTCCGCTGTTCTCCACCGTAATTGGAATGATTAAATTGTAAATCTAAAGTCATTAACTTGATTTCACAACAATTCTTAATTTGCTTAGGTTTATTAATGCAGAATACTAATACGAAAATATTGTTGAAATCATATTGGACGTATATGCGCGTGAGATTGACGTATTACGTATTTGTATTACAGCCCTTCTTCGCGGTATCCTGAGGGACATTGTGCCAAATTCTGTCCATTTGGTGCATTAGATCGTCAAAACCCCGAGCTGCTGGAGGGTGCAGCTCTTAATGCCCTAGACGTTCTCAATTGGGGAGATATCTGGCGACCTTGCTGGCCACGTTAGGGTTTGGTAAACACAACGCCAAGCGGTAGAAACTCTCGCCGTATTCGGGCGGGCATTTTATTGCTGAAATGTAAGCCCAGGATGGCTTGCCGTGACGGGCAACAAACCGGGTCGCAGAATATCGCAGACGTACCGCTGTGCTGTAAGGGTGCTGCGGATAACAAATGAATGAAATGACACCCCAGATCATCACTAATGGTGGTTGGGCCGTATGGAGGGTGACAGTGAGGTTGGTATCCCACCGCCGTCCTGGACGCCTCCAGAGACGTCTTCGGCCTGGAATCTCTTTGATTGGAGTAGAATTGACTTCAGTGATGAGCCTCACTTTGAACTGAGCCCCAATGACTAGTGATGGCTGCAGTTTCCGCTTGCATTTAGCTGTTCACAGTACTAGTATAGAAAGGCCATGTTGGCTAGTTTTACAAGTCCAGAGCAGTCAGTCATATAGATCGTTGCACCTGTAACTACTGAAAAGCCTGCTGCCTTTCTTCAGAAACCACATGTTTGTCTGACTTCTTCATCGACACCCCTCCGTTGTCGTCTCACCAGCAGTATGGCTATCTGTACCGTGGAGACACACAAGCCACCGCATCTTGGCAAGGTCCGTGGTTCATGGGGGAGAATAGGCTTTACGCCATCAAACAATATACAGGGTGGTCCATTGATCGTGACCGGGCCAAATATCTCACGAAATAAGCGTCAAACGAAAAAACTGCAAAGAACGAAACTTGTCTAGCTTGAAGGGGGAAACCAGATGGCGCTATGGTTGGCCCCCTAGGTGGCGCTGCCATAGGTCAAACGGGTGTCAACTGCATTTTTTAAATAGGAACCACCATTTTTATTACATATTCGTGTAGTACGTAAAGAATCATGAATGTTTTAGTTGGGCCACTTTTTTCGCTTTGTGATAGATGGCACTGTAATAGTCACAAACATGTGGCTCACGATTTTAGACGAACAGTTGGTAACAGGCAGGTTTTTTTAAATTAAAATACAGAACGTAGTACGTTTGAACATTTTACTTCGGTTGTTCCAATGTGATACATGTACCTCTGCGAACTTACCATTTCTGAGAACGCATGCTGTTACAGCGTGATTACATGTAAATACCACATTAATGCAATAAATGCTCAAAATTATGTCCGTCAGCCTCACTGCATTTGGCAATACATGTGACGACATTCCTCTCAAGAGCGAGTAGCTCACCTTTCGCAATGTTCGCACATGCATTGACAATGCGCTGATGCATGTTGTCAGGCGTTGTCGGTGGATCACGATAACAACTATCCTTCAACTTTCCCCACAGAAAGAAATCCGGGGATGTCAGATCCGGTGAACCTGCGGGCCATGGTATGACGCTTCGACGACCAATCCACCAGTCATGAAATATGCTATTCACTACCGCTTCAACCGCACGCGAACTAGGTGCTGGACATCCATCACGTTGGAAGTACATCGCCATTCTGTCATGCAGCGAAACATCTTGTAGTAACATCGGTAGAACATTACGTAGCAAATCAGCACACATTGCACCATTTCGATTACCATCGATAAAATGGGGGCCAATTATCCTTCCTCCCATAATGCCGCACCAGACATTAACCCGCCAAGGATGCTGATGTTCCACTTGTCGCAGCCATCGTGGATTTTCCGTTGCCCAATAGTGCATATTATGCCGGTTTACGTTACCGCTGTTGGTGAATGACGCTTCATCGCTAAATAGAACGCGTGCAAAAAATCGTCCCGCAGTTTCTCTTGTGCCCAGTGGCAGAACTGTACGCGACGTTCAAAGTCGTCACCATGCAATTCCTGGTGCATAGAAATATGGCACGGGTGCAATCCATGTTGATGTAGCATTCTCAACACCGACGTTGTGCGGATTAGCCGCGACAGCAGCTAAAACACCTACTTGGGCATCATCATTTGTAGCAGGTCGTGGTTGACGTTTCACATGTGGCTGAACACTTCCTGTTTCCTTAAATAACGTAACTATCCGGCGAACGGTCCGGACACTGGGATGATGTCGTCCAGGATACCCAGCAGCATACATAGCACACGCCCGTTGGGCATTTTGTTCACAATAGCCATACATCAACACGACATCGACCTTTCCCTGAATCGCTAAACGGTCCATTTTAACGCGGGTGATGTATCACGAAGCAAATACCGTCCGCACTGGCGGAATGTTACGTGATACCACGTATTTATACGTTTGTGACTATTACAGCGCCATCTATCAAAAAGCGAAAAAAGTGGTCCAACTAAAACATTAATATTTCTTTACGTACTACACGAATATTTAATAAAAATGGGGGTTCCTATTTTTTTAAAAACGCAGTTGATATTCGTTTGACCTATGGCAGCGCCATCTAGCGGGCCTACCATAGCGCCATCTGTTTTCCCCCTTCAAGGTAGACAAGTTTCGTTCTTTGTAGTTAGTTTTTTCGTTTGACGCTCATTTCGTGAGATATTTAGCCCGGTCACCATCAATGGACCACCCTGTATACTGCAACGTAACTGCCTATGAGCTCCACAGAAGGTGAAGGGTACTCTTCTTGCAGGGACTCTCTGACTCTCTCAGCACAGGCTTAGAGTACTGCGAGCAGTGGCAGGAACTCTTAGACCATGCAAAGCGCTTCCTGAGCGACACTGGTCGGCATACAGAGCTAGGCGTTCTATGCATTGACACATCTGTATTCGAAGATACTCGTTCAAGACATGGCGGTCAGTCGTCGCCGTCGCATGCATGGAGGAAAAAAAATTGCGTAACCGTTAAGGACGGCGTACATTTCCAAAACCGATACAAACGAAACCATTGAGATACTCGTATGTGCGTCCAGCGAAGTCTTCCACAAATTCGGTGTCTGGGTGACTGCATTGTACCAGGGCATCCCTATCACAGATCTTTAGTGGTTGTCAAATAACTTCTGTTCCTCACCACATCAGAACAGGTGTTATGTCATTTCCTAGGGTAAAGGGGTACTCATCGGCAAAGCAGCCGGTGCTCCATTGATCTGCAGTCTAGTGCATACGAGTATGCTGACGTGCCAGCTAGAATCTCAGTACCGACCTGTGTGCACTATAACATTAAGCGCAGGATGTAGGATTAAAGATCAACCAGTCCAGAACCCAAGTAGTATAGTTTGGTCTTTTAGACTCTTAGCCGGAATTATCGGGAATTCCTATCACCTTTAACCCTAAATGGAACAGATAGCAACCTGTCTCCTTCAGCAAAGAGCTTAGGAGTAATAATAGATAAAAATCTAAATCGGGCTGGGAACATAACTGCAGTATGTAAGAAGGTATCAGCATCTCTCCATGCCCTACAAAAATATAAAGAGCTGTTCCGTTTTTGTCTGAAAAATAAACTTGTACACACTTAAATTTCCAATTATTGTTTACAGCGATGTTATTCGCCAAAGCCTTTCTCAGCAAAGGTAAAAAAAAAATGGTTCAAATGGCTCTGAGCACTATGGGACTCAACTGCTGTGGTCATAAGTCCCCTAGAACTTAGAACTACTTATACCTAACTAACCTAAGGACAGCACACAACACCCAGCCATCACGAGGTAGAGAAAATCCCTGACCCCGCCGGGAATCGAACCCGGGAACCCGGGCGTGGGAAGCGAGAACGCTACCGCACGACCACGAGATGGGGGCAGCAAAGGTCACGGCGCCTGGAATTGGTTATGAATGCCTGTGTTCGTTCGAATCTTTGATCATATGTGACCATCATACGCACAACTATCCTGGCTACGCGCAGAGAAGCGCAGAGATTTCCATACACTACATCTTCTGTACTATGTTATCAATGAACACTTCCCCTCATATGTCTCCTCGATCTTAACCCACTTGTCTGAACAGCACTGCCAGCCGGCGGTGCCGAGCGGTTCTGGGCGCTACAGTCTGGAACCGCGCGACCGCTACGGTCGCAGGTTCGAATCCTGCCTCGGGCATGGATGTGTGTGATGTCCTTAGGTTAGTTAGGTTTAAGTAGTTTTAAGTTCTATGGGACTGATGACCTCAGATGTTAAGTCCCATAGCGCTCAGAGCCATTTTTTTGAACAGCACCGCAGAAACACCCGTTCCCACTCCATCGTTCAGCCACTTTCTCGAAGTCCTTCTCAGTAGCGGGATCCGACTCTGGAATAACCTCCCGCAGTTCGTTAGAGCACTGAATAACATTTCCAGCTTTAGAAGGCAATTACTGACATATCTGCTAAAGCAACAATAATGATGACCGTTGTCCCCGTACACACTCGTTGCCCTTGTACATTTTTCTTTCCAACCACATCTCCCTCTTTTCCCAGTATCCTTAGCTGGTGCAGTCTCCTTAAATCTCCTTTTCCAAAATCACTATATCGGAAAACATCTATTTTGTACATCTGTGAATTCTTTTTACGTCTGCCACTGTCATTACTTTTATTATTGTCATTATTGCTATCATTACTATTGTCACTATAAGCAGCAGGAGCTGCAGTAGTACAAATGTTGCCAGTATTAATTTTATTAGTTCATAGTCAGTATTATTTCTCGTATTGTCCGCCCCCGGTAGCTGAGTGGTTTCAGTTCGCCGGCGGACGGTGTAGAGGTAGGACGTAGTGTGGTGTGCGCTGCGCCGTCTGTGCTTCCGCGTGGTAAGTCTCGCGCTTGCTGCGGCTTAAAACTCTGTTTATAGAACGCTTCGAGAAGTAATGAGTAGCATGCAGTGATGGCTCAACCAAGTCGAAAAGATACGTTGAAACTTACCTTTGATCCTCGATATGCCAGACCCAAGTCGTTTGAAGTAGAAAATTGGTTAGAAGAAGATGTGAAGCTCTCCTTTAATGATGTAATTGGGATCCACCTGTCGATTGTAGCTTGTGTCGAGTTTGTTAAAATGCGTAATTCCGAGTTGTGCGAGAAAATATTTGAGTCTTCCCGAGGTGTCATGAAATTTAAGACTCAGATGGAAACGTTGGTGAAGTCACCGTTGCACATGCTGGTTTTGGCATTCGCACAATTCGAATCTTCGAGTTGCCTTTTGAGATTACAACAGACCAAATTAATACGATAATTTCACCCTTCGGGAAAGTGCTCAGCAACTTTGCCGAGAAATGGTCAAGCGAGCATAAATTCCCAGTACTAAATGGCGTACGGCAGCTTCGAGTAGAGTTACAAAAGCACATCCCGTCGTACATCAATGTCTGCGGTTATAGAGGGATTGTAATTTATGACGACCAACCGCGAACCTGTGCCGCCTGTAACAAGCCTGGGCACGTTCGCGCAGGATGTATACAGCGGCGCGTTGCACAGCTGCCGGCTGGCGAGGCCGCCAGGCCACCTGCGATGACAACACTGCCGTGGCACGCGAACGGCCGACTGCTTCCTCAGCCCCTGAACCGTGTGCAAATACAAATTCTCCAGACACTGAAATTCCCATGGACGTCAGTGCCGTCATAGCTGACGACCTACAAGAGTCCCGCCAATCTACGAAAACAGTTCAAGTTCCACCGAAACAGGCACCTGCAGCTGTAAAGGCAGCAGATCCGCCGGAAGTTCAAGACCGACACACCTTGCAGGAAAGCGACACTAACTTAGATACTGAAGAAAGTCCGTCGAGAGGCAATTCTCCAAAGAAAAATAAGAAACGCCGGCTGGCGCGCGAAGGTGCAGAGGAGACAGCTCCCACACTCCGACAAAAAGCGAAGGAAATAGGTAGTACCTTAAGCCAACAGATCTACAGCAACACGAAAGCGACACCAGTTTCTGAGGAGCGTTCCCCTTCTGCGCTGGAAAAACGAGACGTCCAAGGAAAGCCAACAAAGAAGGCATCCACCCACCCCCCAGAAACGAGTCACTCTCATGAAGCTTCACTCGTCCCACCCACGACGACAACCTCAACCAGCTGGGCAGACGAAAGTGACCACAACAATGCCGACGAAGAAATGACAGAAGTTTCAGAAACTAAGACAGACTGTAAGCTAGCCCCACAGGTGGCTGATTTCTTCAACGAAGACGTCTCTGTGAACGAACATTCTAAAGAACAAGGACACACCACTGAAACATTTGCTACCGGCGAATATTATTAAAATGAGTTTTAAAGCTGACGCTTGCGAGACAAAACGAAATAATGTTTTTTAAAGTTTGATCAAGTAGAACGAAGAATGTCTGACATACAAGCATACAAAATTGCGACAGTAAACCTTAATAAGATTCATAGTTCCTTTAAACTACAGAACTTAAAAGATTTTATATATGCTTCTGACAGTGACATTATACTTTCACAAGAAGTGACAGACATTGAGCTTGGTAACGTAGCTCCTGCTGACGTCAGTGCACCTCTAAATGTCCAACACATACCCAACGGACTAAACCACTTGAAATACTTTTTCGTAGAATACAGCTACATACAGGCAAGGATACTCGAAAAAGACGTCATGGAAGTAAAAGAACTTTACAACAACTTGATGAAAGACAAACCCAGAAACAACGTAGAACAAAAGTATCCTTGTTATAACTGGGAAACAATATGGAAAAATATTCACTGCCGGAACCTGCCAACGTATGTCAAATCAACCTGGTACTTTGCTGTAAACAGAAAAATTACGACGAACTCTAAACTTCACTCTATTCAATTGGCCGAGTCACCGCTGTGTACATTATGTAATATACCAGATACCGAAGAGCATAGATTGCTGTGTGACAGGGTAAAAGAAATATAGCTCTACATAAGACAAAAGATAGCGAGCGTCAGCAGAACCACGCCCAATGCCGTTACGACAGCTGAATTTTTAAACCCTGGCGGTATTCCTTACCCTAAAACAAAACGAAACGCAATTAACTGATTGAAAGGCCAAACGATGCATTACATCCTAACAAAAGAATCAAGCAATAGGGAGGACTTCTGGGTATACCTTACAACTGAGCACCACAAGTTGATGTGTACTAAAAATACCAAGAAAATTACGCAAATTTTTTAACTAAAACAATACTGTAACCAATAAAAATGCGTAATGTACATTACACATCCAAACATTTCGTATATTAGACGAATGATTTCTGGTTAAAGTTTGTACTTCACGTGGCAGGAGGAGGATTTCCAACAGAAAGTAATCCGAGAAGATCATCAGTATAGACCAGTTAAGCCTATGTGAATCTATTACTTTGTTTTGCGGGAAGCACAGTGATGAAACTGGTATATACCCTTTATTTAGTTTCTGTCTTTCTTTCCTTTTCTTTTCACAGGAAGACTCATATGTTAATTATGTGTAAAATCAAGCAGAACAAGCCTACTTTACTTCATTACCTTCTGAAGAAGAAAATTTTACTTATCAGCAATAATGAGTTTACTTCTTTCCGTTTTTCCACGCACGAAGAACGAAATTTATAGATGTAGTTACATTTACATAACAATTCTGTGACTGCCTTCTCAATGGAATTTACATTTATTTTTATTCAAGCCACGTTGCAAACAAAGGCAGCAGAAGGGGCATACTTCGTTTGTCGTTCAGAAGAAGCGTGTTTCCACATCATCAAGTTACATTCATTCTTTAAAGGCGGAGAAGCCGGGCCGAGAAGGCAACACTTGGCGAGCGTAAAGGACAGGTTGAAGGGGAGGAAGGAGACCCCCCCCCCCCCCAAAAAAAAAGTAGTGCACTGTGGACGAAGCGTCGCGGGTTCGAATACATTCCCTGCTACATTTTTTAAACGCAATTCTGCTGTCTGCTGAGGTTGTCGGTCTGGTGGGGCTTTGAACATGGTTCCCTTCACTTCTCAGCACAGAGTGGTTGCGTGTGGAGGGAAGGGGGGGGGGGGGGCGGCTGCTGCGTCGTTTTATTCTTTTCGGGTTTGATGCACGGCCGGGCAGTGGATGCATCTCGAAACTTTTGTGTTATGTATGGGGAGAGCGCATCGTACATTAAAAAAAAAGTGGTCAGCGCGACAGACTGTCAATCCTAAGGGCCCGGGTTCGATTCCCGGCTGGGTCGGAGATTTTCTCCGTTCAGGGACTGGGTGCTGTGTTGTCCTAATCATCATCATTTCATCCCTATCGACGCATAAGTCGCCGAAGTGGCGTCAAATCGAAAGACTTGCACCCGGCGAACGGTCTACCCGACGGGAGGCCCTAGTCACACAACATTTAGTTTTTTTATTTCTCGTGCTGTCACTACAGACACTCAAATGATTTAATACTGTTTGTCTTACTGAAATAGTTGTTTCTTAGGTAGCTATGATGTAAAAAGGATACTGTACCGTATGTGTGAAACACTGGTCCGATGTAAGAGAGGGCGTGGTCCCCTAATCAGATCGGGTTAAGTAAATAAATAAAACACACACTCACGCCAAGGGACACCACAAAGCTGCGTCCTCCGCTTCGCAACGCAGCGATGCTGGTTCTTTACAGCATGCTAACTGGTGAGATGGAAGCGTGGTTGAAATGTGTCGTGATAAAGCAAGCGTTATAATTTGTATTACATAAATAACAGAATCCAGAAATATATGTTCTTTTTTCTATATACGGCTGAATTGATAACTTTAGGAGGACACTGAGCGGAACAGTTAAAGAAAGAAAAAAGAAAAATACTGGGCGATAAAAGAAGTGGTGGAAGATAGATCCAAATACCTAGGGAAGAACTGTACCACAGACTGAGAATCACTATCAGAAGAAATCAGACTGCAAAGGCAACATTTGCAGTGCTTGTGATCAGAGTGAACATGGACGGAAGGACGAAAAGTGTTTTTATTTATTTATTTATTTACACGTCAAGTTCCGTAGGACCAAATTGAGGAGCAAATCTCCAAGGTCATGGAACGTGTCAGTACATGAAAATACAACATAAAAGTAATGACAGATAAAGTAAAATGTTTATGAACCCGAAAAAATCAAGCCATAAGTTTAAGTAAACGTAATAAACAATACAACAAGAATTAGCTTAATTTTTCAAGGAACTCCTCGGCAGAATAGAAGGAGCGACCCACGAGGAAAGTCTTCAGTTTCGATTTGAAAGTGCTTGGATTACTGCTAAGGTTTGTGTGCAAGACAATGGCAGAAGAGGAAAGTCAGGAATCAAGAGAGTTGTTGAACTCAGGGAGGACTGGTTGGAGATGGGAATCAAAGCGGAGGAGAAAAAAAATACTGAACTACACAACGGTCGACATTCCAGAGAGAAATGGAGGAGAGAAATACAAGAAAAGGAGCAGACAACAGAAGAACGCGAAAGAAGAATGGAGAGACTGAAGAAGTTCTGAGACGAGAGGAGAAAAATGATGACTAACTGAAACCCTCAGCTGCTGACAGGTGTCGTTGATATACCTCAGCGTGTTCGGTGAGAGGGTTAGCTACCCTCTGTAATAAAAAAAAGCTGAGTTAATCGATCAACAACGAACTTTAACGGATGTCTTACGACGTCTGCCCCGAGCAGATGCAACGAACAAAAAGCGAACAAAAATGAGATTTAAAAAAAAAAGAAAGAAAAAGATGGATAGAGCGTCTGCCATGTAAGCAGGAGATCCCGGGTTCGAGTCCCGGTCGGGGCACACATTTTCAGCTGTCCACATCGAGGTATATCAACAACACCTGTCGGCAGCTGAGAGTTTCAGTTAGTCATCATTTATTCCGATTATAATTGTGTTAAGGGGATATCTATCAACTTCGAAAGAAACAATAAGTTTACTTTTACCTATCACCGTTTATTTATATCCTCATCGCGTTTCAAAGGTTTAAACTGCGTCATCAGGTGGATTTATGTGTATTAATGGGACATGTGTGTGTTGTGTTACGACTTCGGTTTAACCTGTAGCACTGTATAGAGGAGAAACTAAACACTATTTCAGGACATGATTTGGGGAGGTTTTTGACTAAAAACAAAACGTAAATATACATGTTAAAATAAAATAACTTAAATAGAACACTTCCATTGCTCACAGGCGTCATTCTAAAAAAAAATGGTTCAAATGGCTCTGAGCACTATGGGACTCAACTGCTGAGGTCATTAGTCCCCTAGAACTTAGAACTAGTTAAACCTAACTAACCTAAGGACATCACAAACATCCATGCCCGAGGCAGGATTCGAACCTGCGACCGTAGCGGTCTTGCGGTTCCAGACTGCAGCGCCTTTAACCGCACGGCCACTTCGGCCGGCCGGCGTCATTCTCTTTTGTAATACATCACATATGAACTGTCATATTTCGTAACCAAAGAAAGCATCTGGAACTACCAGATGCAAAGAACATGTAGCAAAAACAGAAACATTATTTCGAAGTACGAAGAACATATAGCAAAAAAAAAACTATTATTTCAGAGTAAGTTTTCAAGCGTTGTTGAGATTCTTGGTTGAGCTAACGAAAATATACGTCAGAGTAAATATTTCGGGTGACATACAAATCCTTTTCTGTTAAATTTATGTAGTTTAACTTTCGTACTCATTTATGTAGTCAGGTGACAGGTTGCAAACGTCAAGTGGAATAATTATGTTGCAAACAGTGGTAAAATTATACACAAATAGCAATTTTGTCTAAGATTCAGAGATAGAAGATGAAAGGATTACGAGAAAGAGAGCTAAGTTTGGGATATTCTAAAGTTGTGAGTTTGTTTAACATACATCTGTTATGTTAACGATGTAAATGCCCAAGTAATACACGGATACCGAGTTTGAAGAGCTGCAGAAAGATATACTCTTAATAATATAAATAGAGGTAAGTGATATCAGGCTGACATGGAATACAAACTGTTGGTTTTATTTGGGTGGATTTATTGAATTTTGTGAGTTAGGTAAGTTATTTTTCATGTCAAAAATATAAAGGAAAAATGCAGTTAACTTACTTCATGAAAATTATGAAGGGGAGAATGGAGTCGCAGAGAGAGAGAAAGAGAGACGGAGAGAGAGATTCAGATACACAGTGTGAAAAGAGTGGTTAAAGGAGAGCAACGATTTTCAGAGCAAGGGGTTATTAAGATTATAACTTTGGAAATTTTTCGTAAGGTTCTATGGAACCAAACTGCTGAGGTCATCGGTCCCTAGGATTACGCACTACTGAAACTAACTTACGCTAAGGACAACGCACACACCCATGCGGAGGGAGGACTCGAACCTCCGACGGGCGGACGCGCGAACCGTGACAAAACGCCCTAAACCACGCGTCTACCCATACACGGCCTAACATTATAACTGTTACATGTTATAACTAGGCAAAGTTCGGAGTAATACATTGGTTATATTTCAGAAGTATGCAGATAGACGTTTTTTATTTTAGTAATTGATATACATGTAGTTCCAAGCAGACAGGGGTACAAGCTGTTGGTTTGTTGGTGTATTTGTAAATGAGACCGTTCCCTTGTTCGTTTGGGAAATGTCATGGTAACATAGCTAATTATTTACGGTAAATATGAATCTAACGACTTCACTGAATAGTATAATTAAACTAAGACTGAATGCAAAAAACAGCTTCTACTTGTTTCAGAATAAAACGCTTCTTGCAAAGTTTATAAAGCTGCTGGAAACTGCTAGCGACGGCTTATTTTGGTAGCGATAAAGGTGTCAGAAATGGACGCAGTCAGCCGTGCACTGACTACCCTACATCAGATCTAACTTACAGTATAAGATTTTACCCCTGTGGTAATGGTCTGAAAAAAAAGGATTAATCTCGAACACTGCTGTGGATAAGAGCATCAACGGCTTTCATACGTATTGCTTTCTGCTCAGTAACGAATTTGGGTGGCCCAAGCCGAAAACAGATCTTCCGCTTATCCTTCCATGTAACTATAGCTTTCGCGCTGTCCGCTCCAACGGTAATTCGTCCAACATCGCATCGGTCTAAGCGACAGTTGCTTGTGCTCGCTGTTACCTGTTGCTATTGTTGTTGACGGCTGACTTGAACCTGTCACAGCGACAACGGTTTCCTCACTGCCCTGAACATGTCTGAAGGAGTCGTCAACACATTTTCTGAACACGGTTTCTGTTCCGTACACTTGCAGCAACATGGGTTGCGTTGTCGACGCATTTTGTAGAATTGCGTCACAGAACTTGATGTTTGTAAAAGTGACTTGCATTTTATAAAAATCATGTGGCGCTGTGATTAGCTATTGGACTTGTAGTTCAAATTCTCGTTCAACCATCCAGATTTAGATCCGACATTTTGCCAACAATGGAAGACTGCTACATGACATATACGAGGGGTATTCAGTAAGTAATGCCACACTTCCTTTTCTCGGACAATTTCGGTTGAAAAAATGCAGATATTGTGGAATATTCCCGCTTCAGCCACTGTAGTTTCATGAAGTAGTGGCGCTACACATAGCCTTCAAAATGGTGTCTGTAATGGAGGTGCGTGTCAAACAGAAATATGCTACTGAGTTTCTTTTGGCAGAAAACCAGGGCATCGCAGATATTCATAGGCACTCGTAGACTGTCTACGGAGACAGTGCATGGTGAGTCGCTGGGCGAGGGGTGTGTCAACAAGGTCGCGCAAACCTGCCCTACATTCCATACGCCGGCCGGCCGTACACAGCTATGATTGCTGCTGTGTCGGAACGTGCGGACACTCTCATTCGAGACGATCAACGGATCACAATCAAACACCTCGCTGCTAAACTGGACGTCTCTCTTGGTAGTGCTGACACACTCGTCCACCAGGAGACCATAAAGAGCAACGAAGGGCCATCTGTGCGGAATCGCTTGCAAGTTACGAGGCTGATCGTGACAATTTTTTGCCGAAGATCTTCACAGGCAATGAAAATGGACTCATCACTTAGAACCGGAAACAAAACGGCAATCTGTGTAATGGTGCCACAGCACTCTTTCGAAGAAAAAGTTGAGTAGCACCCTCAGCCGGTAAAGTCATGGCGACGGTCTTCTGGGACTATAAAGACGTTATTCTGTTTGATGTCCTCGCTCATGGTGCAACGATCAACTTGGAAGTCTTGTGCTAGGTAAAGTCGTGGCGACGGCCTTCTGGGACTATAAAGACGTTATTCTGTTTGATGTCCTCGCTCATGGTGCAAGGATCAACTTGGAAGTCTTGTGCTAGGTAAAGTCGTGGCGACGGCCTTCTGGGACTATAAAGACGTTATTCTGTTTGATGTCCTCGCTCATGGTGCAACGATCAACTTGGAAGTCTTGTGCTACCCACAGGAAATGGAGGAAATGACTTCAGAGTGTTTGTCCTCACAAAAATGCATACGAACTTCTCTTTCTCCATGTCAACAGGGGGCCTCACATAAGTCTGCACACCGAGAGGAGCTCACAGAACTTCATTGAACTGTTCTTCCTCATCCACCCTACAGTACGTATCTCCCACCATTCGACTGTCCGCCCCTGGTAGCTGAGTGCTCAGCGCGACGGAATGTCGTACCTAACGGCCCGGGTTCGATTCCCGGCTGACTCGAAGATTTTCTCCGGTCAGGGGCTGGGTATTGTGTTGTCTTAGTTTCTAGCTGTAACGTACTCTAATCTCTTCTAGTTAAGTTAGTTTTCAGGATGGTAGATGTTAAAGGCGTGGTGAGCGACGGCCAGCGTCTTGAGGGTCATTCCAAGACCCGGGCCGCCGCCCACAACCAGGTGACGGGCAATATTATACCTATCCCTTCTCTATTCAGTTCTCTCACTTCCTTCATTCTAAATATTTAATTTCGTTTTGTATATTAATACCTTACTTGATTTTGTATTGGTTATAAGTATTTCTAATGCTGCACAAAAAA
Source organism: Schistocerca serialis cubense (assembly GCF_023864345.2). Taxonomy (NCBI): domain Eukaryota; kingdom Metazoa; phylum Arthropoda; class Insecta; order Orthoptera; family Acrididae; genus Schistocerca; species Schistocerca serialis. Next base: position 704,838,899 of record NC_064638.1, read on the forward strand.
ATATATATATCAAATGGACCTAAACAAATAGAGCCTGCCTCCACGTGGCGGGACACGGGCAACGGTGTGAGTGGGGACGGGAGCCGGGGTGGTCTTACTTTGTCACTCCGGACCCCGGACCCAGTCACAGCGGCTAAGTGGCAACATACGACTCACCATAAGAAATTAGACGGTGGGTCATAAAATATAAGCAGCTAGTGAAAAAAAAGTGTCATCATAATCATTTCATCCCCATCAACACTCCAGTTTCCAGAGTGGCGTCAACTCGAAAGACTTGCACCGGGCGAACGGTCTACCCGATGAGAGGCCCTAACCACGCGGCATTTCCACTTTTACCATTCGACTTCTAGTTGTTTGGCCCAATGAAGAATGAAATACATGGATGATGGGGAGGTTACTGATGCAGCAACACGTTTGCCCCGACGTCGACTAGTAGAGTGGTACCATGCGGGCATACGGGCCCTCGCCGTAAGGTGGCGTAAGGCCGTCACATTGAACCGAGATTATGTCGAAAAGCAGAGTTATGTAGCCAAAAGAGCGGAGAATAAGGTGTACTGGAATCTTAAATAAAACCAACCTACTTTCAGAAAGAAAGTGTTGCATTACTTATTGAACGCTCCTCGTACGGCACAGTGGGCAGAAATGGGTTAAATCGATTAGCGAGTGTCGGGATGGTTCTTTTGATGGGGCACTGTTGATTTCCTTCTCTATCCTTCCTCCAATCGGAGCTTGCGCGTTATCTGTAATAATCTCGTCGTGTTCGAGATGTTAAACCCTTGTCTTCTTTGCTTTTCGTTTTCAATCGGTCTCTTCGTTACTGAGCGATCGCAGACAGCAAACGGTAGAAGGTAGGTATGCCAGCTCTGTAAATAAGCATTAAAGATTGAAGTATTACATCGGATATGTTTGGGCAACGATTAGGGCGTAGTGCGTGCTTGTATTTGTTTCATGAGAGCTGGTGGGTTCTGATTAAAAGTGACCATCGGAATTACAGCCCTTTCTCCCTTGCAGCCATATTCACTTGTACTATAACATCCACAGTGTAAAGCCCAGTCGGTCTAGGAAAATTCATCAGTCGCCAAACACTAAAAAAAAAAGTTTCCTTTTGTTTCAAAAATTGTATTGTTTGGAGTCACATATTGCATACATTGGTTAGTAAGCTTCCTTAAGAGATGGATGTATGCTATTTATTGAGTCACACGCATTACTGAGCTGTATAATTTATTTACCATATATTCGAAGAAATGAGTCAGTTATAATTATGTTTTCTAGTAATTCAGTTTAACGTCTTTCTGTGATACTTGGACGCATTATTACTGGTACTTAAACGTGTAATAAATACGCGCCAGTTAACAAATAACATTAATTCAAGCTGAAGATGGTTATGGCTAGTTATTTTCAGCTACAAACAAGTTAAGGCCAGCCAAGTGTTGGGAAGCATCATATAATAATCTACAAAAGAGTGCGATCATCGTTTAGCTGTAAGCAGAGACAGGATTCATCTGGAAAGACCAGGAGTTATACCGCTCCCATGCCCACTGATGTGGTTGGGGGCAACACTATCAGAATGCCTGTCTGTGCTGCTGCAACGCTGACCGTTGTACTCGCAGTCCATGTTGCCTCAAAAGGAAGGAAGGAGGATTATGATTTAACAACCCGTCGACATAAAGATGACAGCACAAGGTTGGAATTTTTCAAGGATGGCGAAGGAAATCGGCCGTGCCATTTCAAAGGAACCATCCTGCTATCTGTCCGGAGCTATTTAGGGAAATCACGGAAAACGTAAACCTGGATGGCCGAACGCGTATTTGTGCCGTCGCCTTCCCGAATACGAGTCCAGTGTGCTAACCACTGCGCCACTACATTCGGTGTGTTGCTGCAGACGTTGTCGCAAAGTCTGTGCGGATACTTGTCTTACTGCAAAGAAGCCCATTTGCTGTTTGCTGAGTGAAGGTACGTGACATGCACATGCGATCCTACACGGCCAGCGAACAATACGTCTGCCCTCTCGAATGCTAATCGCGTAGCGCCGTTGAGATCATGAATGTGTTGACTACGGCTCGCCTGTACCTATCGATTTCATAATAGCATTATAGTCGTGGGTTTCCGACCAAAGTGAACAACAATGTCTGGTAAGTACACACCTCAGTTTCGATAGTCCACGATTCTGCCACTGTCGGATTCCGACACTTGCTTGTGAACGTTTCTGCTTCTTACGCGAGGCATAACATGATCGTTTCAGAGACGACCGGCATTGAAATGCGATTTGTGCTGTTGCATTTAAATGATCATCATTTGCGTATCCAGTAATGTTGTAAGTTTCGCGCTAGTGTAATATTTGTTGCATGCCTTGAATTATAGTTGCCAGTGGTGTATTTATACACCCTTACACTTGGAGGACTTTTCTGTCGAAACATCAAACAGACATGTATACGCTGTTCCCTTTTCCTGGTAATAAAGACATGTAAAAAGTAAATTCGAATATCGGCAGTGACGCTTGGTTTTAATATGAGTGAGGTGTGTCGAAAAAAAGTAAAAAATAGACGTAGCTTAGAGCACATTATTTTTATTTAAGATGTATTTGATAACATTATGAGTGGAACACAACAAAAGTATATTCGTTTGGAAATAAATTACTATTGCGCTGTGAATTTAAAATTTGTGGCACGTCGTTCATCCTACCAGCCCAGCCAACCACGGCCCATGGCTGCGTTGCCATGGTGCTAGTCTGGCCAGAGGATGTGGTCAGTGGCGTTTGAGCCGCAGCTAGCGCTGCTCCGATGTGAGCAAGACACAGTAAGGCAGTCACCTGCTCCACTTTGGAAACATCTGCCGGAGGTCACCACACTGGCAACAGTAGTGTAGCCGGGAAGCCTGTGGCGTGTCGCCCGCTGTCAAGTCTTGGTACCATGGCCGAGGTTGGTGGTAGAAGCGGGCTGGTCCAACAGATGTGAGCAGCGGAGCTGGAGACGTTTCAGGGGCAACTTCAGCCTCCACGAGGAGCTGTGGTGCTGGCGGGTGACGTGTCTGCACGGCTGGTACAGGGCAATGGTTCGATTCGTTAAGATGGGGCGTGACATGCTGTTGGAGGGAGAGTGGGTCGATTGGTGGCCATCAGCCAAAGAAGTCAGCTGGGACCTGGCGTGGCGTGGAGTTGGGCCGCATACACTGAATCGTAAACAGGCAGAATACGACGCTGCGGTCGGCAACGTCTGTATAAGACGACAAGTGACTAGTGCAGTTGTTAGATCGGTTACTGCAGCTACAATGCCAGGATATCAAGATTTAAGTGAGTATGAACCTGGTGTTATAGTCGGCGCACGAGCGAAGGGATAGAGCATCTCCAAGGTAGCGATGAAGCGGCGTTTTTCTCGTACGACCATTTCACGAGTGTACCTTGAATATCAGGAATCCGGCGAAACATCAAATCTCCGACATCGCTGCAGCCGGAGAAAGATCCTGCAAGAACGGGACCAACGAAGTTTGAAGAGAATTCCGAAAATTGCTGTAGATTTCAGTGCTGGGCCATCAACGAGTGTCAGCGCGCGAACCATTCAACGAAACATTATCAATATGGGCTTTTGGAGCCATAGGCCCACTCGTGTACTCTTGGTGCACGACACAAAACTTTACGCCTCGTCTGAGCCCGTCAACAACGACATTGGTCTGTTTATGACTGGAAACATGTTGCCTGCCTGGACGAATCTCGTTTCAGATTGCATCGAGCGGATGGACGTGGTACGAGATCGAGACAACCTCATGAATCCGTGGATCTTGCATGTCAGCAGTGGACGCTCTGTAATGGTGTGAGGCGTCTGCAGTTGGAGTGATATGGGACCCCTGATACGTCTAGATACGACACCGACAGGTGACACGTACGTAAGAACCCTGTCTGATGAGCTGCATCCATTCATGTCCATTGTGCATTCCGAAGGAATTGGGCAATTCCAGCAGAATTGCTATAGATTGGCTCCAGGAACACTCTTCTGAGTTAAACACTTCCCGTGGCCACTAAACTCTCCGGACATGAACATTATTGAGCATATCTGGGATGCCTTCCAACGTGCTGTTCAGAAGAGATCTCCACCCCCTCTTACTCTTACGGATTTATGAACAGCCCTGCAGGATTCATGGCGTCAATTCCCTCTAGTTCTACTTCAGACATTAGTTGAGTCCATGCCACCTTTTGTTGCAGCACTTATACGTGCTCGCTGGTGCCCTATACGATATTAGGCAGGTGTACCAGTTTCTTTGGCTCTTCAGTGTATAAATAACCAACGGTCGACGCGGGGTGTGATCGAACGGTTGTGGACACCACAGACCAGGAAGGCGGTCGGTTTCCTTCCCGAGTCTCGAGAGAGGACGGCGACTCCAACAACAGACACAAATGAGTGTGTTTGGGTACTACAGTGGAGTTTGGGCACTACGAATGTGCTTTAGTGGCGTTCAGTGATTCTCTATCAGTTGACGTGATCAAGTTCAGCATTCTGAGCACCAAGTACAGTGTATAGTGAAGAGAGAGAGTATATGCGCTTTGAGCGCAACGATTCATTACTATCATACATTGTATTGAAGGGCCGTTGCCACAATATAGTGTATCTGTAAGCTGTTTCCTTAAAAGCTGCTGGCCACTGTTAACGTTTCTTGAAACGAGAATTCTGTGAGTTATTTATCTTATTACGCTGGGGAGTATAGTCAATATTGTATATACATTTAAGTGCAAGACATTTTGTAATTACTGTTTTTCATCGCTTAACCAGATTTGTAGCAGTGTCAACTATAGTAGTAGTAGTAGTAATAATAGTAGCAATAATGAGATGCTAGTGGATGTACTCGCTAGCGAAGTCAGAGATAGATATGATTAATTTGATATATAATATGAAGAGGACGCCAGACCGTAAATGTGGCGGTTCATTTCCGTCACCTGTGCCTGCGGTCTGAATTCCCGTTCAGCGTGTCCAGCGCGGCGCGCGCGCGATGCTGGAGTAACGTGGCGACTGCTCAAGTACTGCGAGGGCGTTTCCCGGACTGGACGAGCACCACTGCACTTCTGTCGGCAGAAGTGTTTTTCCTGTGGATCGATCAACTTCGCCGTATCGCTCGAACGAGAACGACGATGGGGCCACTCCTGGCTATGCGTCGGATTCCTATGGCAGCTGGGCCCGTGTGTTAAGCGCACAGGGTACTTGTCATTGAGAAGCTACTGCATCGTGTATCGAGAGAAGGTTGTTCTTTCATGGCTTGGAAACAGTTTCACCGTAACATTCTGACTTACGGGCATAGTGTTGAGTCAGAAGGTCAATGTATTACCTCCCATGTTTTGTGATTTACGAGCAAGTGAAGTTAGAAAATTCTGTAAGCCAACTGGTGAAGCCGGTGTTAGTGGCTGATATTTAATGCTCAGCTTAAGAAAGCTTTATTTGTTCATTAAAGCGTCTCGTGTTTTCTCATTTAAAGGCATCTTTCATTTCTTGTATGTTTTCTGTTATACTGCCCAATTGTAATATCTATGGACCAAGATTGCGAACACTTTGATCTGTAATTTTTCTCTCGTTTGCCTGCCCTCTATGTGCCACTAGGGCCTGTATGTAATATTAGGTAGGGGTCTTTAAATTATCTGTGATGTTCTGGTGGCCTACTTGCTCCAGAACTAGAGCTGGGCAACTGAGTTATCATTATTGTTTAATATTCTGTTATAACATTTTGTGGAAGTATTTATTTTTTTAATAAATGTTTTGGTAAAATAAGCCCAAACCCTCTTCACTCAAAGCCTACACTACATGACACAAAGCTAGTTCTTATTTATTGGTCTCTTAAATCAGAAAGGCCAAGGATGCTCACTTTCAGAAATTGACTTTGTGTCTTGCAGAGAGATGAATGACTAATTGAGGATTTTCAGTATATAAAAAAAAATACGGAAAAGAAAAGTAAGCTTTGAGTTAGTCAGTTTCCAAGATCACTTAAATCGGTAAATCGGTGACTGCACCATTTCTCGATAGACGTAAGTACGAGTGTTTCATATCGAGATTTATAGTGGTTGGTGTGAATGTGTGGCTGCATCATTAGTCAGACCAGTGCAAAACGTAACAAGTGTACATTTTACAAGGTAGCTTAAGAGACGACAAGTCACTCTCTCACTTATTTTCATATTCAGTATTATTCTTTCAGCAGGAACAGGGGTGCAAAAGAGAAAGTAGGTCGCCCGGGCGGGGCGTTTCTACAGTGTCGCAGTGTCGTAAACCCCCATTGTGCATAGAGCTGGCGTCCATAAGAATCTGTAGTGCTCATCTTCGTCTTGGACGGACGCTAAAGATGGATGTCTTACGTGGTGTCGTCCCTCTGCCTAATGAGTGTTTTGGGAAGCCTCAGGCCTAAGTAAGAATTTTAGGATGGACACAACATTTATGGCAGCTCTGAAATGGTCTATGTTGGGACACGAAACCACTTCTCTTAGTTTAGCCGAGGCCTCTGGTCGGACATGCTGTAAAGTTCGGCCACTCAAGATAATTATCTCTGTGATAAATGTGTTGTTCACTTCAGGCCTAAACGAAAACTATCAACACACGCTGTCGAAAGTGGCCATGGGAAACAGAATCGAGGAGCGTAACGTCTTTTCCACCCTGCGTGGAAATTTACAGGTCAGTGGTTAGCTGCTTCTCCAGCAGAGAAAAGAATTTTATTAACTTCGCTTATGATTGTTCCAGAGGTTGACCAGACGAGCTAGAGGGGAGATGTGGTGCTCGTGGAACCTTGTGATTGACTTAAAATTACGTGGCAGTGGTTACGTTGGTGTACTTTTTGAGTTTTGATGGAAAGGTGACTAGTGGAGAATAACTCCTCGGATTCAGACTGCGGTCTGGAGGGGAAATTCTGATCTGGACTCTTGTTATGAGTGGGTTGCGCTTCGGACACTCCTCCTGAGCATGACTTTGCACTGGCATTGATCTTTGGTGAAGACGTAACTGGACCAACAGTTTGGACCTCAATCATCTCGTACAACTCACTGTGCCGAGGACAATCTTATTCATATCGGGTCTGCCGCCTTGGCGTTTGATCACCTTGCGCACACTGCTGTATAAGTGAGTCAAATTGGTCCATGGTATGACTGGCGCATGGGAGAGTCACACGCTGGAATCTGGCGAGATTTCAGGACTCCATTAGAGAGTAATTGGTATCCGTCTGACAGGTCGCCTGCCCGAGACTTTACAATCACAGTCTTGCCACTTGTTCTCAGGTGCACCAACGTAGTATAGCTTCTGTGTAGAATAAACCCATTAAAGGCTATTCAGCGTTAGACAGTTTCAGATTGCGTTATCCATGCTTTGAGCCCGGGTAAATAGATTACACAGATAAACCTTAGTCTTTGCCAACCACACGCAACCCAGGGGAGTGTTAATTGTGTGTTGCTTATATTTGTGTTCATGCTTTATTTGTCATCTCGCTTAAATTGTGTTGTTTGTCCTATTTTATGATTAATAAAGTTTTGCCATTTTTATAACAGATTAAAACTCCTGTTGGCGTACATTAATCACCCATCACTAATTGTGTACACTAATGACTGGGCAAACATTTTATTAATTTTTCTAGCATTAAATTTTTATTTAAGATTCTGATGAAAGTGATAACCTCCAATGCAAGCTAGCAATGGCGACCACTGTCAGATGGTAGATTTAATTTAGCAGATGCATGGCCTGGTAGACTAGTGGTAGGCTTACATGTTAAGGCGGCTGCTGTCAGGGTGTAAAAACTTGCAGTCGCATGTAATCTTTTAAATCAAACCGCAAGACGAGTGTAGCCTTGCAACCTTTAACGTTTTGCCTTGTGCAACATACGAAACAAGTTCTTTGCAAACAGATATAACATTTTCCTTTAGCCTCCATGCTGACTGAATACGGCGTCTGGAAATAATAATTTCATGGAGGAAAATAATATTTTTATTCATCTCTTTTATCTCTTATTTTTCCACTGAGCTTTATTTATTTGCGTAAAATTTACGTGTGATCAATTTCAGAGCCAGATGACAACAACGACACAGGAATTGATCTAAATACGCAATCTTGTGCCTTTCCCTGATAGAGAGCATAACGAAATTGTTTGTAAGTATGAACAAGTCCTAAAACGCACCAATTGACCGACACAACAAAATTCAGTATCAAAAGTTTAAGGACACTGCTACTTGACACATACACTGATGAGACACAGCGTTATGACCACTGCCAACGTGGGACTGAATGCCTCCTCGTGGTATCAAAGGTACTCTTGTTATGAGTAGTAATAACAGGAGCGATTCGAGAAGTCGCTGGAGGGCAGGGGGATCTAATGAAGGGAAATTGGGAAAATGAAATTTCACTTAACAAAAGGAGAGTTGGGGTCCTCCACCGACAAACTGGTAAAATTTGGTTTTGGTTCAAATGGCTCTGAGCACTATGGGACTCAACTGCTGAGGTCATTAGTCCCCTAGAACTTAGAACTAGTTAAACCTAACTAACCTAAGGACATCACAAACATCCATGCCCGAGGCAGGATTCGAACCTGCGACCGTAGCGGTCTTGCGGTTCCAGACTACAGCGCCTTTAACCGCACGGCCACTTCGGCCGGCCAATTTGGTTTTGCTGAAAGTTGTTTTTGGTAACTGTTTTGGAGTTGAGGGTAAAAAAATGTATATTAATAAATAATAAGACGCCCATTTTTTAAGTTAAATGATATTTATTGGATTAGATAGTAAGCTATTTGCCGCTCTTATTCTTTTGTTAAAATGTGTTTGAAATACATTGCAAACTATATTGCTACATAATTATAAAAAAAAGATTGAATCTGTTGGAGTAACATAGTCGCTAATTTCTGATATCATTTTATCCAGTGTAATATGATACTCCATTCTGGGGGCTATAGCCCCCATAGCCCCCCCTTGTCAACGCCCCTGGGTTTATTATCTCTAATTGAATGGCAGCGAGGACGCCGATTCATTGCCATGATAGCAGTCCCTTAAGCCAGCGTGGCATGTGCAAGGCGATGGGTTATGTAAAACCAGCAGCTTGGTAGTCGTGGAAACAGAAGAGCACATTTGGCAAATATATTCTTTATTTATTAAGGGAAATATAAATGGGAGCACAAATTGCAGTCACAGTAGACAGCGATCCTGCCACAGTCAAAATCTGACACATACTGGTAGATGTTTCTCCTGTTTACATGCGACATAACATGCTCTTCTCGTAAACAAGTAATGTTCAAATGAGATTTCTGAATGAGAACCCCAGTGTGTAATATCTCATTGTATATGGAATGTAGATGGCGTTACTAGCACCTACAATTGTGTGGTTTCAATCTACTTCAGAGTGCACGTGCTATTAATCTTTGATAAATAAACTTGTCCAATCAATGCTACCTGAATATTTTTTGTGCTAGCGTTGGTAGTCATATCAGCTTCTGCTAATCTGGATCCACGTAGGTCTCCTCCAGAGAGGTCACCGCCTATTTTTTCCTTTTCTTGTACATTAGCTTTACTGATGTCGGTGTTGATGGGACAAATTCTGATCTACTTTCTTTTCTGTAATGGAAGGAAGGAAGGTTGACATCACTGTAGTCGAAAACTCATATTTGGAAGAGGATTGCTTTATGAAACCTGTGTACCCAGCGAACACTAAAACTTTACCAGGTACTATACGAATACCTTGCTACATTGCCTCATTTTCAGGGTTTTCACCTCAGTGGATAGAAACAGAGCCCTTATAGGACCACTTTGTTGTCCGTCCGTCCGTCCAACTATTAAATCAAATGGCTCTAAGCGCTATGGGACTTAACATCTGAGCCGGCCAGAGTGGCCGAGCGGCCCTAGGCGCTACAGTCTGGAACCGTGCGACCGCTACGGTCGCAGGTTCGAATCCTGCCTCGGGGATGGATGTGTGTGATGTCCTTAGGTTAAGGTATGGCTATTGATGGCACATATTTTGAAACTGGCAAACTTACTCATTAAAACTTGCAGATGACTGTTTAAAGAGTGTCCCAGAAATAAAGGTGTCACAGAAATAATGCGTCAAATTTCTAGAGGTTGTAGAGGGTTTCTTGAGAAACAAACGGAAGACAGGAATCCGTGTCCGGAAACGTCATCCAATGACGCTACAGAGCGTCGAAGTCATAGGCGCTGGCACATGCCATTAGGACACCCCTTCCGGCAGCAAACGTGACTTTGTACACTGACGGACCATAGGAGGAACGTCTCGCATTGTTGTTTGTTATTCAATGACCACGACTGAATGTCACGATCGCCAGCGGAGCCAGCTGTTGCTCAGAAAAGCCCTGGATCCTATGAATATGATGCTCTTGTGCCTTAGTGGATGACTGTTTCAGACAAGGGTTTTAATCTGCACTTTTTTTTTTCTCCTATGTATCGAAAAATGTTGGAGATTTAGAGGGTTCCAGGAGAAAGTGAACTGTGTCCGAAACTGTCATCTACAGAGCCAAAAGAGCATCGCGTTCATAGGAGACAAGGCTCTCCTCCGCAGCAGCAGCTAGCTCCATCTTCTCCACAGGCGATCGTGGCAATCAGTCGTGATCACTGAAGAACAGACAACATTACCAGACGTCCCGCCTGTGTTTCGCCAGGGGACAAAGTCGCGTTTGTTGCTGAACGGGTGGACTAGTGGCAGGCACAGGTCGGGGTAGCCGCGCGGTCTAATGCGCTTTGTCACCGTCCGTGCGGTTTCCCTCGTCGGAGGTTCGAGCCCTCCCTCGGGCATGGGTGTGTGTGTTGTCATTAGTGTAAGTTAGATGAAGTTAGATTAAGTAGTGTGTAAGCTTAGGGATCGATGACCTCAGCAGTTTGCTCCCACAAGACCTCGCCACAAATTTCCAATTGCAGGCACAGGCTCCTACAACTTCGACGCTCTGTAGCGTCGTTGGATGACGTTTCTGCACACGGGTTACTCTCCTCGATTTGTTCTCAAGATCCCCTCTACAATCACTCGAAGTCCATCGCAACATTTCTGTGACCCCCTGTATACAGGGTGGTCCATTGAAAGTGACTGGGCCAAATATCTCACGAAATAAGCATCAAACGAAAAAACTACAAAGGACGAAACTCGTCTAGCTTGAAGGGGGAAACCAAATGGCGCTATGGTTGGCCCGCTGGATGGCGCTGCCATAGGTCAAACGGATATAAACTGCGTTTTTTAAATAGGAACCCCCATTTTTTATTACATATTCGTGTAGTACGTAAAGAAATATCAATGTTTTAGTTGGACCACTTTTTTCGCTTTGTAATAGATGGCGCAGTAATAGTCACAAACGTAAAGTACGTGGTATCACGTAACATTCCGCCAGTGCGGACGGTAAATGCTGCGTGATACATTACCCGTGTTAAAATGGACCGTTTACCAATTGCGGAAAAGGTCGATATCGTGTTGATGTATGGCAACTGCAATTAAAATGCCCAACGGGCGTGTGCTATGTATGCTGCTCGGTATCCTGGACGACATCATCCAAGTGTCCGGACCGCCGGCCGGGGTGGCTGAGCGGTTCTAGGCGCTACAGTCTGGAACCGCGCGACCGCTACGGTCGCAGATTCGAATCCTGCCTCTGGCATGGATATGTGTGATGTCCTTAGGTTAGTTAGTTTAAAGTAGTTCTAAGTTCTAGGGGACTGATGACCTCAGAAGTTTAGTCCCATAGTTCTCAGAGCCATTTGAACCACTTGTCCGGACCGTTCGCCGGATAGTTACGATATTTAAGGAAACAGGAAGTGTTCAGCCCCTTGTGAAACGTCAACCACGACCTGCAACAAATGATGTTGCCCAAGTAGGTGTTTCAGCTGCTGTCGCGGCTAATCCGCACATCAGTAGCAGACGAATTGAACGAGAATCGGGAATCTAAAAAACGTCGGTGTTGAGAATGCTACATCAACATCGATTGCACCCGTACCTTATTTCTATGCACCAGGAATTGCACGGCGACGACTTTGAACGTCGTGTACAGTTGTGCCACTGGACACAAGACAAATTACGGGACGATGACAGATTTTTTGCACGCGTTCTATTTAGCGACGAAGCGTCAGCACTATTGGGCAAAGGAAAATCCACGATAGCTACGACAAGTGGAACATCAGCGGCCTTGGCGGGTTAATGTATAGTGCGGCATTATGGGATTAAGGATAACTGGCTTCCATTTTATCGATGGCAATCTAAATGGTGCAATGTATGCTGATTTCCTACGTAATGTTGTACCGATGTTACTACAAGATGTTTCGCTGCATGACAGAATGGCGATGTACTTCCAACATGATGGATGTCCGGCACATACCTCGCGTGCGGTTGAAGCGGTGTTGAATAGCATATATCATGACAGGTGGATTGGTCGTCGAAGCACCATACGATGGCCCGCACGTTCACCGGATCTGACGTCCCCGGATTTCTTTCTGTGGGGAAAGTTGAAGGATATTTGCTATCGTGATCCACCGACAACGCCTGACAACATGCATCAGCGCATTGTCAATGCATGTGCGAACATCACGGAAGGCGAACTACTCGCTATTGAGAGGAATGTCGTTACACGTATTGTCAAATGCATTTAGGTTGACGGACATAATTTTGAGCATTTATTGCATTAATGTGGTATTTACAGGTAATCACGTTGTAACAGCATGCGCTCTCAGAAATGGTAAGTTCACAAAGGTACATGTATCACATTGGAACAACCGAAATAAAATGTTCAGACGTACGTACGTTCTGTATTTTAATTTGAAAAACCTACCTGTTTTCAACTGTTCGTCTAAAATTGTGAGCCATATGTTTGTGACTGTTACAGCGCCATCTATCACAAAGCGAAAAAAGTGGCCCAACTAAAACATTCACATTTCTTTACGTACTACACGAATATGTAATAAAGTGGGGGTTCCCATTTAAAAAAAACGCAGTTGATATCCATTTGACCTATGGCATGCCATCTAGCGGGCCAACCATAGCGCCATCTGGTTTCCCCGTCAAGCTAGACAGGTTCTGTTATTTGTATTTTTTTCGTTTGATGCTTTTTGATGATATTTGGCCCGGTCACGATGAATGGACCACCTTGTATATGTTTTTATGTTTGTATGGGACCCTCGGGGCCAGAATCCTACACGCACTTGTCCATTTTTTTGATAGATTAGTATTCATTTCACTTACAATTTGAGAATTCTCGCTCACCGTTAAATGTAAGGAAGTGTGTAAAGTACTGAATCACTAGGAAAGAAAATGGGACTTAAGTGCTAAGGTCATCAGTTCCTAAGCTTACACACTATTTAACCTACATTATCCGAAGGACAAACACACATACCCATGCCCGAGGGAGGACCCGAACCTCCGCCGGGACGAGCCGCACAGCCCATGACTGCAGAGCCCCAGACCCCAAGACCCCGTCTTGAATAGAACGGTAGTCAAAAGGAGGGCGAGAAAGCAGATGTATACTTAACAATCCATCAACAGCACGCTCAAGTCGTGAGGATCAGAGAAGCTTTGGAGCGGAAAGGTATCGAGACAGGATCGCGCGGAAGATTCGTCGGGGCGGTTAAGTCCTCTATCGACGTTTAATGTCATTTTCGCCCGCCAACTGCGTTCGCCTACCTCCCGATACGCGGGCTGCGGCTGCATGTTTAATCGTGTCGCCGGCTCAGCAGCCTGCGGTAGATTAACAGGGCGCCGCCTAGCGTTCATTTCCGTGCGTCGTTAGGAACCACCGCCGCCTCCGCGGGCTGCAGCTGGGCGCTATCGCCGCCGGCACTCGGCAGTTCTTAGGCCTGGCCCGAGGAGCGGAAGCGGAGCACGCCGGATTAAGCTCCCTCCACCTAACTGCCGTTAACGGCGCGACGCACAATGACTCCCGCGCGATAAAGGCGCCGTGTTCGCAGTTAACGGGCCTGCAGCCGGGCGCCGCGTAGACGTGCTCACGCGTCACCGGGACTGTTCTACGTCTACGTCTGTACTCTGCACTTCGCCTTTTGGTATGTGGCGGGGATTGCTCCTGACGGCACTGCACTTTTCCTCCTGTTCCCCTGTTACGTTACACTGAGGTGACAAAAGTCGTGGGATAGCGATATGCACACGTACAAATGGCGGTAGTACCGAGTACACAGGGTGTAAAAGGAGAGTGCATTGGCGGAGCCGTCAATTATACTCACGTGATTCATGTGGAAACGTTTCCGTCGTGATTATGGCCAGACGACGGGAACGAACAGACTTTGAACGCTGAATGGTAGTTGGAGCTAGACGCATGGAACATTCAATTTCGGAAATCGTTAGGGAATACGATATTGCGCTAGCCATAGTGTCAAGAGTGAACCGAAAATACCAGATCTGAAGCATTACCTCTAACCACGTGCGAAGGATTTTTTACGTGCGTGCGTGCGATGCACCAATTGCGACGGATTATACGTTGCTGCTGCAATGCAATTTCCTCTATAATTTTTGTTCACCTACCTCTTTACAGCGGTAGATCTTCGCACGTGAACTCCTGACTGCAGCCACTTACGAGATCACAGAAAAGCAGTGTTGAGGAAACTGTAACCTCATAGCTACATGCCGGAGGCCGCTATAAGTAAAATTTGCTGAAAATTGTCTATGTACTTTAAAGAAATGATTCATAAAGGGGATGTCACTCGTACTTTAAACATGAAGTTCAAATTTAAACCTCCAATAGATCTTTATTGCCGTTAAGCAAGATCATCAGCCCACATTTACGAAAATTACTAAAGTTTCTGCTCACAGATATCACCATGCCTAAAACAGCCAGAACTTTTACCTTCCCAAATTCCGAAACCAATTACTTGTAACACAGTCAATGATCGGCCAATTACTTCTGCACACGATATTCAGTGGTTGTCTTTAGTCAAAGATTATGCTCGCCATAAAATACTCAGTAAGAATATACTCAGTACCGCCACGCTATATAATTCAAAGTTCACTCGCGATTTTCGTTGGAACGAAATATCCCAACACTCTATAGTTTTCATGAACAGTTTCTTGTCACTACCAGATACCATTAACACTGGACCATAACGCGGAAGTCATCCCAAGACTTCATCTTACACATAATGCGAAAAGTCACATCCAGCATAAATGCCTCCAATCAAAGCTAGCTCGCGACTCCCTCTCACTCTCCTACACCCAAAACTATATCTCCTCGCTAGGCGGCCAACCGTCTCGCTTCTCATTGGCTGTCAGCACTTACGACCAATGAGAACTCACTTCTAGGGCGCGGCTCACGCCAAAATCTAGCAAGCACCAACCACTTCTCTAGGCTCATTGACGTCATCAAATTAAGTAACACAAAACTCTCTAATTAAATAAACAAAACAAAATGAACGATAAGCTTTACTCTATACCTGGAAATTTATTATGTAGTCGCGAATGTTCTGGCTGTCTTATACATAAGCATACATACTTAGGCATCCGACATTCACTAGTAGGGGAACCACTAGTGGATTCGTTCCCACGTTACAGAGTTGGAACACTTGCCAGTTCCTGTAGAGAATTACATGAATGATTTTTAATAATGCCGAACGTCCCACATACTCTCATGCACGCATTCTCATTCATACGCACCCTAACACACAATACACATATTTACTTAGAATTCTTGAAATTATTATTATAGAAAAGTCACAAAGGTTTTCTGAAACTAAAAACTTCCCAAATTTATATATGAACACTGAAAGTATTATCAGATCATCGTACATAGTCACTGAAGGTGAACTATTACATCACTGTATTTATTTAAATTCTTGACTGTCGGAAAATTACGTTTTTTTTTTTTTGAATTTTACTAGCTTCCAAAATACAACTATTTTTGATCTCAGACTTTGACATATTGTTTGTTTTCACAACAGAAGGATGTACATCAAATATGAAGTTCCTCAGGTTATTCCTTTATTAGTTATTAATATTTTTAGTTTCGTATAATGTAAGTGGCCTGCCAGCTCTACTCCACTGCCTTCACACGCGCAGCTGCAACAGATGGTCGTGACATCAGTCTGCACGACACAACTCGTCCGTTACTGACCGTATAATACTCTACTGGCTTACATTGCAGCCCACATACATTCTGAAGTAAAGCTTTTAATAGACAAACGGGCGATCGCGCACTAGTTGCGACGCCACACATGGACGGTGCAGCGGCCGACAGCCTTCACTTAAAGATAGAGAGCAGCGGCGTTTGCATTGAAATTGGGAATTTGTCGTAAGGACTATGGGACCAAACTGCTGAGGTCATCGGTCCTTAGGCTTACGCACTACTTAATCTAATTTAAACTAACTTATGCTAAGGACAGCCGGCCAGTGTGGTCGAGCGATTCTAGGCGCATTAGTCTGGAACCGCGCGACCACTACTGTCGCTGGTTCGAATCCTGCCTCGGGCACGGATGTGTGTGATGTTCTTAGGTTAGTTAGGTTTAAGTAGTTTTCTAGGGGACTGATGACCTCAGATGTTAAGTCCCATAGTGCTCAGAGCCATTTGAACCATTTGAGCTAAGGACAACACACACACCCATGCCCAAGGGAGGACTCGAACCTCCGATGGGAAGAGCTTCATGAACCTTGACAAGACACCTTACACCGCACAGCTACCCCCGCGGCGTTTGCGTAGAGATTTTAGAGCTAACAGACAAACAATACTGCGTGAAACTACAGACATCAATATGGGACGAAATGATAATTAAATCAAGACCCTAAGCTATAGACAGGTGTTGATATACATCAGCGGGGACAATTGAAAATGTGTGCCCTGACTGGGACTCGAACCCGGGATCTCCTGCTTACATGGCAGACACACTATCCATCCGAGCCACCGAGGGCACAGAGGTTGGTGCGACCGCAGGGATTTATCCCTTGCACGCTCCCCGTGAGACCCACATTCCCAACTTAATTTCCACACACTACAGTCATAGTGTCCCTGCCCATTACACTCATTACTCGTGGCAAGCAATATTACCGAGTCCCGTAAGAGTTCAGGCAATGCGTGTGCATCCAGCACAGAAGAAGAAGGTCAATGGCCGGTTAGCCTTAACTATATGAAGATGGTATCTGTTCGTTCGGGACTTGGTAAGATTGTCTGCCATGAGTAATGAGTATAATGGGCAAGGGCACTACGAATGTAGTGTGTGGACATTAAGTTGGAAATGCGGGTCTCACGGGGAGCGTGCAAGGGATAAATATCTGCTGTCGCGCTATCCTCTGTGCCCTCGGGGGCTCAGATGGTAGCCCGCACGGTAACTCAGCGTGTTTGGTCAGGGGGTTAGCTGCCCTCTGTAATAAAAAAAACTGAGTTAACGGATCAGCGACAAATTGCGAATTGAAACGGTCGTCTTGCGACGTCCGCCCCGAGTAGATACAACGATCAAAAACGAGCAAAATGAGATTAAAAAAAAAAAAGAAAAAAAGGATGGATTGAGCTCCTGCCATGTAAACAGGAGATCCCGGGTTCAAGTCCTGGTCGGGGCACACATTTTCAACTGTTCCCGTCGATGTATATCAACGCCTGTCGACAGCTTAGGGTCTTGATTTAATTATCAATTCATTCTAAGAGAACTGCACAGTCAACGACGATACCATCTTTATATCAATGTGGAACGTACGACGAACGTATCTTTTAGTACAGTGTGGCGTAATTTGGCGTAAATTGGTAATGGCAGCAGATGCGACTTGAGTGCCTTTGCTAAAGAGCATGACATCTCCTGCAGCGCCTCTCCGGGGCTCGTGGCCATGTTGGTTGGGCCCTAAACGACTGGAAAAGCGTAGCCTAGTCAGATGAGTCCTGATTTCAGTTGGTAACAGCTGATGCTAGGGTTCGAGTGTGGCACAGACCCCACGAAGCCAAGTTGTCAACGAGACGTTGTGCAAGCTGGTGATGGCTCCATAATGTTGTGAGCTGTGTTTAATGGAATGGACTATGTCTCTACTTGGAGACTATTTGCTGCCATTCATGGACGTAATGTTCCCTGCCAACGACAGATTTTTTATGGATGACAATGCAACATGTCACCGGACCACAATTGTTCGCGATTAGTTTGAAGAATATTCTGGACAATGATTTGGCCACCCAAACGGCCCACATGTATCCCATTGAATATTTATGGGACATAACCGAGAGATCAGATCGTGCACAAAATCTTCCATCGACTACACTTTCGCAATTATGAACTGTTATGCAGGCAGCATGGCTCAATATTTCTGCGGGTGATTTCCAACGACTTGTTGAGTCGGGGTGCTGCAGTACGCCGGGAAAAGGAGGTCTGACATAGTATTAGGAGGTATCCCATGAATTTTGTCACCTCTCACTGAGTGAGGTGGCGCACAATGGACTCGCATTCGGGAGGATGACGGTTCAAACCCACGTCCGGCCATTTGGATTTAGGTTTTCCGCAATTTCCCTAAATCGCTTCAGGCAAATACCTGGATGGTTCCTTTGAAAGGCACGGCCGACTTACTTCCCCATCGTTCCCTAACTTGGTGGAACTTGATGGTTGGTCCCCTCCCCCAAATCAACCAACCAACTAACCAACCATTGTCACCCCAATGTACGTGGTGTGTGACAAGAACGATTGGCGGTAAACCACCGTATGAGCTCTAATTCCCCTGATGTTCTCCCTGGGTCACTAACCTTCTCAAAGCAGTCCCCTCCAGTTGTAATAAGCCATTCCCAAGCTTTTTTTCATTTTTGGAAAGCCTCTTGGAACGCACTTTGTGGGATGGTGTGCTGGTCTGTTGTTGCATTGTCCTGAATCTCCTCCGTGATTTAGAAACAATGTTTTTTCAACGTGGTTTTAAATTTAGGAAAGAGCAGAAGCCACAATACAAGTCTAATGTTTTGCTGGATAGTACGGACAAGGAGGGACGGTTGAGGCGGCGCATTGTCATGATGCTCGGTCACAACCAACGAACAACACCTTGCTCTTTGACAGACTCTATGCGATTTTTCTGGATAAAGAGATCCTTTGTCCACTCACTGCAACAACTGCCTTAGCAATCGAATGCCTCTGTATACGTTTTGCCAAATGTTTAGAAACTTTCACTCACACACGTCGTTTTTCAAACTTTTTCATTGTCATTTCCTCACTAACCGGACGAACATCTTGTGCATGAATCACATCAGCGACTGCAGCTCGGCAACTGGCGGTCACAGTGAAACGTGGGTAACGATAGTGTGCTGTCTAAACTTATCACAAAGTGTGCTTAGAAGCCGCAACGCGCTCCCTCTGCCGACTGAGACGGTATTTCAAAAGTCCGGTCTTCATTTGAACAGCCCTCTTAAGTTGCCCGATACTTTTTGCAATGTATGCTCTCCGAATTTCAACACAAGCGGAAGGAGTAGAAGAAACGGTTAACGATGAATATGGGTTTTTTACTAGGAATGAGAGAGGAGAAAGACTAATCGAATTCTGCAATAAATTTCAGTTAGTACAGCGAACACTCTATTCAAGAATCACAAGAGGAGGAGGTTGTAATGGTACTTGAATTACGTAACCATTACTGCACCTCACCTGAACCTCTCGATACCAGTAATATTCTACTGTGTTTCTGTAAAGTAGTTGACATATTTCTGAGACAACATTCAGATTTGATTTCATTAATGTAGAAGTACTTTGATTCATCAAATGGTTCAAATGGCTCTGAGCACTATGGGACTCAACTGCTGAGGTCATTAGTCCCCTAGAACTTAGAACTAGTTAAACCTAACTAACCTAAGGACATCACGAACATCCATGCCCGAGGCAGGATTCGAACCTGCGACCGTAGCGGTCTTGCGGTTCCAGACTGCAGCGCCTTTAACCGCACGGCCACTTCGGCCGGCTTTGATTCATCGATATGTTTATATTGCAACGATATTATTCTTGTGTGCATTCTTTCTTTTGTCACTATGATCTTTGACGTACTTGTAACTCTGAGTTTTGGGCGCGTAAGCGATTATTAGTTAGTTAGAGAGTCGGACCTTGAAAAAGGTCAAGTCTTGGACGTCACGTTGAAAAGACGTATATTGTAGTCAGCTTATAAAATGTGAACTTTAACAGTGAGGAAGATGTTTTCAAGTATGTTTTGTATTGTGAAGTGATGTTTTGTGTGTTACGTGATATTGCAACAAAAGCAATAAAAAGGCAGTGTAACTTAAATTTGGAGTGCTGATTATTTTTTTTTTATATCACCATTGTGCTAACTTTGAAAGGTTTAATCTTCAAGAATGGTTTGTGAAGCGCATCTATAAAACTTTTGAATATAGCAGAATAAAACGCAGGCCTCTTTGGATCCGAGCTTGGAATCACCACCACCTAGATTTTCGACGATTGAGCCATGATTTTACAACGAGACCAGCGTGGAAAACACGAAAAGATGAGTGCCTAGTTTATTCATTATTACATGAAATGAGTTTATTAACTGTGCTCTAATGACACCTGCCACATAATAACTTTGTTGTTGCCCAAAAATGCAGTATTTAGCAGCGTGAGCAACACCACAATCATTATTAAATTTTGACCTTTTTTGTGGTAGGTTTGTTAGAAGGTACTCCTACCAAAGGCCAAAGATTCCAGTCTGATTACTCCACGGTTGTATTGTAAGCCGTACCCAAGAGCAGTTATAAGCTCATGTCACAACTTAATAATGATGAAGAACAGAGTGATTTTAAGAGACTAGTTAAGAAGAATCAGTGTGCGAAGAAGTGGGATACGGAGTACTAAGGAATGAACAGATAAGCTTGAAGTTCTATGAGCTATAAATACTACGATAATGAATAGCTCAGTAGGCAGTCCAAATGGTTCAAATGGCTCTGAGCACTATGAGACTTACCATCTGAGGTCATGAGTCGCCTAGACTTAGAACTACTTAAACCTAACTAACCTAAGGATATCACACACATCCATGCCCGAGGCAGGATTCGGACTTGCGACCATAGCGGTCGCGCAGTAGGCAGTCCAGTTGAAGAGGAATGGACATCTCTAAAATGAGGGAATCACAGAAGCTGAAAAGAAAAACGTAGGTAGAAGGAAGGTAACCACGAACAGACCATGGGTAACAGAAGAAATGTTTCAGCTGATCGACGAAAAAAGATAAACAAAAATGTAAGAGTACAATGGGAATTCCACGATTAAATTCAGAAGAGAGAGTGGATAGGTAGAAAGAGCAGACTGAACGCCTCTATGAAGGGGACGCCTTGTCTGAGGACGTGATAGAAGAAGAAACAGGCGTCGACAGTGGCAAGAAGGGGACAAGCATTAGAATTTAAAAGAGCTTTGGAAGACTTATGATCGTATAAGGCAGAAGCGATGGATGACCTTCCATCAGAAGTTCTAAAGTCATAGTGGGAAGTGGCAACAAAACGAGTTCTCACGTTAGTGTGTAGAAATGAGAACAGCGAGAAACATAACATTAGGGTTGATGGTCACAAAATAGATGAAGTTAAGGAATTCTACTACCTAGGCAACAAAATAACCGACGACGGATGCAGCAAGGAGGACATCAAAAGCATGCTAGCACTGGAAAAAAGGGTATTCCTGGCCGAGAGAAGTCTACTAGCATCAAACGTAGACCCTAATTTGAGGAAGGAATTTCTCAAAATGTATGTTTGGAGCTCAGCATTGTATGGTAGTTATGGTAGTGAAATGTGGTTTGTGGGAAAACTGGAATAGAAGAGAATCGAAGCATTTGAGATTTAGTGCTACAGGAGAACGTCGAAAATTAGGTGGACTGGCAAGGTAAGGAATCAGAAGTTCTCCTCAGAATCGGCGAAGAAAGACATCAAGGAATAATTTCCATGGTACTAGAGGGAGCTGTAGAAGGCAGAAATTGTAAAGGAAGACAGATCTTGGAATACGTCCAGCAAATAACTGGGAACGTAGGTTGTAATTGCTACTCTGAGATGAAAAGCTCGGCACGGGAAAGAATTTCGCGGCGGGCTGCATTTTTTTTTTTTTTTTTTTTTTTTTTTTTTTTTTTTTTTTTTTAGAGCAAGTGGGCTTACGATGTACTGAATGCCCCAGAGAGTCATCATTCTTCCGTCTAACCAGAACATCCAAGGCAGACAACCGTCTTTCTGTATGATCGGATGTCGTTAGGAATGGAGCTTAGGTGATACAAAAACTCCACTAATTTATTTTCTCCACGAGGGCGCGCTATGGCAGTATCGTCCATGTACGTCCAACATATAGTTGGTTTGTCACGTACACATATGTGCGACACATTTCACCGCTGTCGAGGGTAATTCGATAGTTGTACTATATCAGGAGAGTATCTTCCAACCTTCTGTCCAGCCCTACAGTCAATATTGCACGAGCCGAACCGCGCATGTCTCTTGAGCAAGTTCCTCCAGGAGACAGGAATCACCGAATTGTATGTCTTACAATATTAGCAGACATGAACCCGACTGGGCGTGCTGGCAACAGCTGAAACTCGCAGTGCGCCGTTGCATGAATTCTTGAGTTCTGCTAACACACTGGACGACTTACACATGGTCGCCAAAGCGTGGGACTTGCTGGAGCAGGCTTGACAGCGTGTCGAAGAGGCAACAATATATACGGTGGTGCAACATGAACTAGTGTCTAGTTACCTTGCAACACGATACTGATTGTTAACCTGCAAACATGTGCGCTTTCCAACAGTCATTTTTATTCTATGGTCAAATAATTTTTTTTTAATTTCAGGTACTTATTCTTTCTTTCTTTGTGCCCCTTGAATCTGGTACCTCTTAAGTTCGCCGTTAAGTTGATGCTGCAAAATATTTTTTGAGCAGTTATTTTAAAACTGAATCAGTATACTACAATAAACGCACCAGATTAACGAACATCAGTCGCAAACGAAAGGAGATCTTTCTCGGAACAGCGGTGGCGAGTTATTATGTCGGGCGCTCGTACTGGACTGAAAATTACTATTCTCGTGCAAAACACATACAGACTAACCGTTTCAATATTAATTTGAAAAAAGCAAGAACATTAACAGTAACCGTTTCGTCGTGAAATCTTCTTGTATCCGATAACGCTACAAGGCTCTAGGTTCAAAAACTTACTGTAACGTTACACCTACAGTTCGCTATTTTTTGGCGTGTTACCAACCAATGTAAAAAAAAAACCACCCAAAATGAGAACATTTCAAGTGTACCTTTGTATCTGATCATTGCCTGCCTGACTGCAAAATAATATGTATAAAACTCATGCGAACCATACTGTCTGTGTCAAATAAATTGTGTAGGCAGAAGGAAGTTGGGATGGTGGTTGGATGTATGTACTGTAGTATTGCGCTCAGCATTAAGTCCGTTTGGAAAGTTTACGAGCTCCCACGAACATACATATGTATCTTCCAAAATCTAGAATTTCTACAGAAATAGCACTCTTTTTAACACTGTTATTTTATCCAGAGATGTATGTCGACAACTTCTCTTCATGTTGCGTAATTCTACTGTAATGTTGCGCTACCGAGGAATTTCAAGGGAAAGAACTTCCTGCGATTTTATTTTTTTTCTCATTGCAGCTCAGTATAGACGTACGAATGACACAGGCTTTGGTTAAAATTCTAGGATGGCTGAGGTAAGTGTCACCACCATAAAATTATTTCAAACGAATGCACTAGCGCAACACGTTGTTTCCCCTTGTGTGTCGATCTCCCGTCTATACTCCTCGACGCACTCTTCTTTGGACATGGCAGCTTGTGAAGTCACTGTAACTGTGTAACGACCATATGTCTCTTAATTCAACTTATATTCTATGTGATCTACACTAATTTCTTGGTTCAGCCCATCATAACAGAAACGGATTTCCTCAAGACTGGTGGTTCTACATACATGCAAATCACAATTATAATAAATAGACTGAACCGAGTTGAGAGGACGAGATAAATGCTGAAAATATGAAACACGAAATTCACAGTAAAATTAGCAAATGTAATATTATTGTTATGAAGAGTCTCAAAATCTTGGAAAGGTGTTGCAGAGAAATAAACCAAGGCAATAATATCGTCACTATTCCGTAAATTAGTGAATTCTAAGACGTTAGTGGACTTTTGAGCCACCTTGTATTTACAAGCTGGTCAGCAGTCTGAAAGGCTTGTTAAGGTGTTACAGCGCAGGTTGTGCTGAGAAATAATTGTTCACAAAAAATTCTGTACATTGCGCCGTTTCCGAGTCAATCAGCATTGAAGTTAGCCAATCAGGCCGCTGAGCGCAGCAGTTTCTCTCATAGCGTACATGACAGCGCACGAGACTGCTCGGGTTCGATCGTTACTATCGTCCCACGTCCAATTTCTGTATCGCTCTCTTCCTCGGTTTTAGGAAACCAAACAAAGAACACGTTATGCGACACAGTCTCTGCTGCTACGCTCGCAGGTTCGCATCCTGCCTCGGGCACGGGTATGTGTGATGTCCTTAGGTTAGTTAGGTTTAAGTAGTTCTAAATGTAGGGGACTGATGACCTCAGATGTTAAGTCCCATAGTGCTCAGAGCCATTTGAACCATTTGACACGGTCTCTGGCGGGCTACTTGAATTTGCGCACGCAACAGCCCGATTGAATAACTTCAATGGTAATTAACTCGGAAACGGTGCGATGTATCGGATTTTTTTGTGAACAATTATTTCTCAGCACAACCTACCCTCCAACACCATTAGAAGCTTTTCAGAATGACCACCTTGTATATACTGGGTATCCAAAAGTCCGTTAACATTTGAAAATTCAATACTTCACGGAAAAATGTAGGTAGAGAGGTAAATATTGACACACATACTTGAAACGACATAGGTGTTTACTGACACGAAAAAGTGCACAAGATTAACAACAGATAGCACTTCATATGAAAGAAAAGCAATAATTTGCATAACAATAACTTACTAGCAAAGATGATGTTCTTGATAACGAAGACCAGCAGGTCGGCCGTCATTCATGAACAATATCATAGTTGAGGGACAGTCTTGTGAACAGCACTGTACAGCATGTCAATAGGTATGGTGAGAAATTTCGGTCGGATGTTGTTCTTTTAGCATCCCTAATGACGTCGGATGATTGTGGTAGACATACGACTTTAGATAACCACACAAAAAATTACACGGATTAAGGTCTGGGGATTTGGGAGGCCAAGCTTGAAAGGACGTGGCAGCTCAGCTCGCGATTCTCACCGAACTATGTGCACAAGAGATCTTTCACACGTATAACAATATGGGATGGAGCACCAACGGTCATAAAAATCGTATCTTCCGGCAAGTGTTTATCGGTCAGGCTAGGGATGATCTGACTCCCTTTCTTACTACAGCTTGATTTGTACACGATTCTCATGCGGCGTTACTGACGTGTTGCGGTCCAGCGCCATCTGTTGGCCAGTTTTTGCACTCGTTTTTGATTTCAAGACAACCCCGTCATTTCATGCAATTGTGTCAATTTTCACCTCTCCACCAACGTCATTCCGTGAATTAGTGCATTTTTCAAAAGTTAAAAAAATGTAATTTGATATGCGGGGAACGAATATGTAACCAAATATTTTCAAGTAAGGAACTGATATATTCTTACTGATGTTTCAATTAGTTAATATTAATTTAGATATCGTCTTCGAAACTATGTAGCTGAATCGCTTGGAAAGAGATGAAAAATCAGAAATTGCTTTCCTATCAGGATTGGAGTGATTAGCTCACGGAAACGATTCACCACAAATATCTCACAGCGAATAAAATGTAAATCTGACGTTTGATAAATGTTAGTAACCTTAGACTTAATTTCTAAAAAAGAAACCGTAAGGGAAAACTTGAATCTCATGATGATAAGTGATAAACAGAAATATTGTGAAGTTATGAAAAGGTACAAAAAATTTCAAGCCTGAAGTTAATGTCATGCTGCATCAGAAACAACTTTTAACACGTGCTAATTTAGGTTATAGGAATTTAGGTTCTAGAAACAAAGTATTAAAAAGGGCGTGACAGGGATGTAGTCTTTCGCCCCTACTGTTCAATCTAACAGAGAGAAACTTAACATCACGACTAGCGATCACGAAATAGATGAAGTTAAGGGATTCTGCTACCTAGGTTGCAAAATAAGTCCTGAGGGACGGAGCAAGGAGGACATAAAAAGCAGAGTAGCACTGGCAAATATAGCATTCCTGGCCATTGAAGTCTACTAGTATCTAACATAGGCCTTAATTTGAGAAAGAAATTTCTAAGGTTGTATGTTTGGAGCTCAGGAAGTGTATAGTAGTGAAACATGGACTGAGGGAAAACCGGAATAAAGACAATCGAAGCATTTGAGATTTGGTGCTACAGAAGAACGTTGAAAATTAGGTGGACTGATAAGGTGCCACAGAAGAACGTTGAAAATTAGGTGGACTGATAAGGTAAGGAATCAGAAAGTTCTCCGCAGAATCGGCGAAGAAAGGGATATGTAGTAAATACTGACAAGAAGAAGGGACAGTATGATAGGGCATCTGTTAAGACATCAGAGAATAACTTCCATGGTACTAGGTGGAGCTGTAAAAAACTTTAGAGGAATACAGAAATTGGAATACATCCAGCAAATAGTACAGGATGCAGGTTGCAAGTACTTCACTGAGACGAAAAGGTTGGTACAGTCGTAAGACTGATGATACACCCCCCCCCCCCCCCCAAAAAAAAGGAACAAAAAGCTTTCAGTCGTTACAAGCGATCATACGTCCATCGAGTGCTTCCAGTATAGATCTTCGTGTGTTAAAGAACAGCGAATTTTTTAAAGTCTTCTTTAACTTTATGTATTTGGCCTTTGACACTACTGCACCATACAATCGTCGAATTTTATTAAAAAAGGTTCGAATTGCGAAAGATATTAATATGTCTTCTCCGAACATATCCACGTTACTTTCACAATTACGTACTTGATAAGTATAGCCGCCTCCAGGAGGGAAGGTTATCGAAGGTGGAACGAAACCTCCTGAAAGCGACTAAGGAGTTGCCGGGATTTTAACATCCAGGCAAGGTGGCTGTTGACCATTCGCTCCAAGGTCTTTCCCATGCAACTAGTGAGGGCAACACTACGGTAGCTACTCGGGCTCGTGCGGTCTTTCCCAGGCTTTAAAAAAGGAATTAAAACTGCCTCACGCCACGAGTCAGGAAAGTGACCTGACGCCCAAATGGCATTAAAAAGTGCGAGGAGGATTTCTTTGTTGCGCCTTGTGAGGTGCCCTAGCATACTGTAATGGATCCTGTCGTGACCAGGGGATGTGTCACGAGCTGCAGACAATGCAGAATCCAGCTCCCACATAGAAAATGGGCAGTTGTAAACTTCATGAGAGGTAGACTGGAAGTCCAGATTACACCTCTCAGTGACGGCTCTATGGCGCTGGAAACCCGGATCCTGACTGGTTGTTGCAGTAACCATGGAAATATACGCTACCATAGTCTAGGTAATGTCTCGCGGATCCTTGTGGAGACTGCTGTTATTCATTACAGAAGCCATGGGGCACCTCCCTCCTCTCCCAGAAATTCTCCCGATGGGCTCCCACGCAATGGAACTTTTGGTGGAACGATTAATGGTGTTCAGAAACTGTTGCCACGACCTCTTCTTGCTCTCTCGAATAATGCGGCGACATTTTGCCCTCGCCACCCGAAAGGCTGCAAGCTTTCCTACGCCGTCATCACCTTCTAGGTGTATTTTTTGACACCGAGAAGGCGTACGATACCACTTGGAGGCGTCTCATCCTGAAGCAGCTTCACGGATGCGGTTTTCATGGTTGTCTTCCTCTTTTTATTCAGTCTTTCCTCTCGCCACGATATTTTAGATAGCGAATTGGTGACGTCCTGTCTACCGCTTTGAGCAGGAGAACGGTGTCCCTCAGGGTAGCGTTTTGTGTGACTGTCTTTGCCATCGCTATTAATAGCATTACCTCCATAGTGAAGAGTTCTGTCCAGTGTTGCTTGTTTGTGGATGACTTCTCTTTGTTTTGCTCTTCTTCAAAACTTGCAATGACAACGCGTTGGTTGCAACTTACTCTTAGATGCTTGGATGACTGGACGCAGAAGAGTGGTTTTAAGTTTTCCACCGAGAAGTCCGTGTGTGTTCTTTTTCATCGTTCCCGTTCGATTTTAACCTTTCCTGAGTTGAGGATGAGGGACATTATCCTTACTTTTAAAGACACGGTGAGATTTCTGGGGCTCATTTTTGACTCGAAGCTTACGATGTTACCTCATCTTAAAGACCTGAAACGACGGTCACTTAAGGCTTTAAGTATTTTAAAATGTCTTAGCCACAGTACATGGGGAGCCGACAGGACTTGTCTGCTCCAGTTTTACAGGGCGTTTGTGCGATCTCGGCTCGATTATGGGTGCACGGTGTATGGGTCTGCGAGGCCTTCTTACTTAAAGATGTTGGACGTTGTGCACCATGAAGGGCCTCGGTTGGCCACTGGGGCATTCAGAACTAGCCCCATACCAAGCCTCCGTGCATAGGCTGGTGAACCGCCACTTCATATGCGGCGGCGGCTACTTACGGTGCGCCAGGGGTATAAAACTTTGTCCACACCATACACACCTGCATACCATACCGTTGCTCAGCTTCCTCTGGCACGGCTATTTCATAACCGGCAACGAGCGGCGCGGCCATATGGGATTCGCGCACAGGATTGCCTCTCTGCGATGGATATGGCTGGTCTTCATGTTTTCCGTCGCGGTTGGAGCAGACTTCCACCTTGGCTCCTCCGGAGACCCAGACTTATTTCCGATTTGACTAATTTTAAGAAACATAGTGCACCAGATTCTACATTCCAATCTCAGTTTTTTAACATTTTAGATGCGCGTCACTGTTTTACCACCGTTTACACTGATGGCTCCAAACAGGAGAATTTCCTTGGCTGTTCTGTAGTGTTCCCTGATCATGTTATCCGGATTCGCCTCCCTGATGAATATACCGTTTTCGCAGCGGACCTCCACGCGATTCTGAAAGCACTGGAGCGGATGAATCGTGTTCGGGGCAATCCATTTCTCCTCTGCTCCGATTCTCTTAGTGCCTTACAGTCATTTCAGAATCTGTACCCAACTGAGGAGATGGTCCAGCTGATATGTGACCAACTGCACTTGTTCCAACGGCGGGGTAAGGAGGTGTCCTTCTGCTGGTTGCCTGGTCATGTAGGAATATGGGGCAATGAACAGGCCGATCGGGCTGCCAAGGAAGCCTGCAGAGAGCAGGATGTGCTCCAGTGTCCTATTCCCTTGCAGTCTGTCGTTTCTGCACTCCACAAGAAGTGCATGGAGTTGTGGGAGGAAGAATGGCTGGCGGTGACGGCCAATAAACTGCGGTTGGTGAAGTCAACAACTCGGCCATGGCGTTCCTCCTGCCTGTTGCTCAGGCGGGAAGAAGTGACCCTCACGCGTCTTCGGATCGGGCACTGTCCTCTCCCACATAGCCTTCTATTACGGCGGGAGGATGCCTCGTTTTGTGATGCTTGTGGTGTGCACATCTCTGTCCGCCACATTTCAACAGGCTGCATTTTATACCGTGATGCAAGGGCAGAAGCACAAATTGATGGGGATCTGCCCTGTGTTTTAGCTAATGATGAGACGTGTATGTATAGGGTTTTAAAGTTTTGTATTGTGTCTGGAATCTGGCCTAAACTTTTAGGCTGGAGGTTTTAGTGTATTGCAACGTGGCTGGCTCCTCCCTTTTCCCTTGCGGTCAGCCATCCACTTTCATCTGTAATATTGTTTTAGCTCCCTCTACCACTTTCTTCCTGTGTTGTTCATGTCTTACTGCTGGCGGTATGCTTCGTCCCACGCTTCGGTGTGGCACATATTTTTCCAAGATTGTTACCTGTGTTTTACGTTCTCTTTTATCTCACTGTTCTGAGTCTTTTCTTGACACCCGTCTCAATCTGTTACTGCCGTCGTGCGTCCATACAACCCTCTCCATCCATCCATCCATCCACCCATCCATCCATCCATCCATCATCATACTTTATAAGGAATTGAAATAGTTTGAAACGGATGATGCAAATTGCACAAGGCCTCGATAATAATCAGATTGCAATTATTTAAGAAAAATATTACATTTATCACTGCGAGAAAAAGAGAAAAATATTTTTGGACAATTTGTGCCGCAAGGCACTGAATATTAATTGGAAAGGGTAATTCAAATTTTGTTAAACTCATGTACAGATTCTCCCCGTCTCATGTATTTCCTGCATTTAAAAAACAATTAGTTAACACATGCCACTTCTTACACGCTGCAGTTGCAAGTACTTATAGTAGGATCACTTAATGTCGAGCGTGGGACATGTTGTGGGAAGGTGCCATAGTTTTATCCCATACATACGCCTGATGCGATGTCTCGTCGACGAGCTGGTAGGTTATAATGCCGGAGCCGCAGGTGAGTGTCTGGTAGGACATGGAAGCGTAATATTGACCTTTTTATTTATTTGATGTCTCTCAGGTTTCCTTCCAAGTATTTAATATGGGCCTGTACACGTTGCAACAGATCTGTAAACGGCATCTTGATGCTCAGAGGTTACTCGGATACAATAGCCTCCCTTACCAAATAATCCCGTATTTCACTGTCGTAGAGTCCTACACATGCCTTTGTGCAGACTAAATGGTTCAAATGGCTCTGAGCACTATGGGACTTAACATCTGAGGTCATCAGTCCCCTAGAACTTAGAACTACTTAAACCTAACTAACCTAAGGACATCACACACAGCCATGCCCGAGGCAGGATTCGAACCTGCGACCGTAGCGATCGCGCGGTTCCAGACTGAAGCGCCTAGAACCGCTTGGCCACTGTATTTATTTTTTCTGGAGAGCTCTATGCACTGAGACCGTACTTATATATTGATCACGTATTTATTGGTACATTTTGACCACTTTTGCTGTTCAGATTCTTGCATCTGATATTATCAAGATTCTTTCATCTACTGGGGTACAAGCATGCTGCAGTGCCTTCAGTATGGTAATGTGTTTCGTCTTGTAACTGGAAGTTCAAGAGGAAGTTTAAATTTTTCTTAGCGCCACTTTGTGGATCAGTGGAGCAGCGAATTCATCCACTTCATAGGAGTTATATCACTGCAGCATCTAATTTGAAGTAATTTGTTAACAACGCTGATGTACCGTGATTTATGTAGCTTATTATTATTTCTTAATACTCTCTGTTTGAAATATTTCCCAATGTTAAAGTATCTGAAATAACGAGATTGACTAACACATAATGAATCTTAGGCGATTTTTCTGCAAATTCCACTGGAACCAAATAATCTTGCCGCAAATCGTACGAAAGAGGTATAGGAAAGCTTTTGAGCATGTAACATAAAACAGGGATCAGTCGCCATGCTCTTAATTACAGAGACTGCATGGAAATTTGAACATTCTGGCAACTGTGTATTGAGCCTACCCAGGAACGTCTCCGCCTGTCGATGTCAGAGAAGGCTTTCTGTGAATCCTGTGTGGCTGGTGATCTCTGACCAAGGAGGAAGTCGATGCACCGTCGCTTGGCGCTCAGTGTCGGCAAGAGCCTTTCTGGGGTCGAGAACGTGAAGACTGAAGAGAAGGCCTACTCAGCGGGTCGGCGAGTTCAGCTAGTCTGTGTACTGCAGTCACGGAGGTGCGACCACTGAGCAGTACCGAACTATAGGCAATGAGTACAGTTTGTCTGTCTGTTTCCTTTCTCGCTGCCGTGAATAGAGTACGGTGCCCTGGTGGAAAGGCCGTGACGTTCCGATAAAATTGGATGCGGAATTGACAGGATTACGCCAGTGTTGTTCTCAGCTGTCCTCGCAAAAGGTTGAATAGCCGCCACGTCGGTGATCATCAGTGAGCAAGTTGTTGTCTCTTCACCATTCGTTGTGTACTTGTAAAGGCTGTTTACTCTGTTTCCCTCTTTATTGACGTGGGACGGTGCAGCGTGGTGATAGGTACAGGGTGACAATTACTACATGAAATAAAATCGTCATAACTTGTGAACGGTTTGCGTCAGGACGCTCAAACTGCGCGGGACATGATGGGAATTGTATAGTTTGGTTTAGCGTCGAAAGCCATTTTCATTTGGATGGGTTCGTCGATAAGCAAAATTGGCGCATTTGGGGAACATTTCGCGATCGAGAAGTCTCTTCACCCTCAACGGGTGACTGTGTGGTGTGCAATGTCCAGTTACGGAACAATCGGTGCGATATTCCTTGGTGGGACGGTGACTACCGAACGGTACGTGAAGGTTTTGGAATATGATTTCATCCCCATTATCCAAAGTGATCCTGGTTTCGACGAGGTTTGGTTCATGCAAGACAGAGCTCGACCCCATTGAAGCAGGAGAGTGTTTGGTGTCCTGGAGGAGCACTCTGGGGACCGCATTCTGGCTTTGGGACACCCAGAGGGAACTGGCATGGGTCTCGAGTGCTCGCCATGTTCTCCGGATCTGAACACATGCGACTCCCTTTTGTAGAGCTATATAAAAGACAGGGTGTACAGCAATAACCCAAAAACCACCGCAGAGCTGAGAACAGCCACTCAGGAGGTCATCGACAGCATCGATGTTCTGACACTTCAGCGGGTCATGCAGAATTTTGATATTCGTCTGCGCCACATCATCGCCAATGATCGCAGGCATATCGAACATGTCATAACCTAATTCGAATATCTGTAGTGACGTTTACGCGTTGTATAAAGTGTGTGCACGCCGTAGTTTGTAACTAATTTACGTTTTTTTTCCATATAGTTCAATAACTGTCACCCTGTACATCAGTGTGCTTCATCAGTATTTGAGCGGCGTTGTTTGGCAGACATTGTGTTTGATCAGTGAGTGACGTTGTTTTGGCAGACATTGTGGTTGATTGGTGTACGAGCGACGTTGTTACTAGCTGTAATGATAGTATACTACGGTGTTGTCCTTTTTAGTTGTGTTTCTTCCGTCATATTTGTGCCATAGACCGGGCCAGTGTAACGATGCCTCCTAGCATGAGCCCGTGTTTTGTTTAACTGTATGTGTTAAAAGTGTATTTGTGTGTAGTATAAGTGGAGGGCTTGTTTCTAGTTGGTCGGTTGTTTGAAATTAGTATTTACGTCCGCTTTTTTTTATTGATTACGTATGTTAGAGCTACACAGGGTGCCTCTTATTAATGTTTAAAAACCCCAGAAAAGTCGTAGATGACGCTGAGACAAGTTATTTAATGTTTGGATGACAAATGTTGGACATGTGACATCACCAGATGAAGTCCCTCTCTGCTCGTGAACCGGTTAAGCCTATCGGTCTATCGCACCTGATCATCCCTAAACAAGTCAAGTATTCACGTCGGTGTGGCTACGGGTCTACATGCGCGGCTTTAGCGTTATGAGCTTAGAGTCCGAGTGTTTCTTCTGGCAGGTGGTATTTATTTGCACTGCGTCAGACAATTATGTGTTTACATTGAGGTAAGATTTATTATTACATTTACCGCTCTGACGGCCTCGGCTGGTTTATTGGTAAGTGCAGTACTACAAAAAACTTACTCTACTACGTCACAAGTAAATTAGTGTGAGCTTCCGAAATGCATTGTTACCAGTTTTTTGACTAAATGAAGTCTGCAAATTTAAAAAAAAAACGGACCAGAAGGAAAGGAACAAAAAATAAGGACAGCTTTTGCTTGGTACACCGACTTTTACGTTTAAAAAATATCACATGTACAAAAGGTGTGTGAAATTTGCAGCGTTCGCTCAGTGTGCGCTGTGTAGTACTGCATCCTACCGGCGAGGGTAGGATCGACAAGCCCAGCCACTGCACATGCGGCGAGGTATGTCATCTGGTGACGTCACATATTCAATATTTGTCACCCAGTTTTGCCCGCCGGTGTGGCCGAGAGGTTCTAGGCGCTTCAGTCTCGAACTGAAGCTACGGTCGCAGGTTCGAATCCTGCCTCGGGCATGGATGTGTGTGATGTCCTTAGATTAGTTGTGTTTAAGTAGTTCTAAGTCTAGGGGACTGATGACCTCAGATGTTAAGTCTCATAGTGCTTAGAGCCATTTGAATCATTTTTTCGCCCAATTTTGTTGTATTTGCCAACATTTTAGGACCCATGTGTCTTAAATTATTTGTCTCAGGGACATCTACGTTCGCTTCGGGGTTTTTTAAATGTTGGCAAGGATCATCCTTTATGAATATTGAAACCATTTGATTGTTTATAATAATTACTGTGCTGATAACTCTGAGGCGTTGTAACGGATGATTCGATATGTGTAAGCTATTGATGTAAGGCTGTCACTACTTAACTGTGTTACGGCTTAGTGCGCTAGTTGCGCTAAAGCTATGTCAAGGGTTCGGTATATGTGAAGCCAGCTGATGTATGCTGGCTATGCATGTTTTTAGAGTTGTGTGTTGAACAATGGTTTTAAAAGAAATCGAGTACTAAAATGGATTTAGTGATTCACAAGAATAAAGATATGCCCTCCCTATTGGCAAATGTGATGAAATGCTGACGGCCATTAAACTGTGTTATCATCGAAGATTATGAAATTGCTCTTACCATGAACTGTAACACGATGATTGTGTATCAATAAGTCAATAAATGACTTGAATAACGTCCAGTGAAGCCAGCAGCGCGCTCGACTCCCCTCAGCCACACTCACTACCAGCACGGTATCGCAAAATTATTCGCCCTGTCGATTAACATGTTGTCAGCGGGCATCCTTCTGACACGGAAGACATTTTAATAACAGTCTAATACTCCCGGCTACCTTGCCGTACCCGCGACTGAAATGGATCCAAAGATATATTGCATAACTCCTTCTTTTACGACACAAATAATTTGCATATGCTGATGAAAGTTTCACAAATTTGCATACAGATGGAGTGAAAGTTCTCCACGGTGGAAATTTTTAGAAGTAGGTTGGAAACTTCGTCAATTAAACCGGCGTTTGTTTGTAGTTCCAGAACTCAAGAATAAAAGCTGGCGATGCGGTTGGCTGAAGCAATGAACATACCTGCGCTTCAGGACCTCGACAAAACAAATCGATATTCGACTTGACAACCGACAAACAAAATTCAAAATTGGCTTACTTAGAACAGACGAACTGGTTTAGTTTTTCAAGCTGCCACGCACTTTTCTTTCGTTTCCACTACTGACAGAATTGACGTGACAGCTTTGAAGATCGTCTGTGCGTTAATATCCACCATAACTCTGCACGAGAAGACGACACACGTCTGTATTAATTCAATAATAATTAAAAAATCGTGTTGAGTTTGTGTGAGTAAACAATTATGTGCAAAATAATCGTTAAATTTTTGGAAGCAACGTGGGCTAAGGGGATGCAAAGTGATTGTTAGTAGTAAGTGCGGACGATATTTTTTTTTTTTTGTCTTCAATTGATCTGATAAGATAAGGGGCATGACATCCTGTCCTATATCTAACGAGATTTTCTTCTCTATTTAGTTTCACACAAAGCAGAATATACAAAATATAAAATGACGGGAGACAAGACAAGGATTCCTTCAATTCGTACTGCGCCTCTGTAGCTGAGATAACGAACGCACGCTATTGCTACGGCGATCAACTAGGAGCCAACCGGTTTGAATTCTGGTGGTGGAAGGAATTTTCACCTCGAGCTCGGCTGGTTCTTTTTTTCTTCACTTCATGTACGAATATTGGAAAAGTTCTGTTACGGTACGCCGCCTCTCGTATAGATCTGCTGCAATTCGTCTTCCAGTCCACTTATAATTGAAACATTTTACAGGGAGTCTTTCTATATGTTACTTCTATTTTCTCCTATTTTCTTCTATATTTTCGTCTAGGTTACACACTACCCTTCAGAAGTTTGAAAACATCTTGCTGTATATTTCAACGGAGCAAGATGGGAGTGATCTATGTTACTAGTTAGAATTGAGATTTGTGTGACCATAAAAGATTGATAATGACACAGTATTGTGTAGTTAATTATTACATACACAAACTTACTGGGACATATTGGTATTGGTATTGCTAAATTTTATATAAACTGTCTTTACCTGTTCAAGCAGTAAAACTATGTAGAGGTACGTCGTTCACAGTTCTGTTCAGTTGTAGTTTCGTTTGTATACAGCTAGTACACGCAGAAAAAGTAACTGGAAAAGGCCCAAAAATGTAAGATTCCTTGTGACTCACGGGTAAAGATAACCAAATTACACCAAGAGGGCAATAGTGTCCGACAAATATCAAAGAAATTAAAGATTTCCATCGGCGGAGTTGTCAAGACCAAACACCGGCATCGAGATAGTCTCCTGCGTGATCTTCCTCCGGACAGGAGCACTCAGCAAAATATCGGAACGCCAGGAAAAGTATTTGGTAGTGACCGCTAAACGTAACAGATTCAAAACTGTACGTGATAACTGACTGCTGAACTAAACACAGTAAGGGATACAACAATGAGTGAGTCAACAGCGAGACGACGCCTGGCAGAAAACAACTCCCAGGGTTATGTAGCAGCAAGGAAAATAATGTTGTACCCTGTTAACAAGAAGAAAAGGCACACCAGCATTGCGCAACAGAGGACTGGCAAAGAGTCTCATTCACTGATGAATACAAATTCGAAATATTTGGAAGTAAAGGCCGTCAATTCGTACGCTGTTTACCCAATGAACGCTTGAATCCTCATTGCGTAATTCCAACCTTAAGCACGGGAGGGGTTCTGTAATGATACGGGGATCTTTTAGAAGGAATAAAGTCGGAGATCTGCTGAAAGTAGAGGCAAGAATGAACCAAAAGAATTATCATGCCAATATGGGATTGTGGGTCCGCATTGATGCAAAACACGGTTGTTATTTATTTATTTATATATTCACCAAAATAGTTTCAGCGACAAATATCGCCATCATCAGGGGATGTTTTGATTCAAAGAACCCACTGATGATGGCGACATTCGTCGCTGATACTAGTTTGGGGGAATAAATAAAGTTAGTTAGTTACATTCATGTTCCATGGATCATTTTGCGTGCTAAATCATCGTCATGTGGAACGAGTCATTTTACTTTCATATTGCAAATTAATTTGTGCATCTATTTGTACTCTAAACGTCACCATGTTATTGTTTTTTCCCCCAAAATAAGAAAAAGATATACAGATTGAGTTAGAAATTCGTAGCCACCACCTTTTACACATTGCAAACATAGCAATTCTTCTACGGAATAGTTGGAGTTTTCAAATTTCACCTTTCTGTCTATTAGACAGCGTTGTGCGCCCCTTTCTGTGCTAAAAACAACCTTAATGTTGAGCAATAAATGTCATTTTTTCTTCTAGTATAGTAATTATGTTCCTTTTGAACTGTAGTGGATTATTTACAACAACTTCTTGAGGGAATAAATCTACTCTGAAGCGGTAGACAGAATACCCAACTTCTTAAACAGATGTCTACAAGATGATCGCGGGTGAGCACCACATATTACTCTTACAGCGCGTTTTTGGGCAATGAAGACCTTTCTTAA
Organism: Schistocerca serialis cubense; assembly: GCF_023864345.2. NCBI lineage: Eukaryota > Metazoa > Arthropoda > Insecta > Orthoptera > Acrididae > Schistocerca > Schistocerca serialis. The sequence continues at coordinate 704,876,246 of NC_064638.1, forward strand.
AGATGAGTTACCCCAGAATATTATTCCATATGACATTACTGAATAAAAATAAGCAAAATATGTCAACTTACTGATTTCTCTCTCCCCAAAACTTGCTATGATTCTAAGTGCAAATGTGGCTGAACCAATCTGTTTTAGCAGTTCCAAAAGGTGATTTTTCCAATTTAAAATCTCGTCAGTATGGACACCTAAGATTTTGAACTTTCCTCCCTTTGTATTATTTCATCACCAAGTGTTGCACTTAACACTGGTGCAGTACCTCTAGAGGTGAAGAGCTGAATGTGACGTGTCTTTGTGAAATTCAGGGTGAGAGCATTTGCAGAAAAGCAGTAAATGATACTTTTGAAAACTCTGTTCATCATTTCTTCCATTTCTGTATGTATACTGGGAGTGACTAGAATACTGGTGTCATCTGCAAAAAGACCTAATTCTGCTTATTATGCATTATACGGTAGATCATTTACATATATCTGAAACAATAGTGGACCTAAGATTGAGCCTTGCAGAACCCCCATACATGATTTCTCCCAGTCAGAATTATGTCCCTGGGTTCTCTTGGTTGAATTACTACTAAGTACAGCTTCCTGCATTCTTTTGGTCTGATAGGATTTGATCCATTGGATCCCATTAAATTTCAGTTTATCTGGTAGTAAAAGTGTTTTGCATCAAGGTGGACCCACAATCTCATATTGTTGTTTTAGTATGCAAACACGGACCAAATGGAAGAGTTTCAAGATAAAATTATTTATTATCATGCCATTCTCTAGCAGCATGTCAAGACATCCGGCTTGTGTCTGATTAGAAATGGGTTTGTCTTATAGCATGACAACGACCCGAAACATACATCCTGCTTGTGTCAGAACTATGTGAAGTCTCTAGACGTTCTGAAAATTTTGAAAAACATGGAATGGACTCCTCAGTCCCCTGATTGTAGCCCAATCGAGCTACTATAGGATGAGTTGACAGGAGGATCCGAAAAGGTTCTGCAGAAAGAAGGGAGACTAATCCCAACTGAATCCCTGGCAAAATTGACCCATCGCTTGCTGAGAGTAAGCAAGGCAGTGATTAAAGCAAAGGGTAGTTATTTTCAAGAACCTAAGATTTAGTAGTTGCATTTACCTATGTATTGTATGAGCTTAATAAACATTTACAAAATAACAAAATGCACTTTAGTAATGTATTTCCTTTCCACTGTGCATAATCACCTGGTGTTTCCAAACTGATGCAGGGTAGTGTATATTCCTAAATATTTCCTTATAGCTTCGTTCCTTTGGCGATCTTCTCTTGTACATCCTTCCACCCTTGTTGGAAACAACAAGCAAAAGCCTTTGTCCGTAAATCATCACCTGTTTAGAAAGTACCGTTCGTCCTTGTCCTTTTCTTACATCAAATCCTGCGTACTATGGATGAGGGGCAACAGGTAGATTTTCCTAGATTTCCAGAAAGCGTTGGACACATTTTCCCAGTGCAGACTTTTAATGAATGTGAGGGCATATGGATAGGTTCCCAGATATGTGAGTGACTCGAAGACTTTTCAAGTAATAGAACCTAGTACATGGTCCTCGCTGGAGACAGTTAATCAGAGAGAATTGTCAAGAGTGTCCCAGGGAAGTTTGATATGGCCGCTCTTATTATCTATTCACACAAATCTAACGCACGGTGTGAACAACCATCTGCGGTTGTTTGCCGATGATGCTATGATGTACGAGAAAGTGTTGTCGTTGAATGACTGTAGGAGGATCCAAGATGACTTAGACAAAATTTCCAGTTCCAGAGTGTTGTAAACATGGAAAAATGTAAGTTAATGCAGATGAGTAAGAAAAACAATCCCGTAATGTTCTAACACAGCATTAATTGTGCGCTGTTTGACACAGTCACTCCTATTAAATATCTAAGCGCAACGTTGCAAACCGATATGAAATGGAACGAGCATTTAAGGACGCTAGTAGGAAAGGAGGATGGTCGACTTTGGTTTATGGGAGAATTTTAGGAAAGTTCGGTCCAGTTGCACAGAAGACTGTGTGTAGATCACTAGTGCGACCCAGTCTGGAGTATTGCTCGACTGTTTGGGATCCCCACTTGGTGGGATTAACAGAGAACATCGAAGCAATTCAGAAGTGGGTGCTAGATTTGTTGCAGGTACGTTCGATCAATACGCAAATATCACCGAGATGCTTCGAAAACTCAAAAGTGAATCCCTGGAGGGAAGACGGCTTTCTTTTCGCGGAACACTTTTGAGAAAATGTAGAGAACAGGCACTTGAAGCTGACTGCAGAACTATTATACTGCCGCCAAGGATCAAGAAAACAAGAGAAATTAAGGCTCTTACGGACGCAGACAGACAGTCGTTTTTCCCTGGCTCTGTTTGAGAATAAAACAGGAGATGAAGTAAACAGCTGTGGTAAGGGGACCCTCCACCACACCGTGCAAGGTGGCGGGCGCGGCAGTCAGCATACTGGACTCACATTCTGGAGGAGGACGGTTCAAACCCGCGTCCGGCCATCCTGATTTAGGTTGTCCATGAGATCTCTAAATACCGGGGTGTTTCCTTAGAAACGGCAGTGCCGACGTCCTTTCCAGTCCGTCCCTAATCCGATGGAACGTGTTTGGTCCCCTCCCCCCAACCACCCAAACAACCCTCCACCGTGCATCATATGGAGGCTTGTGGAGTATGTATGTAGGTGTAGACATGGTAATTTAGAATTATTTATGAAACAGTTTGAACCGTTAGTCTTTAACTTTCGAACAGAATGAGGCAGTATTAAGGAAAGACTGACATTTTTTGTTTTAGGATGCACGTATTTTAAAGCTGTACTACATCCCCTTGCCATTTAAAAAACCGAAGTTCCCTTTTAGCGTCCCAATATCAAACGTAGTAATAATATTTTTTGCAAATGAAGTGCGGCAGACAAAAAACCATAAAAAAGTCGTGTATCTATGAAATGTGTTAAGACAGAGTTCTATGCGAACAATTAGGAAAGTTAATAGTTTAAAAACAGACAACAATAATTTATTTGAAAAGCAAACGTTATCATTGTATACTGCTGATCCAGATCTGTAAGGTAATGTAATATAATTTATTGAGCTGATGCAAGATAGTTAATAATATAAAACGTCAGTTGAGTTTCATTTATAGAAGTGATAAACCTGTGTCAACTAATCCCACTTTTCGGAACTGTAGTATTGTCTGCAGCGGAGCGAAAACAGCATCACCGCAGCCTGCCGCCATTTCGCAGCACATTTAATATTTACAATATTTACGTTATTGCTTTACAGGCTGATCACTATCGGCACACATTGTTTAATAATTTTCACTATCAAAGCTGGAGTCCTGGACCAGGTAGTTTTAATGACAAATTCGTCGATCATTTTAAGGTATTGTGTGGAATTAGGTCCTGGCCCGTACTACGTCTTATGGACGACGACAGAGTCAACAATATAATTGACATACCACACTGAAAAGCAAAATGACAGTGAAAAACGTATTCATCTTCATGAATAATTACCAGGGTGCACTTGGTTGTGTTTTAAAAGTGTTCGTAAAATATCGGTCGTATGTGGCTAGAAGTTGCATAGCTTGCTAGATCGTTGCTACAATTTTATCAGTTATAGCAATATTACGCACATATAGACAAATTCACTGAAACAATAATATTTGATTAACATAATAATAATATTTTCAAGGAATATACAAACAAAATTTAAGCAGTGTACAGGCACATTAAATCATCACACCATTTACAAGAGAAGCACACACACACACACACACACATACACACACACACACACACACACACACACACACACACACTTTTGAGTTCTCGAAGCATCTCAGTGATACTTGCGTGTTGATCGAACCTACCTGCAACAAATCTAGCACCCCACCTTTGAACTGCTTCGATGTCTTCCGTTAATCCCAAACAGTCGAGCAACACTCCAGACTGGGTTGCACTAGTGTTCTGCACGCAGTCTTCTGTACAACTGGACCGAACTTTCCTAAAATTCTCCCATGAACCAAAGTCGACCCTTCGCCTTTCCTACTAGCGTCCTTAAGTGCTCGTTCCATTTCATATCGGTTTGCAACGTTACGCTTAGATATTTAATAGCTGTGACCGTGTCAAACAGCACACAATTAATGCTGTGTTAGTACATTACGGGATTGTTTTTCCTACTCATCTGCATTAACTTGCATTTTTCTACGTTTAGAACACGCTGACATTCATTACACCAACTGGAAATTTTGTCTAAGTCATCATGGATCCTCCTACAGTCACTCTATGACGACACTTTCTCCATTTTTGTGAAGTGACGTGACAGCTGCATCTTTTTGTCTCAGAAAATACCACTAAAAATACCTAAGGGAAGGAGGGTCGATAAAATTTCAACAGGACTTGTTTATGTTTGCAAGTTCGTTGGTAATTCATACCATTTGCAGTTCCATTTGTTATTATACTGTCACACACATATTGATACCTCATTCATGTTTATGCTTGTAATTGCCATTCATGTATTTGATCTTGAAATACCGTAGTTGAAATCTGTATAATGGCAGGGTTTCTACGAAATAATAGTGCAATGCCTGAAGCGTACATCTATAGAATTTATTACGAAAATAGTGAAACATATGAGACATAAACAATCATGAGGAAACTACGGTTTTTTTTCATAAAGCGAACAACAAAATAAGGCGTTTGCATTTCGTCGATGGAAGCTGGTATAAAGGCACTCACCGTTAGTACTTTACACATTCTCCGTTCTTGCTAATTACCTCAAAAATTTTCTCCGGCGTTGATTTTGTTAGGGTTTGTAGTTTTTGCAGTGAAATTGTCGCTCACTCTGGTCGCATCGCTCTTTTCAGCAAGCACACGGCCTCAAATTGTGGTCCGTTGCAATAAATACGCCTTGCAAATTTTTCCCAAAGATTTTCTACGGTGTTCAATTCCTGGCTGTAGGCATGACAGGGCAAGACATCGATACCTTTGTTTTTAAACCAGCTTTTGGTTGTAGCAGAAAGATGCATATTTGCATTATGTTGTTGAAACATTTGAGTTTCGTTACCTAGGTCCTCATACATTCTAATCAGTTCTGCCTTTAACATCTTGGTATACACGTCAGAGTTCATTCTAGTGTTGAGCCAAGCAATGCACGATTTACCGTTAGTAGAGAAGGCTGCCCAAATTATAACACTCTCACCACAAAATTTCTGCTCATTCTTACATGCTGGTCTGTTCTCCAATCATGCCAAGTATACTGAAATCCATTCAACCTCATCACTAAAGATCACTTTATCCTGTTCTGTAATACTGACATATGTTTTTCAGCAAACTCCAGTTTACCCTGTTTATGTTTGGGTGTTGGAGCAGGCTGCTGCAGTCGTTTTTTGAATACATGATGTCTTTCATGTGACAAAATTTGTCGTATGCATCTGGCAGTTACTGGCAACTGTAAATCAGCAGCAAGCTGAGAAGAATAACGATTTTTGATGCTTGCTGTTGGCGAAAGTAGCCGTTTCGATGCCTCAGATAATTTTATACTTTGCCCATATTTCCCATTTTGTCCATATTGTGCACCCAATCTAACGAAATTATCAGTCCCTGTACTTGAATGGTTCAACTTCTTGTCTATTTGAGGATCATAGCTTCCCATTTCCTAGTATGAATCGATTTTTGCTTTTTCGCGACATGATAACTGTTTTCCGCATGGCTTTGTCACAATCGTGGTTTATCCGCACGACACACACTGTCACATATGATGTCTATTTCCTATTTGTAGTAAACGCACGTACGCACAGAGCCTACTGCCTTGATACTGACTTTCACCCTCTACCACTTGAATCATTAATGTCTTCTTATATACTGTATTACTGACGTCAAATGCGATACCATTTGACTGCATATGTCGGTATACTGGATCTCATACTATTGCATATACACTGTACACAACTGATCTACGAACAATGTTAATTTTACTACAACTGACAATGCCTTTATACTGATTTCCGCTACAGTATACGAGTATATTTTATATTGTACTGTTGTTTGTCATTTTCCGGTGCATAAATGTAAAAGTATTAACATCTAAGAGTTATGTAACAGAGATTGTAAAGTTTATAGGAAAATGAGCTCATCCTGAATGGGCAGTTGCTTTTTGAATGTCAAATGTTGCCATGTGCAACTAAATTGGAGAACCGCCAGTTAAGAAAACGCGCTGATATGGGAGCGTGTGCTCGTACAGGCCGTACAAAACAAAGCGATGCCAATGGGCGGACGCACCGTCAGCTGTTGTGTACGAGGCGAGAGACAGCGATCGAGCAATGGAATTTGATGCTCCTGAAAAGTATCTCTTATTATGGCCTCAGGTGGATGGAGGACTATAAGTACAGACTTCTGGAAGAGTAGGTCCATACAATGATGGCCAGAAGAACATATGATTTATACCTGTGCGATCCAACATTGCACAACACAGGGAAAAGAACAAAATATTCACTAAATACCTCGAAAGAGCCGAGATATTTGCTCCACACCACTATAGCAAAAGGCTGAATTTGTAACTGCGTGATAATCAATTTTAATTCATGAAGTGATTTTTTAAAACATAATGTTAAAAAATTGGTGTGTTTTACTATTTTGAAGACTGTCATTTTCATGTAAAAGAGAAAAGTATTTATTTTTAAATAGAAGTAAAGTTAAAAGTCATTTACTGCTGCTTCACAGCGTTGAAGGGGAAAATGATTGTAAAGTCTTTTCATTTAGTAGCGTTGCAGTCACTTCAACATACTTAAGGCAGACTGCCATGTTCATTTCTTTGAATAGTTTAAAACTTGCTCTGGAAGAATAATTTTATCCCCATGTGCATTGCAGCGCTTGCTAAGTTGTCGAAAAGTGCATCTGTAGTGATTTTTTCTTGTTAAAATATTAATCTAATAACTGTTTCACTGAAAGTACGTGTCAAAAGTCGATGCTTTTAAATAGTATTTTGCAAAGATAGTCACTACAGTATAAATTCAAACTGTAGGTACTGGTTTTGGTCTCAACACGTGTGAACCTTACTGCAATGAAACTACAGAACGCGAGGAGAAAAAACTTGAGATTTGTAGAAAAAGGGAAAACAGAATACAACAGATGGACAGTCTACATCTTTTAGTCAATGTTCTGATGACAAAATGTTTAGTGATCAGAGACTTGACTTAAACAAAGAATAGGTTTTCCATTAGTTTATGCTATTTTCTGATAGATGACGGTTAGGATGCATTGACCCCTTGTCATAAAAAGTGCAGTGTTATGTTAATTTGTTAGTACCTGCATAAATTGAATACATAGAATAGGTTACATTTTAAAGCCTCTTTCCCGTCCTATCGGATTTATCTGAGTGAATAAAATTGAAAATAACAATGTTATCGATGCCGTTGCTAGAACAAGAACATATTTAACTGATGACCTGTATATTATTTACTAATGGGGTGATAAATGAGAATAAGTTGATCTCTGGACCTTTTCAGACACCAAATCAGGAATTTGATGAAAAGTACAGGATCGTTCCTATCATTAATGCTGACAGAAGGGAAATTTTGCACAGTTGTTGGTCATTAAAAAGTAGAGGATTAATACCTCTATAAATGGGGTATGCTCACATTAGCTTAATTTCCTTACCCTTCTATAATACTGAATTAAGGTACATTACATAAGTTAGTCATTGAAAGTTAACTACTTTCTTGTTTTACACAGCTAGTGAATTCTTAAATGATTATGAACTGAGAATAGTAAATGAAACAGTTCAGAGACACTGTGAAAATTAAATTTCTATGTCTCTTATATATCTTGGCGACAATAATATACATTTAAACCGGGTTAGTGTCAGGCTATAGTTAGAGAAAACTTTAATACATCACTTTAATACTTTCCCATTTAACATTTCACTAAAGTAAAGAAGATAAAATGAAGGGGACAACTGCACAGTCTTCCCTGTTCTTCGGCTGTTTTTTTTTTTTTTTTTTTTTTTTTTTTTTTTTGCAGTTTTAGCTGTTCACATGGTGACAACTGGTTCTCTAATTGCTTTTCTACAACTTTTATTGTGCAATAATGTATGAAGAATTACTAATTATTCGTTTAATTGAATCTTATACTGCGAGTAAAACTAAACCATGTGATATACAGTACATGCTTTCAGTGCGATAAATATTTCAGTCTCATATTTCCCGTTCAATCATTTGAAAACGATGCTTTCAATAATATGTCTCATTTCGCTTACACAGTATTTACAACGATGTGCACACATGCAGCTGGGAAGCGTTTAGCTAAACATGATGAGAGATGAAATGGAGACTGGGTCAATACCAGGTTATTTGGAATCAGGTCGTGCCTTTGTGGAGTGTCGATATTCGGTATTTATTAATTGAAAAACTTATGCATGACACATGACACAATAGCGAAACCTTTCATAAAAACGCATTCACTTTTGGCTGCATGTGCATCGCAACCCACAGGTACAGAGAGAGATTTTCAGATTTTAAAGAGTTGCGGTTAAACAACGAGCTACTGTTCTTTCCCGCTAGCTTTTAGCATTAAAACCGACAAGTGAAAGTGTATTTGTTACGAAATAAGCCAGTGAAAACTCTAGTGGCTTTCGTAACTCCCGATCTCAGGCGGATGTGACTGGAAGGGACGTGTGGAAGGACAGAAATACATTTTCTCGCTGTCAGTTCAGTGTGGCATTGATAACAATCTACTACTTCTACCGAAAATGTTTTTGAGAGTACACAAGAGAAAATTATGTCATAAAATATAAAGTCTAGAACTAATTTTAATAGTATTTAAAGTTATTTCGAGGGCTGAAGCTTTATATGGTGATACTTTCATGTGGTAAACATGTTGTGGAAGGATTCCGCTTTGAGAAAAACGCTATTTTTTCCTCGGATACATGTTTTGGTGAAATTTCACAATCATAGGCGTGTTCTCTTTATTTCTTTTTTAATGAGACGTGCTATCTGTTGTTCATGTTGCCAGCTGTCACCTGGAGTGCAACAGACATTTCAATGCAGTTTTCTATCTGCAGTTTTTGTGATTTCAAAGTTGGCAACACTGTACTCAAACACGCACTGTATCACTGTTAACGAAGCGTTAAATTGTTCCGTGGCCGAGGCCACTAACGCACGCTATGTGGTGGCGCCCGACCTGGGGATAAGCCGGTTAGTACCTCGTGTTGAAAAAATGTTCGCAATTGTATTTGGCCGGCAAGGGGAGGAACGGTGGTGGCTAAAGTTCGTATTCACCAGACTTCCTGGTTCAAATACCAAACACGTCCGCAGTGTCTCATGAAGTGAGCGTATGTGACAATGTTGATAGTGAACCGTCCGCCGGATGGGGAGGTTAAGCTTGACGGCCTCCTTCTTGTCACTCATAAGGAGTAGGTTATGTGCCGGTACCGTGTTTCACTCTCTCTCTCTTCTCTCGTCGTCATCATCATCATCATCATCATCGGCTCTGAGGACACCGACAATGTTGAGTGTTTATGGAAAAAATTCAAGGCAATCGTAAAATGCGTTTTAGACAGGTACATGCGAGTAAAACTGTGAGGGACGGGAAAAACCCACCGTGGTACAACAACAAAGTTAGGAAACTACTGCGAAAGCAAAGAGAGCTTCACTCTAAGTTTAAACGCAGCCAAAACCTCTCAGACAAACAGAAGCTAAACGATGTCAAAGTTAGCGTAAGGAGGGCTATGTGTGAAGCGTTCAGTGAATTCGAAAGTAAAATTCTATGTACCGACTTGACAGAAAATCCTAGGAAGTTCTGGTCTTACGTTAAACCAGTAAGTGGCTCGAAACAGCATATCCAGACACTCCGGGATGATGATGGCATTGAAACAGAGGATGACACGCGTAAAGCTGAAATACTGAACACCTTTTTCCAAAGCTGTTTCACAGAGGAAGACCGCACTGCAGTTCCTTCTCTAAATCCTCGCACAAACGAAAAAATGGCTGACATCGAAATAAGTGTCCAAGGAATAGAAAAGCAACTGGAATCACTCAACAGAGGAAAGTCCACTTGACCTGACGGGATGAAACGTCCCCTTTTTGAAGAATTATACAAGACTGTGCTTTAACTGACACACAATATTTTTTAGCGCAACGCAATCTGACTTTCAATAATCCCTACAAAAGAATGGCCCTGTCTAATATTAACCTATACGTTTCACAAATCACTTACCTCACAAAAATCTTCGTTACTCGAACTACTGCAATACAGCGAGCGCCACTACCGCCAGCTAAATAAAAGATTCAAACTAAGGAAGGCACTAACTACTGATAGGCATAGTTAGCAAATGAAAGATTTTAATAGAGAACAAACACTGTATTTACCTTAATAGTCATATTATATATAGCAGTTCATGACAGTCTTACAAATTTCAAAACTCCGCCATCTCTCTCCCCACATCCATCACTGCCGGCGGCTCACCTCCAACTGCGCAACGCTACGCACTGTTAACATCCAGCTGCCGCTGCCCAACACTACAATGGCAGACAACAATGCAAACTAGCCACAGACTGCACACAGCACAGCCAGTGATTTTCATACAGAGCGCTACGTAACGTTGCCAATAGGAAAACATAAACAGCCTACTTACAGTGATACCAATTCGATTCTACACAGAGTACGCGAAAGAACTTGCCCCCCTTCTAACAGCCGTGTGCCGCAAGTCTCTAGAGGAACGGAAGGTTCCAAATGATTGGAAAAGAGCACAGGTAGTCCCAGTCTTCAAGAAGGGTCGTCGAGCAGATGCGCAAAACTATAGACCTATATCTCTGACGTCAATCTGTTGTAGAATTTTAGAACATGTTTTTTGCTCGAGTATCATGTCGTTTTTGGAACCCCAGAATCTACTATGTAGGAATCAACATGGATTCCGGAAACAGCGATCGTGTGAGACCCCACTCGCTTTATTTGTTCATGAGACCCAGAAAATATTAGATACAGGCTCCCATGTATATGCTATTTTTCTTGACTTCCGGAAGGCGTTCGATACAGTTCCGCACTGTCGCCTGATAAAGTAAGAGCCTATGGAATATCAGACTGGCTGTGTGGCTGGATTGAAGAGTTTTTAGCAAACAGAACACAGCATGTTGTTATCAATGGAGAGACGTCTACAGACGTTAAAGTAACCTCTGGCGTGCCACAGGGGAGTGTTATGGGACCTTTGCTTTTCACAATATATATAAATGACGAAGTAGATAGTGTCGGAAGTCCCATGCGGCTTTTCGCGGATGATGCTGTAGTATACAGAGAAGTTGCAGCATTAGAAAATTGTAGCGGAATGCAGGAAGATCTGGAGCGGATAGGCACTTGGTGCAGGGAGTGGCAACTGACCCTTACATAGACAAATGTAATGTATTGCGAATACATAGAAAGAAGGATCCTTTATTGTATGATTATATGATAGCGGAACAAACACTGGTAGCAGTTACTTCTGTAAAATATCTGGGAGTATGCGTGCGGAACGATTTGAAGTGGAACGATCGTATCAAATTAATTGTTGGTAAGGCGGGTACCAGGTTGAGATTCATTGGGAGAGTCCTTAGAAAATGTAGTCCATCAACAAAGGAGGTGGCTTACAAAACACTCGTTCGACCTATACTTGAGTATTGCTCATCAGAATGTTCTCTCTTCCCGTTCGCCTGTCCGATTTTTACCAGGTTATAGCGTTGTTCTTTGTTCGAACTTCACATTCATTATTTTACTGCGGCACTCGTTGCGGTCTTCGAGATTTTCTATGTTGATCTATTTCAAGTCCCTCTGGATCTCCTTTAGCGACTCCGTGCTGTATTTACTATTTGTTATGATGTTTGTTGTTGTGGTCTTCAGTCCTGAGACTGGTTTGATGCAGCTCTCCATGCTACTCTATCCTGTGCAAGCTTTTTCATCTCCCAGTACCTACTGCAACCTACATCCTTCTGAATCTGCTTAGTGTATTCATCTCTTGGTCTCCCTCTACGATTTTTACCCTCCACGCTACCCTCCAATACTAACTTGGTGATCCCTTGATCCCTCAGAACATGTCCTACCAACCGATCCCTTCTTCTGGTCAAGTTGTGCCACAAACTTCTCTTCTCCCCAATCCTATTCAATACTTCCTCATTAGTTATGTGATCTACCCATCTAATCTTCAGCATTCTTCTGTAGCACCACATTTCGAAAGCTTCTATTCTCTTCTTGTCCAAACTATTTATCGTCCATGTTTCACTTCCATACATGGCTACACTCCATACGAATACTTTCAGAAATGACTTCCTGACACTTAAATCAATACTGGATGTTAACAAATTTCTCTTCTTCAGAAACGCTTTACTTGCCATTGCCAGCCTACATTTTATATCCTCTCTACTTCGACCATCATCAGTTATTTTGCTCCCCAAATAGCAAAACTCCTTTACTACTTTAAGTGCCTCATTTCCTAATCTAATTCCCTCAGCATCACCCGACTTAATTAGACTACATTCCATTATCCTTGTTTTGCTTTTGTTGATGTTCATCTTATATCCTCCTTTCAAGACACTGTCCATTCCATTCAACTGCTCTTCCAAGTCCTTTGCTGTCTCTGACAGAATTACAATGTCATCGGCGAACCTCAAAGTTTTTATTTCTTCTCCATGAATTTTAATACCTACTCCGAATTTTTCTTTTGTTTCCTTTACTGCTTACTCAATATACAGATTGAACAACATCGGGGAGAGGCTACAACCCTGTCTTACTCCCTTCCCAACCACTGCTTCCCTTTCATGTCCCTCGACTCTTATAACTGCCATCTGGTTTCTGTATAAATTGTAAATAGCCTTTCGCTCCCTGTATTTTACCCCTGCCACCTTTAGAATTTTAAAGAGAGTATACCAGTCAACATTGTCAAAAGCTTTCTCTAAGTCTACAAATGCTAGAAACGTAGGTTTGCCTTTCCTTAATCTTTCTTCTAAGATAAGTCGTAAGATCAGTATTGCCTCACGTGTTCCAGTGTTTCTACGGAATCCAAACTGATCTTCCCCGAGGTTGGCTTCTACTAGTTTTTCCATTCGTCTGTAAAGAATTCGTGTTAGTATTTTGCAGCTGTGACTTATTAAGCTGATAGTTCAGTAATTTTCACATCTGTCAACACCTGCTTTCTTTGGAATTGGAATTATTATATTCTTCTTGAAGTCTGAGGGTGTTTCGCCTGTTTCATACATCTTGCTCACCAGATGGTAGAGTTTTGTCAGGACTGGCTCTCCCACGGCCGTCAGTAGTTCCAATGGAATGTTGTCTACTCCGGGGGCCTTGTTTCGACTCAGGTCTTTCAGTGCTCTGTCAAACTCTTCACGCAGTATCATATCTCCCATTTCATCTTCATCTACATCCTCTTCCATTTCCATAATATTGTCCTCAAGTACATCGCCCTTGTATAGACCCTCTATATACTCCTTCCACCTTTCTGCTTTCCCTTCTTTGCTTAGAACTGGGTTTCCATCTGAGCTCTTGATATTCATACAAGTCGTTCTCTTATCTCCAAAGGTCTCTTTAATTTTCCTATAGGCGGTATCTATCTTACCCCTAGTGAGATAGGCCTCTACATCCTTACATTTGTCCTCTAGCCATCCCTGCTTAGCCATTTTGCACTTCCTGTCGATCTCATTTTTGAGACGTTTGTATTCCTTTTTGCCTGTTTCACTTACTGCATTTTTATATTTTCTCCTTTCATCAAGTAAATTCAATATTTCTTCTGTTACCCAAGGATTTCTACTAGCCCTCGTCTTTTTACCTACTTGATCCTCTGCTGCCTTCACTACTTCATCCCTCAAAGCTACCCATTCTTCTTCTACTGTATTTATTTCCCCCATCCCTGTCAATTGCTCCCTTATGCTCTCCCTGAATCTCTGTACAACCTCTGGTTCTTTTAGTTTATCCAGGTCCCATCTCCTTAAATTCCCACCTTTTTGCAGTTTCTTCAGTTTTAATCTACAGGTCATAACCAATAGATTGTGGTCAGAGTCCACATCTGCCCCTGGAAATGTCTTACAATTTAAAACCTGGTTCCTAAATCTCTGTCTTACCATTATATAATCTATCTGATACCTTTTAGTATCTCCAGGGTTCTTCCATGTATACAACCTTCTTTCATGATTCTTAAACCAAGTGTTAGTTATGATTATGTTGTGCTCTGTGCAAAATTCGACCAGGCGGCTTCCTCTTTCATTTCTGTCCCCCAATCCATATTCACCTACTATGTTTCCTTCTCTCCCATTTCCTACACTCGAATTCCAGTCACCCATGACTATTAAATTTTCGTCTCCCTTCACAATCTGAATAATTTCTTTTATTTCATCATACATTTCTTCAATTTCTTCGTCATCTGCAGAGCTAGTTGGCATATAAACTTGTACTACTGTAGTAGGCGTGGGCTTCGTGTCTATCTTGGCCACAATAATGCGTTCACTATGCTGTTTGTAGTAGCTTACCCGCATTCCTATTTTCCTATTCATTATTAAACCTACTCCTGCATTACCCCTATTTGATTTTGTGTTTATAACCCTGTAGTCACCTGACCAGAAGTCTTGTTCCTCCTGCCACCGAACTTCACTAATTCCCACTATATCTAACTTCAACCTATCCATTTCACTTTTTAAATTTTCTAACCTACCTGCCCGATTAAGGGATCTGACATTCCACGCTCCGATCCGTAGAACGCCAGTTTTCTTTTTCCTGATAACGACATCCTCTTGAGTAGTCCCCGCCCGGAGATCCGAATGGGGGACTATTTTACCTCCGGAATATTTTACCCAAGAGGACGCCATCATCATGTAATCATACAGTAAAGCTGCATGCCCTCGGGAAAAATTACGGCTGTAGTTTCCCCTTGCTTTCAGCCGTTCGCAGTACCAGCACAGCAAGGCCGTTTTGGTTATTGTTACAAGGCCAGATCAGTCAATCATCCAGACTGTTGCCCTTGCAACTACTGAAAAGGCTGCTGCCCCTCTTCAGGAACCACACGTTTGTCTGGCCTCTCAACAGATACCCCTCCGTTGTGGTTGCACCTACGGTACGGCTATCTGTATCGCTGAGGCACGCAAGCCTCCCCACCAACGGCAAGGTCCATGGTTCATGGGGGGGATTTGTTATGATATTTGAGTAGTTTCTTTGCTATTCTGGCGTTTCCTGATTTCTTCGGTTATTGTGTTGGTCTTTTGATAGAGTTCGTTCTGAGATCTCTTCATCCATATGCCGATTTTGTTGATTGCTCCGTAAATCTTCCTAAGAATTCTTCGTTCCTGTTTTTCTATTTCCATAATTTTGGAGTGACTGCTAATTACCATTGTTTCAAGTGTGTATGTTGCTTCTGGAAGAATCACAGTTTTGTAATGTCTCAGTTTAGTGTCTGTCGAAATGCATTTCTTGTTGTAATAGGCCCATGTTAATTTATATGCCTTTTTGCGGCTTGTTGATCCTTTGTTCATTGGAGAGTCTGTTTAGCTCTGAAGACTATTGTTTCGCCAAGATATTTCAGGTGGCACTTGTGTGATGTTCCCGTGTTTCATGATTAGCGGGGACTTATTTTCTGACCGTCTTTCTATATACTATGTTATTTCATACGAAATTTGCAATCCAGTTTTCTGTGAAATTTCGTGCAGTTTTTCAACTGCGTGATCGCTTCTGTCTTGTTGTTTGTGATAATCGCAATATAGTCCGCGAAGGCAAAACATTTTACTTTAGTACGGTTTTATTTTCTGATACCGATTTGGGCACCTTTCACATGAGGTTCCCATTCTCTGATGATCTTTTTTAGAACAATATTGAAAAGAATCGGAGATAGTCCGTCCCCCAGCCGTACTCCCGTTCTAATTTAAAAGGGTTCCGATGTCTCACCCATGAATTTCATTGTGGAAGTCGTTCTTGTTAAGTGTCTGTTCTGTGATTTTCCGGGTCTTTCGGTCAATCCCGAAGTTTTCCATGGTTTTAAAGAGGGTTTCGCGGTCTGTTGAGTCATAAGCGTTCCTGTAATCGATGAATGTAATTACTTTATTCCTGCATTTTCTCATTTATAGTATCGGCTTTAGGTTCCAGATCTGTTCCGCACTTGATCACTCTTTTCTGAATCCGGCCTGATATTTACCAAGTAGTGGTTTCGCCTGGGATTCTATTTTGTTTAGAAGCGCTTTGGAAAGGATTTTGTTCGCCACTGGGAGTTGGGAGATTCCTCTGTAGTTGCTGGTGTCCTTTTGTCAGCCTTTTTATGTAACGGGTTGATCAGAGCGCGTTTCCAGTCTTCTGGTATTTCCTCCGTCTCCCATATGTCTGAGATTAGGTGATGAAGCTTGCATGTCAGTGTGGAACCGTTCAGTTTACAGAGATCTGCGATAATCCCATCTTCTCCAGGTGCTTTGTTGTTCTTGAGCTGCTTGGTTATCGCCGTAATTTCTGTGAGATCTGGGGCTTTTGAGTCCGTGTGTATGAATACCGGGTGTGTGAATTCAAGTTTCTCCTGCGGTGGTTTACAGTTAAAAAGGGAGCGGAAATTCTAGGCTAATATTTTCCAGTTGTTGAGTTGGTTTCTAACGAGCCGTCTGGTCTTTTGAATCAAAGACTGTGTGCTTGGTGTCCCTGTAGGTTTCCTCTAAACGACTTGTAGAAATTTCTCGTATTAATTTTGTTGAAATCCTGTCGGATTTTGTGGAGTCTGTGGTTGTCGTATCCTCGTTTTTCTTTTCGAATCACCTTTGCAGTCTGTTTTCGAGTTCTAAGAGAGTTGTTCCACTTTTCCTCGGTTTTGTGGCTGTTCTTTTTTTTTAGGCTGTTATTCGGTTTTTTATTGCCTGATCGCCGACTGTGTTCCACCAGCGGTGTTTTCTGGTGCAAAAGGGGTTATCCTAGTTTCATGGATTCCTGAATTTTCCTTTTTAGTTTCTTCCAGTCTGTCGATTTTTTCTGATTAATTTGTTTGATGATTTGTGCTTTGTTGAGTTTCGGGTATTGCGGATCTGGCTTCATGTTTTTGGGTGGATATTTTTTCCTTCTATTGGGCTGAAAATTTGTCTTTTAGTAGGAGGTGATGGTCTAATTTAAAAGTGCCTTTACGAAGTCTGACGTTTAGAATTTCTTTCGTATTTTCCTTGGAAATCGCGACGTGATCAATTTCGTATTCGCCCTATCTCAGGTTGGGCGATCTCCACGTAGTTAGCATGTGTGTAGGTTTTTGAAATTGGGTGCTCATAACTTTAAGTCCAAAGTTCCTGCGGAAGTTAATTATTTTCTCGCCGTTCTTGTTGGTACGTTTGTGTTTGGTTTAAGGGCCTGGTACATCTCTGAATGTTCTCTCTTTTCCTACCTGTGCGTTAAAATCGCCCAATAGGATTTTCACATGGTGCCTTGGTATTTTGTTGGTTTCTTCTTTTTCTCAGAAATTATCTCCGGCTTCAGGATCGGTTTTGTTATGTTAATTTGAAGAGCATGTACATTGATTAGTGTGTGAGCTTTATTAGCTGATTTTATTGACGGCAAAGTGGTTCTTTCATTGGGAGAGGTGAAGTCGATCACTGAGTTGAGTACGGCGAATCCGGTTCCCAGGAGTGGTTCAAATGGTTAAAATGGCTCTGAGCACTATGGGACTTGACTTCTGAGGTCATCAGTCCCCCAGAACTTAGAACTACTTAAACCTAACTAACCTAAGGACATCACACACATCCATGCCCGAGGCAGGATTCGAACCTGCGACCGTAGCGGTCGCGCGGTTCCAGACTGAAGCGCCTAGAACCGCTCGGCCACTCCAGCCGGCCCCAGGAGTGGTAGTTTGTCTCTAACTTTTATGGCAGTTTTGCCCTTGTAGATTCTGAATTTCTCTTTGTTGAAGTGTCCTTCGTCGGTAAATCTGGTCTCTCGTAGTGCGGTGATTTTCATGTCAAATTTTTCAAGGGTGTTGCTGAGGTCTTTAATTTGCCTGTTTTGGTAAGAGTTTACATTAATGGTGCCAATAAAATTGTTATGATTAGTCTTGAGAGTGTTAAGAGTTCTTGAGGAGCTCCTATTCTTTCCCGCATGGGGTCCCTGGTCCCCCATAATCCGATGATCAAGTGAGTCCAGTCTATCGACTGGTGCCTGGGGCAGTGATTCAACGATTGTCTTTTCCAACATGCGTTCAAGTTGAATTTCAGTTTCTCGACTGAGATCACATGTGTACGACTCGATTTTTGAGTTCGAGAAGACTTTAGTGCAGCCGCCTCGGCTAGACCAGTGGCCGTCGGATCCCAAACAGACGCCAGTGGACTTGTGACGTCTGTTAGTTTTTGGTCCGCCCTGGGTATTTCATTCCCCCAGTACCACCTATATCTAGGAGGCTTTCCCGATGCTCCACCCGGGGAGGCGCTCGATAGGGTACTAATAACCCTACATGAAGCTTCAGTTTGATATAAAAACTTTATCTATGTGACTCCATGAAGCTACCTCTAATAGTTTTCAAGCTGTAAATAGTCTTCAAGGGTTTGCCGCCGGATGAAGTTGTGCAAATTCCACACTATTTCGTCGGAGCAACTGTCCGACATCTTCAGGTGGTTCAACATTGCTGGTGGCTAGGTACGACTAACGGTATTAGTACATCGACGCCCTGTATATAGAACATGAACTCGAAGATCGCCCTGGCGCGGAAATCACGCATGTGCAATGATTTGCAGATAGATGGTGCCTTACTAAAACGCCCTCTGCCGGAAATCGCCCTCCTGCGCATGCGCTGTACCCTATGTTTGCTAACCGTGGTGGGTGACTTCGTATCTTCATTCTGCTCCATATATTAAACTCGCTTGGGCCAGAATGCATTACGTATTTGTCTCTCAGAATAACCGTTTTGTCCGAACACTATCTTCAAATGTTGTATTTCTCGACAGGCTTTCAGGATCGGATACCATATGCGTTCTATGAACTAACGTACTAGTGCACTACCGCATTGTGCAGGTGATGGCAGCTTGCGGCCTGCAGATATAGATCTGTATGCGTTGGCTTGCGGTAGACGCTGTGTCTTAAGGTTTCATCTGCTTTCCTTCGTACCAAAACAGCAAGAAAAGTGTAGTGACCCTTTTGAAATATTAAGGACAATACATATGAAATGACTAAAAAAAAAAAAAAGAGACTGTAATAATATTAAATGGACAGGAACGCCAAATTCATTATGAAAATTTATCAAATTAATTTCAAGGAAATATTATATCGATCCCAATGTAAAAAAAAGACATATGTAATGGATGAAATCGTAGTGTATAAAGTATAAACGCAATCATTATGATCTTTGTTCTTATATATAAACTGAAGAAAAGACAATGAATTTTTCTTCTGCTGTTAGTCTGCTGTCTGTAAGGTACGATCGCTATTGTATTGGAGAGATTACGTATAGCGATAGCATTTGTTCTGCTTGTTCTCTTGTTTAGCGATTAATTAGAGTGTATCCTATGCTTGGTGAATATATATACTAATAAATCAATATATCAAATAATAAATTACAGTAGAGAGACGTAATAAAAGGCAAAGTATCATTTTTTTCCACTTCCATTGTGAAGTTTATATTCGGATGGAGCGAATTTAAATGCTGAAGAAACGTAGGTGGCCACATCACAAATGTATCATCCAGATACCGCAGAAAACAAGAGCGTTTGAGAGTCGCTGACAGTAGTGCTTTTTCTTCAAAGTCCTCCATAAAACAACTGGCCGCCACAGGAGACAAAGGGCTTCCCATGGTGACACCGTCCACTTCTTCAAAATATTGGAAATAAGAAGTGTGTTGAAGTAAGCACGTGCTTAAATAATGCCACTATGTGCTGAAACTTGTTGCTAATGGGCTCTAAAGCGTCTTTCAAGGGCACCTTTGTAAATAAAGACACAACATCGATACTTCCTAACAGATCCGACGATTGCAGTCTAAGAGTTTTCAGGCGACCTACGAAATTCAGAGTTTCGAATATGATGGTCGCAGTTTCCTACGAGAGGTTCCGATAGTGATGTCAGGTATTTGGCAACAAAATAAATAGGTGCTCCTATGTAACTTACAATGGGACGGAGAGGCTCCGAGAAATATTGTGGGATTTGCATAACGTCATCTGGCGGCAAACCACCGAAGACTATTTGCAATATATCCGCCGGGCAAGCTTGAAGAGTCACAGTTTTCAAATTATTTACTATAAATTAAATGTGGAATGAAAACGTCCTTATTCATAATAGATTAACTATCATTTTTGTTAATAGAAAGCTATAATTACAGCACTCGATTACATTCACTAACTAATACAGCTGTACCAAGTTTCAAGACTTTAGCGTAAATAATAATCATTACAATGGATCTTAAAGAGGCAGCTCAGAGATCATGTTGCACTGTCGGTTCCGTTCTAAAAATTCTAGCACCAAAGCTTAAATGCAGTCGAGCTAAACCGAACTTAAACTATATAAAAATTTAGAAGACTGTAAATTGGTAAACGACAGATTTATGGATTAATACGTGTCTGAGGAAGGAGACATTTAGATGATAGCAGATGTTCCGTTAAGCGGTCCACTGCGTCCACATATGTTGCATCGGCCAAGAAACTGAACTGTGAAAGTGATCGGAACAAAACAGGGAACTCGATAGGCACTAAAAGGATACCAAATTGGAATACGCTGAAACTAGTGCGAGAACAGTGTTAAAATTTGTTTGTGAGTCAAGGTTATTTAAAGTATTCGTTAATGGCTTCTAACAGGCAATTAAAAACGGAATGTAATGATAAGGATGACGTGAAGATTAAGATAGAACCCGTCTCTGAAGATGAATCCTCAGAATTAGAAATTGAAATTAACAGACAAAGTTCTGTCAAAGTAATAAATCCAAAATCTGAAGGTGATTTGTCCAAAGTAGAGTCGGAGGTAAATTTCAGTTTTACTGCGAAGTTAGAACCAATTTCTGATGATGAGGTAATTGAAGATGAAGTCAAAAAAGACAAATTAAAATTAATATATTTATCAAATAATGAAACTGAGTTAAATATGTCTGAAATTCAACCAGAGAATGACAGAAACTCCTTTAAAACAGGTCGAAATGCAAAGTGGCAAGGCAGAGGCACGAAATTGGACGCGATTACTGTTTTCTAAACTTTAACCGGATCATAAATAACTGAACACTAAGATGGAATTCAATAGTAAACAATTAAGTAGTAAGACTGAGTCTAGTAATAAAGGACTGATTAGTAAGACTGAGTAGTAGTAAACAACTAAACCATAATAGTGAAGAACTAAAGGATGTAACGACCTCAAAACTTAATAGCTTAAATTTTAAAATTGATTCTAACCACCTTGATTTGCAAGTCAAATTAAGGCAAGAACTAACTAAATCCCATAGTATTTGCGAAGCTGAAATTGGTGAAGTTCGCAAAGATTTCAAAAACGCAGATGCCCTTAAGGGAGGGAGGTTGTCAGAAGGAATAGGAAATGAATCCAAAACTTGCTCTAATAGATTTGTGGAACTAAATAGTAAAGTAAATGCTTATCTAAAGGATGTTACGAAAGTGAAATCTGACTGTACGAAATTATGTGAGGATGTTGGTAAAAATATTCTAATAGAGTGGAGGCAGTAGAACTGCAAGTAGAGGAACTAAATACTAGTATTACTAACACAGAAAATAGAGTGACCTCTAGTAGCTCGTACTACCGTATAGCAAGCTGCTTTAGTTGACGCCGCTTTCATCGGGTGTCGTCAGTTTTTAAGTTTTGATCCAGACAAACAAATTCAGCCTTTAGGATTCTGAAATGATTTTGAGGATGTTTGGTAAATGCATGGTCAGAACGTGAGAAATTTTCTTTCGTAAGAAATCATGTCAGGAGATGCTTTGCGATGATCAGCTACGTAGTGATTAGATGAAAACTCTTCCTGAATTTAAACCTGTATTTATTAATGATTACCGGTCATAGAACAAACAAAACGATGTTATGAGAGAATTGTGGAGTGGTAAAAAGTTTACTCCAGGTCGTGAATCTGTTAAAGAGTATCCCAGAACGTGGGTTTCACGGTTGTCACATCTCACAGAAAAGATGAAATAGGAAATAATGATCATGGGACTAGAAGGTAAGCTGCGTTGGTGCTGACAAGAGAATCATTTCCGCATCTAGGGATAATATGGACAGGTTCACTGAGCCAGTGGAAAGACTAGCTGCTGTTTAGGAGCAGGTACTGAACATAGGTTCTCTAACAGCCCTGTAAACAACAGAAATAATGACAGTGGAAACGTGAATGTTGGACGTATAGAGGTTCAGAATACACAATATAATTATCATGGTCAAGACCGTAGTAAAGGAAGAGGAGGTAGACACATACCGCGCTTTCGCAGTAAATACTATGATGAAGGGAGGAATATGTCATGTACTGCTGAGACAAGACAGAAAGACGAATGCTGTCTGATCTGATTCTGAACCGAATTATCGCAACAGGTAATGTGTGGGAAACAAAGTCCCATCTATGATGAAACTGGCGCTCAACAGGCGGAAACTATAACACAGCCAGTAACGGAAGCACACACCACAGTCAGTCAGCACACACAAACCGATAATAGGGATGATTGAATAGAAACAGACAGTACCGGTGATGTGCTAAACCACTGATTATATAGTTGAATGTATTTTGAACACATCATAAAAATGGGTCAAGAAGGAACAAGAAAACGCTACGGATATTGGGGAGGAAAAATTAACTGATTTGAATCAGACGGGGACAAAGATGAAATAAAGGCTTGTATCTTCGACAGTAATGGCAATCTGAAGACTACAGTTTCGGTAGAGGAAGTAGAGTCAGCTTTGCAAGGTTTTAAGGAGGAAGAGTTGTTAGATGCAGGAGGTAGCAATAGTAATGAGGTCAGGGAACCTATTAGCTGTATTGGCTTGCTACAAACTGTAAAAGCTGGCGACAATATTATAGATAGCAATGTTGCACAGGGACACAGTTGCTCAGAGGTAGAGAGTAGTTTAGCTGAAGTGCAGTAAACGAAAGTAGAGGAGGTCGTCAAGTGCTTTGATTTAAAATTGGTGGACAGGTTGGAAAAGGCAGCTGCAAATGTACTCGTAAATCTTGATGAGCCCACGAATTTAAGAGCTAATGTACTTGCAGCTGGACAAAATAGCTTTAGCTCGAAACAGATTAAAAAGGATTTGTTAGAAGACTTTTATGAGGAACATGTTCAAACTAGAATACTCACCCTATTATAAAAACTAGCATCTCAGCAGTAACAGTGCGCCGCCTTCTTGATAGTGGCAGTGAAGCAAGTGCTTTGTTCCAAGCACTCTCTGATTCAATTCCTAATAAGAATGACCTAACTGTCATGGAAGTAGGCGGTTTAAGAGCAATACAAGCTACTGGAAAAGTCTTAAGGCTTGTACAGCACGAAGCTTCGATACTGATTGGTATGGGTAACATAATACTAGAGCATCAATTTTTAATTGTGCGTGGTGTAAGTGTTGAAATGTTAACAGATACAGATCTTTTAACGAAATATCAAGGAAACACTGGCTTTGATTAGAACCACTTAGTATTAACTTTACCAGATTCTCGGGTTATTCAAGAGCCTTTCATTGGAAATTATTTAGGTATTTACATCTGCATCTACATCCATACTCCGCAAGCCACCCGACGGTGTGTGGCGGAGGGTACCTTGAGTACCTCTATCGGTTCTCCCTTCTATTCCAGTCTCGTATTGTTCGTGGAAAGAAGGATTGTCGGTATGCCTCTTTGTGGGCTCTAATCTCTCTGATTTTATCCTCATGGTATCTTCGCGAGATATACGTAGGAGGGAGCAATATACTGCTTGACTCTTCGGTGAAGGTATGTTCTCGAAACTTCAACAAAAGCCCGTACCGAGCTACTGAGCGTCTCTCCTGCAGAGTCTTCCACTGGAGTTTATCTATTATCTCCGTAACGCTTTCGCGATTACTAAATGATCCTGTAACGAAGCGCGCTGCTCTCCGTTGGATCTTCTCTATCTCTTCTATCAACCCTATCTGGTACGGGTCCCACACTGCTGAGCAGTATTCAAGCAGCGGGCGAACAAGCGTACCGTAACCTACGTCCTTTGTTTTCGGATTGCATTTCCTTAGGATTCTTCCAATGAATCTCAGTGTGGCATCTGCTTTACCGACGATCAACTTTATATGATCATTCCATTTTAAATCACTCCTAATTCGTACTCCCAGATAATTTATGGCATTACTGCTTCCAGTTGCTGACCTACTATATTGTAGCTAAATGATAAGGGATCTTTCTTCCTATGTATTCGCAGCACATTACACTTTTCTACATTGAGATTCAATTGCCATTCCCTGCACCATGCGTCAATTCGCTGCAAATCCCCCTGCATTTCAGTACAATTTTCCATTGTTACAACCAATAATACTAAAGCCTGGGAACTGCCTATTGCCCGCATCTCGTGGTCGTGCGGTAGCGTTCTCGCTTCCCACGCCCGGGTTCCCGGGTTCGATTCCCGGCGGGGTCAGGGATTTTCTCTGCCTCGTGATGGCTGGGTGTTGTGTGCTGTCCTTAGGTTAGTTAGGTTTAAGTAGTTCTAAGTTCTAGTGGACTGATGACCATAGATGTTAAGTCCCATAGTGCTCAGAGCCATTTGAACCATTTTTTGAACTGCCTATTAGAGTAACGAGGAATAAGGGAAACTTGTAGGAGGATACTAAATTTGGTAATAATGTACAAGATATTAACACTCAAAAGAACTACATCCTCGAAGAAATAGAGGCTAAGGGGCTATCAGTAGATCAAAGTTCAGATAAAGGAGCTTTGAACAGAAAAAGAAGTCATGACGCAAAAACTTCCCCCACTAGCTAGTGTTTGTCAAAACTGAAGAAAAATCTAAGAAAATTCATTGGGAACAAAGAAGTTTATGCATGTTCATCATGGACCATCCAGGATAATTCATAAGCCTCATGCAAATGCATACCGATAGGAAGACCCGAAAAGTAAGAGAGAACTTGATCTATCATTGCAGATCTGAAACATTTAAAAGTAACAGTAACTACGTTCTGTAGGGAGCCTGCCATACTTTGGTGGATACCCAGTTTGGCGTACTGTGCGGTCCCAGTTGGATGAAACTTTATTCGCTTTCAAGTTCCATTCTCTTCTTCCGTGCGATCTGTAGCAGGTAAGGAATATATGTCTTCGTGTTGTACACATGCTGTTAGTTTGTCATGTCTTCCTAGTGAGTAAGGATGATACTAAAAATGACTATACCCGAATGATGACTTATAAGAGAACATGAGAGTAAATTCTAAATTTTAAAATAACAATGGGCAACCATGAGCAGCAATGGTAGAAAAATAATGGCTTAAGTTAACAAATAATAAATAATATTCAGAAAAAGAACTAGTAACAACAAAGTACAGACACTTTACGATCAGAAAAGTAATTTGAAGCTGCAAATCTCTAATATCTGAAGGAATAAACTGTGCGCAAATCAATAATTTTCATCTTGAAAGTAGGGCAGTCTATAAGTAAGAGAGCGTAATAATATGGTGCTACTAGAGGCAAGCCAAAGCGTTTGATGTTAATTAAAGCAAGTGTGTGAAAATGGTGTGAAGATCACACCAAAAATATATGTAAATAATGAGGTCAGTAGGCTGACAAAGATAAAAATGTGAAAGAAGCGTCAGAATGTGTAGGAAAATGAAATATGTGGATAAATGAAAATAGGGAGATACAGGAGAAATGAAATCAGTAGGCTGATGTATATGGGTAAAATGGTGGAGAATTGGTGTACAATTCTGTCATGTCTCGTAAGAAGGGTTGAGAAACGCGTAATCTTGCTTAAGGCAGATGGCCAGTTAACAGATAAATACTGATACACATAGACACTTACATAGATAAATGAAAGTGTCAAGAAACACAGATTGTAGAGTATTATTATGTTGTAATAAAAACGCCTGTTTAATGGTGTATGTAACAAGGCAAAGTAACTATTGTCGAACAAATGACTTCTTTAGTGTACTAATCCGTATGATGACTGAGTCATATGAAGATAGAACTTACAAAGGCTACTCGATTTTCTAAGTAAAGGAATATCTAAGGTAATGAAGTAAATTGCAAAATAGCACAAAATGTGACTATTTAAGAACATATGTTGACTTTCAGAGCATAATAGCTATGGTTGAAAAAGAATTTCAAAGTTCGTGATTCAGACTTAACAATGAGGTATCTTGCAAAAGCAAAATAGAACAACTTCATTCTATGAAGCAGCGATCGCCAATAATCATTTTGAAAAAGTTAGTAACAGTTTTCCAAACAATAAAAACGGAAAAATTCTTACTGATAACTTCTCAACTGTTTATTTAAATTATAGAAGGAAAATAGAAGATGGACTGTGTTTTGTCGTCTCTTAGAGTTATTAACGGAAGGGAGCCTACAAGCTTCTGGAAAAAGAAGCAAGGACATCTACCACAGTGACTCCTCCCCTTTCCCTTTTGTAACAGAGCATCGTGAAGAAAGCCATACACAGTGACTCCCCACCCTCTGCCTTAATTCTGTTAGTGAACATGGTTTATAAGGACACACACAACAATGCCTACAGTTGTGATCAAATGAGTGAGCACTGAAAAGCGAAATGTGTGTTTCTCTTTCAGGTAAAGCATTGAAATTCTAAACTACAAATTTAATTTTCTAGTAGTCGTATATATATATATATATATATATATATATATATATATATATATAAGATTTTTGGAAATTATATACATAAAATAACATAATGGTTAATTTTGTGGGTGTAGTATTAAGGAAAATTAAGCTGAAATCTGTTTATTTTAAAGAGTCAGCTACAGTAACATACTTGTTTCTAATTTTTAATTGTGTTCAAAAATGATTTTTTCACGAAAATAGATAGAGGGTGATTGGCTAAACAATCGCTGTGTCTTTGTAAGAGGGAAAGAGGCGAGCGAGTGTGCTGGGACTTACCACAGTTGACTACTATCCATACCACATCACCATAACACGCCTCTGCTTGGCATACAAAGGTTTGCACCATAACCTAGAATGAAATAAAAAATAAAAATAACTCTTCCAAACTTTGTCAGTGTATGCATCAGTATACTAATGTTAACCTTGCGAAGTCTAAGAATTCTGTAATGAATGTGTTTTGCTAGAAATATTACTTTAAGAAAAAATAATGGGTGCTAAATAATGAATCGAGAAAGCTAAAAATTGTTCAGAATGTACAAATGTACGTCACAATCAAAAGTTACAAGCCCCAACTTGATCTGGACAATATTTTAGTCAAATTTGGCGTTTTTACGAAAAAATTAAAGGCGCTGAATATTATACCCAGAAAGATGAAAATTTGTATGTAGCCTCAGTTTGATATCAAATCTTTCACTGTGTGATTGCATGAAGCTAACTAATAGTTTTCCAGTTATTTACTAAAAATTAAATTTGGGATGAAAATATCTCAATCCATAATAGATTAAGTATTATTTATATTTATTAATAGAATGTTCTAATTGGATTAATTAAATAATACAGCTGTACCAAGTTTCACGACTTTAGTGTGAATAACAATCATTACAATGAGTCTTAAAGAGACAGTTTTAGTGGTCATATTCTATTTTCAATACCATTCTAAGCATTCTAACTGGCAAAGTTTAAATGCAGTCGAGTTAAAACTTTTTCCTTAGTTAAAGCAAACTTAACTTTAATTATATAAAAATTAAGAAGACTGTAAACTGTTAAATGACAGAATTATTAATTAATACGTGTCTGGGAAAAGGGTAATTTAGGTGCTGCTATCTGTACCTACAGCAGTTGATAGCAGATGATAGCAGATGTTTTGTTCGGCTGTCCGCTGCGCCCATATTACGAGGGCTATTCGGAAAGTAAGTCCCGATCAGTCGCGAAACGGAAAATTACTGTGAAAATCGATGAAGCATTGCACCGATGTTTTGGGCAATGTCTCAGGTATGCCTGTCGATCGCGTCACGTCGCTCTTTCCTGTGCTGTTAAGATACTTAGAAGATAATGTCTCCCGCCATGTAAGAGGGCCTGGGTGAGAAATTTCGCCTGAAGCTGTGCTGCCCCATAACATAACTGTCATACTTTTCCTTGTTCAACACATTTCTCAGCAGCATTCTGGAGTGGCAATGAAGATGCTCCAGCAGAGTTTTCGATGAGAAGTGTTTGATCACTCATAATACAGCCCGTAAATGGCTCTCTCTGGTTTTCATGTCTCCTCACGTGAACCGCTGGCTGTGATGAAAACATGTTGGCATAGACGGCGAGCGGCAGACCAGCGTAGAGAACTGGGGAAGAGCACAGGAGGCTGCCTTGTATGACGAGGGTATTGGGAAGTTGGTTCAATGCTACAACAAATACCTATGTCGGAACGGCGACAGAGCTGGGTGTTGTAGCTAACTGTTGCTGATGAAACATTTTTGATTTTCACAGTGGTTTCCATTTTGCGGCCGATCTGAACTTATTTTCCAAATACCTCTCGTACATGCAGCAAGAGAGGCAGTGAGAATAGACACTTCGCGCCGAGATACCAACCTGCGCGCGTCAGACAAAACGCCAGCGTACGTTGTGCCTCAGATTACGTCACAGCCGGATGGTTCCAAAAGGGTTGTCTATAAGAGTAGCAAGTGAACTTGCGAGGATTATACACCGTCCTCGACCGCTTAGATTTTGGAAGTAACCGTTGTGCGCCGCCCGTGATGTTGCCAAAACTGCGTGGAAAGGGGAGAGATATTTTCATCTTTTAAGACGACCAATTAACTTTTGGTGATTAGAGTACGGGCGGTAGACTATTTTGTCTGGAACTTCCGTAGAGGTAGCCTCTGAACTGCTATAGTGCTGTTTCCAGTAGGGACAATAATATTATTATCAGGAATATTATTATACAAGGTGGCCCATTGATCGTGACCGGGCCAAATATCTCACGAAATAAGGGACAAACGAAAAAACTACAAAGAACGAAACCAGATGGCGCTTTGGTTGGTCCGCTAGATGGCACTGCGATAGGTCAAACGGATATCAACTGCGTTTTTTAAATAGGAACGCCCATTTTTTAACACATATTCGTGTAGTACTTAAAGAAATATGAATGTTTTAGTTGGACCACTTTTTTCGCTTTGTGATAGATGGCGCTGTAATACTCACAAACATATGGTTCACAATTTTAGACGAAGAGTTGGTAACAGTTAGGTTTTTTAAATTAAAATACAGAACGTAGTTACGTTTGTAACATTTTATTTCCGTTGTTCCAATGTGATACATGTGCCTTTGTGAACTTATAATTTCTGAGAATGCATGCTGTTACAGCGTGATTACCTGTAAATACCACATTAATGCAATAAATGCTCGTAATGATGTCCATCAACGTCAATAATTTGGCAATACGTGTAACCACATTCCTCTCAACAGCGAGTAGTTCGCCTTCCGTAATGTTCGCACATGCATTGACAATGTGCTGACGCATGTTGTCAGGCGTTGTCGGTGGATCACGATAATAACTATCCTTCAACTTTCCCCGCAGAAAGAAATCCGGGGATGTCAGATCCGGTGAACCTGCGGGCCATGGTATGGTGCTTCGACGACCAATCCACCAGTCATGAAATATGCTATTCACTACCGCTTGCCGGCCGAAGTGGCCGTGTGGTTAAAGGCGCTGCAGTCTGGAACCGCAAGACCACTACGGTCGCAGGTTCGAATCCTGCCTCGGGCATGGATGTTTGTGATGTCCTTAGGTTAGTTAGCTTTAACTAGGGGACTAATGACCTCAGCAGTTGAGTCCCATAGTGCTCAGAGCCATTTTTGAACTACCGCTTCAACCGCACGCGAGCTATGTGCTGGACATCCATCATGTTGGAAGTACATCGCCATTCTGTCATGCAGTGAAACATCTTGTAGTAACATCGGTTGAACATTACGTAGGAAATGAGAATACGCTGCACCATTTAGATTGCCATCGATAAAATAGGGGCCAATTATCGTTTCTCTCATAATGCCGCACTGTACATTAACCGGTCAAGGTCGCTGATGTTCCATTTGTCGCAGCCATCGTGGATTTTCCGTTGCCCAATAGTGCGTATTATGCCGGTTTGCGTTACCGCTGTTGGTGAATGACGCTTCGTCGCTAAATAAACGCGTGCAAAAAATCTGTCATCGTTCCGTAATTTCTTTTGTGCCCAGTGGCAGAGCTGTACACGGCATTTAAAGTCGTCGCCATGCAATTCCCGGTGCATAGAAATATGGTACAGGTGTAATCGATGTTGATGTAGCATTCTCAACACCGACGTTTTTGAGATTCCCGATTTTCGCGCGCTTTGTCTGCTACTGTTGTGCGGATTAGCCGCGACAGCAGCTAAAACACCTACTTGGGCATCATGATTTGTAGCTGGTCGTGGTTGACGTTTCACATGTGGCTGAACACTTCCTGTTTCCTTAAATAACGTAACTATCCGGCGAACGGTCCGGACACTGGGATGATGTCGTCCAGGATACCCAGCAGCATACATAGCACACGCCCGTTGGGCATTTTGTTCACAATAGCCATGCATCAACACGACATCGACCTTTCCCTGAATCGCTAAACGGTCCATTTTAACGCGGGTGATGTATCACGAAGCAAATACCGTCCGCACTGGGGGAATGTTACGTGATACCACGTACTAATACGTTTGTGACTATTACAGCGCTATCTATCACAAAGCGAAAAAAGTGGTCCAACTAAAACATTCATATTTCCTTACGTACTACAAGAATATGTGATAAAAGTGGGCGTTCCTATTAAAAAAAACGCATTTGATATCCGTTTGATCTATGGCAGCGACATCGAGCGGGCCAACCATAACGCCATCTCGTTTCCCCCTTCAAGCTAGACAAGTTTCGTCCTTTGTAGTTTTTTCGTTTGACGCTTATTTCTTGAGATATTTGGCCCGGTCACTATCAATGGAGCACCCTGTATTTTGTGTGTGTGGACTAACTGAATATATCAATTAATATATAAATAAATAACAAATAGGAACATCATCTTTCAGTGAGTACAATGAATAATGTGGACTTGCAGACTGGAAAATATGGTTAGTATGTTCTCCGTCGCTTTTTGACTGACGGCAAAAATAGTTTTCAGGCGCTTGTAAAAGGCGGGATAAGATTGCTTATAAATTTTCTCGCCGCCCAACAACTCCACATTTTTCATTGTTTTAGTCCGATTTAAAAAGATGTGTTACATTACATAGTTATTTTTATTTAAATAATTATATTTTTGCACACCTGTTACTGCAGTGTGTGAAATTACTCCATTGCCGCTCTGCGTTCATGCTCACTGATATGTTACATCGGACATGAAAATCAAAATAAGTAGATGTACTGAATTAACCCAATAGCGAGAAAGGTGTGACGCCATGTGAAGGGGGTGGCCGAGCGGTTCTAGGCGCTACAGTCTGGAAACGCGCGACCGCTACGGTCGCATGTTCGAATCCTGCCTCGGGCATGGATGTGTGTGATGTCCTTAGGTTAGTTAGGTTTAAGTAGTACTAAGTCTAGGGTACTGATGACCTCAGTGCTCAGAGCCATTTGAATCATTTGAGCCATGTGAAGCAGAAAGTAATCTCAAAAGGAACTAGTTCGGTTGTACATGACAGATGCAGAACAGTCTTGATAGACCATCTTGAGCTCTGTCATGCTCAAAGTTCCGTATTCACACACACACACATACACACACACACACACATACACACACACACACACACACACACACACATACACACACACACACACACATACACACACACACACACATACACACACGGGCGCGCGCGCGCGCGCCCACGAGCGCGCAGTTGTGGAACCGTTCCTCACAGTCCTTTAAATACAGCAGCTGCCCTGCTCACTGTCTAGAACCAATAGTCAGCTGAGGGTTTCGGTGTGCTCCTGCACAAGAACAAGATGTCCATAATAACTTTGGTTTGCGCGGGAACCGACAGACCTGACGTGTCCGGGCCACAGAGTACAAGGGCAGAGACATCCAAAAACCTTTCGAAAAGATCGACAGCAGAAGAACAGATTCAAAGAGGAATGCAAGTGAGCTGGAACATATCAACGAATATTTTAAAAGTTTCATAATAGGAGATAAAAATATCAGAGACCCGCCTATCCAGTGACCTCAGCCAGGAAACTGCGGAAGAGACCTTTGAAAGGGAGGCAGAAGAATCTGAAAGAGTTGATACATGCTGAATACGACGTTATTTGCCTGCTGACTTGGATTACCTACTTAGATTAAACAGATAGCGACTGAGCTACGTTTACATTGAGATACGCAACACTTCCGTCTGCACTATAATGCAGCTGAGTGCCAAACGATTCTCTCTGCCGCATCTGCCATTAACAGTTAGCCTGAGTGTCCAGTTTCATTGTCTTGGACGTGCTCCCTCTGTTGAAATGACGCCTGTGGTCTAGGAATAGTGTTTTGGACTATAAATAAAAATTCAGTGTTGTCCATTAGGGAAAGAAGGTAATGACTTGTGTATTTAAAGTAATACTTGGTGATATGGTCGAGTGCCCCCAGTTATTTCTGTATAAATAAAAGCTTCCACGGTCCTCGATTAAATACAAGTCACTGCTTAAATTTTGATCAATGGCGACCTAAGACTTCCAGTATAACGAGTCACTCTCATTCTTCCTGGTGGAAAAGGACGGAGGATCCGACAAGATTTAAGGGCAAGCTCTTGCCCCTGGGGTTTGAATCTGCCCCTGAAATGAGGAAAAATAAGCAATGATGTACGACATGAAGATGCAGAAGGCAATGGAAACCACTGTATTAGATACACATAATGTTTACTCACAGGACGTGTGTTCTGTAATTGAAACAGTTGGCAAAAGATTTCGGATTAACCTCCATGTGGATCTCCAGGGGGTAACTAGGTAACTACAGAGGGGGAGGTAACCATTGAAAAAAACTGAATAACCAACAAAAGGGTTTATGTTTTATCATACAGAAAGAAGAATTCCGTCTTTTGCAACTGAATTCATTTGTGCCTAGCGCGTATGTTTTCCCTATTCAAGCTAGGCATATTCAGTGGTCTATAATACAAATAACATTATTTAATTATACATACGACGGGAGTTTGAAAAGTCCGTGCAAAGTCCGAGAGATGGCACCACCGGTGCGTATCGAGGTCATGTTTAATTAGTAGCATCTCTGGAAAGAACGCACACCAAGTTGCAGCCATATTGGTCTATTTCTTTGTGTTTGGCATTCGTGTGAATCAAGGAAGTCGAGTCATTGTCAAAAAATGGACGAAAAAGAATTTCGTGTGTTGATTAAACATTACTTTATGAAAGGCAAAACGCCTCAGGAGACTAAAGAGAAGCTTGATAAACATTATGGTGACCATGCACCTTCGATTAGAACAGTTTGTAAGTGGTTTCAAAATTTTCGGAGTGGCGATATGGGGACAAGTGATGCTGAACGTTCTGTACGCCCTGTGGAGGTTACGACTCAAGAAATCATTGATAAAATGCATGATATGGTGATGGATGACAGAAGAGTTAACTTGTGTGAGATTGCTAGTGCTGTGGACATCTAGAATGAACGGGTACATAATATTTTGCATAAAGATTTGGATATGAGAAAGCTATCCGCTAAGGCAGGTTCGGCGATTGCTCACGTTTGGCCAAAAACGGAATCGTGTGAAGTGTTGCAAGAATGGTTTGCAGCTCTTCAGGAAGAATCCGCAGGACTTTAAGCGTCGTTTCACCACTGTGGTTGAAACATGGATACATTTTAATATACTCCTGAAATCAAACAACGATCTTAACAATAGGTTACCAAGGGAGAATCTGCAACAAAAAAGGCGAAGACTGTTCCATCGGCCGGAAAGGTTATGGCGACTGTCTTTTGGGATTCGCAAGGGATAATCCTCATCTACTATCGGGGAAAGGGTAAAACTATTACAGGTGCATATTATTCATCGTTATTGGACCGTTTGAAAACCGAGCTGCAAGAAAAACGCCGAACCTCAAAAAAGTCCTTTTCCATCTCCACAATGCACCAGCATACACCTCATCAGTTGTGGTTGCAAAATGAATGGAAATAGGATTCCAACTCGTTTCACATCCTCCGTATTCTCCAGACTACTATTCGTTCCCCAGTTTGAAGAAATGGCTGGCGGGACAAAGATTTTATTCAAACGAGGAGGTGATTGCAGCAACTAATAGCAATTTTGCAGACTTGGACAATTCCTGTTATTCGGAAGGGATCAACAAATTAGAAGAGCGTTCGACGAAGTGTTTAAGTCTAAAAGGAGACTATGTCGAAAAATAAAAAAGGTTTACTCCAAACACGTAAGTAGTTCTTATTTTGGCACAGACTTTTCAAACGCCCCCCGTATTTTGATGTGAAATTTGTAGTGATTCTTTGGTAACTAATTTTAAATCTAGCTATTTCTGTTTATAAATATATGGATGTGTGTTCCTTCTATTAATTTCATATCCTATACATACATCCTACTGTTGTTCTGTTTCTGTTAAATGCACACTGTACGGGTTTCTTCCAATAAATACGTGGTAGAGCTGACTGAGGAATCGTAGGAGCTGTAGAAGGACAGAGTGGACCGGGGTGCTGAGGTAGGGATGAGGGATGGCTGTGTGTGGGGCAATGTTATGTACGTGTAATTTTTTTTGGATTCTCACATACTCAGCGCAAAGAACATATAACGCCACTGAAGAATAAATGTACCCATTCCACATCTAATAAAAGAAAATCAGCACTACACTAGGACAAAAACAGACATGGCATTCTTATGCCATAAAAACAAAAGAAAGTGAATCCTCACTCTACAAGAAGAATATTTTGTGCAGCACGCCATAAATAAAAACGAAAATAATCTCAATGACCAAAATAGGAGTAACAGGTGACCAATATCCGAAGTAATTTACTCTTTACCATAAAAATAAAAAAAAAAAGAAATGACACTATTTCTGGGACTTCAGGAAAGTATTTGTATGGAGTGTAACCATGTATGGAAGTGAAACGTGGACGATAAACCGTTTAAACAAGAAGAGAATAGCAGCTTTCGAAATGTGGTGCTACAGAAGAATGCTGAAGATTATATGGGTAGATAACATAACTAATGAGGAGGTGTTGAACAGAACTGGGGAGAAGAGAAATTTGTAGCACAACTTGACTAGAAGAAGGAATCGGTTGGTAGGACATATTATGAGGCATCAAGGGATCACCAATTTAGTATTGGAGAGCAGCGTGGAGGGTAAAAATCGTAGAGGGAGACCAACAGATGAATACACTAAGCAGGTTGCAGTAGGTACTGGGAGATGAAGAAGCTTGCACAGGATAGAGAAGCATGGAGAGCTGCGTCAAACCAGTCTCTGGACTTAAGATCACAATAACAACAACGAAAGTAATGAAGAGCGGCAGAAATGACAAACTTAAGAGACAAAAGAGACAACGTGAAGTAAATCTGCAATCTTGAAAGCAAAATAACACAAGGTGGATGAAGCAGGACATAAAAAACAAACTTGCACAGACAGAGGATATTTGTAGCGAAAAGAACTCAACTAGTAACAAACATAGGATTTAATTTGAGGAAGAAATTTCTGAGAATTGATGTATGGAGCACAGCGTTGTATGGTAGTGAATAATGGACTGTAGGAAAGCGGACAAAAAGAGAACTGAAGCGATTCAGTAGTGGTGCTATAGGAGAATGCTGACCTTCAGACCAATCGACACAGATCAGTGGAACAAATCTGTCCGCCATAAATCAGATTCACACCTCCAAATCCAGTTCGGCGACCTGTACTGCGTATGGATCGAAGCAAATATATTCGTATCTCATGTGGCTTAATGATAACGGTGCGGAGAAAGCTGAGGGTTACATTTGCTCAGGAGTGTCATGAGTCGAACGCAAACGATTCGTTACACGTCATCTTCTTCGATGAATCACGTATTCGTCTTCAGGGAGTCGGTGGATGTTGCTTTTCGCTGCATCGTCTCCAGAGCTAAACGCCCTTCAGGTAACACAGATAGTTAATATATATTCCTTCGAAAAACCGGCACCTTTGGAACTTAACACTGTGACATGCACGTTAGTGAAGGTCAGAAGCCCTTACTAGCACTACACTGCACTTCGCAAGATCCCATGCTCATTCTGTGGAGCTCCCAAATTTATAGTCGAACCCAAAGTACCGGAACAAAACTGCCGAAGTGCTTTGGTAAGTTTGCGGGCTGGGGATTTTGCATTATATCAATGCAAATTAAGATATGCGCTTAGAATAATGAGGAATTCTAACAAAATGCACTTAGATGTTGCGGATCATCTCTTAATGGAATGAAGTCATCACATCGCACTTCACCTGCAGAGGGTAGAGCCAGTGGGGTTCACTCAACCTTGACTTTCAGACCACGATACCTGATGCATTACTGCTGTGGAAGATGACTGAAACGTCCTCACATGCAAACGTACAATTTCACTACTTTACATCTTAACCAGAAAGATTCTGATATCTACGTATTAAGGTCCCATCAATATTTATATGCTGCCGACATGGATGTCATCTTTGTTCAAGAAGCCAACTATAGCAAACAGTCTAGAATGCAGCTGTGAATACTGGGCCAGCCACATGCACCATAAACGTGCTAAAGCAGGTAATCTAAAGTATTTCACAGGTCTTACTCTCCTCAGGTCGGGTATTACCACTCGGTTACGTGAATCTAATAAATATTGACATCTTTGTGTGTACTGGTAATTCATAACTACAGACAGTCAAACCCCAGAATGGGTGTGTACCTCCAGAATCCCCTCCAGCCCTGGGATCAGATCTAGAGGTCCTAGCCTCAGGATCCAGTGAAGGCAGTTTTATCTATTATCACAGGTTGCCTAGACGCAGGAGCAGGGCGATGACATAACAATTCGACATATCGAAAACCAAGATGGTTTTACTGGGAAATTCAAAAACGCAAGATAGTGCAGATGGGCAATTTAAAAATTTTACCAGCCATTAAAATGGAACAGTCAGTCAGATCCTAATATTCTATCAGGCTTTGAAATGAAATATCCAATCAGTATTTTGCCATGTTCAAAAGCATCTGAACAATCTAGTTTGCATAGGTCGTTGCTACGTTCTAAACTATCCAAATGTCCCAGTAGAAAGAGCTACCCCAGAACCACCATCCTGGCATATGCTCAGAAGTATCCTTATGAGCTGAATTGTGTAAAGAAAGCAGCCAGCTAACTGTGGCAGCTGGAGACAAAAAGATCAGCATTATCCTTTGTCAGCAGCTTTGTCAGGTGTGTGTCACACTGATTTCGTACATTTTACGTAACATCTGCATGATTATGTATGTCAGCGTGCAGTTCAGCCCTTACTGTGAAAGCTATAATGTGATGTTGGCAACACATGAAGAGATGGAATATTCTATATATTACGCAAGTTATTAGTCAAAAACACATCTTAGTTCAGCTAAACTGATACCAAAGTCAGCCATACATTTTAGAGTCTCGCATGCTAGAGTATTAACCTTATGATACAGTGTAAAACGTTTGCTATCTTCTGCTGACAATGCTAACTTATACTACTGCACTGTGGAGACTACATCGCATATCATACATCGTCATCTTATAGCAAAATTGTAACAAATTGCCCAATGTATTGCTACGTTATAACAAAAATGTAGCAAATTAGCCCATACATCGTCATTTTACAACATTCTAGGAAATTGTTCCATAAATCACTATGTCAGGACAAAACTGTTACAGCCCGCATCTCGTGGTCTTGCGGTAGCGTTCTCACTTCCCACTCCCGGGTTCCCGGGTTCGATTCCCGGCGGGGTCAGGGATTTTCTCTGCCTCGTGATGGCTGGGTGTTGTGTGCTGTCCTTAGGTTAGTTAGGTTTAAGTAGTTCTAAGTTCTAGATGACTGATGACCATAGATGTTAAGTCCCATACTGCTTAGAGCCATTTGAACCATTTTTTTGAAAACTGTTACAAATTATTCTGTACCTCATTATTATTACATAAAATTGTAACAAGTAGCTCAAAAATCTGAAAGACATTTAAATTCTGCAGAGAAACAGAACAACAAATCACATTTTCCAGTCACTTAGAATGAAACCATTGTCAGCATTGAGGTCCTCTAAGCATAATTTACTTCTGTCTTCAGATGGCATTAAAATTTTAGACGTTGTTTAGGCCCTAAATCTTTATTGATCAAGCATATTATCATATCCATGTTTCAAGCTTGATATGTCATTTTCTGATAAAAATATACAAACATCGTGCTCCTGAAACACTCAGCACTATTCTGGTCTTCTGAAACAGTTATCGTGTTGGAAGATTTCATCTCCACTGGCAAAGACATCAGTAATTTTCACTACAGTAGGCACCGTGGAAACCCAATAAACTTTTACCATATAGCCTTCAGCACCCCTCAGCAACCTCCATCTGTGGCAAAATGTATGTTTCAATGAGCTGTTCTCCTGGACGATGACTTATCTGGGAATGACAACTTATCTGGAAATGACAATCGAAATACTGTACCAGAAAATGTGGTTCATCGGATCAGGCAACACATTTCCATACTCCGCCGTCCAGTTTCGATAATCCCGTGCCCACTGTTGTTATAACTAATCAGAAACATGACGCTGTTCTGCCTTACACAAAGAGGCACACGCTGGTTCGGTTGGTGAATTGTCTTGCGTAGGTCCTTGGCATAGCTGGATGCTCAACATGTTTCACTGGAAGATCTTTGGTATGTGGCAGCCAATCAGATGTCTTACTGTAAGAACTCGCTTTGAACATGGCCTCGCGCGATGCAGTTATTTGTGAGTTTGCTACTTGTGCTTGTTTTGGCTCTACTGGGCTACTCAGTCGTAGATTGCTGTTTCAAATCAGGGGACTGATGACCTCAGATATTAAGTCCCATAGTGCTTAGAGCCATGTTGCTGTTTCAAATGACCTTGCTGTAACTCTGTTGGTGAGATCACTATATGCCACTGGCTTAAGCAACACATTCCACATGTAATCGACCACACTGACGTAGGATGAAATTGTTTTTTCGACGTTGTGGTTAGGCACGGTAAATCTTTTGGTCTTACTTGGCACTCTGATTGAAAATGGAACTTTGTTCTCCTTGGGCAGCTTTGAGTCACGTGTCTATGTGGACTGGAATTTCCGGACATTCTATAATTATCCACATTCATGCTAGATACTAAAACCTGTTGCCATTTAGTAAGAAGTCTGTTCGATTCTTTCATATCATTATTGGACGTGACATGCAAAACGATTTATTTATTTTGTGCACATTCTGAATTTCTTATTGGTTGATGAAGTTCAGTGTACGTCTGGTTACTCTGTAAAAGTGGCGTTTTTCTAACAGAGCAAGTTATTAACAAATCTGGTGTTGATGTGCGAGATATTAGTAAATCTTTCTTGCCTTCTTTTTCGAAATCATGTGCTTATGCAATCTGTTGTTTTGCAACATGCTACACGATGAATCCATGCTCTGTTTAACAGCACTGCATTTCAGAACGCCACTCGTATTATTGCACGTTACGTGATTTTTTAAACATTTCTGTGTAAGTACTTGTGCACCAGGCTGATGGTAAACGCAACAGAACTGCCAACATACTCTGCAAATCACCTCTCACGAAATGCTCAGAGAAAAGTATTTAAGCAACGTTTAGAGTTGTTTCAGATTATGCGAAATGCATGAAGCGAGGAAGATCGTCTGTAATGCTGAAGCGTTACTTTCATTTAGCTTCATTTCATTTTTTTCAAGTAATATAAGTTTTGATACCGATAACTGTGATATCAACAACCATTTCGCACTTTTCATTGACATACTTCGCCTGGCGAAGGAAAAGTAGGACTCTCTTTATTACTATGTTTTATTACTTTCCCTTTTCTCGTTTTCTCCTTTTCTCTTTCTCCCTCCTTGTATGAGTGGTCGTATGACAGAAAGTACAAGTTGAATTTAGCGGGATTTGCCTAATCCTAATGAATCTAATTGCACCCCAGAATTTAAACAATTGCCACTATTATTGAATTAACAGTTGCAACAGCGTTCAATGGATCTACGCCAATCCCAAAAAGAGGGTAAGTGTTGCCTCATGATAACTCGCCCCATTAATGTTACCATTGCGCAAGTAATTAATTTGTTCAACAAATTTTTAAAGGTCGATGTTGATCTCTGTGCATAATAATTTCTCGGGTGTTTGCCTAGAAAAACTGATGCCGAGTTCTTAACTATGAGATAAAACGTGTAGCGAGACTAGGAACGTGCCTGTAAATAAAATATCATTGAGTTATTTGTATAGAGGAATCCAGGCGGTAATCTTACAACGCTATCTTCATTGCACCAAGTTTAACAATCTTTGCACTCCCTGAATTGCACTTATTCCTTTTGTAGTACTAACTAATCACTTTTTCAGGAACTCGTGAGTCTCTTTTCGATTGCACTTGCGAAGGTTAGTTGTTGTTGCCACATATATTAAAGGCAGATGCGTTTCCAGCGGGGCTTTGCTGGAGAGACGGGTGTAATCAGTTACATGTAATTCATAATTTATGGTTTGGGTAGTTGTTATAAACAAAGCTGATATTAGCTCTCAGTGCCGTTGGGTCACCACGAATACATGTAGGGGTCGTCTGCTGTGGAGCTCCACGTTCAACTACGTATTCTGATTGGTGTGCTCCGGAACACTGGTGTCTGCTAAAGCAGATCCGGCTGGGCTTGCAGCCTATTTTGCTTTGCAGAGAGGGCGAGCATCCGTCTTCCAGGCTCTGTGACGAGGCGCGGATATCTGACAGCTTAGCCACGCTACTCGTGCTTTCACCGTCCTTCAACCACTTTCCACAGATGCTCACGGCAATAGCACGCGAACAGCCGACCACGTTCGCTGTTTACCAGGCACCAGCCTATGACACTTGGCTCTTTCTCAGAGTCAATCATGTCAGTGGATTTCTTAATTTGCCGCCGTCACGGCCACTATGATGATTCCCCATTTGTATTTGTTCCTCTTACGCAATGCTCTACCACAGGGATCTGTTTTAGCCCCATCACTATTCAATTTATACACTAATGATTTTCCAACCACAATATCAGCTAAATTCATCTATGCTGATGACATCGCACTGGTAGCACAGAGCAGTAATTTCGAAGATGGTGAACGAATTCTTACGGAGGATCTGGAGAAGACGTCAACTTTCTTTGAGACCTGGAGATTGATCCCAAACACATAAAAAACTGAAGTCTCTTGTTTCCATCTAGCGAATTGTGCTGTGAACTACAAACCAAGAGTTCTGGTCAATGGACAAACGTTGAGGTACAATCCTTTTCCAAAATATCTCAGAATCACTCTTGATAGAACCCTGAGCTACAAAGAGCACATCACCAAGCTTTCTCATAAAGTTGCTGCAAGGAACAACATACTACATAAGCTCAGTGGTACCACCTGGGGAACCTGTGCCGACGGTCTACGTTTAACTGGCATCAGTCTTGTGTACTCTGCTGCCGAGTACTGTGCATCTGTCTGGTTGGAAAGTGTACATGTGAAGAAGGTAGACACAAAACTTAACGATACAATGCGCTGCATTATTGGTTCCATCAAATCAACCCCATGCCACTGGTTACCTATACTGAGTCACATCCCTCCACATCACTTAAGGCGGAAACAAGCTCTACTGAGGGAGGCCAAGAAAATCTCTGCATCACCCTCTCTACCACTGCACCAGGGATTCTGTCAACCGCCACAGCAACGATTGCGATCA
The DNA here is from genome assembly GCF_023864345.2 of Schistocerca serialis cubense. Taxonomy (NCBI): domain Eukaryota; kingdom Metazoa; phylum Arthropoda; class Insecta; order Orthoptera; family Acrididae; genus Schistocerca; species Schistocerca serialis. The sequence goes on from NC_064638.1 coordinate 704,918,020, forward strand.
AGAAGACCAGCAAGTGTTACTGCAGGACAATTCATCGCGGATGGTTTTGATCTAAATGAAATCTGGAAGCATGAATGGTCAACAAAAACGATGGGAACAAGAGCCCATCACCTTGATTCCACAAAGAAGCCAAAAGGTTTCGACCTACCGAGGAACCTCAGGTGCCGCCTCACCGGGTTAAGGACTGGACATGGTTGTTGTAGCCACTTCAGGTACAAATGGGGCTGGAACAGTTCACCAATGTGTGAATGTAATCAAGAAGAGCAGACAACTGAACACCTAGTCCAACGCTGTCCACTTCATTCATACCCTGGAATTCCCGACGACTTGTTCACTCTCACACCCAGCTTAATTAATTGGTTGAAAACCACGGACTTTAAGGTTTAATCTTGTCTTATATCATATGTATATTGTATAAAAGCACTTGCCTTGAATCAACTGAGTATTGTATAAAATCACCATACGATTAAATAAACACAATTCCCTTATCGCATCACGTGTCCGAAACGCCACCAGTTGGGGTTACGTCTCACGGTGGACGGTGGTCCAGTGTACCGTTTCATATATATAATACGTGAAAGGGTAGTCAGGAAATAGCTTATCAGTGTATTTGTTACATGAAAGGACAACTAGGAAACAATTAGTGCATTACCTCTCCCTGCAAATGAAACTCAGTAAGTTAGCTGTGGAAGACGTGTATTAAGTCTGGTCTATCTTTCTGTGATGTACGCATCTAAAATTACTGCTGTCATAGTTTCAGGATCGCTGGGCTACTTTACACCAGACTGTGCGTAAAGAATCTTTTGAACAGCTTTGTACGTTTTCATTATACATCGTTTTCAGTATTTTTAAGGGGTTTCCTTGATAGTACCTGTGCCCGATCTCGTTAGTATTCGTAAAATAAATCGTGCGTTAAGCGGCATATGTAGTTCATGCTGGTAAAGTAAAGAGTGGCTGCGTTACCCTGTTTCGTAGAGTGTGAATCTTCAGATCTTGCTTCCTAAGTCACATCGATATTGGAAAATTTAAGTATACAGAAATCCCATTCATCAGTTTCATTCATTGTCCATCATCCCTAGTCTAATAAGGTACAGTAATTAAAGGAATAAAAATTATTTGCACCATATCGTAAGGTGCTTTCATTTGCCGGCTGTTTTTGAATCATTTACAAATAGAAGAGAATGTAAAAGAGAATGCCCTTTAATATTTTAGCCTAGACGTACGTAGGGAGCAGAGCAATTCTGCGCTTTGAAAAGCACGCACTGTTTAATCCATCTCCGCTGCATATTTATCTGAAATGATAAATGTCCAACGAGCACAATTAAAATTTATTTAAGCATCTAGAATGGAATGCATCATGCGTTCTCAGTGAAATAACTTCAAACAATTTTTAATATTCAGCTGCAGTTTCTGGATTGTTGTTTTGTACATCGTGTGTATTTCCATCTACTTTTGAAGCTCCACTGACACAATAATTTAAAAGAAACGCACTCTGTTTTTGCGACTTTGAACAAAATTGTAATTATAATCTCTTTAATATTACACGCTTATGCTTCAATTTATTTATAGCGCGAGAATTGCTATAACAGTGATGTAAAGAAAGCAATTGATTTGTTCGAATCTTTTTTTATTTCACCTTCTTCAGCGTTAGATTTTGTTTACTATCAGAAAACGTAATTCACATTCAGACGGGACTTCAGAAAGATGTGGTTAAATTGGAGACTTAGTTGTCAGTTATATTGAATTAATGAAAAACCGCTCCATTTGCTGTTGAGAACGATGATCAGCACATGGAGAGACTAATAACTGGACTGGCCCTTATTTTCACGCTGTCCTCGGTGTCGTGACGTCACATTACTTCAGAATTCAGCAAGGATCCTGTTTCGGAGGGATAATGCTCCAGAGGCCGTAGTGCACTTGTCTAGCCAACAGTTAGGGTGAGCAAGCTATCTAATCTCAGTCTGTGTGGAATTATTTACTTCGACCCTTTTCTCAAACCGGAGAAACGGAAATTACACACGGCGTGCATAATTCAATGCGCGTAGAGAACGAGATGTATTTCAGGTCTTCGTTACTAGCGCAGAACGTTCGACATGCACACAGCACCCAATTCTCTTTGTGAGAGCAATTATTTATTCAGCAACAGAACTTCTGTCCTATACTCGTTTGGTTGTGCTTTGTGTAAAATCGTCGTTTGGTTTGTTCTGCTGGTCAGTGCTTTATTTACGACAAATGTCAGTCACCAGTGGTCGTCGTAAAGTATGAAACTCTGAACACATTTTCTTTTCTAAATTACATGTCGCTTGCAGCAGATCTGTTACAGAATATACGGTCAAGGCATCTAATTTGCAAAAATAACCCTGGAAAACCTTTAACATTCATTGAGACTACCTTATTAAATCATGCCTGTGCAACACAACTGTTTATTTGTGAACATCATAGCGACAATCTAATTCCAACGTTTAGAAAATGTACTAAGAATTAAAATGTGTTTACCATAAAATACTGCAATGACTGAAACACATTCATTGTAAGTATTTTAAAGAGAATCCTGCTGACCCTTATTGCAATATACGAATTACAGATGATTGGGTTAAGTGGTGAAGGGTACTTCAGTTTGTGGAACATTGTAAATAAACATTAAGTTGAGTCATCTATGCAAAACAGAAAGGAGAATGAGAACAAAGGCGATTTGAATAGCAGGTAGGTATCATCCATGATTGGCTGCGAGTAATGTTTCCACAAAAATATAAAATGCGTATTACAGCCCTTATGGTTATAACCATGGATGTGTCCGATTGTTCGGAACTTACGATGTCCAAGAATAACGATCTGATATCCTTACGTTTCTACTGTGGAAAGTGGTCGCCATTGTATACGATAAATACATAGCTAAGCAGCTTTTCTAGCATTGATGTACTGGTTTTCCGTCATAACCGACTGCGAGAAAGGCAATGCGGCAATTCTCGACAATTCGTCTCCTATGTAGATGGTGCGATTTCTGTAAGCTGTCACGTGTTGGTAGTCCTGTCTAGCAGTTCGTTTAACAAAAGTGAGTAGCCTATACCATAATTTCCATACGTAAGCAAATTAATTAGTTCAAGCGATTTAGTTGAAACTTTGGACATTTGTTGTCGTTTCCTCCCTTCACCCAACATTCTTAATGACCATAAACAAAAAAAAAACAAACAAAAAAATCTACCTCTTCAAGTTTGTGGATTTAATCTGGAATGTTGATGCTTTCTACATTGTCAGCTATGTGTTGCATGCTAACGAATGAGACAACCGAAAAATTAGTTTATACGCAAGATGGAAAGCCCCAAAGCACTGGGTAACCCAAAGCATATGAAAAAACTTATTCACATATATCGCAATGATGAAGAAATCCTGTTTCTATTTATTGCCTGCATATATAAATATCTGCTTCGTTTGTGTGTTTCGACGTCAGACAATTTCAAAACGCGTGCTGGGCGTTAGCCAGTGTAATAATAAGTGGTGCAGTCACAATGTAGTCTCTGTCTATATTAGACGTCACCGTGCAATAACTACTCACAGATGGCAGGTTGCAGCACTTACAGTGGAGGGTGTAAAAAAAGTGTGCCGCGGGGAAGCGGAAAACAGTGCAGTGGTCGTCGTCATGCGGAAACTGAACGATTTGGTTGACGATCAAAAGGGCATGATTATTGGATTTCGGCCCAAGGGTGGAAGCATTTCCAAAACGGCTAAGTTTGTAAACTGTTAATGTGCCACCGTGGTTAAAGTATACTCTGCATGTCAAAATGGCGCTATCTGAAACTGGTGCGAGGCAGCTGTGATGCACCACGAGTCGTAGATAACATGGGTGAGCGACGGCTGCGGTGATGAGTAGGGGGCGAACAGAAGTGCAACTGTTCAGTAGCTGACGGCCAGGATGAGCCAAGCGGCTACCAACAGTGTCACCTCAATGAGCGTTCAGTGCACTTTGTTGCGTACGGGTCTCCGCAGCCTGGTTCGTGCACCCATGCTGTCTGCTGTTCGTCGGCGACGAAAGCTGAAATTTGCACGACAGTACGGCAAATGGACGGCCACTGGGTGGTGACAAGTGGCCTTTGCAGATGGATCATGTTTTATGCTCCATCAGACAGATGGTCGTTGGCATGTAGGGCGTGAAACATCTTGCAAAAACCGTCAGAAGGCTCCCTGCCGAAGGAGGGAGCATTTATGATATCTTGCGAACCATGGATGAAGGGTATCAGACGGATGTCATATTCCTTGACTTCCGGAAAGCGTTTGACTCGGTGCCCCACTGCAGACTCCTAACTAAGATACGAGTATATGGGATTGGTTCCCAAGTATGTGAGTGGCTCGAAGACTTCTTAAGTAATAGAACCCAGTGCGTTGTCCTCGATGGTGAGTGTTCATCGGAGGTGAGGGTATCATCTGGAGTGCCCCAGGGAAGTGCGGTAGGTCTGCTGTTTTCTATCTACATAAATGATCTTTTGGATAGGGTGGGTAGCAACGTACGGCTGTTTGCTGATGATGCTGTGGTGTACGGGAAGGTGTCATCGTTGAGTGACTGTAGGAGGATACAAGATGACTTGGTTAGGATTTGTGATTGGTGTAAAGAATGGCAGCTAACTCTAAATATAGATAAATGTAAATTAATGCAGATGAATAGGAAAAAGAATCCTGTCATGTTTGAATACTCCACTAGTAGTGTAGCGCTTGACACAGACACGTCGATTAAGTATTTGGGCGTAATATTACAGGGCGATATGAAGTGGGACAAGCATGTAATGACAGTTGTGGGGAAGGCGGATAGTCGTCTTCGGTTCATTGGTAGAATTTTGGGAAGATGTGGTTCATCTGTAAAGGAGACCGCTTATAAAACACTAATACGACCTATTTTTGAGTACTGCTTGAGCGTTTGGGATCCCTACCAGGTCAGATTGAGGGAGGACATAGAAGCAATTCAGAGGCGGGCTGCTAGAATTGTTACTGGTAGGTTTGATCATCACGTGAGTGTTACGGAAATGCTTCAGGAACTCGGATGGGAGTCTCTAGAGGAAAGGAGGCGTTTTTTCGTGAATCGCTACTGAGGAAATTTAGAGAACCAGCATTTGAGGCTGACTGTAGTACAATTTTACTGCCGCCAACTTACATTTCGCGGAAAGACCACAAAGATAAGGTAAGAGAGATTAGGGCTCGTGCAGAGACATGTAGGTAGTCGTTTTTCCCTCGTTCTGTTTGGGAGTGGAACAGGGACAGAAGATGCTAGTTGTGGTACGAGGTACCCTCCGCCACGCACCGTATGGTTGATTGCGGAGTATGTATGTAGATATGTAGATGTAGATAGTCTGCCGAATTTTTCGTGACATTCCTGGAAGATCTCGCCATTCTGGAGCCCACGATGAATCAACGCAAGTATTTATCTATCCTTGGGGACCATGACAACCCCTGCATGGATTTTTTTTCTTCTGCACAATAGCCTCTCCTAGCAGGACAGTGCAACGTGTCACACAGCTCGCATTGTAAGTGTGTGGTTCAAAGAGCACGAAGCTGAGTTTACCGTACTCCACGAATTAAATCACAGTCTCGATAGGGCTGTTTACGCCGTCGATTGTCAGCAGAGAATCCTGGCACCTCTAGTCACGGAACCGGAATCGGCATGGCTCCACAACCCTATCTTTAATTTCCAGAACCTCACTGACGCTCTTTGGATTGTTTGGAGGTGTAGACCAGACTGCGAGATCATCGGTCTCATCGGATTAGGGAAGGATGGGGAAGGAAGTCGGCCGTGCCCTTCCAAAGGAACCAGACCGGTACTCGACTGGAGCGATTTAGGGAAATCGCGGAAAACCTAAATCAGGATGGCCGGACGCGGGATTGAACCGTCGTCCTCCCGAATGCGAGTCCAGTGGGCTAGCCACTGCGCCACCTCGCTGGGTACTGACTCTGCAAGTCTCAGCAGTCCGCGCTGCAAAAGGTGGTTATTCCGGCTGTTGACAGGTGGTCACGTTAACGTCACTGGACAGTGTGAAATTTGCTCGTGTAGCAGTCAAAATTCATTTGTCATCTGCGATATTCGTTTCTTATAATGTGTCGCAATGAAAATGCAACATTTTAATGGAATTTCTAAAGAATAGTAAAATTTCCTCTGGAATAGAGATGTTTCACTCTCAATGTCGCTGGTGAAATAGCCTAGTGAATGCCTGATGGGAAATTTACAACTCGTATCAAGTGATTACTTTTTTTGTTGTATATTTCAGAAGGCACTGTCTTCCTGAGAAACTCTGAAGGCAGTGATACTGAAACAGCTGTTCTATCCGTTGTAACACTATATCGCACGTATTACAAAAATAACAGTAAGGGAGCCGGCTGGAATGGTCGAGCGGTTCTACTCGCTACAGTCTGGAGCCGCACGACCGCTACTGTCGCAGGTTCGAATCCTGCCTCTGACATGGATGTGTGTGATGTCCTTAGGTTAGTTAGGTTTAAGTAATTCTAAGTTCTAGGGGACTGATGACCTCAGCAGTTATGTCCCATAGTGCTCAGAGCCATTTGAACCATTTTTTGAACAGTAAAGGAAAGGGCAATGTAGCTTTGAAAGTTTAGATTAAGAGGACGTTTCTGAAAACAGTTTTGCTAGAATTTGTAACGCATAAATTTCTGAGGAATTACATGATAAAGTAACGGTAGAGCCTTATTTCTTGTTTGACAGTATATTGCTCTGTCCATCTTTCTTTAAGATGAAGAAATACCTCTGTGCTTAACACTCATAATATTTAATACACTTGTCTCGGTATGTTGGTATCTACCTGTTTTCCGTTGATAAACTCCCTGGAGACGGGTCGGATAAGAAACTGAAACATGTTTGAAAACCATTCAGTTTCACGCTTTTCTTTTTTGGAACATTTTTGAACATTCACATATGATGAAAGATCTGAAACCGCAGCTGACATCGACCACAGTGAAGAAGTGATTAAGACACTCGATTTCATTTAGGGAAAAAAAACGGGGCTGACGAAGTGCTTTCATAATTTGGGATTTATGGGGTGTCCTTAAAATAACCGAGGTGAATGGCATTTCTCAATACCAGCATCGATCCCTCTCCAGTCATCGTCCACTACAAGCTTGTACTCCATTCGTGATTACCTTGTTGTCGATGGGATATCAAACTCTTATCTTGCTCTTTGCTAAAGTTTGTCCATCTGTGTATTCCACGACCTAAAATTGAATGTTTCTTTCGGACACGTGTCGTTGCACTTCTGCGTGTTCTTGCATAAAGTTGGCTTCCACAACATCCCTAGAATATTTCACCAGTTTCAAACATGTTTTGAGCATGACTGACAAAAAAGGATACCTGCTTAAGTAACTTATGGGAATGAAACTGGGTACCGTCTTAGACAGTTGCCAATATTTCGACAGGTGCAGACCCTGACATTTTCAAGGCACAAATGAAAAGTGATATCGCCTCGCATAACGACTTAAACCCTCGGAGGACGGAGCTGTGTGATCTAGGAAACGAGAGAAGACGTCGTAAACAACTAAGGCCTCCACAGAACCAAAGATAAAAAAACGACCACATGTTATCTTACACGGTGTTGAAAAAACACACTTCGCGCAGTGTTTCTTCAGAATACTGTCAGTCCTGCTGGAAATCTTACCTGTGGAGGCTGAGAGAGCTGTAGACTTAGGCGCCAATAGTTATTCTCATCCCTCACCCGATTCACGATTGCTCGATAGCGCAACGCGCGTCTAATATGCCTCTCACTCTACTCATTCTCGTAAAAGTTAACGTTAAGGTAGGCTAACGTAACTGACAAAATAACAGTGTACAAGATAACATGGGCCCTTCATGCTGACAACTGCCAGCCTAAAGACAAAGCTCAGTGTTCCTTGGCTCTGGCTTAACGTAAACGAGATGTTCCAACGTGCCGTAATCCTTCCTCCTTACCAAATAAGGAAAATCCTTTTCCACGCCCACAGCAGCGAAAATTCGGAGGGATTGAATTCAGATGTTCTGTCTACAGCTTCCTTGCGTAACACTTGTTTCCTCTGGTTCACGGTCTGGGACGCGTACAATTTCCCCCGGGTCCGAGAAATCCTAATGCGCAACTGCATGGGTGTGCAAAGTCGATTTATGCTCTCGGTACCGAAAGCTATGCTACCGGAAACAGATAAGAGTAAGATACAGCCTGTGGGAAGCTACAGTGTTTAAAGCAACAGGGCGTTGAGGACATTGCATCTGTTTTCGAGCTTTCTCGAGAACGTTAGCTGTTTCAGGTGAGAGCGCCATCGCGCATGTGCAGACGTGACTTGTCTCCAAGTTCATTCCAGTCTTAATTACAAATCTTTTTACGTTAAAACAGTCCAGGACGTCTTCACTGCTTTTCTCAGGTAGTCTTTCCAAGTCTCCATAAACGACGTGGTAAAAGTGCTATAATATTTCGATCGATAGATTTGTGTGAAAGACCTTTTTTTTATTATGAAACTAAATAACTCAGGATTACGTGGCTGCTTGAGTGAAAAACTCCATGAAACTGGCTACTTCTGTTCGTACGCCGACAGTATGTAGCACACGTCAAAAATAATTAATAAATACTGAAAACTTGTTTTGTTTCTCATCTATTGTTGAGATGTGTGAGATGTAAAACAAAGTCGTATGCAGTACGACTGTACTGCCATTAAATGCGGCGAGTTCGCTGTTTTCCTCTCCTCTCCCTCCGCGCGCACAGACAGCGCAGGGACAGACCTGAAACGAGGCGGCGCGCTTTCACACTCGGGCCCGGACATAACCCGCGAGCCGAAATCTTGACCGTCGCTGGTGTAGGAGGTATCTGAGGCTGGCCTGCTTGTGGACTGTTAGGTGGTTTGCCCTGTTATGAATAAATGTGTTGGTTGATGTAGGTTTTCAGTATACTGAGAGTCGGTGCTCGTGATTTTTGTTTGCTATTGTGATGTCTAGGTAATTAATTTTTGTCTGTTTTAGTTTCAAGCGTAAGTGTATTTTTGGGTGAACAGTACTGATGTCCCTGTGTAACTATAGTATCCGATCATGTGTTTCGTCTATCAAGCAACGTATGTGACTAACATAGCGGTTCCAATATTTTACTTTGTACTGGTTTGATTTTATTATTCCTTCGAAAATTTTGTTTTCCAACTTATTAAGGAAGATGTTGGCCAGTAGGCCATATATTGGTGTCGTCACGGGAAGGCCTTCCTGTTGGGTGTAGAATTCATCTTTAATTCTGAAACAAAACTATGTCTTATTTGTGATAATATCAGTACAGAAACACAGCAGTTGGTTTTTAACTAGCAGAACTGTAGTCAAAAAGTAGCACTTCCAACGCACTTTAAATTTTGTAACTCCATAGTGAATCACAACCTGGCACAGGGACTATGCGCCATCTACTAACGCTTGTTTGAAAGACTTTCTCCATGGTTTGGCTCCTGGATGGAGCATGCAATGGAGTACGGAGAACACAATAGTCCTGAGGAAATGGCACTTAGAAAGTTTTCCATTTCTGCTCTTTGAATTTCGGGATGGTCCACTATCTCCTACTCGTAAATGCAGCCTACAAACATTTAAAACACTGAAATACACTCAATAAATTTATAAACGGAGTTTTGTAGAAAATTGGCATGGTGGCATTGGTGAGCCAACAGCTTTGTGATAGTACAGTGTTTATTCGTATAAAAACAAGAGAAACCAGCCTGCGGAAAGCTATTAGAAGCAAACAGCGTCGTTAGCGGTTTCCTCGGGTCGCTGCTCACATATAAAGTTATGTTACACTGTACAGGTAATGCAGGACTCTCGATGTAACACAAAACTAATCCAGTTCTCATCTTAGGAAGTTGTTTACATTATTACAATTCATTATTAGTTTCACCTACAACCAAACAGTCATTTTATTTTACATCTCCTTACAGTGCACCGTCATCCCAAGAAACATTCACCACAACTATAATGTAAATTCAAATGTGAAGAGCAGGCTGAAAATGTCGGTTCAAGGCCGGTAACCAGTCTGTTTATTACTAATAAGCAACATTATTAATAATTACTGGTTGCTGTTTTTTAATTTATTGAATGAATTAATCTGTAAATTTATGCAGTTCTTAGATGGTGGTGTCCGAGTTTTCTTTCCATCTTAAGGTGAACGTCGTTGTTGTGACAACAAAGGCTCCCGAACATAGTAACAAATACATAATGCCGGATCAGCAGTTGCCCATAGTTTGCTAAGCTCAAAAAGAGGAATAATAAAATGGAAAAACACAGACTGAGTCATGCTACGATTAATTTCTCTGTTTATACAGACCTGACGTACAAGCTTGAGCGGTGCCAGTGGTCGTCTTGAAACGAATTTTTTATTTCATTTTTCATCCTCAGGTACCAGCTTCGTGACAAGTTATCAGATCATGTCTTTAAAAGGAAATAAAAAGCAGGATAGTGAAATATTACGGAATTAAATTACAAAATAAAGCTAACTTCTATGCCTGAACTTGAATACGTCACGTCGTAGCTCGTCAAAGTACAAATGAACAGGACAGACGAGGCACTCACAATCTAAACAAATCAGTTTTAAATCTCAACTATAAGATTAAAAGATTCACGATATAAAACTATGAGACGTGTATAAAGTGAAGAGTGATAAAGAATTACGTAGCTAATAGGCAAGCTAGACGCGCTCTAGAAATGGCTGAAGAGACACCTGCGTGCAGACGTGATGCACGGGTGGCAAACTTCATGGGCGGTCGCTAAACAACCAGTAGGAAGGAACTGTTAAATCAGTTACCTATAGGTAAGTGCTGACCAGCAGAAGAAGGGACCCTAAGAAAAGAGAAACAAAAAGGTAAGAGAAACAAAAAGGTAAGAAAGAAGTAAAAGAAACAGTCATAACAGACGAGAAAAGTACTTCAAAAACGGCTTTGTTACGGTAATCACTTTCTTTATGTTACCCTGATGTACGAGACGCCCACGACGAGGAAAACTTAACCTGGTAGACCTTCGTAGCAGCATTTTTCTTGCACTTAAAGAGTGTAGGCCAGTGTTCCATCTTATTTGAAAATGTGGGAAAGCCTCTACCGTCAAATCACATAGGTCAAAATCGTAGGTAAACTCCGTTTGTTCATTGCGGTTATGGAAATGAAAATGAGCGTATCGCAGCGTTGGCCGGGAGGCCCCATCCGCGGAAGTTCGGCCGCCAAGTGCAAGTCTTATCTCAGTCGACGCCACATTGGGCGACTTGCTCGCCGGTGATGAGGATGAAATGATAATGAGGACAACACAACACACAGTCCCCGAGCGGAGAAAACCTCGAACCCGGGCCTGCTTGCATGGGAGGCGAGCACGTTACCACCCAGCTAAGCAGGCGGACGGTGCGGCGATGAAACTGCAAATATACGACTGGGAGAGGATATGGACCGGGTGCAAGTAAGGGCAGGTGTGATGATCGTAGGTTTCTGGTAATCACCTTTCTTTCTGTATTTGACTGCACGCTGTTGTGAAACACACTGATTCAAAAATGACATATCGCCTCGAGCTGCTGGTAAAATTCTTTAGTTACAAAACCAGTTTCGATCGACTGACCAGCAGCAGGTTCACAAAGTATTCAGGGCTTAATGTTACACGAAATAAAAAATGATTACGGCCAAAAGATATAAACCATGAATTAGCCACTGTTATCATATCTCAGTATAAATTGCATCGTGAACCTATTAAAAAACTGCGGTAGGTACTGTACTCACTCATGTTATAACTGTAATAACGTAATTACAGTTATAATATGAATGAGTACACTGCTTACCACTGCTTTTTATAGGCTGACGATGCAATTTATATTACGGAATGATAACAGTGGCTAATTTATGGTTTCTATCGTTTGACGATAGTTATTTTTTACTTCGCCTAACGTGAAGCCGTGAATTCTTTTATGAACATTATAATGGTTAGTCGACCGAAACTGGTTGTGTAAATAAAGAATTTTACCAGCAGCTGAATGCGACAATATAACATTTTTCAAGTATATACGAGGAGTGAGGCACTACCTCCTGAAAACATCCTGATATTAAAACCGTATGCCGGACCGGGACTCGAACGTGTATCTAGCCTTCCCCAGGCAGACAAATCTCTCACCAAGTACTATGCAGGAGAATGAGGTAATGGCGGAAGTAAAGCTGTGAGGACGGGTCGTCAGTCGTGCTTGGATAGCTCAGATGGTAGAGCACTTGTCCGCGAAAGGTAAAGGTCCCGAGTTCTAGCGCAGCACACAGTTTTAATCTGCCAGCAAGTTTCATATTATGCACGACTTTAAAGCATCGATTCCGCCACTGCATCACCTTTACTTTCCAATCTACGGAACATTCCCCACATTCCTTCCTAGAGTAACATTCCTGAGAGAAGGGTAGTCTGGAAAGTAAACGAGAGGTATGAGTGGAATGAAAGTTGCGAATATGGGACGTGGGTTATGTGCGAATAGCTCAGTCCTAAGAGCATTTTGCACGAAATACAAGGACCCGGTTGCCATGAGCGAAAGGGATATGAATCGCTGTCTTCTCGAACGGGAGTCCACTGTAGTTTGTTTGGTCTGTTGCAGTGTCACAGAAATTCCGAGAAGTCTGATCCAGCAAGGCATTTTAACTTCCAGATAGCAGTACAATAACAGTTTTTCAGCGAACTATCTAAAAATACAAGGGATAATCATAAAGTATTAACTACAACCTCAACAATAATTACATAATGTTGTTTGTTAGTTTGTGCGGGTATATGTGTGCAGTCCTGGTACACTGAAATTCCTTCGCAGCGGTACCGTAGGACGCCGTTCAAGGAGACGTAACAAAACTGCGTTTCCCTTTGATACAGCGCAGTACCGTGCAGTAATTCGTTTTCTGTATTTGAAGGGAAACGGTGCTGATACAGTTTATACTGAGCTGGTCGAAGTGAATGGCAACAATGCACCACCAAATGGCACAGTGGTCAGATGGTGCAGCTTCCTCCAGCGTGGCCGAACAAGTCTAAATTACAAATAGGCTTGCCATATCTGTATGAAGAACTGGGAATCAAGGGAGAAGTGCAGCCCCTGGTGATCGACGATACGTTTATTAGTCGGGTAACCCATCCCACACTGTGGGCATTGTACAGTCAAGTACATTTAAAATACTAAGACTGCAATCCACTCCGGATGTTCTAATTATCATTCCTGCATTCCTTTTTCCTTCATAAATTCAACAACAGCGAGATTTAAATAAAAAAATCGTTCCAGGCATGCCCCTTAACAAATGCACTTGCAGTAATACATGAAATCTCTGTACTCTTCATTCATTTCCACTGAAAACTTTTGCAACAGAAAATGGCACTGTGCGACTTCAGGAATATTACTAATCGTACCACCAGTTTTTTCAAGTGCCCCATGCCCGCGAATTTAGCGCAATGTACAGACAACGAATCCCGTTTGTCGATCGTTGTAATTAATTTTGAGCCATTTCATTATGATCTAAAAGTTCAAAGTCATTCTGCATGGCCGGCCGGAATGGCCGTGCGGTTCTAGGCGCTACAGTGTGGAACCGAGCGACCGCTACGGTCGCAGGTTCGAATCCTGCCTCGGGCATGGATGTCTGTGATGTTCTTATGTTAGTTAGGTTTAATTAGTTCTAAGTTCTAGGCGACTGATGACCTCAGCAGTTAAGTCGCATAGTGCTCAGAGCCATTTGAACAATTTTTTTCATTCTGCATGGTACTATAATGTCGTTCCGTAGCAAATAAGCAGTATCCGTCACTTATGCGAACTAACGATTATCATCCCTCTCCTCTGTCACTCCCACTCATTTCAAAGGATTGTAACGATAGGTCGCCGGACTGTCTCTTTTTGTGCAAACAGCGATGCGACCTGTAACGTCCTTCATACCACGAACAAATAGCGGTTCTGTGGAACTCAGAGAGTTGTGCCGACAGCAAAATGTCGCACCGCAATGCTAAACGATATCTGGCGCTGTTCCGTGGCTTCTGAGAAGGACCCAGCAAATCAGAGAGAGGCCGGGCCTCGGCCCGCACACGCTGCACTCGTGAAGTCTGGCAGGCCCTGTCCTGCACAGACTGAACAGAATTCCAGTGGACAAATATACTTACACACAACTAAACGTAATCAGACTGCCACAGAAAATGGGTAAAAGATGAACACCGTTGACAAACTAAACCACAAAATAAAAACACACTGACTCCATATACAGACAACAGTGTCACAGTATCGCACGCCTCTAACAACCACACAACAGAGAACACACAAGGCGAACAAGATGAATAAGCCGCACACAACAAGAAAAGATGACACACCCTGACATTCGACAGCAAAAGGACACACTGAATAGGAAAAATTGTGAGAAACAAGATGTAAGTGTGACATATACAACATGCAACACACTGCAGAGAAGATTAAAAATACCCAACAAAGCAGATATATGCTGGGTAACCAACAACGTCTCTTATTCTTGTACATCAGACAGACATCTAGAAATTTGTGGATAAGATACTCAGAACATTTAATAGCACCGAAAGGTGACAGCATACATTCCACATCTCTGCAGATGTGGAATTAAAAACAACATTAAAAACAACCACCACCACAGTGGCATACAAAAAGAACCCAAATCCTAAAACACAGTACTTATCTGTACCATTTCTTAACAAAAGAAAATTACCACATCCACAAAGCTAACAGGCAGGGCAAAAAAAAAAAGTCATCAATGATCAAACAGCACTGTGCAGCAAAACACTATTCAACGCTCTAAACGAACTGTCAGACAACACACAAATACACACACACAAATACAAACACACACACACACACACACACACACACACACACACACACACAAATACAAATACACACACACACAAATACAAACACACACACACACACACACAAATACAAACACACACACACAAATACAAACACACACACACACACACACACACACACACACACAAATACACACACACACAGATAAATACACAAAATATACACACAAATAAATACACACACACACACACACACACACACACACACACACACACACACACACAAACGAAACAGATTCAAAATTCGTTGACGTCGAACCAAAACAAGACGATAAACAAACGACAGTCAGAAGCTCATCAGAAACCTAAATTTGTGCAATGTGAATAGTGTACCAAGCAACAGCAACATAGCAAGACACAATGTTCACAAATGAGCAGGAGAAAACGTGCACACACACTGTCAAAATAAGAAACATAATCCATGAATAACAAACTACACCAAAACGCCATCCATACCTAAGAGCCATAAAATTTCTACCGACCTCCACAGGTCAGCCCAATAACACGAAAACAAAAACACGTTTGGCGCAAAAATACAGACCAACCACAGTTCAGGACTATAAAAACGCTACAACAGTAAGGTCAAACACGAGCATATGCCACCATTTTTACTTGAAAATATGTTTTAAGGGATTGATTATAAATACAAATTCACTGCAACGAATATCCTAACGTCCGACATGTTTGCAAATGACGTAGTGTACTAATTTAGACCTGTGGCTGATTTCGGTTGGCAGCAAAAGGACACTCACAATGTAAAGTAAAAGGTAAAGCGTATGTATAATTTAAATAATAAAATCCGGTACAATGTATTTCCTAACCTAAACATAATCGGTATGTATGTATTTCAGAATAGTGAAAGAAAAAAAACTCACTGAGGATGCCGCAACTGTGGTGATACTTGTTTGGGTGTCAAGGCAAAACAATAATGTGTACTCGCAAAAGTCGGACCCATCCCTAATTCATTATGAAGAAGTAGTGCCTTTGTACAAGGAGTGATTACAAAGTTTCCTTTCAAAGACTGTACAGTCCAGAGTCTGTATGACAATAAGATAAAATTGTCGTGAGCACTGGGGCACTCATCCCATCGACGCACCAGACTGAAGATACCCGTTTGGCAAAACATCATGTCCCGCTGCTTGAAGAAGTCCGTAGCTGCTTGCTGCACATCCTCGTCCGACAGGAATTGTCGACCTTTCAAGGACTTTTTAACGAACCGAAAGCGTGATAATCGCATAGGGTGAGATCGGCACTGTGATTATGGTGCTCGAGTGTCTTCCACTTACTATCCGTAATGGATGAGGCTGTCCTTCCAGATCACGCGGCTTCTTGTGTCGAATCTCGACCAGCGCTGAACTTTGAGCACCATACCACAATGGTGGTTTTCGACAGACATGCTACCCCACAAACACCCTTCATACTCCGATGGATGTCTGGCCGTGTGACCAAGACGAGAATGACGGCATGTGGGCCCTGTGTGGACGCATTTGGTCCAATATCGCCATAGTTCACATTTCCGCATTTACCGCCCACGCCTTAGAAAGGCACAACTTAGTTACGTGTTCCATTGATCACCCTCACGGTAACCGTTATGATTTGAAACGTCTCAAGTGCATACAAAATGCATACATCAATCAAGGCTTCTTTTTTGGCTTAAAATTTTTGTTACCTACCCCATTCTCTTAATGGCACAAAATGCATATATTATACCTATAGATTTATTTATTCTATTCAAGAATTCATCTATAGTATTGAAGTAATTGTCAAGGAGATATGATATCAATTTATTTTTGAAACTGTTACTGCTTTCTGTCGGACATTTTATTTCATCTGGTGATTTATCGAAAAGATTTACATTAGCATATTTTACCACTTTGTGTGCCAAAGATAGGTTAAGTAGAGGATAATGTAAGTCTTTCTTTCTTCTGATGTTATAATAATGAGTGTCGCTGTTGTTTTTAAACTGCTCCATGTTGTTAAGAGCAAATTTCATTACTGAGTAAAATTATACTGTGGGGCTGTTGCAAGAATTCCTAACCTTTTAAACAGATGCCTACAAAGTGTGCGCCTATAAGCTCCAAACATTATTCTAACCACTTTCTTTTGAGCAGTGTATACTTTTTGCCTAAGTGCTGAGTTTCCTCAAAATGTATTATGTATGCCAACAGAGAGTGAAGATATGCAAAGTATGTTACTTACTAATTTCTATATCCTCAAAATTGGTAATTATTCTCATTGCAAAAATTGCTGAACATAGATCAAAAATATGATTTTTACAATTAAGATTCTTATCTATATGTACACCCAAAAACTTAGTATGCTCTACCCTGGCTATTGACTTCTGTTGCTGTGTTATGTTTATTGAAGGAACTGTACCCCCTGCAGCAGAAAATTGGATGTATTGAGTGTTTTCAAAGTTCAGAGCAAGTCCATTCACAGAAAATCAATCAATAATTTTTTCAAAGACATTATTTGTATAATTTTTTATTGGAGTTCCTTTTACTGATTAATAATGATGTATCATCAGCAAACAATGTTAGTTTAGGTTCTTGTTTCAGATAAGAAAAGAGGTCATTCACTTATATCAAGAACAGAAGGGGACCCATGATCGAACCCTGTGAAACACCTAATGTACTTTTACCCCAGTTAAATGAACTAGCAAACTTCCTTTAATCAATTAAACCATATAAATAAACTTTTTGCTTACTGTTCTGCAGATATGACTTAAACCACTCACATGCTGTTGCATTTATACCATAGAATTGTAATTTCTGTAACAATGTCGTGATTCACACAACCAAATACATAGAAAATTCCTGTTGGTGAGATTTTACTATTTAAATACTCTATTATGAGGACAGCGAAGTTGTATATTGCTGTCTCAGTGGAAACGCATATTTGAAATCCGAACTGTGAGTTACTAAGTATCCCATTACTGTTGAGGCGGCTAACCACTTTTGAGTACGTTACGTTCTCAAATATTTTTGAAAATGATGTAAGCAAGGATACTGGCCAGTAATTATTGACTTCTGTGGTGTCCGCTTTTCTGTAGAGAGGCTGCGAAAGTACCTTGAGTTAGTGAGGCATTCATTACATATGTGACTCAGAACATCAGCTGTAATTTTCCACATGGTTTTAATATCTTGTAAGAGATGTCATCTATGCCACCAGAACTTTTATTTTTCAAAGATTTAATGATTTCCCTTATTTCACAAGAGATTGTTAGGTGAAAATTACTCCAAAATTTCTCATAACTGACACTTCCATGTACTGCTTGGCTTTTTCTTTTGAGCTATTCTCACCAATATTTTCACCTACACTTAAGACATGGTTGTTAAATACTGCTTGTGTACTGTTTGTTAAGATGGCTTCTTTCTCTTTAATAGTAGTACTAACTACCCCAGTGGTTACTTTTCCTGTCTCCCTTCTAGCAACATTCCATATTGATTTGATTTTATTGCCCAAGTTGTTAATTTCATCTCTAAGATACATATTTCTTGATTTTCTGACAACTTTTCTCAGTTTGTTGCAGTAATTTTTATAGTGTATAATTACTTCTGGATCTTTACTAATTCTTGCACTGACATACAGTTTTCTTTTTCTTTCTGAAGGCACTTTAATACTTTTAGTAATCCAAGGTTTCTTTGAAAACTTGTTTGGTGTTACATTTAGTAATGTTTTTGGGCAACAGTATTCAAAAAGGGATATATATTTAGACAGAAATATGTTGCATTTAACATTAGCATTTGGCTTGTTATATTTATCAAATATCTCCTTACTTAACATTTCTTAAACTTTCTCTGAAGTGCTCTATAGATACTGGGTTGAGCAACCTTGCGCTTTTACTTAATGGTTTCTGAACTGTACACCCCGCTAGGTTTTGTAAGTTAATTGTGCATCATGGTATGATGATCCATTTGTCTCAGAGAGAGCATATGGTGGTTTTACATCCTCTTGCTGTACAAATCATGTGTAGGGAAACTGATAACTGATTCTATGTTATATGTCATTAAAAACACTTCTAGTTCACTTTTCCTATCGGAATTGCTTAGAAAGTTTACATTGAAATCACCACACATTAATAACTTCTTCTTTTAGTCTGAGAGATGGCATAAGAGGGAGTTTTTTATGAATAGCTTCCAATCTCCTAATGAGGACCTGTACACTGTTGCTGATATCAACGCTACATTATCTGGCTGTAGCTCACATGCACAAACTTCAAAGTGCTAATCGACGCAAAATTTGGCTACTTTTACAGTTTTGTATTTATACCCTTGTCTTGTGTAAATGACAACTCCTCCTTTATCCGTGCTAGATCTGCAATTGTAAGATGCTAAGTTAAGCCCATTTATACAGACACTTACCATCCCAACAATTACATTGTGTTCAGACAGATAAAGTATATCAATCTCATTCTTATTTTTGACATCATCTAAACACACTAACAGCTCATCAACTTTACTTTTTATTCCCCTGATATTTTGATGAAGTAAATTGATGCTACCCTTAGCTTTATCCGTATGTATTGTACATGAGGATTCCTTTAATTCTATTTTTCTTGACTGTTGTCTGTCTGGACTTTGGCTTTAACCTAAAAAAACCTGTTTGTTTGCTCCCATTAACCACAGGGATCATCCCTTGTGTCACTGTGCCTCCACCCCCTCCCCCCACCTCCCCTACAGTATCTGGTAATAGAGAAGCTAAATTATCTTTCCCCTTCCTACTTAGGTGCAGACCATGTGTAATTCATGACCACCTACCAATTGCATCGACTGGAAAAACTTTTATGTGAGGTTTTGTCGGTGTCTGGAACATCCTGTGGTATTTGTGCCATACTAATCCCTTGTGTACAAGTCTGTGCTTACAGATCCGGATCGGAGTCGCGCTACGTTGCATATATGCTTCAGCAACGACCTCAAATGC
The DNA here is from genome assembly GCF_023864345.2 of Schistocerca serialis cubense. NCBI lineage: Eukaryota > Metazoa > Arthropoda > Insecta > Orthoptera > Acrididae > Schistocerca > Schistocerca serialis. The sequence goes on from NC_064638.1 coordinate 704,937,776, forward strand.
AAACTTTTTGATCACCCTCTTGTATTAATGGAACTTTCAACAAAAACTTTCGTCCCGCTATTTTGTCGAAAGCTGACATTTTTCAGTCCATTATTGTGTACAAAATAAAAGTTGATTCTTGAAATGAAGAAAACAGCAACCAGCCACTGTTAAAAATGCTATTTATTTACACAAATAGCGCCATAACAGGTTTCGAATCGATAAGTTGTTCTTCGTGGTTATACGTGTTATATTTGTTCACATTACTTGTTGGCTCCTTTTTTCAACAACAAATGGAAACAAAAATGTAATATAAACATGAATAGCAATCTGAAGATGAACCTGTCGGTTTGAAACCCCCTAACGGCGCCATTTGTGTAAACAAATATAATTAGTAACAGTGGCTGGTTGCTATTTTCTTCTTTGCAAGAATAAACTAGTAATAAAATTTCTTATTGGCATTTAGAAAGAGTCAGTTTCCTGGTATGGCACTTAGAACGTTCTTAGCAAGGTATTTATTTTCTAATTTATCTAATTTTTATTTTTTTGCAGGGATGCACCGAGCAGCATAATTCTATGGCATCAGAATACCTTCTCATTTTTTGATCACAAATCGCTTATGTACCAATAAAGAGACATTGCTTTTTGACAAATGTCAAAGTTGGCGCTTACAACATTTTCCATTTACATTTTCCATTTGATTGAACAGCATATGGGAAAAGGAATAAAAACGGCATTTATGATGACTAGTGTATCAAACCATTGGTCGGTTAACTCTGTAAGCGGAATCGATAGGGCTTTGTCTCACTTCCCAGTTTCGCGAGCAGGCGCTCAGCGTGCTATGCTATTGGAACAGTTTTATATCTGGGCTGGCTCAGGTTCAGCGCTCCTGTCAAAACAGCAGGTTGAGAATAAAGGGAATATATGGCCAAAGCAGTACAGAGCCGAGAAGAACCTTGTTACCACTGGAACGACACGTCGGGTCGCCGAAGGAAGTGCCCGGCGTGTGCGACGTTCGGGGACGTACTACTCTGTGGAGAATACACGACGGTATTCCATGTCGCCGAAAATTTTTTTCCCTCTCGCCTTTCTCAGGGTGACGGATTGCGGTATTAGCCAAGATGAGCAGCACCGGTGGTAAACGAATAGACTCTCCCGGCGAGGAGAAGAAATGGAAGAACGGAAAATACCCGCCATCGCCTTCGGCATGCAGATTCCGGTCGATAGGGTAAGGTGACTAGCGGAGGGGTGACTGGGTAGAGGTGGAGGGAGCTGGGGAGGCTGCTGAGGCTGCTACGTGACGATGCAGAATATCGGGTCGTCGCGGTGAGGCAGCTGCCGTCAGCGTCCTGGAGCTGCTGTCCGGCTGGAAATGCTCACTGTGTCAGGATATCAATTTATTAATTTGAAGTTGGACTTTCGTTAACTCTGTGCTACAGTTTCAGTCACATAGTCATATGGCACAATTTTGCATACAACCGAGGCTGAGTAACTCACAGCAAGGATGTCCATTACTACCCAATTTAATTCATGTTCGTCTATTTTTATAAACGTACGTCCCCCCCCCCCCCCTCCCCGGCCATGAACCATAGACCTTGCCGTTGGTGGGGAGGTTTGCGTGCCTCAGCAATACAGATGGGTGCAACAACAACGGAGGGGTATCTATTGAGAGGCCACACAAACGTGTGGTTCCTGAAGAGGGGCAGCAGCCTTTTCAGTAGTTGCAGGGGCAACAGTCTGGATGATTGACTGATCTGGCCTTGTAACACTAAACAAAGAGGCCTTGCTGTGCTGGTATTGCGAACGGTTGAAAGCAAGGGGAAACTACAGCCGTAATTTTTCCCGAGGGCATGCAGCTTTACTGTATGGATAAATGATGGCGTCCTCTTGGGTAAAATATTCCGGAGGTAAAATAGTACCCCATTCGGATTTCCGGGCGGGGACTACTCAAGAGGACGTCGTTATCAGGAGAAAGAAAACTGGCGTTCTACGGATCGGAGGGTGGAATGTCAGATCCCTCAATCGGGCTGGTAGGTTAGAAAATTTAAAAAGGGAAATGGATAAGTTAAAGTTAGATATAGTGGGAATTAGTGAAGTTCGGTGGCAGGAGGAACAAGACTTTTGGTCAGGTGAATACAGGGCTATAAATACAAAATCAAATAGGGGTAATGCAGGAGTAGGTTTAATAATGAATAAAAAAATAGGAGTGCGGGTAAGCTACTACAAACAGAATAGTGAATGCCTTATTGTGGCCAAGATAGACACGAAGCCCACGCCTACTACAGTAGTACAAGTTTATATGCCAACTAGCTCTGCAGACGAAGAAATTGAAGAAATGTATGATGAGATAAAAGAAATTGTTCAGATATTGAAGGGAGACAAAATTTAATAGTCATGGGCGACTGGAATTCGATAGTGGGAAAAGGAAGAGAAGGAAACATAGTAGGCGAATATGGATTGGGGATAAGAAATTAAAGAGGAAGCTGCCTGGTAGAATTTTGCACAGAGAATAACTTAATCATAGCTAACACTTGGTTCAAGAATCATAAAAGAAGGTTGTATACATGGAAGAAGCCTGGAGGTTTCAGATAGATTATATAATGGTAAGACAGAGATTTAGGAACCAGGTTTTAAATTGTAAGACATTTCCAGGGGCAGATGTGGACTGACCACAATCTACTGGTTATGAACTGTAGATTAAAACTGAAGCAACTGTAAAAAGGTGGGAATTTAAGGAGATGGGATCTGGATAAACTGACTGAACCAGAGGTTGTACAGAGTTTCAGGGAGAGCTAAGGGAACAATCGACAGGAATGGGGGAAAGAAATACAATAGAAGAAGAATGGGTAAATTTGAGGGATGAAGTTGCGAGGGCAGTAGAGGTAAAAAGACGGGGGTAACAGAAGAAATATTGAATTTAATTGATGAAAGGAGAAAATATAAAAATGCAGTAAACGAAGCAGGCAAAAAGGAATACAAACGTCTCAAAAATGAGATCGACAGGAAGTGCAAAATGGCTAAGCAGACATGGCTAGAGGACATATGTAAGGATGTAGAGGCTTATCTCACTAAGGGTAAGATAGATACTGCCTACAGGAAAATTAAAGAGACCTTTGGAGAAAAGAGAACACTTGTATGAATATCAAGAGCTCAGATGGATACCCAGTTCTAAGAAAAGAAGGGAAAGCAGAAAGGTGAGCCGCACGGGATTAGCCGAGCGGTCTAGGACGCTGCAGTCATGGACAGTGCGGCTAGTCCCGGCGGAGCTTCGAGTCCTCCCTCGGGCATGGGTGTGTGTGTTTGTTCTTGGGATGTGAAAATTACCGAACTGTTAGCTTAATAAGTCACGGCTGCAAAATACTAACGCGAATCTTTACAGACGAATGGAAAAATTGGTAGAAGCCACCTCGGGGAAGATCAGTTTGGATTCCATAGAAAGATTGGAACACGTGAGGCAATACTGACCCTACGACTTATCTTATAAGCTAGATTAAGAAAAGGCAAACCTACGTTTGTAGCATTTGTGAACTTAAAGAAAGCTTTTGACAATGTTGACTGGAATACGCTCTTTCAAATTCTAAAGATGGCAGGGGTAAAATACAGGGAGCGAAGGGCTATTTACAATTTGTACAGAAACCAAATGGCAGTTATAAGAGTCGAGGAACATGAAAGGGAAACAGTGGTTAGGAGGGGAGTGAGACAGTGTGTGTAGCCTATCCCCGACGTTACTCAATCTGTATATTGAAGAAGCACTAAAGGAAACAAAACAAAAATTCGGAATAGGTATTAAAATCCATGGAGAAGGAATAAAAACTTTGAGGTTCGCCGATGACATTGATGACATTGTAATTCTGTCAGAGACAGCAAAGGACTTGGAAGAGCAGCTGAACGGAATGGACAGTGTCTTGAAAGGAGGATATAAGATGAACATCAACAAAAGAAAATGAGGATATTGGAATGTAGTCGAATTAAGTCGGGTGATACTGGGGGAATTAGATTAGGAAATGAGACGCTTAAAGTAGTAAATGAGTTTTGCTATTTGGGGAGCAAAATAACTGATGATGGTCGAAGTAGAGAGGATATAAAATGTAGACTGGCAATGGCAAGGAAAGCGTTTCTGAAGAAGAAAAATTTGTTAACATCGAGTATGGATTTAAGTGTCAGGAAGTCGTTTCTGAAAGTATTTGTATGAAGTGTAGCCATGTATGGAAGTGAAACATGGACAATAAATAGTTTGGACAAGAAGAGAATAGAAGCTTTCGAAATGTGGTGCTACAGAAGAATGCTGAAGATTAGATGAGTAGATCACATAACTAATGAGGAGGTATTGAATAGAATTAGGGAGAAGAGGAGTTGGTGGCACAACGTGACTAGAAGAAGGGATCGGTTGTTAGGACATGTTCTGAGGCATCAAGGGATCACCAATTTAGTATTGGAAGGCAGCGAGGAGGGTAAAACTCGTAGATGGAGACCAAGAGATGAATACACTAAGCAGATTCAGAAGGATGTAGGCTGCAGTACGTACTAGGAGATGAAGCAACTTGCACAGGATAGAGTAACATGGAGAGCTGCATCAAACCAATCTCAGGACTGAAGACCACAACAACAACAACAACAACAACAACAACAACGTTCCCACACTAATGGAAGTACTCGTGGAATGGTTCATTTTGCAGACGATCTTTAACAGAGTCTGTTCGTATTTGTAATAGTATCGCGGGACTACGAACGTTAAAAAACCTAGCATTCAAACAATTTCTGTACCAATTTCTTCAGGTAAAATTAGCACCTAAATTCAATGTTCTCAGTTATTTGTGTATATATTTCTATATACATCTTCTACAAATTTTGGCCTTCTACCGCTACCCCAATACCATGGAAGTTATTCCCCGATGTCTTAACACACGTTCTCACACAACCTCGTCGTTTATCGTCTCGTAAGTCCACTTCGAAGACAACTAACGAAGTGCTCGGATAAAAAGGGTGTAAGGCAGGGATACAGTCTTTGGTCCCTACTGTTTACACGTCGAAGAAGCAATGACGGAAATAAAAGAATGGGTCAAGAGTGGTATTACAATTGAGGGTGAGAGGATATCAGTAATAACACTGACTGATGTTATTGTTAATCTCAGTGAATGTGAAGAAGAATTACAGGATCCGTCGGATGGAATGAAAACTATAATGAGTTTAGAATGTGGATTGATAGTGAATAACAAGAACACAAAGTTAATGAGATATAGCAAATTTGAGAATAGCGAGAAACTTAACATCAAACTTAGGGTTCACGAAGCAGACGAAGTTAAGGAATTCCGCTACCTTAGAAGCAAAATTGCCCATGACGGACGGAGCAGGGAGGAAGCAAAAAACATACTAGCAGAGACAAAAAGGGCATTTCTGGCCAAGAGCAGTCCACTGGTATGAAACATCACCCATAATTTGAAATTACCCATAATTTGAAATTTCTGAGTTGTACATTTGAAACACAGCATTGTATAGTGGTGAATCGTGAACAGTGGAAAAGCCGGTACAGAGGAGAATCGAAGCGTTTGAGATACGGTGCTACAGAAAAATGTTGACAATCAGGTGGACTGATAGGGAATGAGCAGGTTCTCCGCAAAATCGGCGAAGGAAGGAACACACTGCACACGCTGACACGAAGAAGGGACAGGATGATATGATATGTGTGAAGACTTCAAAGAAGCACCTCCATAATACTACAGGGAACTAAAGAGGGTAAAAACGGTAGAGAGAGATTTGAATACATCCAACAAATAATTGACGACTTATGTTACAAGTGTTGCTGTGAGATGCAGAGGTTAGCAACGGAGGGGAATTCACGGCGGGCAGCCTCAAACCAGTCAGAAGACTGACGACTTCGAAAAAATGAAAGAAAAGAAAGCCCACTTAGTTTTGAGCACGTTTAAGGAGTGTCACATCTCCAATTCTGGGGCTTCCTTCCATACCGGATTTTGCAGGGACCGTGATTCACTATTGTGAATTCCTATAAACAAGTAATAGAACAGCTCAAAAATTCTAATATCTAGGTTGTACTTTTTTTTGTCATCTGTCCTGACTGGTTTGATGTGGTCCGCGATAACTTTCTCTCCTGTGCCAAACTCTTCTTCTCAGTGTAGCACTTCACCCTTCGTCTTCCATTACTTGTTGGATGTATCCCAATCTCTATCTTCCACTACAGTTTTCAATCTTTTCAGCTCTATCTAGTACCTTGGATACGCCATTGAGACAGTGGTCATAATATTTTGACTCATCAGAATCTGTCGTGTAATCTCTGTTAGCGATATTACATATAAATGAATAGGTTTCAGCCTCAGCATCAAGAAACTACCTGATTTTATTCGAATAATAGTGTAACCTCTGCAGATTCAGTATGACACTTCCTGGTTTATACTGTCTATACTCGGCGGATACATGAAAGTGAAAGTAGGCCGCATTCTGTCGAAGTAATTCGTCTAATTTCACTATCAGCAGAACTCGTGGGAAGTGGGGTGTTTCCACGCTTACGATCTTCCTTCTCTTGGTTCACCGCACAGAATATTCGTTCATTTTGCGACTAAGAGGCTTCATTTATAAGAAACAGCTCCAAGAAATCTTTATAATGCGAATATCGTAAATACTTGTATGTGTAAAAAAGGAACATACATTTGAATTTCCTGTACGCATTATTTAGGTCAGGTGCCCCTCCAAAGAGAAGCGATGGGGATTATTTCCGGTCTTTCGGAAGATATTTGCAATATCGTTTTTATCATCCCTAGATGGAGTCATTTCATAGAAGTACTGCTCTTCACGTGTTTTATGCAAAATCGTCAATTTTGTGCAGAAATCGTCAATTTATTCTCGTTATAAGCGTTTTTTTGAAAGTGGCCATTCGATAGCATGACACCAATTTATGCTACTGTTATTTTCCGTCTGTCAATGGCTGTTTTTAGTGTCTCAGATTCACCGGTTTCGGGCAGTGACGACAATCTTCATATCGTTTCTCGTAGTTACTGAGTAACCAGTACTAACAGAACACTATCAGTTTGGCGGTCATATAATATTATATATGAAAATACAGTGAAAGTGATAGTGTTCCGTTAACACTGGTTACTCTGTAACTACGAGAAATGACCTGAATATAGGTGACACTGCTCGAAATTGGTTTACAGGAATTTCAAATTTATGTCCATTTTTTCACACATATCAATTTGAGATAAGGACAGCGATCGATAGACGGAATACATGTGTGCTTTCTACAAATGTGGATATCGAATAACTTCCCTACCGACAAGTATGACGAGTTTTGAATAGTCAACTGCAAAACACTGTTTAGTGACACACTCCAGCACGTATAATAGTGGCTATTTATAGACATTTGTTTGGTACATCTCCCTCGCTTGACTTGCACAGTGTTCTGTGTCGGTAGTTGTTGCTAGCGTACTGAGTTTTCCTGTTAACACATAAGTAACCAAATATCGCACTACACTAATTTGGGACTTCTCTATTGTAAGGGCAGATGAAATTACATTTTGAAAATAACTGCAATTGTGACGAGATTTAAATCATCGTTTTCCGTTGTTACAAAGTGCTCCATGAAACACGCAATAAACAGTGTAATATTTAGGCTGATTCCATCTACGTAGAGAAAAAGCGAAGTTGCAAGTATCAGCCGAAACAATGGAGAAAATCCATCCGACAACTCTTAGGAGACACCCGGTGCAGATGCCATGGTTTGTGAAATCAATCGTGGCTCTCCAGGTCCGATCTTTTGCAGTGGCACAGTTATCGTGATGTGAGAACCACTGCGTCTACGTTTCCAGCCTATAGGAGATACCGTCGAGTACCATTGAGATTTCTAAGCCGGATTAGGAGGCTTGGCTGACTAGCCTGCTACTAAGGGGACTGCTTGCAAAAAGCAGGAAGTATAGGTTTGAGTGCCGGATACGGCATAGATTTTCAGTTGTTATTCATATAGGCAGTTTTACCACAATCAGTGGCATTTTTATTTTTTACGTATCTTTTCTGTCCATATTTACAGACTGTTCAGTGACGTTCATGTGGTCTGTTTCAGTCCAGTTTACATATTCACCAAACAGAAAAAAAACTATTATGAATTGTTCCCTACTAAGCGTGACACCCAATACTGTATGAGTTTACAGAGTCCAGCTGTGACTCACTGCTATTTTATGCATTGGATACCATGTTTCCTCGGTTTGTGAAGTGCATAATTTCATATTTTTGAATATTTAAAGCAAATTGATAACCGTATAACCATTTTGAAATCTTAGGAAGATCTGACTGATACAACATGACAGCAACGGTGCCAACACTCCTCTCTGAGGCACACCCTAAGTTTCTATACCTGTCGTCGACTGTCCAAGCAAGATAACATGCAGCATCATCCCTACTAAGAAGTTTTCAATCCAGTCACATATTTCGTTCGCTATCCCACATGACCGTACTTTTATAATAAATGTGACTTTTATAACAGATACACTTACGCCACTCCTGGTTGCCTCAGCTCCATGCCAGTGTTCATCAGTCTCAGTGTCTGCCTAACAATCCATAACCAGACGTTTTCACTGAGCGAGAGATTCGGAGAAATGCTGGTCAGGGCAACAGTCGAACAGCCGCTGGATAGAGGTGGGTCCAGACAACACAAGCAACATGCAGCCCTACTTAATATAGTTGAAAGATAACGTCACGGAATACAGGAAACAGCCATAGGGGTTAACTCACCATAAATGTAACGGATGCTGAACAAATTATCGGTTTCATGACCATGTAGTGTAACCAGTGGCGCTCCATGTCATCAACATGGTGCTGGGCTCACATGAGGATGACGAATTGCATCTTTCAGCGTTTGTTCTCCATGGAGCCTCCGCACACAGATATATTCATTATGGTGCTGTACGCAAAACAGCGGAAAATGTTCATTATGGTGCTGTCCGCAAAACAGCGGAAAGTCTGAAAAGGTGCCGCGCTACAACTGGTGTGTCCTGTGTTGTTATTCGGCGCGCCATCCCCTGCTGCCGCATCGAGTATCACCGTGGTGACAGTCCATGGTGCCCCAGACTGGTGAGAATGGTGTAAAGATGTCCATTTCTTGACCCGAGGTACGTGATGTGCTGAGTGAAAAATCAAATGGCTCTAAGCACTATGGGACTTAACATCTGAGGTCATCAGGCCCCTAGAAATTAGAACTACTTAAACCTGACTAACCTAAGGACATCACACACATCCATGCCCGAGGCAGGATTCGAACTTGCGACCGAAGCAGCAGCACGGTTCCGGACTGAAGCGCATAGAACCGCTCGGCCACAGCGGCCGGCTTGTGCTGTGTGATCTCGTGTGGTTGGGTGAACATTGCGTCTACCTTCTCGGACGCTAGTCGCGTGGAACTATCCTGTATGTCTGAATATCCCTCCTCGTTACACGATGGACAACACGATCTCACAAACAGCCAATACTGAAATGAGATTTCTAAATGAGAAGCTTGCTGTGTAATTTTTCTTGTATATAAGGGGGATGTTCAATAAGAAATGTAACATATTTTTGTGACAGGAGGTTGATTTTATTCAGGATTCCAGTACACCATATTATCCCCACCCTTTTGGCTACAAATCACTTTTTTTTCAACATAATCTCCGTTCACCTTAGAGGGGAGGGGGCTGTATGCCTGCATGGTACCACTCTATTGATCGGTGTCTTGCTACATCAATAACCTCCCCCCATATCCACATACTTCTTCCTGCGGAGTGCAGCCTTCGTTGGGCCAAACAACTGGAAGTCGGAAGCTGCGAGATCTAGGCTGTAGGGTAGGAGGAAGAACAGTTCAATGATGTTTTGTGAGCTGCTCTCGAGTGGGCAGACTTTTGTGAGGCCTTCCGCTGTCATAGAGAAGGAGAAATCCATTGGCATCTCTGTGGCGACGAAGACACTGAATTTCCTGAGGGTAGCACAATACACTTCAAAGATGATCGCTGCGCCATGATGGAGGACATCAAACAAAATAACCCCTTCAGAGTCACAGAAGACCGTCGCCGTAACCTCACAGGTTAAGGGTGCGGCTTTAAACTTTTTCTTCGGAGGAAAAGCGGTGTTATGCCCCTCCATGGATTACCGTTTTGTATCCGGCTCGAAGTGATGAGCCCATGTGTCATCGCCTGTGAAGATGTTCGACAGCAAATTGTCACGATAAGCGTCGTGATGCGGGAGCAGTTCCGCACAGATGGTCCTTCGTTGCTCTTTATGGTCTTCTGTTAGGCGGGCAAACATCTTTGAGCACCCCAACCGGTGAACGAGTGTGCCAGCACTACCAACAGAAACGTCCAATTGTGCACCGAGGTTTTTGATTGTGTTCCGTCGATCACCTAGCACAAGAGTGTCAGCATGTTCCAACATTACAGTAGTCACGGCTGTGTGCGACCGGCCGGCACGCGAGGGAACGGACAGATCTGCGCTACCTTGTTCCGATCATGACAGAGCCTCGCTCAACGACTCACCGTGCTTTTGTTCACTGCCAAATATCCGTAGACATTCTGCAAGCGCCTATGAATATATGTGATGCTCTGGTTTTCCGACAAAAGAAGTTCTTTGCTTGGAACGCACCTCCGTTACAGACGCCATTTTGAAGGCTACATATAGCACCGACAACTACCGGAGCTTCATGAAACTGAAGTGGGAATATTCCACGATGTTCCACAACAAGTTTCGCATTTTTTTGAACTGAAACTGGCAGAAATAAATGTGCTGCAGTACTTACTGAAAGTTTAATAGCCAGCAGTGTACTACGCCTCTGTCAGCTGGATGTGCAGTTCGAACAACTGTTTCATCACCTCCACTGAAATGCTTGGTCGTCCCCAACGTGTAACCCAGCAGTCTTCTCCAAAGAAAGTTTCCAGCTGCCATTCGCAGAACTGTAGTCGTTATCCCTTTTATGTAGAGGAAGAGCCGGATGAAACGTTTTGCGGAGAGACGGTGCAAGCACTTTCTGAAAGAGTCTTCCGAAGGAGACGGAGTCTATTGAAGGCGCCACAGATTCCGCGTCGTTTCGAGGAGTGGTCGCCATTAATCAAGGCCTGCACCAGGGGCGCCGGCGGGCCCCGATATAAATTAACTCGCCGCAGCCCGTCAGTCTGATCGCTCTGCTGTCGCTGCCGCTGCCGCGGGTGCATTTCCGTCTCGTTCCAGAGTTCTCGGAAGAGAAGTTGGAAATGGAGTCGATATACCTGTCAAAAGGTTCGTCACGAGCGAGATTTATAACAGCAGACCTCCGTTTTCAATTTTTTTTATGTAAGCGAAATCCCGAAAGCTCGTTCCATTCCCCCCTCCACCATACGCACACACACTTACTAAGTGGCTTTACTAATGGTACGAGTGAAATTTATGGGGTAAATTACGCGTCAGGCTAGAGTTGACTGACACGGGAAAGTGAAGTGATTAGTTTTGGGAGAGAGCACTCCAGCAGGTAGTCGTAATTAACTTCGGTGCCGAGAGAAAAGTGATTAACACGCAGAAAAAAACATTTCAACCCATATTTTCAGTGTTGCATTAACTCCTAATCAATATTGCAAGGTGATTCACAGATTACGGCTTTGGCACCACAAAAGGAGAATTTCGTGTGTTTCGTTGTCTGCTTTTAGAGCTTATGGAACAGGATAGCCATAAAAGACTTTGAAGAACTCAGTGATTGGATTCTTTACAGGGGAACAAAGCAATGTAGCACCACATTACAATCATAAGATAGTAAGGCAATTTATGGTAAACATTTTGACTTTTCCGATACTGCTTTTGACCACAAAAATATTAATAATTCTTTCATGGTACCACTAATCGAAAACGAGATCGATAAAACTTTGGAGACAGACAGGAAAAATTAACGCATAGCATTTTTTTTCTCTTTTGGGTTCTGTGCAGTGGTCGTTCATTAACAAACAAAATGAAGTAGATATGTATACCGCCAGCTCACATTGCTATTTTATTTTCTCACTCTCGTGTTGCATGTTGTATCAAAAGTTGTGGAACTGATCTGGCGAAACAACCTGGCGCGTTGTGTCAGTAGAATGTACTATATGTGCTAGAAATGATCTTCCACTATTACTGTATTTCAAATAAACTGCGATCACGGAAAATGACAGGAAAAGTATGAAAGAGTACTGAGCCTACAGTATTTACTCACTAAACAAATATTTACATTCTTCCTCCCTCCTACATTTACTGTGGTCTCAAACATTTAACTGCAATGTCGCCCCAGAGGGGGGACAACTGGTTGTTTGTCGGAAGCTGGTGTCATAATCTACTGTAGGCCCTTGGAATCCCATCTGGCTGGCTTGCACTGCCTAAATGTGCCAGAGGTACTTGCTGCAGGCTATAACTTGGATAATGTTTGTTTCAACGGATTACGCCGTGACGATGCGACATTTTTGAATGACATCTTCCCTGTTTTGTAAGTTTCCAGTCGCTATGCATTCTATATTTGATGTTTTGAAAAAAAAAAAGGAAAAGAAAGAGAACCCAGGTGAATGGGATGTAAAAGCCATACAGTATACAGGGTATCGAAATATATTTATTCTTTATAATTGGCGCTTTAGAAAATACATGGTGGCTTTCACCTTTCTCAAGTCGATTTCACCTAGATTTGCTGATCTAACAATCAGACATTACTTTCTAGTTAAAACAGTGCATTTGACTTTTCCAGAAACTCACGTCATTACGAAAAATGGTGTCTATAAAGCATATATGTAGTCTGATTTTCTGAGACGTAATCATTGGACCACTTATCGAAGCGGCTGTCGATGATCGACTCGTATGGTTAATCACGTAAATATGTCTGGTGAAAGCTCAACTCGAACGAGATACAAATACAGCACTGAAATTAATACACAATGATGTGAAAATAAACACCAAATAGTAACTAGCAAAGACGAATACCTTAAAAGAGACCATCAAATTGAATTTTTAGAACCAGAAACGCAATACAAGATCATGTGGAACACCCCCCCCCCCCCCTCGCCACCCCTCCCGGTATGTTGAGACTTATGAAAGATGCGCATGTAACGCTAAGCATCTGTAAAAAAAAACTTCTAAAATTGTGCGGAACTTATATCTCCGTTTGAGTTTTGTAATGCGTACCTTGACCATTGCTGTATTTCTGTGTGTGACTGTATCGAAATTGTCAGATTCAGAACAGGACTGTCAGTCACTTGGTGATTTGTTTAATGCTGTGCCAATGTCTCTCTGTGATCTGAGGATGGGCGACACCAACAATCTTAAAATTACAAACAGCGATCTACAGATTTGAAAGTCTTATTTTTGCAATTTTTAATTGATTTGAAAATTCTTTACTTCAAGGTTTAGAAATTGAACGGAAAGGACAGTGTCTTGAAGGGAGGATATAAGATGAACATCAACAAAAGCAAAACGAGGATAATGGAATGTAGTCGAATTAAGTCGGGTGATGCTGAGGGAATTAGATTAGGAAATGAGACACTTAAAGTAGTAAAGGAGTTTTGCTATTTGGGGAGCAAAATAACTGATTATGGTCGAAGTAGAGAGGATATAAAATGTAGACTGGCAATGGCAAGGAAAGCGTTTCTGAAGAAGAGAAAATTGTTAACATCGAGTATAGATTTAAGTGTTAGGAAGTCGTTTCTGAAAGTATTTGTATGAAGTGTAGCCATGTATTGAAGGAAGTGAAACATGGACGATAAATAGTTTGGACAAGAATAGAATAGAAGCTTTCGAAATGTGATGCTGCAGAAGAATGCTGAAGATTAGATGGGTAGATCACATAACTAATGAGGAGGTATTGAATAGAATTAGGGAGAAGAGGAGTTTGTGGCACAACTTGACAAGAAGAAGGGACCGGTTGGTAGGACATGTTATGAGGCATTGAGGGATGACAAATTTAGCATTGGAGGGCAGCGTGGAGGGTAAAAATTGTAGATGGAGACCAAGAGATGAATACACTAAGCAGATTCAGAAGGATGTAGGTTGCAGTAAGTACTGGGAGATGAAGAAGCTTGCACAGGATAGGGTAGCATGGAGAGCTGCATCAAACCAGTCTCAGGACTGAAGACCACAACAACAACAACAACCACAACAACAAGGTTTAGAAAGGATATGACTCCAACCCTGTCCTCTCGAAAGACAGGCATTGTGCAGTGGTTACGGCAGCACAAAGTTACTGTTGAAAGCGCACAGGGCGAGGCTGCGGTTAGGTTAGGACGGAAGTGTATCTTAAATTCATTGCTACAGTCCTTGTGATCCACCTACTGCTCTCTCTGGCGAGTACTTAAAACTTGCTTTCGACACAGCGTCTTCCCTTGCCTTCACACCTCACGAAGGGCGCCGCTAACATTCTCCGGGAAACGCAAAAGTAAAGGTACTACTGAAGTGACGCGATGCACTTCGGTCACACGCATTTGAAAATCCATGCTGCAACGCTGTACAGCCACCTGACATAATCAAATAATAAGTAGTAATGTAGGAGGACGAAGGAGATGACGGTAGATAATAAAACTTAGATCATCACCACAAACCACCGACCTTGCTGCGGTGTTGTGGCTAGTGTGTTTCGAAAACGGAAATGGTGATATGTGACTTGAATCTGGAAATATAGTGCGCTGCCGAACATGTTAGCACACATTTTATTTCAAATCTGAGGCAGAAAAAAATTGTTTGGAAGTATCGTTAGGCCTATGCTTCTGAGGTTGACCTTTGCAGAATCACGTATCCTTTCATCCGTTACTCTTATTTTATCATTATCTGTCGATCTGTATTTGACCAGTTCTTCAGATGGCTACAGAGATTGATGCTCCTCCTACCTCTCCTTCCACAGAACAAGAAAGATGGAAGTCGCGGGTGCTAGAACAAAGGAAGGAAGTTGGAGTTCAACGTTATAGAGACGATTGGAATCGACAAAGGTAGGGAAAGAAATCGGACGTGTTCTTTTCAAAGAAGCTATCTTAGCATTTGCCTTAGCACATTCAGAGAAACTGTTGGAGACCAAATATGAATAGGTAGACGGAGATTCTGGTATTCGAAACAAGATTTTAGATGTCGACAACGCTATCGATAACATCTGTTGCACTGCTACTCAGAAATACCAGTATCCAGCACATTTCGGAAAATTTAGTGAATGCCAGTGTTTGTTGTTAAAAAGTTAATAGGTTAAGTCAATGGAAAGAGAACATCACAGAGTAAAAAAGTAACTAAGCAGTATCAAGTTACACACATCACGATAACGTGGCACCAGCAACTCCATAGATTTTTTGAGGCCCACACTTGTGTAATCTGCTGGCTTCTTTGACAGTTCAGTGTCTTTGAGCGAATAAACAACTACGGAATACATGCACCGTAACTAAGGCACCGGGTGGTTATAAATAAAGTGTAGCTATTCACATAGGACCAGTGTGTGACGTAATTATCGTATGGCAGCGAAACGTAGTGGACATTCGGTTCACGCTGAAAAAAAAGTTCCAATTTTGGCCACCAGGTGCAAATCTGGAGCTTTGAGTGCAAGAAAGACGTATAAAAATGTTTCCATATGGATTAGGAACGGGACGTGGGCAGGAAACGACAAACAAATGAGAAATGCACGATGTTGATTTTCATTATTAACCGTAGTTTACACAATTCCTTAAATATGAGCACCAGAAACGTTGACGAC
Source organism: Schistocerca serialis cubense (assembly GCF_023864345.2). Lineage (NCBI taxonomy): Eukaryota > Metazoa > Arthropoda > Insecta > Orthoptera > Acrididae > Schistocerca > Schistocerca serialis. The sequence continues at coordinate 704,953,425 of NC_064638.1, forward strand.
ATACTGCATCCGTAAAACGACGTGATCAACGGTTGCTCGCAGCAGTTCCAGTGGAATCTGAGCAACGTGTCCTGTATACTGGCCTTCACATAAGATAGAAACCGAATATATCCATAGTAAACGCATTATTTGAGCTATTCCCAGACCCAAAGTCAGCTGGATTCGGGTGATCTTGTAGGCCATGCATTTGGAGAACCTCTGGAGATAACGTCTTTCGTGGAAGGTAGCATTAAGCAGATCTTTCATTGGGCGAGGGACATGAGGTGTTGCCCGATCTTGCATGAAAACAGTCGGTTCACACAGCTGCGCTCATCCAAAGCAGTAATCACATACTGTACTGATCGTCGGTAAAGCAGATGCCAGACTGAGATTCATTGGAAAAATCCTAAGGAAATGCAATCCGAAAACAAAGGAAGTAGGTTACAGTACGCTTGTTCGCCCACTGCTTGAATACTGCTCAGCAGTTGGGATCCGTATCAGATAGGGTTGATAGAAGACATAGAGAAGATCCAACGGAGAGCAGCGCGCTTCGTTACAGGATCATTTAGTAATCGCGAAAGCGTTACGGAGATGATAGATAAACTCCAGTGGAAGGAAGTAGGTTACAGTACGCTTGTTCGCCCACTGCTTGAATACTGCTCAGCAGTTGGGATCCGTATCAGATAGGGTTGATAGAAGACATAGAGAAGATCCAACGGAGAGCAGCGCGCTTCGTTACAGGATCATTTAGTAATCGCGAAAGCGTTACGGAGATGATAGATAAACTCCAGTGGAAGACTCTGCGGGAGAGACGCTCAGTAGCTCGGTACGGGCTTTTGTTAAAGTTTCGTGAACATACCTTCACCGAAGAGTCAAGCAGTATATTGCTCCCTCCTACGTATATCTCGCGAAGAGACCATGAGGATAAAATCAGAGAGATTGGAGCCCACACAGAAGCATACCGACAATCCTTCTTTCCACGAACAATACGAGACTGGAATAGAAGGGAGAACCGATAGAGGTACTCAGGGTACCCTCCGCCACACACCGTCAGGTTGCTTGCGGAGTATGGATGTAGATGTCGCGATAACATGTAGACATCAGGTTGCACCTGACAGGCCCTCTCAGTGGATTCAAAAGTGGTTTACCACTACCCCAAATCTGTGTTCTTACGCGCACTGCAGTGCAAAAACGTGCCTCGTCACTCCGTGGAATATTGCTCGGCCACTTATCATTAACTTCTATCCCTGCCAGAAAGCGAAGAGCAAATTGAGAACGTTACTAAGTATCATGAGATTTCGATTACTGTAAAGTCTGGATCTTGTACGGGTACCAGTGTAAAATAGACCTCAGAACTTTCCTTACTATTGAGAGTGGGAAGGACTGTTGTGACACTGCTCTAGCGCTAGCGCTACCCGGGGCCCGTGCTGCATGGTCACTTACAGCAACAACAACCTGTCAGTAATTTCTACCGGCATAAGACACCTTCCTCTTCCAGGTGCCACACGAAGTTCATCCGTGTTTTCGAATTTCATTATCGTCTTCTTTAAACCATTTTATGACATAGGCCTTCTCTTCGGACCTTTCAGTCGGCGATACTCTCTCAATGCAGCTGTACAATTGAAACAGTTGCAGTAACAGCTTACGGCCTCCCTTCGCCGCGCGGGATTAGCCGAGCGGTCTAGGGCGCTGCAGTCATGGACTGTGCGGCTGGTCCCGGCGGAGGTCCGAGTCCTCCCTCGGGCATGGGTGCCTGTGTTTGTCCTTAGGATAATTTAGTTTAATTAGTGTGTAAGCTTAGGGACTGATGACCTTAGCAGTTAAGTCCCATAAGATTTCACACACATTTGAATGTTTTGAACGGCCTCCCTTCTCGATAGCCATATTGTACACTCACGTTATGGCTTGTCAGATGATAGCGTGGATTTCATACCGTCATACAAATAGGGCACAGCGTCAGATTTGCACCCGGTGGCCACAATTAGATTAAATTTTTTCTCCAGAGTATATCGGTTCAGCATTAACGTATTAGAATATCTACCAAGGTTCGATAATTATAGCCCACATTGTACCTTCGTGAGCAGCTGCAATTTCTTTATAACCACCAGGTACTATGAAAGTTGCTGGATATTTTATGCGATAATCTCTGAAGCGGAATAAGAAATAACACTCCCTTGAAATATTAAAACCTAGAGGCACGTTTGTGAATTCAGGAATAAGTGTTGCTGAAAGAAACAGAGGAAATATTGCCACAGCAGAATGATAGAGGCGAACTGCGAACAGTATTGCGGATGGCTTGAGTTCCTTCTCGTGTCTGGTTCCAACATGACGCAGCTCCAGCTCAACCTTAGACGTTCCCTCAGAGATGAACAGGAAGAAAACGGCGTGATTCGTTGTCTCATTCATTGGTTTTACTTCATTTGAATTCTTCTTGTAGGTTCGCATGTAATACCTTATACGTGAGACACCTCTTTTTGAATGAAGAGCAACCAAATCAACTATCAAGTAAGACAAGGGTGAACGGTGAAATCAGCTTTGTCGCTGCTTTCGTCAGAAGTGACTTAGGGAGGTGACGGGTGTTGTAAGCATGAATACTAGGGCTTGATGCAGATTGTATATAGCGACACTCATCTTAAATCTTCAGTATCCAGCTGCAGTATAATTCCCTATAAACACTGTTGGCGATACATATTTTGATTCTACCTACAAGCTCTCATTTTTAAATGTACCGCAGCTGTTAGCCCGTAACGCACTTCACAGTCGTTCTCCGTAGCCGTGTGCAGCAGCTGTGCAACTGCAGCATAGTCGAGAATTCAGAGCCAGGAGCCTTTTCTCTCGCGGGCCGCTCAGCCGAGATCAAGGCGCTGGTAATTTTGCAGAGTGCGCTGAGAACGATCCATTTACGAAGGCCATAAGCTCAACAGGCTGCGAGAACGCAGATCCCAGGGAGGAAGCAGAAATGTTTATTTCATGACTCAGCCAGAGCAATACAAGTTTCCATTTTGCGAAGCAGGGAGACCTCAGAGTACTCCCTCATCTGACTTTGGTATGTAGTTCAGCGCGTGCAGGCAATCTATGTTTGCAGCTAAGTTGCTGAGGCCAAAAAACTGAACAATTTTGTTTGAAAAGTATCTAATTTAGGCTTTCATTAGACCGAGGCGGTTGTTTGGTGGGCGAAATTTACCATTATGCTGCCGTGGGGGCAACAGAACGGGGGCGATGCGGTTTCAGTAGGTGGCCTACACCAGAGGTAAATATGTCCCGGCGCCACCAGAGCTTGCAGACTTGTGCACGCAGCAGAGAAATAACTAGTGCAGTCCATCAGAATCATACATCGTCTCACAAAGACATGACTCCTTACTACAGTGAGCCACGTCACACAAGTCACAGAGAAAGCGGATGACATTTTCAAAGGAGTTGTAGTCCAGCATTCGAAAATGGAATCAGCTCCAGTTAAATAGGGTCGGTTTTCCTGCGACACGTTACGCTCTGCCTATTGTAATACTTGACAAACTACACTTTGAGCCTAAACTAATTATTCTACAGCTGTAACTCCCGAAAAACTGTCACATTACGTACTCCGTATCTCTGTTCGAAGATGATATAGGTTTAACAACATTGCTGTATAGGCATGCTCAAATGCATTGCACATGTGTAAATATTACAGTTCTTTTTTTATGCAACTGTAGATACTTCACTGGTTGACATGTTGCACTACTGACGCGTTCTTTGCTGTTTCCATGATTTGAAGAGAACTAAAGGCTCACACAACAGACTGTTATATCCGTTCACAAAAATACAATGGTGTGCAAAACTTTAAGACGACAGTAACTTTCACATGATGCGTCACTACCAAGTAACATTGCTCTTTGAAACCTGAACGATGCATAGAAACAACTGCTACAGTACAGTTCGGGAGGTAACTGAAAGAAATACGCAACGAGACGAACAGAAATGACACTTTTATTCAAAGACAATAATTACACTGCAGTCACCGCGATTTATGATCGTCCCCTGGACATTAAAAAAATGTGAGGCATGGTTCTTAACAGAGCATGAGATCACCGCAGCCTGCAACGCATGTTCGGCAAAGTGCTGTCAATACTGGAGAGAAGTTCTTGTGGTAGGGTGTTCTGTTCCTCTATCAGTACGTTTGGCAAGTGCTGGATGGGCGATGGTGCGTGCTATAATACGTCTCTCCAACGATTTTCACACGCGCTCGATGGGATTTAAGTCGGGGGAGATCCTCCACCAGCGCTGTTCGATGCGCTCGCGAATAACAGAGCCGAAGGTAGCCCTGAAAAGACACAAAGGAAGGACTGCAGTGACGCAATAACGTTGGCCGGTGAGTGCACCGTGTTCAAAGATTTGGATATCAGTGAGCCCACACAAAATTATACCTCCCCACATCATAACACATGGACCAACAAAGCGATCATGTTCGACAATGCTAGCGATCCCTCATAGAGCAAGAGGTGGGAAAATGTAGTGCCCCAGGAACATTGCCCGTGTATTGTGGTGGTGATATTTTCTTTCCTGCACTGCTGACGTCGGTCATCATGTCTACAAGCGCTTCTTCATCATGTTGTGCTGCGGAGTGCGCTCACTCCAGCAGCTGGCCTGGCCGCTTCAAGGTTGGAAGAAAAGAGGCCCAACTGCCAAGGTCACAGGCAGTCCGTTGATAGTGTTCTTAGTTGACCGTGGGGATTTCATAAAGTTCCCAAACAGGAAAATCACGGCGCAGGATCCCGGACTTGGCTAAGCTGGTACCCAGTGTCACGATTCATGAGAATTCTGTGAAACATTCTGCAAATTCTGGAGCAAGCAGGTAAGTCGTCTATGATGTTCTCATATTGCGGCTTCGTACGCCGATACTGAGCGACCAGTGCCAAGAGCGTGACGCCAAGGTTTGCAGACACTGTTGACTGTGGTTTGAGTTTGGCGTAGATGGTGGGAAGGCGCACTACTCGTGATGTGTTGGATGTATTGGCTACAGTTTCATACTTGGGAACTTCCCGGTACCAACTGCAGGTCTGCGTGTATTCTCCTTCTGGTGATGAATGTCATCTGGATCTTAGCGGCATTAAACACCAGCCTTCATTTGGTGGTCCAGAGAAAAGGCACATTTCAAGACTGTTGTCTATGCCATGGCAGTTTAGCATTTCCTATCAATGAAAAATGGTTCAAATGGCTCTAATCAATATGGGACTTAACAACTGAGGTCATCAGTTCCCTAGACTTAGAACTACTTAAACCTAACTAACCTAAGGACATCACACACATCCATGCCCGAGGCAGGATTCGAACCCGCGACCGTAGCAGCAGCGCGGTTCCGGGCTGAAGCGCCTAGAACCGCTCGGTCACAGCTGCCGGCTTCCTATGAATGAAAACGGGGCAGTATGCAGAACATCTTTACATCAGAAATGTTGAGGTTGAACAGATGGTGATGAAAAATGTACCACTGCAGTACTCTGGGTCTGATTTTGACTCAACACTTTGTCCCCAGAACACACTGGGAATGTTCTTTTCTGGAGGTCACTACCAAGTGACAGCGGATGTGGGTCACAGGTACCCCTCTTGTACAGGAGACTTTGGAAATCCAGAATGAAATTTTCACTCTGCAGCGGAGTGTGAGCTGATATGAAACTTCCTGGCTGATTAAAACTGTGTGCCCGACCGAGACTCGAACTCGGGACCTTTGCCTTTCGCGGGCAAGTGCTCTACCATCTGAGCTACCGAAGCACGACTCACGCCCGGTGCTCACAGCATTACTTCTGCCAGTATCTCGTCTCCTACCTTCCAAACTTTACAGAAGCTCTCCTGCGAACCTTCACTCTGCAGCGGAGTGCGCGCTGATGTGAAACTTCCTGGCAGATTAAAACTGTGTGCCCGACCGAGACTCGAACTCGGGACCTTTGCCTTTCGCGGGCAAGTGCTCTACCATCTGAGCTACCGAAGCACGACTCACGCCCGGTGCTCACAGCATTACTTCTGCCAGTATCTCGTCTCCAACCTACCAAACTTTACAGAAGCTCTCCTGCGAACCTTGCAGAACTAGCACTCCTGGAAGAAAGGATACTGCGGAGACATGGCTTAGCCACAGCTTGGGGGATGTTTCCAGAATGAAATTTTCACTCTGCAGCGGAGTGTGCGCTGATTTGAAACTTCCTGGCAGATTAAAACTGTATGCACGACCGAGACTCGAACTCGGGACCTTTGCCTTTCGCGGGCAAGAGCTTCTGTAAAGTTTGGAAGGGAGGAGACGAGATACTGGCAGAAGTAATGCTGTGAGCACCGGGCGTGAGTCGTGCTTCGGTAGCTCAGATGGTAGAGCACTTGCCCGCGAAAGGCAAAGGTCCCGAGTTCGAGTCTCGGTCGGGCACACAGTTTTAATCTGCCAGGAAGTTTCAGACTTTTGAAATGTTCTCCTGAAGCTATTACACCAATCACATGCTCCACCAATCGTAGCAGTTGGAGTGATACAGCATGTTCCATCCAGATCTTGAACTGCTTAGCCTCTGCAAGGAACTGTGACAGCAGCCTTGCATAGGTATTTTTGATCACCTTCCATTGCGTGAGGAGGATGGCTCTGAGCACTATGGGACTTAACATCTATGGTCATCAGTCCCCGAGAACTTAGAACTACTTAAACCTAACTAACCTAAGGACAACACACAACACCCAGCCATCACGAGGCAGAGAAAATCCCTGACCCCGCCGGGAATCGAACCCGGGAACCCGGGCGTGGGAAGCGAGAACGCTACCGCACGACCACGAGATGCGGGCTGCGTGAGGAGGAAATTGATTGTCTGGTAGCTGTATGCTAGTCGACAATCCTTGGGACACCCTTCAGTGGTCAGCACATCTATGTCAGGCAGTTGTCTAAGACGTCACCCAGCTGCATTAAAGTTAAGTATGTGTGGCGGCAGTTGTGAAAAGTTCATCGATTTCTGCACCGAATTTGAGATGGCGGCACCAGCCTTTACAAGCGATTGGTGCTTAAAGTGGGGAAGCACGTTCACAACGCCTGCGACATGTAAATCCGGCGTCTTGTGGACCGTATTGACCAAGGCAAGATGGTAGAAGGGATTACTAAGCAGATATTTTTCTTCCTGAGGTGGCAGCAAAACTGGTGTCGGGCTCCATGCGTCTGGCAGATGTTGCGTTCTTAGAGACACAATAGCCACGGTAATACCAGTCGTGCTTCAGCGCACAGCGGGTGCGCTGTGGTTCCTCTTTTTTGAATATCATGTAATTACTGCTGTGGAGTGCCCAACACATTTGTCACGGTGGACTGGCGTCCAGCAGTTCTGGTGATATGGCTCTGGTCTTAACAGCATGTTGTGATGCCATTATTGGCACACAGGTTCTCAACTTTCGCCCAGATGGGTGTCACAGCATCCAGATGCAGCATATTCTTGTTTTACACGTTTTCGAGAGCAACAAAGAAATAATGCTCTTCCAGTTGGCCACTGAAACCTGTCCTGAACGTAAGGTAAACCAGCTACCACAAGAAGTTCCACGATCTAGAAATTCCGTGGTAGGTGCAAAGGGATTTTGCACCCTTTGTAAGCAGTCGACATATGTATTGGTCGCGTCACTACAGATAACAACTGCATATATCGAGAAAAGGAAGATTACAGTTTAACGTCTCGACGACGACGACAAGATCACTAGGGATGGAGCACAAGCTCGTATTAGAAAAGGAAGGGAAAGGTAATAGGCAGTGCTCTTCTGAAACGAACCACACCAGCATTTGCCTGGAGCGATTTAGGGAAATCACAGAAAATCTAAATCTGGACGGGGATCCTCCCGAATAAGAGTGCAGTGTGCTAACCACTGCGCTATCTCGTTCCATGCATGTTTCAAAACTGAGCACAATAGTCTCCTGCACAGAATCAGTCCAAGGTTCTGTGAGAATGTGGACGTCAGATTTGGCAATGGATATGCCTACAAATGGCGCAGCCATCCCATCGCCTTTTCCCTCTGCTCTTAGACATGTTGGCACCATGCAAGACTCCTGTACAGAGTGACACCCAGAAACTTGTTTGATTGTGCTTCCCCACTGCTCTACCTGCAAGTGTGTAGGATCTGTGTATCTCACTATGACGAATGCTCGACTCTTCGTTGCAGTGAAGGCCAAGCTACATTTCGTCGTCCAAGGCGCCAGGTTGTCCTAGGCAGTCTGGAGTCTGCTTTGGATGTGGTGAATGCTTATTCTGCACGTCTTTTGGCCGTACACAGCGAGCTGCGCGACATGGCGGCAGATCTGCACAGAAAGGCGCTGAGTACCGACTGTTCCGGTATTCCTGACAGCATGCGACGGCACTTTGAGGACAGTCCATCCTACACCCTTACATGGAAGATTCTTGCTTCCAGGTGCACCTACCTTCACAGCGTGCTTCCGACGAGGCCAGAAGACGCCATCTTCCTTGTGCTGCAACAAAGTGGCGAATGGGGTTCGCCGGCCGTTGTGGCCGAGCGGTTCTAGGTGCTTCAGTCTGGAACCGCGTGACCGCTAGGGTCGCAGGTTCGAATCCTGCCTCGGGCATGGATGTGTGTGATGTCCTTAGGTTGGTTAGGTTTAAGTAGTTCTAAGTTCTAGAGGACTGATGGCCTCAGATATTAAGTCCCATAGTGCTCAGCGACATTTGAACCATTTTTTTGAATGGGGTCCCTTCTCGTCCTTTACTCCGACTTTCTGGGACTTGCGCAACCTCGATGCATAGCTGACAGGTGGTTTTCGTCATCTGGTCCCAGTCGCGTCAGTGGGCACTACCGTGAGGTGACGTTCAGTTCCATTTCGTCCTTCCCAGCTGCCTGACTGCTTGGAGGCAGGTAGTCAAAGCTAACGTATGCGTTTTGCATCAAGGCGTCGCAACATGTATTTGTGTTAAATGGCGGACTTGTGGCTGGCGTTCCCTTTTAAACAATCAGGTGTGGCAGTCAGTGGAGCAAGCTCACATGACCGGACACGCCCGGGTTAGGTGTGTGCGAGGTTGCAGTCTCGCCCGCTATACGTCGCTGGCCACTAATTTTGGTGTGAGAAGCGTCTTGCAGAAAGCTGCCAGGGTATATTTCTTAGCGGTGCCTGAAAGTCAAGAGCGACACTTTCGTTAGTAGAGCGCAAGCGCCAGAATGAGAAAGAGGCTGCAGAGTAGGAGCACCGCGCGATGGACACACTTCCTGATTAGCATCACTCATTCGAAAGTGGCATACCGCCGGTGGCAGAAAAGTTTGTATTATCTTCAGCATAAAGTATTTTACGTTCGGAAAATTTGAAGGGAAGTTGATCCGCAGTAGGACTATTACTTTGTCGTTGACCATCGGCATTATTTCGGCTTAGACATCAATTTCAATTAGCCTCTGCAAATTTCTACACCGTACCGGTAGTCGCATCTATGTGGGCTCACAAACGAAAACATAATTGTTTTCCAACGTTCACAAGAAACAACCAACTCCATAAATGTTGTAATTCTTTAAGTTTTCCCGGTAAAATGGAAATGTCGTGTGGCTATGGCCTCCCGTCGGGTCGACCGTTCGCCTGGTGCAGGTCTTTCGATTTGACGCCACTTCGGCGACCTGCGCGTCGATGGGGATGAAATGATGATGATTAGGACAACACAACACCCAGTCCCTGAGCGGATCTGTTGACATCTTGATGTGTCGGGTGTACTGCCGGATTCAGCGTCGTCCAAGCACAATATCTTCATCAGATGCTATCTGAGACTGCTAATCGAGTGGAACGGGTCGCCTCCATGGTCGGACGTAGGTGTTCCGTCTGTAGCCCATTCTCACTAGAAGAGTTCTGAGGTTCCGTCTTTGGTCCGGCATGCCTGACAGCGAGCTGTTCTCGGTACGGTGCTTTTGGTGCTCTGTCTGGGGTTCTTCATAATACCACTTTGCGTATTTAGCAAATCCAGTGCACGATCCCTGACAGTATCACGATTCATAAAGTTTTCCGACACATTAGTGTGTTCTGACTCAACGCTGTGTCAGAATCCACGTTTTATCATAGTTCACGACACGATTAAGTTGCCTGTCTCTGTTGGATGTGCTTCTTATATTTTCTGCATCTGGTGTCCTCTGTCCTAGTTGTCTGACCGAGTGTTCGAGACGCCTCATTGGAATGGCATATTATAAATTCCTGGTTTGCGCAGACCAAGGTTGTTTTTGACATTTCCCAGTAGTCCTTTTATTTCGGTAGGTTGGCAAAACACACATGATATGCTTCTTGAGAATCCTGCTAATCTTGGCAGGCCCGTAGGCCTTGCTTCATGTTGCTCTTTTTCTCAGTCGTGAGGCAGAGTGGCTATTTGAAAGGCCTTCTGAATCCATTTGATTATCCATTTTTACAGAAGACTGAGTATACATGTTCTATTTTTGTTGCCTAACTATCTTGGTGTGACAAGGTGTAAACCCTTGGGATCATTGGCTTTAAAATTCCATGCTTCAGTACTGGTTGATGAAAGCTGATAGCTTGCTTGTATAAATCAGTGTGTGTAGATTAGCGATACACACTGTGGTCCAGCGATCCATCTGCTCTCCTTTTCACAAGTACATCCAGAAATGGCAGCTGGCCATCTTTCTCCACTTCCACGGTGAACTTACAGGTATGTTTGGGTGACGTGTGTTAAGATGTGAGCTTCTCCCTGGTTTGTGGCCAGAAACGAAGGTATCATCCACGTACCTGAGGAAGCATGTGGGTTTTTATCTAGACATCTCTAAAGCATCATTTTCAGATTTATCCATGAACAGACTGGCAATCACTGGAGATGGGGGCTACCCATGGCCACTCCTTCTGTCTGCTCGTGATATTGTTGGCTCCCATACAGAAATGTGATATAGTCAGTACATGCCTGATCATTTTCATTAGAGCATTGTCAAATTTCTCTTCAATCAGTTCCAGTGAGTCTTTCAGTGGTAATATGTAAACAGGGAGACCACATCAAAACTAACCATTATGTCAGATTCCATTATGTGTAGTTGCCTGAGACATTGCTAGAACTATTTAGAGTTGTGGATGTGGTGCATACACTTCCCAACATGTGGACACAGCAGTTCCTTTAAGCACTTACCTTCCGTGTACATTGATACGCCAGTGTTGCTCACAATCGTGTGCAATGCCACACCCTCTTTGCGTACTTTCGGCAGCCTGTATAGTCTAGGAGGAACTGGCCCTCTAGAGTGTTCTTATTTGATGTCCAAGTCAGGCACACCTGTTGCATTCAAGAAGATCTGGCCTTATTGTCCACTTTGTATGTAGGGTCATATTTCAGAAGTTTATGCTGGATCCCCCAGAAGTTGATAAAATTCCTTATTATAATAAGTCTGATGTATAACGACTATGAAGTTCTCTTTGTCTGCTGGCAAAACCACATTGCTGCTGTCTTCCCAGAGCTTCTTGAGTGCCACTCGGTCTGGAAATGTTCGATGTAGGTTTCATGGTGGTGGTCGTTCGGTAGGCCATCTGGCGGATTTTTTCTCCCACATTAGGTGGAAGCGTGTTGGAGACTTGCTCCTCTACGCTGATGTAGCTTGAACTGGGCACATATCTAGGGGTAGGCGCAAGTTTGAGGCTTTTGCTGAGTGCCGTCAAAGTGGAATCATCAAACTGCTTGCCACGTAAGTAATGACAGTACGAATATCGTCCATCTGCTGAGCTTTCTTACTCATATTGTCAAACTTCGCAAGTGCCACACTTAGGCATTCTTCCTGAAGCGCTTTGCTAAAGACCAAGATGCACAAATTTAAAATTCGTTTGTTCCAGACACAGTCTCTACGTGCCGAGGAGACTGCCTTGTACAAGTGGAAGTATACGAGCTCCGTGGCCACCAAAACTAGTCTGTGGAGCATATCTGGATCCTTTCCCGCAAAAGTGCCACGCTTCCCCGACGTTTTATCGTGTTCGCTTTGGAGCTGAGGTGATGCTTGACCCTGGCGACAACCTATACTAAGTCTCCATCTCAATATCTCAGCAAAAAGCTGAGAGACCTCAGCATTCTCCGTTTCCATCGTTGAAAGCTATCCATTTTCTTGATATTTTGGAACAGTGATATAGTAACTCTACTTCTTAGTAGCCGTGATTATGTATTAAGATCGAAGTAAGTTTTTTCCTGGTTTATACATTTTCATTAATGAAATTTTAAACATTTTTATTCGCTGAGGTCCAGCAACCTTGCGTTAACTTAATTACAGGATGCATGTATAGCTGCCTCGGTTGCACAAAATTATTGTCAAATTGACCATGGTTTCGACAACACTAAGGCGGTTTTCATCAGAATAAAAATTACATAGGATTACCTAGAAAATATAATGGCATGGCTCAAAAATATACTATACTTAATAGGATTAGTTCCATAAAATGTACAAACAGTGTACTTTCATATAATCACACCATGGGTGAAAAACATCTGAGCAAAAATGCTCTCGTCAAATAGAAATTCTGTAGAAGTTGTCCTTTCCTCATATTCTGTTCCTTTCAAAGGAACCATCCCGGCATTTGCCTGGAGCGATTTAGGAAAATCACGGAAAACCTAAATCAGGATGGCTGGACGCGGGATTGAACCGTCGTCCTCCCGAACGCGAGTCAAGTGTGCTAGCCACTGCGCCACCTCGCTCGGTGGATCTATCCTGCCAAGAAGGTGTGGCGCGAGGCGGTGGCGTCTTATGGTCTGGGGTCCATTATAACCGTGTAGAATGGACCCCCTAACTGTTCTTTTGAGCTGTTCAGTGACCATCTCCACCATTTTTGGCCTTCCAACACCCTGAGGGTTCTGCGGTGATACAGGATGATAACGCGCCGCCATATAGCTGCCACGTCGCCCGGGTGTGGTTCCAAGAACATGCAAGGAATGTCTAAAGACTGGGATGGCCATCCCGGAGCCCAGATTTGAGCCCCATCGAACATATCTGGGATGTTATGGAACGCAGGCTCGTGCCAGGGATCCTACAGCCACTAACAGACCAGAATTGAGTGCCGCTCTGCAAAAGATTTGGTGTCACCTACTACCAGAGGAGTGTCTGGAACTTATAGACTCACTTTCTCACTGCAGCCTACAGGGCCAAAGGAGGCCACACGAAATATTTGGTGCCTGCCGGTGACATTTGTTAAGTTGGTGTACGGCCAGTGGTGTATGTAGACAACACAGAAAGACGAACCGCCGAAGAGACGTGACAGACTGGCAAAAAGGAGCTATCGCATTTGGGCGTGCCCATGACCACTCAGTTCGCGTATCAACGAATACTGACGAACATGTCTACAAGGAATGGTGCACCGCTTCACAGTCCAGTAACACAAAATAAGAATAGTAGTCGTAAAAAACCCCTATCCATAGGGACCCGAGACGAATATCACGACATGTGAATGTGTTGGAATGTGTGTCTGGTATTTCTGCCTGGAAGTCCCATATTGGGGAATTCAACCACCTGGTGCACTTTTTATTTGATGGCACTTCGGTGACTTGCACATCGATGACGAAACTCAAACATTCCCAAGTGGAGAAAATCCTCAATCCTCAATCCATCAGTTTCAAAGCCGAGAGAAACATCAGGGTCAATGAATGCAAGTCCATCTCAACCAGTTTCAGAGCGAAAACTGTGGACGCATCAACATGCAATAGAAGTACTGATTTGGGTATTTCGCAGAAGGCAATTGCTCAGAGCAGCACATAAAGCTGCACGTATTCAATGGTCGAAACCACATAGGAGCTGACAGTAGGCGACTACAGTCGTGTATCGTGCTCTAACGAGTTGCCGTATTGACCCTTTTCAAATGATGTAAGGGGTCAATTACCTGATAGCTCAATGACCAATTTAACCCGCAATGAGTGAAGGTGAGAGGTGATCTTGTGATTATTTTGGCGGTGTGTTATAGTACCATGATTAGAGCTTGCTCATACTGTTGCCGTGAACGTGAGCCCGAATGCATATTTCACTGTCCTCGGTCACCAAGTGTTGATCTTTCTTCTACATCTTCATGATTATGCTGTGGACACTTTAGTCTTCCAAGATGACAACAGCCAAGTTGCAAGAACACTCAGGTACGATATCGCACCTCGACCAGCTCTCTAAATCGCCCGATCTTAATCCCATACAAAATATCTGCTACTCTCTGGAACCGTGAGCGAAACGTAGTAACGAAAATGCTCACAACTTGGCAGTTCTGCGGTACTTGACCAACAATGATTGGCTTCAGCTGCATTTACAATACCTAAAGAAACTTGTGGACTCTATTCCATTCCCAGCTGAAACAGTTATCAGCGCTAGACACAGTGTTTTTTGATGGCGAATAATTATTTATCCTGTGTTCTTATTTTAACTGTTTGTTCAGAGTCATTGTTTGTCATATTGGGAGCATTAGTTTTCATTTGTAAAATTAGTAATCATAAAAACTTTGCCTGGTAGTAGCATACAAAAAGTACGGTAATGGTTTATATATAGTTTTGTGAGGCGGAGATTGAGGTCTAGCGTGACATTTGCGTAATCGTGAGTGCGAGACCTCGTAACAACCACACTGGATCTGGGCGCTGCTGAAGACCAATTTCCGTTAATGCAGTGCGGCGTTTCGATTTTGGTCTGGCCTTCCTCGTTATGTCGTCAGCTGCCGCGCTGTGTCTAAGGCTGTGCCAATAGGCTAAGGTAGTCATCCAATAATTTGCACAAAATAAAATTGTCAGCTCTGCTGGAACTCCGAAAACAGAACAAATTTTCACTTTGCAATGCAATTTGTGCTGATTTGAAAGTACCTAGCAAATTTAAAGCTGTGTGTCACACCCGTCCTCACAGCTTTACTTGCACTAGTACATTGTCTCCTGCCTCCCAAACTTCACAGAGGATCTCATGCACACCTTGTGGGAATGAGAGAAAGTATACTGCACAGACATGTTCCTAGATGTTTCCAGAATGAATTATCACCCAGCAGCGGAGTGTGCGCCGGTTTGAAACTTCCTGGCAGATTATAGCTGTGTGTCGGACTGGGAATTTCGCCTTTCGCGGACAAGTACTCTACCAACTCAACCATCCAAGCACGACTAACTACCCGCCCACACAGCTTTACTTCCGCAAGTGCACTTCCGCAAATACCTATCTCCTACCTTCCAAACTTGGATGGCTAAGTCGGCAGAGTTCTTATCTGCGAAGGCTAAAGCTCGCAGTTTTGTGTCTCGGCTGGAAGCTTCAAATCAGCGCACACACAACCGCACAGTGAAAATTCATTCTGGTAGCAATCCTCTAGGCTGTGGCTAAGCGACATCTCCTCAATATCCTGTCTTCCAGGGGTGTTAGTGCTGCAACGTATGCAGGAGAATTTTGTGAAGTTTGGAAGGTCGGAGATGAGATACTGGCTGAAGTACAGCCTAGAGGGCGGGTAGCTTGTCGTTCTTGGATGGCTCAGTCGGTGGAGGACTTGTCCGCCAAAGGCAGAGGTCCCAGGTTCGAGTACCTGATCCAGCACACAGCTAATCGGCCAGGAAGTTTCGTATCATTAATCCTTTATCGATAATCCTGGTGAATGTAACGTTTGTGATGGGATTAACTGTTCAGTGCACGAAACCTAATTGTTAAAATATTGTGCAAGGAGATTTTACGTCTAGAAAATGCCTCATTTGACTGCGCAGAACGTAAGGACCTTCAATATCCCACTGTCCCACTGTACAGTGGGTACGGCTATAGGCGCTGAAGACTGGTGCGTTTGGTTACAGATGGTACGGAGCAAATGAGTGACGCAGAACAGGGGCGACTATCCGCACGATTCGGCAGGCAACTGTGCGTATCGGTTCTAAACTGGCCGGCGCCGATGCGGACGAGGTTTTGATAAATTAAAAAACATGGGGGGATGGGAGAATAACAACGGGATTGCTGTGGTCTGTGCGGCAGATTTATAAATCCGCAGCGAGTATTAATTAAAACAGGTCGCAGGAGAGCACGCGCTCGGCGTCCGCATTAATTCCTCCAGCCGGGCGGACCGAGTCGCCGGTTGCTGTAGATTAGTGCTACCATACGCCACACGCCTCACGCGCCGTTTGACGAGCAGCAATTTCCTAAACCAACAAACTGAAGGAATAAAGGTGGAGTGTTTCGCTTTGGAATATATGAAAACCTACTAAAGGGTAAATAATCATGTCACCACTCTTTTAAAATTCCGTTTCAGGTAGAATTTCTTGCTACAAAATTATTGACATCTTGAATGGATTTATCCAGATTTAGTTTTAGTCTTCACCAATTTTTAAGTACTTATTGGAATTCTTTTATCCAGCACGAACATACCAACTAGTATGGTCGCTATATCGAGTGCAATTCGGAATGATTGACTCAATTAGCAGTTTAGGACGTCGTTCCGTTTTTGGTTACGGTGAATTTTTATAATCCCGCCTCCACCCATCACCTCGACTATGGTTCACATGGCTCAGAGCACTATGGGACTTAACTTCTGAGGTCATCAGTCCCCTAAAACTTAGAACTACTTAATCCTAACTAACCTAAGGACATCACACACATCCATGCCCGAGGCAGGATTCGAACCTGCGACCGTAGCGGTCGCGCGGTTCCAGACTGAAGCGCCTAGAACCGCTCGGCCACCCTAGCCGGCTCACTTCGACTACGTGAGAACGTGTCGTTCCGCCTCCGGTCTGCGTTCCTCTGCTGTGATGTCGCTTAGGCTGAACACGTTTACCCATAAATCGATCGTTGTCCAAAACAACCTCAGAGGCTCAGGAGAATGGAAAACAAGAGTAGCCTCACTTACAATTTCTCTTTTGTTCGACTGTTTCACCACTTTATAAAAGAAAAAATATTTCTTGTAATCTCTCGAATCAATAATTTTAGACACAATCCAAAGTTCTGCTGCTACTCAATTGATCTGCCTTAATTTTAACTTCAGCGGGACGTATCGCACAAAACTTCGTTCCGCTGTTTAGAAGCGGCAGTTGGGCTAAGTATACACTGATAAGCCGAAACATTATGACCACTGCCCACTGCAAAGTTGGATGCCTCCTGGTGGGGTTACGGGCACATGAGGCAGTAAGAAAGGTACACTACTGGCCATTAAAATTGGTACACCACGAAGATGACGTGCTACAGACGCGAAATTTAACCGACAGGAAGAAGATGCTGTGATATGCAAGTGATTAGCTTTTCAGAGCATTCACACAAGGTTGGCGCCGGTAGCGACACCTAGAACGTGCTGACATGAGGAAAGTTTCCAACCGACTTCTCATACACAAACAGCAGTTGATCGTCGTTGCCTGGTGAAACGTTGTTGTGATGCCTCGTGCAACGAGGAGAAATGCGTACCTTCACGTTTCCGACTTTGATAAAGGTCGGATTGTAGCCTATCGCGGTTGCAGTTTATCGTATCGCGACATTGCTGCTCGCGTTGGTCGAGATCCAATGCCTGTTAGCAGAATATGGAATAGGTGGGTTCAGGAGGGTAATACGGAACGCCTTGCTGTATCCCAACGGCCTCGTATCACTAGCAGTCGAGATGATAGGCATCTTATCCGCATGGCTGTAACGGATCGTGCAGCCACGTCTCGATCCCTGAGTCAACAGATGAGGACGTTTGCAAGACAACAACAATCTGCACGAACAGTTCGACGACGTTTGCAGCAGCATGGACTATCAGCTCGGAGACCATGGCTGCGGTTACCCTTGACGCTGCATCACAGACAGGAGCGCCTGCTATGGTGTACTCAACGACGAATCTGGGTGCACGAATGGCAAAACGTCATTTTTTCGGATAAATCCAGGTTCTGTTTACAGCATCATGATGGTTGCATCCGTGTTTGCGACATCGCGGTGAACGCACATTGGAAGCGTGTATTCGTTATTGCCATACTGGTATATCACCCGGCGTGATGGTATGCGGTGCCATTGGTTACACGTCTCGGTCACCTCTTGTTCGCGTTGACGGTAGTTTGAACAGTGGAGGTTACATTTAAGATGTGTTACGACCCGTGGCTCTACCCTTCATTTGATCCCTGGGAAACCTTACATTTCATCAGGATAATGCACGGCCGCATGTTGCAGGTCCTGTACGAGCCTTTCTGGATACAGAAAATGTTCGACTGCTGCCCTGACCAGCACACTCTCCAGATCTCTCACCAACTGAAAATGTCTGGTCAATGGTGGCCGAGCAACTTGCTAGTCACAATACGCCAGTCACTACTCTTGATGAACTGTGGTGTCGTGTTGAAGCTGCATGGGCAGCTGTACCTGTACACGCCATCCAAGCTCTGTTTGACTCAATGCCCAGGCGTCTCAAGGCCGTTATTACGGCCAGAGGTTGTTGTTCTGGGAACTGATTTCTCAGGATCTATGCACCCAAATTGCGTGAAAATATAATCACATGTTAGTTCTAGTATAATATATTTGTCCAATGAATACCCGTTTATCATCTGCATTTTTTCTTGGTGTAGCAATTTTAATGGCCAGTAGTGTTTGTAAGCCGAGCAGAGACGGATGGGGGATTACCCTAGCGTAGATGTACGCTGCAAATGGAGAAATCCATTGGGATAAGCGATTTTGAGAAGGGGAGATTATTACTACGCAGAGCCTGTGAACGAGGATGTTCACGAACTACTGTTGCGAGCTTCTACGGAAAGTGATAGAAGGGCAGTGGAACTACCGCTAGGCGCTAGTGGTTGGATGTCCACAAGTTTTCACAGAACGTGTGGTTTGGAGGCCTCTCTGCTCTGTAAATTGGGATATATGGCGATCAGTGGCACCCCTGGCGAAAGATCACAATGCCGGTGGACGCACGTGTGTTTCGGAGCGAACCATTCAGCGTACATTGTTGAAGAAGGGCCTCCGAAGCATACGACCCCTGCGTGTTCACGTGTTGGCCCAACGACATCGTCAATCACTATTGAAGTGGGCTCGAGATAATCTGGATTGGAGCGTGGCTCACTGGAAACGTGTCGGCTCCTGGGATGAATCCCATTTTTGCTAGATGTTTGCAGATGATGCTGTCATTTACCGTCTAATGTAGTCATCAGATGATGAAAACGACTTGCAAAATGATTTAGATAATATATCTGTATGGTGCGAGAAGTGGCAATTGAAAGTGTGAAGTTATTCAAACAAATGGTTCGAATGGTTCTGAGCACTATGGGACTTAACTTCTTAGAAGTTCCCCTAGAACTTAGAACTACTTAAACCTAACTAACTTAAGGACATCACACACATCCATGCCCGAGGCAGGATTCGAACCTGCGACCGTAGCGGTCGCGCGGTTCCAGACTGTAGCGCCTAGAATCGCTCGGCCAACCCGGCTGGCCGTGAAGTTATTCACATGAGTATTAAAAGATCTCAGCTAAATTTCGATTACGCGATAAGTCACACAAATCTGAGGGCTGTAAATTCAGCTAAATACTTAGGGACTACAATTACAAATTACCTAAATTGGAACGATCACATAGATAATATTGTGGGTAGAGCAAACCAAAGACTGCGATTCATTGGCAGCACACTTAGAAGGTGCAACAGGTCTACTAAAGAGACTGCTTGCACCATGCTTGTCCTCCCTATTCTGGAGTGTTGCTGTGCGGCGTGGCATCCGATTCAGGTGGGACTGTCGGATGACATCGAAAAAGTACAAAGAAGGGCAGCTCGTTTTGTATTATCGTGAAATATTGGAGATAGTGTTACAGCCATGAAACGTGAATTGGAGTGGCAATCATTAAAACAAAGGCGTTTTTCGTTGCGGCGGGATCTTCTCATGAAATTTCAATCACCAATTTTCTCCTCCGATTGCGAAAACATTCTGTTGGCACCCACCTACATAGGGAGAAATGATCATTACGATAAAATAAGAGAAATCAGGGCTCGCACAGAAAAATATAAGTGCTCGTTTTTACCGCGTGCTGTTCGAGAGTGGAACGGTAGTGAGACAGTTTGAAGGTGGTTCATTGAACCCTCTGACAGGCACTTTATTGTGAATAGCAGACTAATCACGTAGATGTAGATAGATGTAGATGTAGACAGCAGGCTGAAGGTCGTCTCCACAAACGCCGTCATCCAGGTGAATGGGTGCTCGCCACGGACGCAAGCTGGTGGCAGCAGTATTGCGCTCTGATAGACGTTCTCTTGCAGGAACCTATGGTAGCAATCGAAGACACTATGTCAGCCGCGGACCAGCTGCATCCCTTCATGATTAATGTCTTCCCTGTCGACGATGCCATCTTTCAGCAGTATAACTGTCCTTGTCTAGGAGCCATAATCGTGCTGCAGTGCTTCGAGTAGCGTGATAGTGAAATCACGTTAGTATCTTTACCGCCAAATTCGCCTAATGTGAATCAGATGGTTCCCATTGGGTCGCTATCGAGCGCCGTGACCGCGTACAGAAATCAGTGGCCAATTATTTATAGGAATTATACTACTTGTGCGTAGATACTTGGAGCCACATAGCTCCACAAATCTACCAACGAACTTTACAATCGTACAATCGATGATACGTAGAATCGGTGATATATTGCGTTTACAAAGATGGCCTAACAAATTAATAAGCAGGTGGTCATAATGTTTTGGCTCGTCACTGTATATGGGACGTTTTAACTGCAATAAGTAATCATGATAATACTTGTAAAGCAAAACAGCTTCGAATAAAAATAAAATTAGGTATATATTTCCCGTGCCTGTGCCATCCTGCGACTGTGACATGATGATACCTCCATTACTTACGCTTATTTGGGACAGTATTTGTCCAGTGAGACGGAAAAGTCTTCAGTGCCTCTATATCTGATGTCACACATTCTTTATTTTAATTATTTTACTCACAGTTGTTAACAGGAATTCAGCTTTCGTTTCTCAGTTACGATACTTCATCCGATGTAGTAAACTATGGTAAAATTGTAGCCGTGCGTAACCCAAAGACCTTTCGTTATGGACAAATAAAAGATGAATTTCATAGATACACATGTAGACTAAATGGTTAATTCTCACAGTTCATATGGCCACCCACAGATGTTCTATGTGGGTTCCTTAATTGTGACACGGCTAATGTCTATCTGATACTACATTTCCCGCCACACTGCCAACGTAGTCCGATGAATGGAGTAAGCCGAGCCGACTCTCCGGTGCCATAGCTGCTGTGAGTCCTGCGCCAATGGCCAATGGGGGGACGGCTTGGGGTCACTCTACCAAACTTGGTTTGAACAACTATTGTTGATGATGTTTTTGAGTACTGTGCGACACAATACCTCTTTTCTATGCCATCATTTTAAATACTAACGCCAGCAATAAACAACAAGGACGACTTTCTATTTTTTGTTTCATTGTTGCCAAACTAAACTGTGATAGTTAACTTTTCAGTCTATATGGGTATTTTTAAAATAAAGTCATTACTGTAGCTACTGGAATACTTCCTTTTTGTTCCATTTATTTTGACTCACACTGTAATATCACCCAAAAGGAAACGGGGGGAAAAAGAGTGCATTTAAGATAAGTTTAAGCTCCAAGCATGCAGTAAGTTTTCAGTCATACCAATCCATGGAGGTCGTACAGGTTTTCTAAATCATCCGCCTATCATAAATTGTTAATACATACTAACCGTATACTTTCTTTTTAAGACATACCGGAAGCTTACTTTCCAAAAGCCTAAGCACTCATGGTCATTTATACTCTCAATGTTCATTACCTTCCCGTCTGCTCGTTGGTTTACCATGTTCCAAATAAAGAAATTCATCAAGCGTTTGTATGACTTTTGTTAATTCGTACTATATTTTTCGATATGTAGGATATACGTTATTTTACTCTTAATGCAACTGATTTCCTGGCCTTCTTTAAAATTTTTTCTGTTAGATTCTTCCATTCGTTACTGAAGTTTATCTATGTTGGAAGTTAACAGTGCAATACCATCAGCGAAACGAGGGTGAATTTGAGGTACTCCATCAACATACATTGCTCCCTCGTTTTTTTCCAGCCTGAACATCTGAAAACTTACTCTAGGGCTTATGGAGACGGTTTTGGGGTTATGCAATAAGCATGAGTGTCTCATATTTCATTTCTCAATCTCTCATTGTCCTGATGAAGTTTAGTGGAAGCTGTATTATAGACATAAATGATCTTCAATGTAGTAACAAACGTTGGATAAGCGCCCTATTTTTGATAGGCTAGCAGAAGGGATTGCCTTGAAAACATGTTAAAAGGTTTATTTAAAATTTATATATCCGAGAATAAATGGCCATTTATATCCATAATGTAATTCTGTAATTTCATTCACAATTTCTAAATGGTCCATTGTGATATATTCAAATCTAGTGTCAAATTGCTTCTTCATCTCATCAAAATCTATGTTTTTCCCTGTGCCATTAGTGACAAGTTTAGTAAATAGTCTAATACTAACTTGCTCTTTGCCTCATCAAAATCTATGTTTGTTTCCTGCGCCTTTCCTGTACCGTTGGTGGTAAGTTTACTGAATAAATATACTGCCAAAAATATAGTCACCCCCAGAGAACTCACGCTAATACCGTCTCCAGCCTTGATATTGGCTTCAATTTGGTGCGTAATGTGATTATCCTATGCCGACTCTAAATTGAATTGATCGATACTGGTTTCTATATTCATGCGTCCTATATCACCTCTCGTCGTATTACGCTATTATTGGTTTTAGCAGTGGAGGATGGTTTATTAACATGTTTTCAGTTATTACTATTCCTTCACTGTTTTGAAAGTTAATGAGAATATACGGGATTTTTGTTGTGAAAACGTCACTGTCGTACTTTGTTTCGTCTAGTTCAAATAAAAATAAATAAAGTCGTATATTCTGGAAGGTGAAAATAATTCATATTCTGATGGATTAGTGGGGAACCGATTAACACTGCAAAAAATTAGTTCCACTGAAGAAGTGCATCCTTTGAAAAAGGGTATAATCGCGAATCGTCGGTCAGCTCTACATGCTTCCAATCAGCTACTGTATTCAGGGTTATTAGACTCACTGAAGATGTGCATCTGTGTGTGCCGCAGTCAGCAACGGGGGTACCCCAGTGTCCAATGCATGCGGTTCCCTTCGTAATGTTCGTTCCGAAACAAGTTGCGATTGACCTGCATTCAGTGACAGCTGTCGGGTTTGGAACCGACTGTTACTGACAAGGCGGGAAATTCGTCTCTGGTCCCTGACGTTTTGGCACTTTTATGACGACCGTTATTGTGGAGTATTATGGTGGTCCAAGAGATACGCTGTTCCTCGCACACACATTGGACAGTCCACATTGATAGACCAACAAATCGGGCAACTTTATTCACTGTGGTCATCGACACGTGCAAACATGAAGAATTCTTTCTGCGATATTGTCACGTCCACCGTTCTCATTGCTCTGATTTTATACACTACGTGATCAAAAGTATCCGGACACCTGGCTGAAAATGATTTACAAGTTCGTGGCGCCCTCCATCGGCAATGGTAGAATTAAAATATGGTGTTGGCCCACCCTTAGCTTTGATGACATCTTACACTCTCGCAGGCATACGTTCAACCAAGTGCTGGAAGGTTTCTTGGGGAATGACAGCTCATTCTTCACGGAGTGCTGCACTGAGGAGAGGTATCGATATCGGTCGGCGAGGCCTGGCATGAAGTAGGCGTTCCAAAACAACCCAAAAGTGTTCTACAGGATTCAGGTCGGGACTCTGTGCAGGCCAGTCCTTTACAGGTATATTATTGTCGTGTAACCACTCTGCAATCGCCATCCCAGAATTGCTCTTCAACAATGGGAAGGAAGAAGGTGGTTAAATCATCAAAATAGGGGCCTGTTCTGCGATAGTGGCGCGAAAAACAACAAGGGGTGCAAGCCTCTTCCATGCAAAACACGACCACACCACCGCTTCCCAATTTCACTGTTGGCACTACACACGCTGGCAGATGACGTTCATCGGGCATAACGCCATACCCACACCCTGCCATCGGTTCGACACATTTTGTACCGTGATTCGTCCCTCCACTCAACCTTTTTCCACTATTCAATCGTCCGACGTTTACGCTCCTTACACCAAGCGAGGCGTCGCTTGGCGTTTACCGGCGTGCTGTGTGACTTATAAGCAGCCGCTCGACAATAAAATCAAAGTTTTCTGAACTCCCGCCTAACTGTCATAGTACTTGCAGTGGATCCTGATGCAGTTTGGAATTCCTGTGTGATGGTGTGGACAGATGTCTGCCTATTACACATTACGACCCTCTACAACTGTCGGTGGAATCTGTCAGCCAATAGACGAGGTCGGCCTGTACGCTTTTGTGCTGTACGTGTCTCTTCACGTTTCCACTTCACTATCACATCCGAAACAATGGACCTAGGAATATTTAGGAGTGTGGAAATCAGGCTTACAGACGTATGACACAAGTGACACACAATCACCTGACCACGTTCGAAGTCCGTGAGTTCCGCGGAGCACCCCATTCTGCTCCCTCACGATGTCTAATGACTACTGAGGTCGACGAAATGGAGTACCTGGCAGTAGGTGGCAGCACAATGCACCTAATATGAAAAACGTATGTTGTTGGGGGTGTCCGGATACTTTTTATCACATAGAGTGTAACCGACTGACTCTCTCTCTCTCTCTCTCTCTCTCTCTCTCTCTCTCTGCCTCTCTCTCTTTTCCTCTCTCTCTCTCTCTTTCTCTCTCTGTCACACACACACACACACACACACACACACACACACACACACCTTTTCATTGCGATGGCTTACAGCAGCGGTGGAGAGTCACAAGACCGGCTGGTACGAATTCGGCCCCACCTAAAGCGCTCCAAAGTGACCTGTGAGCTCTTTTTAAAAGGTGACCAATATAATTGTCCGGTGTACTTGTCCTGTACATTATGAAGAGGAGTCTGAAATGCCTACAGTTGTTTATGTACTATTGCCTACTTTCGTGAAGTGGAATTACTGTAGCTTGTTCCAGTTTTCGGGAATTGTGTTTTTCACAAACATTCTGTGACAAATTTTGCAAGCACCATATCCATTAGCCCATTTAATTTATTTTCAAACACCATCGTCTCTAGGCGTCTGCCTTTCTTCATAGCTCGACTGGCTTGGTACACTTTGTCCAGTTTTACATCCGGAATGTCATTCTTTCAATTATTAAATATTTGCGTGTTTGAACTACACAAAAATTTAAAGGAATGTTCGAACGCATGTACAGTTTAATCTTTCTTCGTTATTTAACTAATCTGCCTGCTTGACTGATGAAAAGTTGTGTCAAGGCATCATACTTTTCTGTTTTGGTTTATTCACACTAATTATTTTAAGTCGTTTCTCTTGTAACATTTTCACTGCATCCTCTAACATCCTCTCTAATAAGTAATCAAATATTTTCCTTTAATTCAACATACTGCATTATGTTTCTGCTAAATTTTGCTCGAAACTATCGCCTTCTTTATAACCGGTACATATGCGACAACGTAAGCTACCAGTACGTTATGAAACATTGCGCATATAGACGGAATCTTTTCGGGGCTTCTACCTCGGATTCCGTTGGTGATAGAAAGGTAACGTCAAGTGTTTTGGATAGTTCTTGGGATAGGGACCGTTTGTACAGCCAACAGAAGGATCGTCATAACGTAACTATCCTATAGTACACGGTCATATTTTGAATATTACACACTTCCTTCAGCTTAGGGAAATGGAACAAATCGATTGGTTCGTGTTATATTACATGTGGTCTACGGTGCGCTTTAAGGGATTTATGGAGACACCATTTACTTCTTGGGCATTTTTCGCCGTTTCTTCGCTTTCAGCAGAGGATATCTAAATAACTAACAGCAGCAAATTACTCAGATTTTAACGGTATTTTCCGTACGCATTGATCTAGAAGTAATATGTTACCGTTTTGATAAACATTTATCCGTTAACTTGAAAGACTTCGAAAACATGGTCTTTGGGTACCACAACCGAATCGCGGACTGCAAGAGGGCTTTGCATAGCAAATGGTCGTAATTTTTACGAAAGTTTTTCAAGACATCGATCTCGAACAGCCTTGAAAGTTTTCTTGATATCTTTATCCACTTCCGCACTACATAACTTCAAAGTTACCCTACTTGTGCATGTAATATACATACGTAAAATTTGGTGTGAGGTGAAAACGTAGTTTATAAAGTGACGTAGCACCGAGAAAAATGCTGTCAAGTGTCTCTGTTATCATAAGAATGGTTCTGGGAACCCTGTATTGTAGTACCGCAGAAGGGCTTTTTTCCGCTAACGGGGCAACTTCCCCTAAGCAGAACGATCTATATTTTGAAAAATGCTTGTTGCACTCTTTCTTTATGTGCATTAGAAAATTATTAAAATACAAGAGAGAGAGTTTTTCTGATTTGGATGAACATTTAAGATGTTTCTGTACTTTAAACAATACAAAAGAATAAGCACTTCATATTGTATGATAATATCTCAATGTTATGACAGTAAAATAATACAGCGTACTTTAGTAGAACAACTATGATCACATTCTCTAAAGTTCTAAAAATTGTAGCCAGAGAAGATCTTTCTGTAGGCTAGGGGCTTCAAAATTTTGATTAAGCTTAACCTCCTGTTATTGGGAAATGAAAGTTTAAACGTCGCTGTGTGATTTACTGGGTGCTTAATGACAAAATTAATTAGTGAAGTTCTGTTTTTATGGACAACTGAATCTTCCTGTTCGTCATTGTATTTCCTATCCACGTGTTATCTTCAAGCATCACCGAGTTGTATCTGTTTCTCATTCCCATCATTTAATAGTATTTTACTTCATAATCTGCACGATGACAGTCTCGCTAGCCTATATTTCTTCAGCTGCCGCCATGATAGTGTTGTCTAGTCTTCAAAGTAAACACTCCAAAAACGAATTCACGGAATTCACATATTGATGGCTCCAGTTATGCAAGTATCGATATATCTGATTGTTGTAGAAATAGTATACATCCAATCAGCTGAAAATTGGAAGGTTCATTAAAATCCCTTTACCATGGTTTCAGAATTTATAGAAGTGTCTTCTTCAGTAGGAAATATGCACAACTGGATTATATGTTGTGGCAGAGGTACGTTAACGCCGACCGGTGTGGCCGTGCGGTTCTAGGCGCTTCAGCCTGGAACCGCGTGACCGCTACGGTCGCAGGTTCGAATACTGCCTCGGGCATGGATGTGTGTGATGTCCTTAGGTTAGTTAGGTTTAAGTAGTTCTACGTTCTAGGGGACTGATGACCACAGATGTTAAGTTCCATAGTGCTCAGAGCCATTTGAACCATTTTTAGAGGTACGTTAAAATATAGGCGAAACATGTAATCCACGACATGTAATCCACAACATGTAATCCAGTTGTCCATGTTTCCTTCTGAAGAAGATGTATTTATAAACGCTGAAACCGTGGTAAAGGGATTTTAATAAATCTTTCAATTTGCAACTGGCTGGCTGTTTATTGTTTCTACAAGAAGGTTTCATTTGCTGCTCCAGCCATATACAAATAATTAAAATATCTGATTGTGTATACAAGGAGCGCATAGGGACCTGAAAATGGCGTTAATGAGATGCTGAAAAAAATGAAATAAACAAACTTCTGAAGACATGCGGCTGCCTGGCGATTTTTCTTTGGTAAATAGTAGAAATGTGCCGCTGTAATTTTGACTGTGTCGTGTGGAAACGGCAGTCACTTACTGTGGCGTCACTTTTGTAGCACATGAAAACCCGGTCTTAATTCATGCGAGCAGATCTTCCTTATACGTCCACGTTTCCTAAGAATCATCTGTATCAATGTATGCACAACACGTATTTATGTAGTTCCACCGCAATGTTAGTCGATATCTCTGGCCGTGCAGCAATTGTGAACATTCAAGAGTGGTATTTGGAGACTAGAAGTGATTTTTTTCTTCTTGATTTTCTAAAAAAGTAAAGCCAATGCGCACTAAACATGCTGCAGGTTTGCACTGAATGTGATGGATCGTAGGAGATAGGGAGATATCATCCTACATTTGGTTAGTTCGCGTCTCTGATAGTTAATGTTAGGTCAGAGAAAGGAAACGCAACACAAGTAACGATCTAATAGTTATTACGCATTCACAAAGTCTCTCCGGCTTGACAGAACTTTCAAAATTAAATTGAACATATAAGCAAAAATATTTATTATCTGCGAATAACAGGATTTGCATGTGCAGGGAACTTGGCCGAAATGTAACGTATTTCCAGCTCCGAAATATAACAGTCGTATCGAAGCCAAGAGCTGCATACCGGACGACTGTAGTGAATGGAAAATGTACTTACGCACGGCGCATCCTCTCAGTCTCGAATTCCTGGCGGGCTTCTGTGCTCTGCGTTCTGTACTTCGCTCGGAGGAAAGTCTCAAGCAGCTATTCAATTCTCTGCATCAGATCCGGAAAGAGCTACGGCGGAGGGAAGCCTGAAATAAATTGCAGAAGGCAATCATATTGGCTCTGCTGGATCGACCTCGCATCTGTAACAGTTGCTCCCGAAGTCTGTCTTTCGTAGCTCTTTCCTCACTTCTTCGAAAGCGGAGAGTGTGTCGGGTCTCACTGTTTTAGCTCACAGAGCATTTCTTTCGGAAGCAAACGGATTTTACGGCTACAGCTTTTTTTTTTAAGTTTCTGTATATCGTGGCTGCGTTATATTCTGATTTCATTGAAGTCTCTGAAGCTGGCGCGTAGCACACCTACTGCAAAGATATTAGAAAATGACGTATGATGTCGAATCAAGTAGTCTGCTACAGGGTTTATTCATTTTTCCCCGGGTAGTACCATACGTACAGAGATACTCTTTGATATTTTCAAAGGTACCATTTTTTTCTTTATATTATTTTTATTTCTAGGGATCAGCACCTCAGTCGGTAAAAAAGGAACCCTTCTAGGATCACTTTGTTGTCTCTCTGTCTGTCCAACTATTCAGCACGCTTTTTCGCAGAAACAGGCAGACGATCGTGTGAAACCCAGCTGGCGCTATTCGTCCACGAGACTCAGAGGGTCAGAGACACGGGTTCCCAGGTAGATGCCGTGTTTCTTGACTTCCACAAGGCGTTTGATACAGTTCCCCACAGTCGTTTAATGAACAACGTAAGAGCATATGGACTATCAGACCAATTGTGTGATTGGTTTGAAGAGTTCCTACATAACAGAATGCAGCATGTCATTCTCTATGGAGAGAAGTCTTCCGAAGTAAGAGTGATTTCAGGTGTGCCGCAGGGGAGTGACGTAGGACCGTTGATATTCACAATATATATAAATGACCTTGTGGATAATACCGGAAGTTCACTGAGGCTATTTTCGGATGATGCTGTAGTATATCGAGAGGTTGTAACAATGGAAAATTGTACTGAAATACAGGAGGATCTGCAACGAATTGACGCGTGGTGCTGGGGAAGGCAATTGAATCTCAATGTAGACAAGTGAAATGTGCTGCGAATACACAGAAAGAAAGATCCTTTATCATTTAGCTACAATATAGCAGGTCAGCAACTGGAAGCAGTTAATTCCAAAATTATCAAAAAATGTTCAAATGTGTGTGAAATCTTATGGGACTTAACTGCTAAGGTCATCAATCCCTAAGCTTACACACTACTTAACCTAAATTATCCTAAGGACAAACACACACACCCATGCCCAAGGGAGGACTCGAACCTCCGCCGGTACCAGCCGCACAGTCCGTGATGCAGCGCCAAAGACCGCTTGGCTAATCCCGCGCAGCATATATTATCTGGGAGTAGGTATTGAGAGTGATCTAAAATGGAATGACCATATAAAATTAATCGTCGGTAAATCAGATGCCAGACTGAGATTCATTGGAAGAATCCTAAGGAAGTGCAGTCCGAAAACAAAGGAAGTAGGTTACAATACACTTGTTCGCCCACTGCTTGAATGTTGCTCACCGGTGTGGGATCCGTACCAGATAGGGTTGATAGAAGAGATAGAGAAAATCCAACGGAGAGCAACGCGCTTCGTTACAGGATCATTTAGTAATCGCGAAAGCGTTACGGAGATGATGTATAGACTCCAGTGGAAGACTCTGCAAGAGAGACGCTCAGTAACTCGGTACGGGCTTTTGTTGAAGTTTCGAGAACACACCTTCACCAAGGAGTCAAGCAGTATATTGCTCCCTCCTACGTATATCTTGCGAAGAGACCATGAGGATAAAACCAGAGAGATTAGAGCCCACACAGAGGCATACCGACAATCTCTCGTCGAAAAATACGAGACTGGAATAGAAGGGAGAACCGATGAAGGTACTCAAGGTACCCTCCGCCAGACACCGTCAGGTGGCTTGTGGAGTATAGATGTAGATAAAGTTGAAATTTATGGCACATATTAACACCAAAGGTTGCTTCACGATGTAAAAGATCAAGGCACTTGAAAGGTACATGTTTTCATACTCGCAAACTCACTCGTCAAAATCTATAGGGTACTTCTCTTTCACGTAGAATCATCAAATTCGGCAAGAAGAAAGATTTAACAGTACAAGTAAAAGAAAAAAAACAAAAAATGTTAATTAGTAATTATATTATCGAAAAAAATATTTCAAATTGGTTCAAATGGCTCTGAACACTCATTTAGTAATCGCGAAAGCGTTACGGAGATGATATATAGACTCCAGTGGAAGACTCTGCAAGAGAGACGCTCAGTAACTCGGTACGGGCTTTTGTTGAAGTTTCGAGAACACACCTTCACCAAGGAGTCAAGCAGTATATTGCTCCCTCCTACGTATATCTTGCGAAGAGACCATGAGGATAAAACCAGAGAGATTAGAGCCCACACAGAGGCATACCGACAATCTCTCGTCGAAAAATACGAGACTGGAATAGAAGGGAGAACCGATGAAGGTACTCAAGGTACCCTCCGCCAGACACCGTCAGGTGGCTTGTGGAGTATAGATGTAGATGTAGATGTAGATAAAGTTGAAATTTATGGCACATATTAACACCAAAGGTTGCTTCACGATGTAAAAGATCAAGGCACTTGAAAGGTACATGTTTTCATACTCGCAAACTCACTCGTCAAAATCTATAGGGTACTTCTCTTTCACGTAGAATCATCAAATTCGGCAAGAAGAAAGATTTAACAGTACAAGTAAAAGAAAAAAAACAAAAAATGTTAATTAGTAATTATATTATCGAAAAAAATATTTCAAATTGGTTCAAATGGCTCTGAACACTTTCGGACTTAACATCTGAGGTCATCAGTCTCCTAGAACTTAGAACTACTTAAACCTAACTAACCTAAGGACATCACACACATCCATGCCCGAGGCAGGATTCGAACCTGCGACCGTAGCGGTCGTGCGGTTCCAGACTGTAGCGGCTAGAAAAAATATTTCTTTTGTTATTTGTTATGAGACTTCAAACTAGAAAATAAAACATTCTCGAAAGTACTGGAATCCTTGGAACCGATATCTTGCTGATATCAATGTCGATAACAAGCGAAAATCGTCGAAATCCTCGGTTCCTGGAATGGATGAACTGTCTGTACACATTACTAAGTTTATATGGAGCACTCAGTGCGAGTCCTACTCGCATCTTGCCAAATTTTTCCTTTCAATTTCAAAGGTCGGTAAGTTTTGTTAGCTGGGGCGATGACATCGTTTCTATATGGTATAACGTTACGTAAGGAAGTTGATGTTCTTCTTTATGTAGAAAATCAGTTGTCAGACATACACTGCTGATCCAAAACATTCTGTCCACTACACTCCGCGAGACGGAATGCCACCTGGTGGCGTTACGGACACGTGTCGCTCTGAGGAAATTAGGTAAGCGGAGCAGAGACAAATGGCGAATCAGTCTTGCCACGATACGGTCCGCAAACGGGGAAATTCACTGACGTAACTTTGACGAAAAACTCATTGTTATGGGGTCTGGAAACGAGCATCTCGGTAAACGCCGAAGCTGGTCGACTGTTAGCGTGCTACTGTCCTGAACATTTATGGAAATTGGTTAGATGGCGATGAAATAACGCGCAGGTACTGGCCTCCCACGCCTCATCACAGAACACGGATATCGGATGCTTGCACGCTCTGTAAACCGGGATAAGTTGCGACCAGTAGTCGATCTGGCGATAAAGTACAATGTCCGTGCAGGCACAACTGTTTCGGAGCACATGGTTCAGCGTGCATTGTTGAACATGGTGCTCCGCAACTGATTACCCCCACGTGTTCCCATGTTGACGCAACGACATCGTCAGCCATTATTGTAGTGGACACGCAATCATCCAGATTGGACCATGGATCAATAGAAACATGTCACTTAGTCGGATGAATCACGTTTCTTGTTACACAAGTCTGATGGCGGTTTCCGGATAATAAGTCATCCAGGCAAACAAACGTTCGAAATATACACCATGACAAGATAGGAGGCCGGTGTGACCAGTATTATGGTATGGGGGGACATTCAAATGAGTCAAAGGCACATGACATGAACATTGTTGCGGACTACTTGCGTGCCTTCATGCTTGATGTCTTCCCGGACATCGATTGCATCTTGCAGCAG
This sequence comes from Schistocerca serialis cubense, assembly GCF_023864345.2. Lineage (NCBI taxonomy): Eukaryota > Metazoa > Arthropoda > Insecta > Orthoptera > Acrididae > Schistocerca > Schistocerca serialis. The sequence goes on from NC_064638.1 coordinate 704,985,840, forward strand.
GATAACTGTTCGTATCACAGGGCCAGAATTTTCCTACAGTGGTTTGGAGTGCCTGTGAGTGCGTGGGTTTTATTTTGTCAAGTTGCACAATGGATTGATCAAACAAGTACCCTTTGGCTCCTGCAAGAAACAATTTCCACCTCACACTACTACACAAATCAGACAGAAGCTCCTAATGTACCAACAAGAACAGCTTGAAAAACATTCAGCAACAAATATCTTCTGGAGTCGTTCGTTGTAAGGAAACCACACAAAAATATTCTATATTATTATGTAACAAGTAGAATACTTGGGTACTGGAGTATTGCTAGTTAGTGTAAGAAAAACATTAAACGAACGAAAAATATTATTTATTGCAAAAAAATTCTGAGAAATCGAGTGAAAATTTTTCTTAAAAATTAATGAACTTCCGGGTTCTTTTTGGAACAGTAGATTGCCTCTTATGCATAGGAATGCTATTATTTTACAATGCGTGGAAAGGTTGTTTCCTCCCTTTTCTTTAAGAATGTTATTTACTCAGCAGAATGGCTGAGAGCCGCGCCTACACAACTTGAATAACTTTTCTAGGTACGGTCAACGCTGTCGCATGAGAAATGTGATGGAGTGTACTGTTAGGGAGGACAGATGGGGTTCGCGTACGCTGTAGCACACAATACCGTGAGCTGTGACGACTACAGCCTACATCGCTCGCTGCTGACAAATAACACATCTATCTCTTTCTATCTGGACTGACCTTCGCCAATCAAACTCTCCCTACACCTTGATGAAGTCAAGGACTCCTATTTGCCCCTAGTCTAACTGCTGGCGTAATACAGCGGTCAGATAACCAGTCCACCGTGATGCCACTCAGTATTCGCTGGCAGACACTTAACTAGTAGTCTGTCAGTGTTCAGACCACACAATAAGTGTGGCAGCCAACACAGTGAACAATGCTTAATCACGAGTGACTCAATATAGAGTATCACTCTGATTTGCTAATGACAGAGGTGCTCTCCCAGTGAAGTACCGAGGACAGACTTTGTTCCTCGCTCTTTGCATACACGTACGAGTGCATTCGCTCTCGTTACGTGTTCCCGCTTCCAGAGTGATAACGGAATGGCCCCTTTTTCTGGAAAAATTGCAAGGGTATATCATTCGCTGTCTTCCCTCACTCCTCTGGCTCTTTGCGTCAGAAATATTCCGCCAATCAGCGTTGATCTTTTAAACGGGAGAATGACGTTTCGTTTAAGTCGACCAATGTGGAAATGTGTAGCATCTCTGTTAGGCGTATACTGTCCTCCTGTGAGATCTCCGTAACTATGTAGTCAGTCCATCAAAAAATGCGTCTTCTGGGTGCTCCCACAGAATGTAGCGGAATTTCCTTTTAAGTCTAACATGGGGTCGTTATCCCTTCGCTCTGGCAAAAGATGCCCTCTCTCTGGGCGGTCGCTCCGGCCAAAATAGGTGTGTGTTTTCTCACCCCTCTGAAGGGACGGGCCTCCCAGCGGGCTGGTTGCCTCTTTAGATCGAAAATTCCTGTGGCCTTCATGTTGTGTACGCCAGCGTCGGTGCACACTTGCACACTTGCGATTTACTTATTAGATTTGCATATAGTTTACATGAATTCATACAAAATTGACTCTACCTTATCGAGTTTGGGTTCGAATGAAGCGTCTTGATGTGCAGAATACGATTGTGAGGACGGAATATGTAAGAAATGAAGGTCAGGAGACCATGCCACCTTACAAACCTATGATTGATGTCTTGGCAACATAAAGCTTTGGCTCATGGGAGTATGTATGAATGCCAGACTCGTACGTCTTCGACGGTTGCTGAGAGCAATGACCTGAGATGTCTGTCTTCATGCACATCCATACTCTGCAAGTCATAGTGCATGTCGGAGGATACATGGTGTACAATGGTTATTTTCGCCTGTTCCATTCGCACATGTTACACGGAAAGAAAGATTTCCTGCTGCCTAGTGTATGCGTCCCATTATCCTAATTTTACTGCTGTGGTGACTAAATCATGTGTAAGTTGGGGGAAGTAACATGTTTTTTACTACTAGTGGAACACGGGCTGCCGGTGTTTAGAAGGTAAGATTCTACCGGTGCAGAACTCATTTTTTGTAGGGTGTGCCATTAGTTTGTTGAATACTTCTATGAAGCTTCTGTGTTGCCTATACAAATCTGTGCTTAAGTGCTCCTCTTTTTATTGCATATTCTTCACCTGTTTCTTTCTGTATCGAGGAACAATACTCAATAATTACTGCAACAGCCTTGACTCTCTTGTAACTAAATAGAACACTGAGGTGACAAAAGTCATGGGCTAGCTCCTAATATTGTATCGGACCTACTTTTGTCTGGTGTGAAGCAGCAGCTGGACGTGGCATGGACTCATAAAGTCCCCTGCTGAGGTATTGAGCCATACTGCCTCTACAGCACCCCACAAGTGTGAAAGTGTTGCCTGTGCAGGATTTTATGCACAAACTGACCTTTAGATTACGTCTCATAAATGGTAGATGGCATTCATGTCGGGTGCTCGAATGAGAATCTTGTTTGCCTGGTGACACAGCGCATCGTCATTAATGGAAATTCCATCATTGTCTAAGAACATGAAACCCATAAATGGCTGCAAATGGTCTCCAAGTAGCCAAAACCAACCATTTACAGGCTATAATCAGTTCATTTGGACCAGAGGAGCCAGTCCATGCCATGTAAACACAGCCCACATCATTATGCAGCCACCATAGCTTGCACAGTGTCTTGTTGACAACTTGGGTACATGGTTCCGTGGGGTCTACATCACACACTAAACCTACCACCAGCTCTTAGCAACTGAAATCGGGCCTCCCATTACGAGGCCACTATTTTCCAGTCCTTTAGCGTCCATCCGATATGGTCACGAGCCCAGGAGAGGCACTGCAGGCAATGTCGAGCTGTTAGCAAAGCCACTCCCGTCGATCGTCTGCTGCCATAGCCAATTAACGCCAAACTTCGCCGCACTGTCCTAACGGATAAGCACATCATACATCCTACATTGATTCCTGCCGTTATTTCATGTAGTGTTGCTGGTCTTTCTACGTAAATGGCACTGCTCTCGGTCGTTAAGTGGAGACCGTCGGCCACTGCGTTGTCCGTGGTGAGAGGTAATGCCTGAAACGTGATATTCTCGGCACGCTCTTGACACTGTGTATCTCGGAATACTGAATTCCCCAACGATTTCCGAAATGGAATGTCCCATGCGTCTAGCTCCAACTATCATTCGGTTAATTCCCGCGGTGTGGCCATAATCACGTCGAAAACTTTTTCACACGAATCACTTGAGTACAAATCACAGCTCCACCTATGTACTCCCTTTTATACGTTGTGCACGCGATACTATCGCCATCTGTTAATGTGCTTATCGTTGTCCCATGACTGTTGTTACCTCAGTGTGTACGCAGAATCTCTATATTTAACCCCTAATGGGTTAAGTATTACGTCATTATTTAATTTCTTTGCTTTAAATTTTAAGATTTTGTAGTATTATGTATTGATGTGTTGAATAATGCCAGAGAGTCTAGCAATGCTCGTCAACTCCACTGGCTATATGCTATGTCTCGCAAATACGATGATTGATTAGGATGTGTGTTATATTCAGCCAAGGATAAGGGAGAGTTCCGGGGTGAGTTATCACTACACTGTAGCTGTCATGGGTATGATTTATCTGCCTGACACACGCAGCCTACATGCGTGCCTCTATTTGCGTGTGGGTCAAAACAGCCGCACGGCGACTAGGCGCAATGCTCACAGATATAAATGCTCCTTTAGCCCAACGACGGGACAAAAATCTTTGGAGTCTATGGGGTAAACTAGTTAGATTTCTTAGAAATGCGAAACTGAACGGGAAAGTGAAAGGGAAACATTTGATGAGAATATCGTTGGAGCATAGAACAACACTGTGGGATCATATAAACATGTACGATGGTGCCTGTGTGATTTCGAAAGCCTCGACGATGGCTAAGACCTTGAGTAATGAAGAATCGGTTAGTTCAGAAAGTCTTCTACCCACTTTGCTCTAAGATCAGGTAATCAAATTCCTGATTAAAGAGTGAACAAATCACTCTTGACATTCCGGGCTTTCCTACTGCAATTGTACCTGCGGTTGAAGTCTTAGAGGTTATTGTAACAAACAAGATACGATTCCACAGGCAAGTTTTGGCTCTGAAGAACCGTTTTAGCGAAATGCTATGGCACGACCCACCTCGCGATAGCAGAAATAAAGCGGAAACATAAATGTCAGTAGACGCTAAATCACAGATCACTTGGATGATCGAATTGAAATAATTTTCTAAGAAGGTGAAAAATCTTGGGATGCACCCAAGGTAGATGTCTTTCGTTCTATTGTAAGTCATCCGTTCTTACAGCTGTCTTCAAATCTCTCATTCTTGTCCAATACAATTTTATTGTAAAGCCCTTTCTGAAAATTTAAATTCGTTTTCGGTTCTTGGTTTCTACCAAATGCAAGTTAAACGACAGCGGCAATAAACGCTGAAGTACTGTTTACATGCCTGTTCACATGAAAGCCGGCCGCGGTGGTCTAGTGGTTCTAGGCGCGCAGTCCGGAACCGCGGGACTGCTACGGTCGCAGGTTCGAATCCTGCCTCGGGCATGGATGTGTGTGATGTCCTTAGGTTAGTTAGGTTTAAGTAGTTCTAAGTTCTAGGGCACTGATGACCACAGAAGTTCAGTCCCATAGTGTTCAGAGCCATTTGTTCACACGAAATTGTCTTTTATGATCATATCTGTTGTTCCCGTTTGAAGTTCAGCTGCAATACTGATTCGTACGTCGCAGTGTCCCGTTGAAGGCAGTAGGATTAACCCACTAAATTACAGGCTCATATTATTAACGTCGATATGCTGCAGAATTTTGTAAAAGATATTTTGTGTTAGTATGAACTGCCTCGAAGAGAACCGTCAGTGGACGCATAGTCAACTCGGATTTAGAAAACATCATTGTGCGTGTGAAATATTACTGGACTTGACTGCTAAGGTCATCAGTCCCTAAGCTTACACACTACTTAACCTAACTTAGTCTAAGGACAAACACACACACCCATGCCCGAGGGAGGACTCGAACCTCCGCCGGGACCAGCCACACAGTCCATGACTGTAGCGCCAAAGACCGCTCGGCTAGTCCCGCGCGGCAGAAAACATCATTCTTCTGAAATATAAGTAGCTCTGTAATGACGCGAAACGCCGAGTGCTATCGACAATGGATTAGAAATTGATTGCGTATTTCTAGATTTCCAGAAGGCTTTTGACACAGTATCTCACAAAAGGCTTGTAACCTAATTGCTTGATACAGAACATCGTCTCAATTATGCGACGGATTTCGTGGTTTCCTGTCAGAGATGTCACAGTTCACAATAACTGACGGAATATCATCGAATAAAAAGGAAGTGATTTATGGCGTTCCCTAAGGTAGTGTTATAGGCCCTCTGTTGTTCTTTATCTATACAGGGTGGTCCATTGATAATGACCGAGCCAAATATCTCACGGTAATAAGCATCAAACGAAAAAACTACAAAGAACGAAACTCGTCTAGATTGAAGGGGGAAACCAGATGGCGCTATGGTTGGCCCGCTAGATGGCGCTGTCATAGGTCAAACGGATATCAACTGCGCTTTTTAAAATAGGAACCCCCATTTTTTATTACATATTCTTGTAGTACATAAAGAAATATGAATGTTTTAGTTGGACCACTTTTTCCGCTTTGTGATGGATGGAGCTGTAATAGTCACAAACGTATAAGTACGTGGTATCCAGTGCGGACGGTATTTGCTTCGTGATATATTACCCGTGTTAAAATGGACCGTTTACCAATTGCGGAAAAGGTCGATATCGTGTTGATGTATGGCTATTGTGATCAAAATGCCCAACGGGCGTGTGCTATGAGTGAGTGCTGCTCGGTATCCTGGACGACCTCATCCAAGTGTCCGGACCGTTCCGCGGATAGTTACGTTATTTAAGGAAACAGGAAGTGTTCAGCCACATGTGAAACGTCAACCACGATCTGCAACAAATGATGATGCCCAAGCAGGTGTTTTAGCTGCTGTCGCGGCTAATCCACACATCAGTAGCAGACAAAGTGTGCGAGAATCGGGAATCTCAAAAACGTCATGCGTTTTCAGAAATGATAAGTTCACAAAGGTACTTGTATGACACTGGAACAACCGAAATAAAATGTTCAAACGTACCTACGTTCTGTATTTCAATTTTAAAAACCTACCTGTTACCAACTGTTCGTCTAAAACTGTGAGCCATATATTTGTGACTATTACAGCACCATCTATCACAAAGCGAAAAAAGTGCTCCAACTACAACATTCATATTTATTTACGTACTACACGAATATGTAACAAAAAATGGGGGTTCTATTTTAAAAAATCAAATGGCTCTGAGCACTATGGGACTTAACTTCTGAGGTCATCAGTCCCCTAGAACTTAGAACTACTTAAACCTAACTAACCTAAGGACATCACACACATCCATGCCCGAGGCAGGATTCAAACCTGCGACCGTAGCGGTCGCACGATTCCAGACTGTAGCGCCTAGAACCACTCGGCCAATCCGGCCGGCGGGGTTCCGATTAAAAAAAAACTGCAATTGATATCCGTTTGACCTATGGCAGCGCCAACTAGCGGGCCAACCATAGCGCCACCTGGTTTCCCCCCTTCAAGCTAGACAAGTTTCGTTCTTTGTAGTTTTTTCTTTTGACGCTTATTTCGTGAGATATTTGGCCCGGTTACGGTCAATGGACCAACGTGTATAAACGATTTAGAACGCAATATGAGCAGCCGCCTTAGATTATTTGCAGATTATGCTGTCGTTTATCGTCTAGTAAAGTCATAAGATAAAAACAAATTGCAAAACGAATGAGAAAAGATCTCTGTATGGTACAAAAATTGGCAATTGTCTGTAACAAATCAAAAGTGTGAGGCCACCCACTTGGGTACTAAAAGGAATCGGTTAAACTTACACGATAAATCAGTCAAAATGAAAGGCCGTAAATTCAACTAAACACCTAGGAATTACAATTACAAACGACTTAAATTGGAAATAACACACAGAAAATGTTGTGGGGAACGCGAACCAAAGACTGCTTTTTATTGGCAGAACACTTAGAAGATGCTACAGATCTGCTAAAGAGACTGCCTACACTACGGTTGTCCGTCCTCTTTTAGAATACTGTTGCGCGGTATGGGACCCTTACCAGATAGGATTAATGGATTACATAGAGAAAGTTCAGAGAAGAGCAGTATGTTTTGTACCATTGAGAAATGGAGAGGAGAGAGTCACGCACATGATCCAGGACTTTGGGTGGACATCAATAAAACAGAGGCGTTTCTCGTTGCTGTGGGATCTTCTCACGGAATTTCAATCACTAACTTTCTTCTCTGAATGAGAAAACATTTTTTTGATGCCAACCTACATAGGGTAAACGATCATCATAATAAAATAAGGGAAATCAGAGCGTGCACAGAAAGATATAGATGTTCGTTTTTTCCGAGCGCTGTTCGAGAGTGGAATAGTAGGGAATTATTGTGAAGGTGGTCCGATGAACCCTCTGCTAGGCACTTAAGTGTGATTTGCAGAGTAGCCATGTAGATGCAGATGAATTCTCTAGCGACAGTGGTGACTGGGTGACAGTTCTTCCTAGAACAGAAAACGAGAGGGAGAATTTTCTATTAATGTATTAAAACAATGCACATACTGGTGTACTCTTCGGCCATAATTGTCTACTGAAGTGAATGTAACCTTCTGTTACATCTCCTCTACATCTACACTTCGCAAGCCATCTATTATTGTTGGGCGGAGGGTAGTTTGTGTACCATGTCACTTTCCTCGTTTCTTGTTCCAGTCACGAATGGTCTGCGGGAAGAACGGTTGTTGGTAAGTCACCGTGTGAACTCTAACGTAAATTTAAATTCATGGTCTTTTCGCGAGATATTGACTGAGCAACAAAATTAAAGGATCACTGTTTTGAAACACCATAAACGTCTCCCATTCCGACGCATAAGTTAGAAATTTGGCTCAAAGGTGCCTACTATCTTCCTCTGTAATGGTGTAAAAGCGTGGCGCGCGGTGACGTCACTCTAGTGCTCGGCCGCGTTTCAAACAGCGAGATGTCGACACACACACAAAAGAGGCCAAAACCCAGAAGTTTATGTCAGCTGTTAGGTGGCAGCAAATTTCAACACAATTATGCCCAATTCCACAGTGGACGGGTCACACAACTGGAACATCGTCGCAGTCCCTTTTACCCACATTTCACGCTTCTTTTTGACACCTCTGCGATGGAAGTTGGAACCGGGAAGCGCAGAGTTGAAATCACGCAGTTTTCTTGAAGGTAGTAAAGGAAAATATTTTAGACACCCTGCTGCTCAGAATCGATGAAAACGCCTCAGGTGTGGCAGGAAGTGCGTTAATGAAACCACCCCTTCCCTTGGGCAGCTGACTGGAACATTTTTCGGGCGAAAACGATAGTTCGCAATGCAACGAGCAACAGAACGACGTTCTTGACTACTTCCACTACCTGGGCGTTTCCATGCTGCTCTAGGGATGTGGGGCTGTAACGCCGTTGAACGTGATCTGACCCCTTTGGTGTGCAGTGCGATGACAAGTTTTTCTCCGGTATACAGTGTGGAACCACTGCGACCGTTCAAAACCACTCTACGTAATTTGAAGGTGATCCGAAGCAGAAAAGCCTTTTTATGCTTTTGAGTCCCATATTCTTCACTTCCACCTCTGGCGTGATCACAGTGGGCAGGGTGGCGGGGTACAGCATTAAAGTGCAAGTGAATAAAACGGAAAAGTGTCCCTCTACGACCTCCTAGTTCGGCAACAGCCTCGATGCCACCCACGTACATTTATTGAGCTCGTTACAAGTGTACCCGTCGGAAACTTCCAAACACGTTCCACTCGGCTGCTGCTCTAGCGCCTGAAGCTAAACAAACCCCACGTAAGGGGTGTCGAAGGGGTTTCCTAACCCTCAGGCGCTAGAGCAACTGGGAGGTTGAATGTATGTCGATGTATGTGCGAATCAACGCCCCAACGGAAGGGGTGGTTTGATTGACGACCTTTATGCCATCACCTGATGCCTTTTCATGTCTCTGGAATGTTTTCCTTGGCCACCCATAAGAAAACCGCGTTATTTAAACGTTGGATGACGCGATTCTGACCTCTGTCGCAGGGGCATCGAAAGGAGTGGTGAGAGATGTTGGACGACGTTCCCATCGTATGACACGTTCACGGTGGCGTTGGGCAGATTTATGGTGAAATTTGGTGCCTTTTTCTCACATGTGTCGACACCTTACTGTCTGAAGGGTCACCGAGGCCGTCATTGACGTCGCAGGGCACCACACTTTTGCACCATTACACAGGAAGATTGTAGGCACCTTTGAGCAAAATTTCAAACTTATGCATTGGAGTGGGAGAAAAAACGACGATTCGACAAAGTAATCATTTAATTCTGTCACGCTGTGTGTATAGGGAGAAGCAATATATGGATTGACTCGTACAAGAACATATGCTCTCAGATTTTTTGGCAGTAAGACACACAATGATGCAGAACGCCTCTCTCGGAGCGTCTGCCACTACTTTTCCTCTATCAGTCCTATATAGTAAGGATCCCAGACGGAGGCGCAATATTCAAATATCTCAGTATTCAAATATTGATCGAACTGGGGTTTTGCAAGTTACCTTCTTCGTGGATGAACTGCACTTCCAGAGTATTCTTCTGATAAATCTCAGTCTGGCATCTGCCTTACCTGCTATTAGTTTTATGTTGTCGTTCCGCTTAAAATAGCTTTCTCCGTATGCTGCCGGATAAAGTGGGAGGAATACTCAGACAAATTAAAATATACTGAGGTATTACAATGCTGGTAAAATTGAATGAGAGTCAAGTTTTCCGCGTTAACTGTTTAGTGTAGTCGCCCAGAGACTGGACATTCGGTTTCGTATGATGCAGGTACATACTCAGATGTATTTAAGGTCGAATGTCGCGTGTTATCTGAATGGCTTGGAATGCGTGTTCTAAGGTGCAATGACTGTCGAGACTACCAACGGAAGTCAGACTTAATAAAGCTATTCGTCGTTGATAATTTACGTTCGGAGTGCACCAGACATTCATGTGGTAATGCGAAACCGTCTACACTGTTGAACATCTCAATACTGAGATGGCGTCGAAGGCTACACCAGCGTATACCACCCCCATTCTGACAACATCTGATGTCTCCTCGTTTCAACACATCAATATATTTTAATTTGTTTGAGTGTTCCTTTCAGAGTGGCCGAGAGGTTCTAGGTGCTACAGTCAGGAACCGCGCGACCGCTACGGTCGCAGGTTCGAATCCTGTCTCGGGCATGGATGTGTGTGATGCCCTTATGTTAGTTAGGTTTAAGTAGTTCTAAGTTCTAGGGGACTGATGAACTCAGAAGTTAAGTCCCATAGTGCTCTGAGCCATTTGAACCAACCATTTGAGTGTTCCTTTCAGTACGTATAATATGTTTAGCTGTGGATATCCTACTAATAAGATTGTTTGCAATTAATGGAAGTGACTGCCTTTGTTGATTCTTCTGCAATTATGTAATCAAACAGTAATGGTTCTTTCTATTTAAGCTCAGTATGTTAGCTTTATTTATGCGGAGGTTCAACCGCCGGTCCCCGCATGAAGCTTCGATCGTCTGTGTGTCTTTCTGCGTTTCGTTACGACTTTCTAGCAGTGCGACTTCTCTGTGTGACTGCGTCGTGTTAATTCGTCATGGTAGGATTCTGAGCAATTGGTGTGATTTGTATGTTAGTCCCACTAATTTCTTTTAATAGCTAAAGATTCTCATCATTCAAAAACTAAAGGCTGATGAACGGACAATGGAGAGATGTATCTTAGGAGTTACTGGCAGAGAAGGGAAAGAAACGAAAGGACCATGGAAGGCGTAATTTGTCATGTAACATAAGTGGGACACGCAGGATCTGTAGCTAGGAGCATGGGTGGTAGATGGGCCAAACGAGATCAGAGTGATACGAAATTACCAAGATGATGACAGCGAGTAGATGACATTAGAAAACGTGCCAGAGCAATATTATTTTATTTGACTGAAGAGCATATTGCATGCAGCAGCTCGAGCTCCAACTGAATAAAATGCTTCTCAGATTGCAAGCAATCCAAGTAAATTATCTACAATATACAATGAACCACAATATTTCTTTAAATTGTCTGCTGTCTACAATGTAGCAGAGCGGTTCTTCAAAATGTGTCACTGTAAGCAATCTTTGCTTGGCATACAGTCTATGTTAAGTTGGTCAGACAACCTAGGAAGCATTTCTGGCAGTGAAAATCGGGCTCCACCCTCCCGCAGTACACATATCTCCATCATTCCCACAATGACTAAACTATTGTCTGTCATCGTCGTGGAATGCACAGCCCGATTTTTGGTATTTCCATACTGTCCAACGTCTCTGAGGCGGTAGGGAAAGTTACGAACTATGCGCTTTTGTCTTCACAACGAAGGGGTCGAGCCTTAAGTTATCCTACAAGTCTACAAACTAGTTAGTCGTCGTACTTGGAGGGTCCTGATTGGAGATGCGAAATCCATCTGAAGCCATTCATTGGTGATTAGACCCTGCAGAGCCACCAGTTCGCCAGGATGTAGAAGAGACAGCACGTGGACACGGAGCACATAGTAGTTGATGTTTACAGTAACTTGAGTGAATGGAGGCAATTTTTTATGAGAAAAATACCCTCAGAAGATTGCAGAACCACTTTCGACCACTACAACCTTCACAGACTGTGGATTAATCGCCTCATGGGACCGTCGCCGCACTCGACTCTTTGCATAATTTCAAAATATGTAAAATCGCGATCCAGTCCAGGGAGCCACGATCCAGTTTGTGTGTCGTTAGGTCGACTGAAGATGTGTCACATTATGTACCACTCTGAGCAATCGCCTTTTGCGACGTGACTAAGTCCAAATGCCCGTTGCATGTAGTTCACTCGGAAAATGTTTGAGATAGATCTGCGTTCACTGACAGCTGCAGTTGTTGTCTGGGTTTAAACGGATTATCAATGAAGAAGCGTGACTCTTGTCTCTGGTCCATGTCGGCTAGGATCTTTTTACGACCATTTTTCTTACGCTGTTTTACATAGCTAGTGGTATACCATTCCCTGTAGACATGTTGGACAGTCCACGTTGACAAGCTAACAAATTAGGCAACTTCATTCATGATATGGTCAAGGACATTTCCAAGCACGATAGTTCCTTTCTTGCCATTCCGTCACGCCTCTACGTCGGCCCATGTTACTGAGCCGATTCCATAAAACAGACTGGCACATTCATACCACTTCACTGGCATGTTTTACCTCTGCAAGATTTACAGTGCCCCAAAGCGGGCAATGTGCTTATTACTGACACACAACATTCTGATTCCAATACAACACTGATTGATTCCTCACGAAGGAACGTATGTCATGGAATACACAACTGATAAAGTCATAGATTATTGTCAGAGTGTCTATAATCGTAAATATCAACCCATAATATCCTCCCCATACTGATGAACGTCTAGAGGAACGACCAGTTGAACGGTACGTAAGATTATGGACCCTTCAGAAATTCGTAATGTTACAGATGGTATCTTCTCCTCTCTTGCCTCACGAAGATCTATCTGCCTCTTCCCCCCAAGTGACATGGACGAACACTCTCCTTTAGAAGGTCGGCATCAACGACCTGGAGTCTTCATGAATCTGTCATTGGCTAATGAGCTTCATGGAAGTTTTTGCATAGCATCAGGTACTCTTTCTTCCACCTGTTCCATAACTGTTCTAACATCTTTTGTTGTCACTGAAACTCCTTGGACAAATCCTTTCTAACTGGTGGTTCTTGACCTGTGGGTAGCGTTGTGAGTCGCTCCTGAACAAGGAAATGTGCAGGCGTCAGTGACTGATTCCTCTTCCCCTTGCGTAATTGGTTTAGAATTTAGTGTTGCTTCTATACTATCCAGCTCATATCGATACCTTCATCCAACTAAAATCTTTCTGCGGCAGCGTTTGGCAGATGCCACCATCTGTTCCTAGAATCCTTCCCACCAAGCCGCGTATGGGACGATGAACTTCAATGTGGTAGGTTGCAGGACGAGGCACTTGTGCCTCTTGCTTGCCATGAGAACCTACCAGAGCATCTTCAGCTCTGTGTGCACGGAATGGAAGGTAGTAGCGCTGTCAGCGTTGATCGTTGTGAGTACGTCTCGTCTGCCCACAAAATATTGTAGGGCTTGTAGATATCCACGTATGACGTATCTGAGCATAGTTTGAGATGAAGGACTCGTGTTGTTGGGCACGTTAATAGAGCAACATATGCCTTCTTCGTTACATGTCCCTGTCTGACGTATAATAGGCCAGTAAAAGTCAATACCTGTGACTTCAAATGGTTTCAATGGTGAGAGTCGTTCAGCTGGTAATGGAGCCTCGGTTTTTTTGAACAAAGTGAGCTTTCACCATCTTGCAAAGTAGGCAGCGATTTAGAACATGTTTAACTGGCTGTCGAGCTCTAAGAATCCAGAATTATGTTCGTAGTTCAGATAACACTATGTTTACCTGAAGGTGATGCAGGCGAACATGAGTTTGTTGGATAAGTAAAAGGGTGAAATGATGCTGTACATCGAGAAGAATTGGATGGTGTTGGTCTCTGCGTAATTTCGCGAACGGCAGACGTCCACCATAATCCAAAAACGGGTTGAAAAGAGCTATTAATATTATTTAGGCATATTATTATGTAGAGCATGCAGTTCGATCGCAAAACTTGAATCCAGTAAGCGCGTGCGTCGTCCAAGTCTGATGCCGTCAGTTCCCCGGATGTCCGAGTTTCTTTCATTAATTTCCGTTTATAGGGAACTGCCCATCCTGTGACTCTTAACAGTTTGTAGTAGTTACTACACCGCGTAGCTTCTAAAACTGGGAGTGGTGCTTTTACAATGAAGACTTGATCTGTTTACTTGTTCTTTTCTGGCGAGGAATGATCTTTTGTCTGTATAAATTGTGGTCACTGTGTTACATTCTTTGTTAACCAAGCAGGCCGTTGGAGACATATAGTAGCGTGCTGATGTTTGTCTGCTGTGGTACCTCTGGATATCAAATCAGCTGGCTTTTCCTCAGCAGGGCAGTGTCTCCACTGTGATGGATTCGTTAGGCTTAGTATTTCTGTAACACGGTTTGACAGAAAGGTGTTCCATCGATTTGGGTCATGTTGTATCCATCCTAAGGCTATAATTCAGTCAGTCCACAATGTAGCACGACTTACGCCGTAGCTCGTGGCCTTACGGGATAACAAAATAATCTTGATCCAAGAAGTGTTACTAGAAGTTCCAGCCGTAGAAGAGTTATCCTCTTCCTCGGAACTAGTGTGTTTTTACTACAGTCTAAACGGACTGAAGTCATGTTTGTAGTGGCACGTCGTACATAAAGAACTACTCGGCAGGCCTTTTCCGACGTGTCAGAAAATACATGGATTTCTGGTTCAGTGTCTTCAGAAACACCAATCCATTGGGCCATGTTTATGTGCAAACATGACGGGAAATTTGATACCGGCATTTGGCAGCGTTTGCCAAGATTGCGAGGTAAGAGTTCGTGCCGTTCAATTCCTCTTGACCAAATTTCCTGGATAATTATCATTGGTGTGAGGGACGCAGTTGACAATAGACCAAGCTGGTCGTAGAATCTGCCAGTGCTTCGAAGTACTTCTTGCTTAGTGGCAGGACATTCTATAGTATTGCCGATGGCACTGTTGTGAACACAAAGTGCGTCAGCCCCCGTGTTCCAACGGCCTTTTAGTACCTCCGTATCTGTAGTGTTTACGATATCTTCTGATTGTCCTATTTTAATGAGTTGCCTTGAATTTGTGGCTCGCTTCGCGACTGCTAGACTGATTTGTCCCATGACTTACGTAAGCTCGTAATGCAAGTTAATCACTACATTGTCATCCTTAGTATCTCCTACAAAATCATCCATATATATGCTATCTTCAACAAGTAAAGCGAATCGAGGAAAATTTATTTTGTGCATTGTACCAAGTTCATTCAGCATGGTTCCAAGAAGAAACGGGCTGCAGGTAAGACCAAAAGGTAGCTGGGTGAAGCGGTATGTAATCCTTTCGTCAGATGTAGTATAGTTGCCTTGATGATCTATGATTACTATGACTACTTTATACCAGAAAAAAACCTAGTGAGATCTCTGTCTTTCCTGTGAAGAACTAACTTAAGAATTGCTTATTTGATATCGGCAATTAAGGCTACTGGGTACAGACAGAGTCTCAGTAATATTGGAAGAATGTCAGCGAGTAAATTAGGACTCATATCTGAAAAGTCTTCTTCTTGAGCGGTGGGCCGTAGAATACAATCCTCCATCTGACGCTACGTAACTTCTCTTTCTTTACTTCTTCATATGGCAAATAAAATGGCATTCAATGTCTGTCCAGAAGTGATGATTTCCAGACGTCTCTTTTTGATGTGGGCTATTTGCGCCTTGTATTTTGTTTCAGGTTGCCGTCGTTCGTAAATTTCTTCTCCAATGCAATAAATCTTTCCTTTCCTTGCTGAAGATTATTAGGCACCACAATTCAGTTTTCTAGAGAAAGACACCACTGTTCTTTTGTCTTCGATGCAGTAGGATATTGAGAAGTGTTGCAATAAAGCCAATTCCTTCGGATTCGGAGTTCTTGTTAGGTCTTCTGCGTTCCCCATTGTTTCTAAATTCCAGAAATGTCGTAGAATATCGTCTGTTGTTGTCGCTGTTTCTAAGCTAATGTAGTCTGCCATCACAACGTTTGCCGTGGTGCTTGATTTGATCCCGCTAGGAATTCAACCCTAGAATGGTAGGTACATTACAATGGATGATGTCAGTCGAACCTGAGAGGAATCTTTAACAATTTTCCAATAGTAACTTGCTCCGGTAAGGATCTCGGTGGGAAGATCTTCTGCTTCATCCTTTGGGTCCGCTGACTGAAGTCTCCAGTGCGCACTTGTTTCGTTATATCGGACAGTACAGTTGGGTGGGCAGCAAATGAGTATGTGCTTTCAAATGGAGTCACAGAGGTCGCGGAATTTGTCAAGATACCGGTTAATGTAAATACTACGACTCCACGATGCGTTGAAGTTGCGGATGGCGTTTCAAAGGCACTGACGAGTAGGTCACGATGTTCTGTAGTTCTCAAACCTAGCTTGTCAGTAAGGAACATCGAAATGAAGCTTGGCTGACTACCGCTATGCAGGAAGAAGCGAGTACGTCTGCTTAATCCTCCGGATCCACATCTCGAGTTGTTTGAAGATAAGCAAAACCTGTTGAAGTTACTACGGCAATAGTGCTAACTTGCTGAGAAGATGAAATGTAGAGAGCAGTGTCAGTACAGATAGCTTTGTGATGACATTTCTTCCACCTAGAACACGAGACCTCGCTAATCTTGCTGCAGTTTTTAGCATTATGACCTCAGTTAAGACGTATAAAACAACGATTATCTTGCTTTAATGTATCGATACGTTGTTGGCTATCAGTTATTATGTTGTAGTTATGTGCCCAAAGAGTGTGACCTTCGCAAACTACACAGTACGATTGTATTTTTGCTTGCTTTGAATTTATATGAAATGCTGGTGCAGTGTAAGTGAAATTAGGTGACGACAGACATTCTACGAATCTGTCGTGCAGTAAGACCACCATGAACTTCTACCAAAATGTTCAGTAACTTCAGTACATCTCCTTCCGATACAAAGGTTCTTCTAGCATGAATAGCCCATTTCTGACACATTTCAGCAGGAAATGCTGGCAGAATTTTCGGACTAAGAACTTAACAGTATGTTACGGGACGTTTTCCTAGGGCACAGTGGGCAGTGAGTGAATGCGACGATTACATTCCAGGCATGTGCTGTTCAGCGTTTCAGGTATCGCTCACTGTACAGGCTTTAGAGCACTCCGAGGACACACAGCATCCAAATAATCGACGTTAGCCTGTATAATGCGATTACTACCATCGTGCCAATTCAATAAAATTTTCTTTGTTTCATCGTATGTGTTAACTGTTATAGGTATACCATTTACTAACAACTTCGGTTCGCTTGACAGATTCCGCTAGAGGAAAACATGTTTGTCTAACGTAGAAAGCGATGGCTCTTTATCAATGTTCGATTAGAATTATTCCCGAAAGCGGGACCACATTTCAACATCTTCACAGAATGGCTCAAGCTTAATTGCTGGTAGCTTCACGGAGTGGAGTAGAGTGGGCTGTGTGGACACTGTAGGTGTTAATCTTAAGGCTGAAAGCTTGTTTTTGTCACCTTCAGCATAGCGCGTTTAATTTTGTCTTTTATACATTCCACACAACTCAGCACGTCTGCTTCAGATTCATCACCACAGAGAAAACTATGAATAGCGTCACATACTGAAACGAGCGTCTCTGAAGTGTCTTAAAGACGTTCCCTGTAGTGTTCAAAATCTTCGAACGGGCTTTCTGCAGTAAGTTCACCAAAGCCGTACAAAACCACTTGGCATTAATCCTCTTCCTAGCTCGCTTTCCTTTGAAATTTGCTAACTGTTTTTCTGATTGGTCCGGCTGGCTCTGAGCTCTATGGGACTTAACTGCTGAGGTCATCAGTCCCCTAGAACTTAGAACTACTTAAACCTAACTAACCTAAGCACATCACACACATCCATGCCCGAGGCAGGATTCGAACCTGCGACCGTAGCAGTCGCGCGGTTCCGGACTGAGCGCCTGAACCGCTAGACCACCGCGGCCGGCTGATTGGTCCGGCATTATGTCGTACTAAAAAAGGGTATTTGAAAATTATTTAAGAGTGCACTTGTGAATAGCTTAGACGTCTGAGAAAGAACGTATGCGCAAGAGCAAAACGAAATAAACATTTTTTTTTTTTTTTTTTTTACCAAATTAGCTACTCTGGGCGAAAGTTTCAGACTTGCAATACAAAGAATGTCCCCGACATTGATTTATTTCAAACAAAGGAACGTACATCATGGAATATACAAGGCTTCAAGTCAAGGATAATCAATACTGTAAGTGTGTCTCTAATTACAAACAAAATGGTTCAAATGGTTCTGAGCACTATGGGAGTTAACATCTGAGGTCATCAGTCCCCTAGACTTAGAACTACTTAAACCTAACTAACCTAAGGACATTACACACATCCATGTCCGAGGCAGGATTCGAACCTGCGACCGTAGCGGTCGTGCGGTTCCAGACTGAACCGCCTAGAACCGCTCTGCCACATCGGCCGGCAATTACAAACATAACGTGCAACAGTGTTCTGCTAACGGGATGACATATATTCTGTTCAGAGACCCTAAGAGAGTGCATATGAAAGTATCATGTTTCTCGTCTTAAAAACCTGTATAGACGTCTGGGACGCTACTCCAGTACGGATGTTGTTAGTATGACAGAGGACGAGTATGCAGCCAGCGTGGGACTGGTGAAAGAGACTGCTGGTGCCTCATCTCGGGACTCCTGCTGGCCAACACTTGTGGCTGTGCTGGCCGTGGAGGAGGAGGGGGAGGGAGGGGTGAGGTGCTAGCACCTGTTCCCGTACATTGATCCCACCAGTCGAACGTAGCCGCAGTGATGCATTGGACTCTGTGCATTAGGCTGATTCATTTTGCAAACACGCACCTTATAAGTCATCGCCGCCGTCGCGTGTTCCCGCGAATTTATCGCTCGCCACGGCGCTGGACAGGAATATATCGCTCCCTATTTCATGTCTCCGTCGTATCAAAATTAATGGCTATGTCCTGTTCCGCGATACATCACCGCAGTGTTGGAGCACTGAGCGTAAGAATCCTCGCAGTCGTTGCAACTGCCTGCCGCTAACTCCAGGCCCAGTGCTGGAAAAGATCTATGGGATCGACTAATGTGTCGCGCAGTCCGCGGTAGTGATTTCGCTGATGACAGAACAACAGCTGAGCTCTCCGCAACGAGAGTGCGGAACAATCACTTCGGTCAACAGGTGGCAGTGAAACACTTTCCATCATGCACTGCAAAATACGACTGTAATGTCCACCGCCATTTAGAAAGTATACGGTCTGGTCAGCTGCCCGTGCAGTGTAATGAATTGGTTAAAAGATTATTGTATTTTGTTTAACTACAGTGGAAATTGGGTCTTAGTGGAAAATTTGTTTAGATGTATGGTCTTTGAACGGGACAACAAAGTTAAAGTGGGTACTAAGTTTGACAGTTAAATCTTGGAAGACAGTCTCCCTTTTATTTCGACCTTCACAATAATTAATATTTCCCAGTTTACTTAATTTCCCAGATGCTACTCCAGGCGGGTGTAAAATACACGTGCGCAACGGAAAATATTTAACACTAAAATGATGATTTGGCCCTGTCTGACTACCCCCTGAAGCAGATCTTAGGATCTCATACTTCTCTTTAACATATAAATTACAATCTCAACATAAATGAATGATTAAGGCAACTAATACTACTAAATGATAAACGTTGTGTCTTATTATACATTTATTGTAGATTATAAACCAACCCTTTACATTATAATTGTCTATATTTCCTGACTAAAAATTGCTGATTAATTGCCCAACTCTGCCCCTTTTTATGGCCACGCGATCTAACATAAATAACGCAAAATGACTGACATCATCTACGTACCAGCCAATAGAAGACACTACTTTCAAAGATGATCTACGGTGGTGTGGAACCTCAGTGGAAGTAAACTAGCGTGATCACAGCTGTTTAGCTTTATAGCCCTAACAAGCCGAAGCAATTAGCAAAAAAATGTTCAAATATGTGTGAAATCTAATGGGACTTAACTAATGGTTCAAATGACTCTGAGCACTATGGGACTCAACTGCTGAGGTCATTAGTCCCCTAGAACTTAGAACTAGTTAAACCTAACTAACCTAAGGACATCACAAACATCCATGCCCGAGGCAGGATTCGAACCTGCGACCGTAGCGGTCTTGCGGTTCCAGACTGCAACGCCTTTAACCGCACGGCCACTTCGGCCTGCCGGGACTTAACTGCTAAGGTTATCAGTCCCTAAGCTTATACACTACTTAACCTAAATTATCCTAAGGACAGACACACACACCCATGCCCGAGGGAGGACTCGAACCTCCGCCGGGACCCGCCGCACAGTCCATGACTGCAGCGCCCGAGACCGCTCGGCTAATCCCGCGCGGCAGCAATTAGCAATATCACCATATCTACTGTGTCCGGTTCGTCGGAGTGATGGTTCTCGTACACGTCTGCGTCGATAGAAGAACTCCAGCCACAAAATAAAACTTCAAACACTAGAACGGCAGAAGGCGGTCCTCTGACTAATACACTCTAATACTGTCTTTTCTCTCTGTCTTCTACAGACGGAAACGCGAACTTCCAGCCACGAGCACGGAGTTCAAATACCATCTCAACGTAAGTATAGGCAGAAGAAGTGCTCTCAATCACTGAACGCTGCGTACCCAACGACGACTTCCAACCCGGAGGCAAAGTCCAGAATCGTGGAAGTTCGCAACAGTACAGTGCCTACCGGTCTAACTATAAACTCTCCTGAGTGCAAAGACAGCAAGTCCGCCTGTACCAACAAAGCTGAGCTCGGTTAATCCCGCGCGGTCTGAGGTGCTACGGTCATGGACTGTGCGGCTGGTCTCGGCGGAGGTTCGAGTCCTCCCTCGGGCATGGGTGTGTGTGTTTGTTCTTAGGATAATTTAGATTAAGTAGAGTGTAAGCTTAGGGACTGGTGACCTTAGCAGTTAAGTCCCACAAGATTTCATACACATTTGAACATTTTGAACAAAGCTGATACTGAGCGACCGTCACACACGGGCGCTCAAAACAGAAGACTCTTCCTCTCCACTGCTCGCTTCCCAGCAAGAATCGGCTCCCCGCCCTCGTAACTGCAGAAGGCGAATCATATCCTCGAAACTCCTGAATTTTCTCCCTCTCAACAGATTCTTCCGAACGCCGACCAACCATATTTTAGTCTTTTGTCTTCCAATGCGGAAAGTTTGCGAGGGAATACCTATGCCCGTATAATGGTAGACTTCTGAGTAAAAATCCTTCGAAATAACCCAGCCTGCGTGATTTCCGAAGTGACGTCTCCTCTTTCCTCTCAGCTGCGTCCAAGATTTGCAGAGTTCCCGGTTATCCTTCTGGTCCACTTACAATACCGGCCAGCTGCGACTCTATTGTGCTCCAGCGCTCAGGTGCTTCTACTTCCTGTGTCAGGCAGGACCATCAACTGTGCGGTCCTTCCACCCAGGGCTTGAGTACCGCCTGCCGTTTCATCTCCACTGGCGTTCCAACCTCTAATAGTATAGGCAATCATTCTTTACGTCGTTTTGATAATAAAGACATTCCATCATCTTTCATGCAAAAGCATTAACAATTATTTACAAAGCGTACGTGACATTGTCAGTCTCTTTAAATATTCATATACACGATGTACAGCCTATCAAACGATACCTAATTGTGGTTGTAGATAATGGCAAAGTATGTAGATGAGTGCTTGTAAGGTTCCATTTCTATACTGCTGTACAAGGTTTTTGTTGAAGTGAATATTTTTTGCGTCTGGGCTCCACAGTTTCATTATATGGTAGGAGTGAGATCGTTGTACACCTACAAAGGAGCTGTTTAGTTATTTTTATTCTTCCGTTACTGGTGTCTATCTTGGATCATTATCAAACGATGAATATAGAGAAACGTAACAGTTCACAGCGTACCTATGGTGTTATCATTTGTAATGATATACAGGGGGTAAGGAGTAGGTAGCATAAAATAGCGAGTAGCTGTATACAACATGCTACTGAAAGCTCTTTCGAGCCAGACAGGTGACCAGACAAGCTGTTGGTTGTAAGGTGTGCAGCCCCGTGCACGTTCCATCAGAAACAGAACAGCAGACATCCAGCCTTGGCAGTTCCATTCTCACGCTAAGAAATGCATGGTAAAGTTATCCACATTTATTCGAGCCTCCACAGTAAACAATATCGGCCTACCAGTACAGCAACAGAAAGGGAAGCAATAGTATAGACAACGAGTAGCATAACTTTGCGCCGAAAGTAAAATGAGCGATACTCGCTGTATTCGAGTTCCTTTTACCAAACCCACACATTGAGTTCGCCATCCGAGGAAAAGTAAATAAACGAAGAAAATGACCAAAGCATATATTTTTATATTTTATATGCATATATTTTTATATGCTTTGGTCATTTTCTTCGTTTATTTATTTTACTTCGGATGGCGAACTCAATGCGTAGGTTTGGTAAAAGGAACTCGAATACAGCGAGTATAGCTCATTTTACTTTCGGCGCAAAGTTATGCTACTCGTTGTCTATACTATTGCTTCCCTTTCTGTTGCTGTACTGGTAGGCCGATATTGTTTACTGTGGAGGCTCGAATAAATGTGGATAACTTTACAATGCATTTCCTAGCGTGACACTGGAACTGCCAAGGCTGGATGTCTGCTGTTCTGTTTCTGATGGAACGTGCACGGGGCTGCACACCTTACAACCAACAGCTTGTCTGGTCACCTGTCTGGCTCGAAAGAGCTTTCAGTAGCATGTTGTATACAGCTACTCGCTATTTTATGCTACCTACTCCTTACCCCCTGTATATCATTACATATGACAACACCGTAGGTAACTGATCTTTCATCTCCTCTATCTCGCTCTTTCCCTTTATTGTCTTCATTTTCATCATTTATCTTGGTTTATTATTCCTAACATGTCCATAGCCCTACCTGCTTTTGCTCTCATCTGTCTCTAGCTGTTTGCAGTCATCGGACACAATGTTCCACCTGCATATTGCAATGTCTACCAAGTTCAGTTGTTAGTACACTGTCCAGAACGCAGCAATCATGGACTGTAGCGGTTGTACAATGGATACTGGGTAGAAGAGTGTTAACATGGCGGTATTTTGCTGTTTACCGGAATTAATACTTGGAAGAATGTTTGTGTTAGGTTAAAAGTTTGAGTTGAACCCGATACACTTCCTTTTGCGGACATTGCTGTAAGAACTACTTGTCTGAATGTTTTTCAATCTTACATGTGGATGTAAAATTGAATGTGACGAAGGTACAACAAAGTGGAAGCTTTCTAGTGTGACAAGAAGTATCCTTCGAAGAAAGTACCCGAATTCGTGGTCATCATGGTTTAATACAAGCAGCGGTGCAATAACCGCAACACATCGTCGCTTCTTTATGATCAGGACACAAAAATTATGAGGGAGCGAAACTGTTAACGTATGGTGTAATCTGTGACCTAAAGTCATGTATGTACGTCCGAAGCAGTAGTTAGAACGTCTACAAAAGTAGTGGATCAGGTGCACAAAACTACACTTTAATGATCCTCTCGTGAATATTACACTACTGGCCATTAAAATTGCTACACCACGAAGATGACGTGCTACAGACGCGAAATTTAACCGATAGGAAGAAGATGCTGTGATATGCAAATGATTAGCTTTACAGAGCATTTAAACAAGGTTGGCGCCGGTGGCGACACCTACAACGTGCTGACATGAGGAAAGTTTCCAACCGATTTCTCATACACAAACAGCCGTTGACTGGCGTTGCCTGGTGAAACGATGTTGTGATGCCTCGTGTAGGGAGGAGAAATGCGTACCATCACGTTTCCGACTTTGATAAAGGTCGGATTGTAGCCTATCGCGATTGTGGTCTATCGCATCGCGACATTG
Organism: Schistocerca serialis cubense; assembly: GCF_023864345.2. Lineage (NCBI taxonomy): Eukaryota > Metazoa > Arthropoda > Insecta > Orthoptera > Acrididae > Schistocerca > Schistocerca serialis. The sequence goes on from NC_064638.1 coordinate 705,009,560, forward strand.
CTGCTCGTGTTGGTCGAGATCCAATGCCTGTTAGCAGAATATGGAATAGGTGGGTTCAGGAGGGTAATACGGAACCCCGTGCTGGACCCCAACGGCCTCGTATCACTAGCAGTCGGGATGACAGGCAACCTATCCGCATGGCTGTAACGGATCGTGCAGCCACGTCTCGATCCCTGAGTCAACAGATGGGGACGTTTGCAAGACAACAACCATCTGCACGAACAGTTCGACGACGTTTGCAGCAGCATGGGCTATCAGCTCGGAGACCATGGCTGCGATTAGCCTTGACGCTGCATCACAGACAGGAGCGCCTGTGATGGTGTACTCAACAACGAACCTGGGTCCACGAATGGCAAAACGTCATTTTTTCGGATGAATTCAGGTTCTGTTTACAGCATCATGATGGTCGCATCTGTGTTTGGTGACTTCGCGGTGAACACACATTGGAAGCGTGTATTCGTCATTGCCATACTGGCATATCACCCGGCGTGATGGTATGGGGTGCCATTGGTTACACGTCTCGGTCACCTCTTGTTCGCATTGACGGCACTTTGAACAGTGGTCGTTACATTTCAGACGTGTTGCGACCCCTGGCTCTACCCTCCATTCGATCCCTGCGAAACCCTACATTTCAGCAGGATAATGCACGACGCATTTTGCGGGTCCTGTACGGGCCTTTCTGGATACAGAAAATGTTCGACTGCTGCCCTAGCTGGCACATTCTCCAGACCTCTCACCAATTGAAAGCGTCTGGTCAATAGTGGCCGAGCAACTGGCTCGTCACAATACGCCAGTCACTACTCTTGGTGAACTGTGGTCTCGTGTTGAAGCTGCATGGGCAGCTGTACCTGTACACGCCATCCAAGCTCTGTTTGACTCAATGCCCAGGCATATCAAGGCCGTTATTACGACCAGAGGTGATTGTTCTGGGTACTGATTTCTCAGGATTTATGCACCCAAATGGCGTGAAAATGTAATCACATGTCAGTATAATGTATTTTTCCAATGAATACCCGTTTATCATCTGCATTTCTTCTTGGTGTAGCAATTTTAATGGCCAGTAGTGTAATAAAAGTTGCGATAACCAAACATCAGAATTAATCGTGATGTACAAACAGAGCAAAGTATAAACCTAGAGTTTCGAAGTTACCTTATTATTTAACTTCATTATTTGTTGTTTAATATTTGCCTCTCTGCTATTTGTTACACATTATCATTTAGTTCCTCAAAACTGCTTTAAATTTGTAAATTTACGGCACTGAGGTGAATAGTTCGGCCTTGTTTGTGTTTTAGTGCCAAATTGGAAGCGGAGGGATGTGGCAAGAATACAGGCAAAAAGTGTCCTAGTTTCAAAAGGCCTTTCTGTTTAGGATACTGAAAATCATCAATGTGACGTAGAACTACAACTCTGTCTAGTAGTTTTGAAGTGGGATTACGGTAAGTATTGTCCAGAGTTGCAGATATATTTGGACAAATTCTGTGATACAACGCTTCTGCAGCTGCGACTAAAAATTACGAGTAGAGCTGCACAGGGTATGGGGGATGTTTGTGCTGCTGTTGCGGCGTTTGAGTGGCACAACGTCCGGAAGCTTACTCCATTCTGAGCTCTGTGTTGACAGAGGCGTAAACATCGAGCTAGTTTCCATGGAAAGTGATTTTTTTACATAGAGATCTACTTTTCTGACTTGAAATTACTGTAGTGTCATTAAGAAAACCGTTCAAGTGATTTTGTTAGCGTAAGCAGGCAGAGCTTTTGGAATCAAAGACCTTAGTAAAAACCTTTTTTTTTTTTTTTTTTTTTTGCCAAATCAACAGAGACCTTGAAGATTCCACACTTTCAGGAGCAATTCAGTTTAGTTAGTTGTATGTGCAGTTGCGAGCTTCTGTCGTCAGTGTTTGAATTTTGTGAAATGACATTAGGTGCACGTGTTTGTTAAAGCTGTTAGCGCTGTTGTTCATGATAATGTGTTAATTAAGATCGAAAATTAAAGCATATAAAAATCAGAATGACCTGTGAGGACGGGTCGTGAGTTGTGCTCGTGTAGCTCAGTTGCTAGAGTACTTGTCTGCGAAAGGCAAAGGTCCAGAGCTCGAGTGTGGGACCGGCACACAGTTTTAATCTGCCAGGAAGTTTCATATCAGCGCACACTCCGCTGCAGAGTGAAAATTTCGTTGTGGAAACATCCCCCAAGGCTGTGGCTAAGCCATGTCTCCGCAATATCCTTTCTTCCAGGAGTGCTAGTTCTGCAAGTTTCCGCCGGCCGGAGTGGCCGAGCGGTTCTAGGCGCTACAGTCTGGAGCTGCGCGTCCGCTGCGGTCGCATGTTCGAATCCTGCCTCGGGCATGGATGTGTGTGATGTCCTTAGGTTAGTTAGATTTAAGTAGTTCTAAGTTCTAGGGGACTGATGACCTCAGAAGTTAAGTCCCATAGTGCTCAGAGCCATTTTGCAAGTTTCGCAGAAAAGCTTCTGTGAAGTTTGGAAGGTAGGAGACGAGGTAATGGTGGAATCAAAGCTGTGAGGACGGGTCGTGAGTCGTGCTTGGGTAGCTCAGCAGGTAGAGGAGTTGCCTGCGAAACGCAGAGGTCCCGACTTTGAGACTCGGTCCGGCACACTGTTTTAATCTGGCACGACGTTTCGTATAAAAATCATATTTGAATGATTGTGACAGAAATCTGCCACTGCAATATGAGTGCAATAGTGCAGGCTGCAGAAATGTAAGTAGCGGAAGTGTGTAAAGAAACTACAGCGCTGCAGTTAAGTGCATAAGGCTGAGTGTGATCCTTTCCAATCACTGTCGAAGAGAATACTCCTCCACTCCGGTAATTGCGCGAAAGGAACATCTGGAGCAAACTGGACAGTAAAAGGATCTTTATCACTCCGAATAAACAGACACCACGCTCTCATGTAATTGATTCACCAGAGGACAGTTAATCCACCACCGTCAATGCGGATGCACAAGTACTTCGACCTCTTGCGGGAATCTCTAAGAAGCAAGAATGGAGGACATGGATGGGGACTGTGAATAGGTGGCGCTACGTGGGAATGTCGGGCTGCCGAGATAGTCCGCGGAATTGAGATGAACACTGTGTTGGTTTGGCGCTGTAGTCAACGCAGCAAGACCCGGTCCGGCACACATTTTCAATCGTCGCTGCTGATTCCGCATAACGTCTCGATGCAGCTCACGTCAACAGTTTCTTCCCTTTCATTCCTTTTCTCCCCTCTCCACCTCCAATTTACATAAAAGCATATTACTTGCATTTAGTTCTTCTCAGCTCTACTACAGCTTTTAATTTTTGGGGAAGATTTTTCACTAGATTCTGATTTATTTCCAATTCCACCTTGTTATCACAAGGTGAGTAGTGTTATATTATCGAAAACGTTTTCATAAACATATAAATAATCAAGTCGTTCCATAGAATAAAACTGACGGGCCTGGTTTTATCAAGGGGTCAAAGCCAAGACCGGGAACATTGCTACAGAGTGTAACGTTTACCACTATACACTCCGGTAATCATTATTCAACGTATGTTTTCTGCAGGTGGTGCCTCACAGCTCGTAATTATTTAAAGAAGGCCCTATTTAGACGTTACGTTTTGAAGTGGCAGATAATTCCCGCTAGTCCTACACTCCGTGCTTAGATGTTTTCAGACGCACCAGGTGAGTGACCTCCATTGAGCCGTCAACTAGTGTAGGCCAGTCCATTCAGTTACTATGTAAAACTGTACCGTGGACATAACGATATTCTTATGTATTAATACTACATGTTGATTACATCTGCGTCGACATCATACACCGAAAGCCACCTAATGGTGTGTAGTGGAGTGTACTTCTGGTACCATTATCTGGTCCCACGTACTCGGTTCTAACCGCGAATGGCGCGTGGCAAGAATGATTGCCGGTAAACCTTTGTATTGGCTCTGACTTGCAACTATGGTAGAGAGAATCCTTTAAGAAATGTGGGATTGAGCTGTTACGGTAGATACATAATTGAAATTGAATATAATTCAACATATTTCTTTTTGAAGTATTATACAAATACAAGAAATTACTGTCTATTTGCTAATACTTTTAGTAGCATGTAAAGTTCTATGTACTGACTTGGCAGAAAATCCTAAGAAATTTTGGTCTTATGTCAAAGCGGTAGGTGGATCAAAACAAAATGTCCAGACGCTCTGTGACCAAAATGGTACTGAAACAGAGGATGACAGACTAAAGTCCGAAATACTAAATGTCTTTTTCCAAAGCTGTTTCACAGAGGAAGACTGCACTGTAGTTCCTTCTCTAGATTGTCACACAGATGACAAAATGGTAGATATCGAAATAGACGACAGAGGGATAGAGAAACAATTAAAATCGCTCAAAAGAGGAAAGGCCGCTGGACCTGATGGGATACCAGTTCGATTTTACAAAGAGTACGCGAAGGAACTTGCCCCCCCCCCCCCCCCCTTCATCCTTGCAGCGATGTACCGTAGGTCTCTAGAAGAGCGTAGCGTTCCAGAGGATTGGAAAAGGGCACAGGTCATCCCCGTTTCCAAGAAGGGACGTCTAACAGATGTACAGAACTATAGACCTATATCTCTAACGTCGATCAGTTGTGGAATTGTGGAACACTTATTATGTTAGAGTATAATGACTTTTCTGGAGACTAGAAATCTACTCTGTAGGAATCAGCATGGGTTTCTAAAAAGACGGTCGTGTGATACCCAGCTCGCGCTATTCGTCCACGAGACTCAGAGGGCCATAGACACGGGTTCACAGGCAGATGGCGTGTTTCTTGACTTCCGCAAGGCGTTCGATACAGTTCCCCACAGTCGTTTAATGAACAAAGTAAGAGCATATGGACTACCAGACCAATTGTGTGATTGGATTGAAGAGTTCCTGGATAACAGAACGCGGCATGTCATTCTCAATGGAGAGAAGTCTTCCGAAGTAAGAGTGATTTCAGGTGTGCCGCAGGGGAGTGTCATAGGACCGTTGCTATTCACAATATACATAAATGACCTTGTGGATGACATCGGAAGTTCACTGAGGCTTTTTGCAGATGATGCTGTGGTGTATCGAGAGGTTCCAACAATGGAAAATTGTACTGAAATGCAAGAGGGTCTGCAGCGAATTGACGCATGGTGCAGGGAATGGCAATTCAATCTCAATGTAGAAAAGTGTAATGTGCTGCGAATACATAGAAAGATAGATCCCTTATCATTTAGCTACAAAATAGCAGGTCAGCAACTGGAAGCAGTTAATTCCATAAATTATCTGGGAGTACGCATTAGGAGTGATTTAAAATGGAATGATCATATAAAGTTGATTGTCGGTAAAGCAGATACCAGACTGAGATTCATTGGAAGAATCCTAAGGAAATGCAATCCGAAAACAAAGGAAGTAGGTTACAGTACGCTTGTTCGCCCACTGCTTGAATACTGCTCAGCAGTGTGGGATGCATACCAGATAGGGTTGATAGAAGAGATAGGGAAGATCCAACGGAGTGCAGCGCACTTCGTTACAGGTTCACTTAGTAATCGCGAAAGTGTTACGGAGATGATAGATAAACTCCAGTGGAAGACTCTGCAGGAGAGACGCTCAGTAGCTCGGTACGGGCTTTTGTTAAAGTTTCGAGAACATACCTTCGCCGAAGAGTCAAGCAGTATATTGCTCCCTCCTACGTATATCTCGCGAAGAGACCATGAGCATAAAATCAGAGAGATTACAGCCCACACAGAAGCATACCGACAATCCTTCTTTCCACGAACAATACGAGACTGGAATAGAAGGGAGAACCGGTAGAGGTACTCAGGGTACACTCCGCCACACACCGTCAGGTGGCTTGCAGAGTATGGATGTAGATGTAGATGTAATTATGGAGTACTTCTAGTTGAATATATTAACAATACTAAAAGAAATCTATAATACAAGGGAAAAACTGTCTATCAATACATTTCCGTAAATCTCATGCAGAAAATGTACTTATTTGTACTTCAATTATGTCAATGCAGACGTTTCTTGTAATACTTTAACATTACCCTTCATGCTAAGTGATGCTGTATATATACAGATTTGTTTGACATGGACCAAAATATATACGTAAGACAGTCAACTTAATTGCCCATCACATCACAAACATTAATAGTTCACAAATAACTTTGAAACAGGTGTCTGAAGAATTGAAAAGATACAGGTTACTAATTACAGCTAGAAACTTTCTCCTTACTAAACCGTAACGTCTTTGCCCCGAGTTGTTGACATAAACTGGCTGTCCAGTTTGTCAGTATGCAGAGTGCACTCCACAGAGCAGTGGGCAACACAGGAATGTTCAGTGCGCTACGATTGCTAAATGTATAAATATATTTTACTCTTGGTAGAAGGAAACAATGTGCAAGTGTTTGATATCCAACAATTTCATGTTAAGTTACGAAAATTCCGTTCCATTATTTTGCATTATATATTTAATTTTCAGTTTTATTGAATGACTTTTTATAATTTTATTTTTACTATTGACGCCACAGTAAGAGTGATTCCATAAGAGCTGCTGTAACAGTTTTTTGAAGATGTATCGGATTTCGTACGACAGTTTCGTGGGCACCACAGATCATTTGTCGGGTGTCAACTGGGTAGGAGCATACCTCTAGTAAGCACAGTACCAAATTCTGAAGCCCTATAGAATGAGGAACGACCACAAAAATGCAAATTATTGGAAAACAAGGATACTGTTGCAAAATGGAAAACGTCTCATTTAAATGAATGTTAGTAAGGGTGGACCAATTAAGCAAGGAACATAGATATGGTAGCGGGTGGAGGGATCTTCGAGCTGTGAATGGAAACTAATGGACACTTTAACAAATAGACGTCTTGTTTTTGAACATGAAAGTTTCAACTCTGACATTTTAAAGGGAACCATTAACAATCGGAATGCAACTCAAAGTATAACCTTGGCACAGGCGGGTGCTGGGGATAAAACACAAGGTACTTTAATAATTCGCGGACACGGCCAGTGGCTGCGAAAGTTGGTAGTTAAAAGTAGTAAGTGCACAAAAAGAGAGGAGCGAACACCACGAGGTTCCCAAGAATGTGCATTCCGAGCAGCAAGCTGGATGCTTGACTTTCTGTTTCTCAAGGGAGCGAATTAACTTCACAACTGAACGACATTCGCAGCAGCGATGATGGCTCGTCTTATCGAAACACAGATAAGGCGAATAAAGTAGCCGGTGGCAATAATGGCTGGAGAACATGAATTCCATAATATTTTTGTACTTAGTGCTTAAGTACAGACATCCCTCCAGCGGCAGGAAGGCTCATCTGCTCAGTTCTCTCTTCTGTCCTAATCTGGAGTCTTTGCTCTACAAAGCCTAAAGTGAAGTGTTTACAACAGTCCGAAGAGAAGTGTGTCCTTCAAGAGCCATCTGGAACTCGGCTGTGTTGCAGCCACGAATGGAAATCGTCGCTCAATGGCAGTGGAGATTCCGACTTCCAGTGAGTGAAAAATACGTAACAGTGTTAAACAGTCTCCTATTCCTTTCTGTCTCATTATACTTCAGCCAGGTGCATAAAGGCAGACAGCCGGCCCAGGGGGCTTCTCCCACTCAATGAAATGATTCTCAAATTAACAAATGGGAAACTCTGTAACTAGGCACAGGGCGAAAGTTCTGGCTTTACAGTAAAATACAGAATGACTTAATGAGAAAGCTGTATTCTGAAAGTTTAAACTGAACGTTATTCTGAGGCGTTGTAACGAACATTCACGCACCCTGGAGGAAACCACACCTGCCTAGAGATCTCTTATCTGCCTAAAAGGCTTCGGCGAGGCTTCCGTGTTCCTTTCGACAGAAAAACACGTATTTAGCAACTCTCCTGGACAATGAGCTGTGGGGACGAGAAGGCCTGCCTCCCTACCTGTGGCCAGGCGCCTGCCAAACCACAACAATTTTATAGCGGCAAATTCCTCCTAAAAGGACACTACTCTCGTGTATCCAAATTGTAAGCTGTCAGGCCTTCTAAATCTCCACCAACTACATAGCAAAAGCAGGAGAACAAACAGTGAAACGAATAATAGTCACTGGCAATGCTAATTCAGATTACAAAGCAGTGTAACTGAACGACTACTTGATCAAGAGAATTTGCGTACTATCCTCTGAAATATATTAGTGGACAGTTTCAGAGAAAAATGCCCACGTTACACATTGCGTTAATGGACGGACAAATGTATGTAATGTATAATCCCCGTTGCCGGGTGATGATGATGATTTCGATCGAAACTGGCAAGAAATATCTTCCTTTGCATCAGCACTACTTTCTGTACAGCACAGTTCGTTGGACACCCACCAGGCCCATGCATGTCGCTGAGTGCCTTATGCCCCAAGAAACCTCCTGACACTAGTCCATAGATCAATGAAGTATCGGAGCAGATTTACGACTGGGTTCAGGACCTCCTTGCAGATAGAACTCAAAACGTCGCTCTTAACGGAACAAAATCGACAGATGTAAAGGTAATTTCCGGAGTACCCCAAGGAAATGCGATAAGACCATTACTGCCTACAGTATACTGGGTGATTATCGTTAAAGTAAAACTTTCAGATGCTGTAGAAATAACACTACTGGTCAGAATGACGTCAAATTGCAACGGAATATTATCGGAGAAGGGGAAAAACGTATGGAAGAAGAAAACTAAATAGTTACAAAATGTAGCAATTTGTGGCGCTGTAAGCATCATAATTTAATAGTGGTCGACTACAAATGACAAATGAATTAGGCAACAATGCCTAAGGTGTACGTTTGATGTTAAACAAACTGTACTACTCAGTGTGTATGGGGCTACAGGTGTGATACTGTTAGTTACGTAAGCCCATCCACCACGGCAAGGTCATATCACATTAGAAGGGAAAAATCGATTTTTAACTGTCCCGAGGCCAAAAACCGCATAAAGAGCATCAATCACATCGGTATTTAATTGTCCTGAGGCTAAAAACCGCATAAAGAGCATCAATCAAAATCAGATCGAATTATTAATTCCCGTGTGCCTGGCACAAAACATGATCAATATGCTATCCACCGTTTTCTGCACCGAGTTGAAATCGAGAAACAGCATGTTCCACAAATGATCGAAGTGTTTCCGGGGTCATGTTGAGAATATGTTGCGCAATGCGTGCCATCAATGCAGCTAAGTTTGCAATCGAAACACTGAACACAACATCTTTCAGATAGCCCCACAGCCAGATGTCACACGGATTAAGATCAGGTGATCGGGACGGCCAGGATGTAGGGAATGGCGGCTGATAATTCCAGCATTTCCGAAAAGGCCCTTCAGTAGCTGATTAACTGGATCTGCAATGTGCAGAGGTGCTCCATCTTGCATAAAAGTTCTGTTGGAGAGCTGGAATGTCGTGGTTGGGCAAGAGACACTCATAGCGCTTACCAGTGACGGTACAGGTAACAGGATCAGAAGCACCTGTGTCTTTGAAAAAATATGGCCCTATGATAAATGATGCCGTAAACCCGCTCCACACAGTGATCTTTCCAGGATGAAGTGGTTCTGGTTGATTTGCGTGTGGATTTTCCGTTGCCCATATTGGACAATTCTGTGTATTGACATATCTTGTTAGATGGAAGTGGGCTTCATCTGTCCACAAAATCTTCCACGGCCAATTGTTGTCCACTTCCATGCGAGCAAGAAATTCTAAAGCAAAGGTCTCTCTTGCTGCAAGTCACCAGGAAGCAACTCGTGCACAAGGGTAACTTTGAACGGATAGCAAAGAAAGATGTTTCGTAGGATTTTACGCACCATGTTCACGGGTATGTCCAATGTTCGGGCAATTCTCCGTGCACTGTACGTTTGCACGCCACCACTCGTCTCCTCCTGCATTACTGTGGCCACTGCTTCCACTGACGTTGAATCAATTAGTTTCCTCCCTCGACCAGGTTGCACTCCAAAAGAACCTGTCTTTTCGAATTTCCGAATCATTTTCCCCAGACCTACGGCAGTCATCGGACCAACGCCTTTTTTCAAACCCTTCAGTGTCCGGAACTTCTACAGAGTGACGTGTGCACGGTCATCATTCTTGTAATACAGCTTTACAAGCAGAGCGCGATCCTGCATTGAGACAATCATGGCGAACGTCGAAGACGCGAAAGGAGGAAAAGCCGTGTATCCGCTGTGTTTATACCAACATCACTGGGTCTTGCGCATGACTGGTGCTTTCATTTACGTGTTCTGACACGTACAACACCATCTATCGATCAATTTTCACACTATTTTTTTTCTTCTGCCATACGTTTTTACCATTCTCCGATAATATTCCGTTGCAATTTGACGTCATTCTGACGATTGGTGTTATTTCTACAGCGTCTTGAAAGTTTAACTTTAATTATGATCACCCTGTATATAAATGATGTAGCAGAAAATATCGGATGCTCTTTAAGGCTGTTCGCCGATGTTGTTGTTGTCTATAACAAGGTAGCAACGCCAGAAGGTAGTAACGATTTACAGAATGACTTCCAGAGAATTGATGAATGGTGCAATATCTGGCAGATGGCCTTGAAGGTAATTAAATGTAAGATATTTCTCATACATAGGTAAAGAAATCCACTACTTACAGCTTCACTATTGACGACAAACCGCTGGAAAAAGAATCTAACGTAAAATATCTTGGAGTAACTATCCAGAGCGACCTTAAGTGAAATGACCGCCTAAAGCAAATAGTGGTTAAAGCAGATGCCAGACTCAGATTTATAAGAAGAATTTTACGAAAATGCAACTCATCTACAAAGGAAGAGACTTACAGGGCACTTGTTCGATCGATTCTTGGGTACTGTTTCGTCACGAGATCGTTTAGTCGGCGTGAGAGCGTTACGGAGATGCTCGACAAATTAAATTGGCAGACGTTACAAGAGACACGTTGTGTTTTATGGAGAGATTCGCTATTGGAATTTCAGGAGAACGGTTTCCGGGAAGAGTCGGAAAACATATTGCTTCCCCCCCCCCCCCCCCCCCATATACGTCTCGCGTAATGACCACGAGCCGAAAATTCGAGAAATTAGAGGTAATACAGAGGCTTACCGGCAATCGTTCTTCCCACGCGCTATTCGCGAGTCGGAAGGTGTTGGAGGGCTCAGTTAGCGACACAAAATGCCCTCTGCCACACGCTATTACATGCCTTGCGACTATGATGTAGATGTAGATTGGCGGCTCCTGCGTCACCTATATGTGATATAAAAATAAATAGCTAACATACAGAGGGGTCCAAAAAAATGTATCCACTGTTTAAAAGTCCATAACTGGCAAACTAATTGACGGAGTAGTCTCATCTTTGGTAGTGTAATAGTTTGTAGTTCCGGCAATAACCACACAAGCATTGTACTGCGTTCTTTTGTTTTGTCAGATGACAGTCGCCAGATAGTCAGTGTTTTGTTCTTAGTTGCACCTAGTTACTCGAGTAAACATGGGTGGTGCGAGGCTTACATTCGATGAAAGGAAGTCAGTTTTGAAGTGCTATTTTAAGTACTAAAACATTAATGAGGTTAACGGCAATGGTGAAATGATTATCATACAGAGCCACTGACACGTTTAACGATTCGTCGCATTTGAGACAAATTTGAAGCCGAAGACTGTGTTAAAGATGTACACAAACAACGATCTGGACGACCTGTAACAGTAACAAGTCCAGCTAATTCTCGTCGTGTGTTACAACAATTCAGTCGCTCACCACAGAAGTCTGTGAGATAGTGTGCCCATGAAACTAGAGTGAGTCGCTCAAGTGTTCGGCAAATTTTGAAGACAGCAAAGTGGAAGTGCTACATCCCACGAATGCTACAAGAAATGAACGAGGACGACCCAGATCGTAGAATGGAGTACTGAGAGTGGTTTACTAACATGGTGCGCAACGATGAAGAGTTTGCAGAGATGATTGTGTGGTCTGATGAGGCACAGTTCAAACTCAATGGTACAGTAAATTGCCACAGTTGCATCTACTGGGCCGCCGAAAATCCGAACGTACATGTAAACAAAGCCGTGAATTTGCTAGAAGTAAATGTGTGGTGTGGGTGGTCTTACCGGGGCTTGATTCGGCCATTCTTCTTTGACGGCACAGTTACCGGTGAGGTGTACCTTCAGAAGCTTCAGACATCCGTTTTACCTGCCATCCTAGACTTGTATGGAGACGGAAGAGTTTACTTTCAACAAGATGGTGCCCCAGCCCACTACCAAAATCGTGTTAGGGCGTATCTCGACGAAAATCTACCAGGAAGATGGATAGGCCATAGAGGTGCTGTGGAGTATCCACCACGTTCCCCAGACCTAACTCGTCTGGACTTTTACCTGTGGGGAATACTAAAGGACGTCGTTTATCGGCAGAAGTCACGCACATTGGATGGACTTCGAGAATCCTTCGTACATTCATGTGCAAATATCCAACAGAACACGTTGCAGTCAGTAGTTCGTGCTGCAGTTCGGCGGCATCGTTTGTGTGTGGATGTTAATGGTGACCATTTCCAACACCTACAGTGATATCTTTAAGTTAGACTTTAAGCTACACTTTCACCAAAATTGAGACAACTCCGTCAATTAGTTTGCAAGTTATGGACTTTTAAACAGTGGATACAATATTTTGGACCCCTCTGTAGTTTCAACATTTTCAGTCCACAATGCCATATAGGATTACATTTAGGGTAGCTCATCAAGCAATGACACAGCTGTCTGTGTGAAAAAGCGTCTAATATAAATTAAACTGATGCGCAGAGCTGCCAAGTAACACAGTTCGATCGGACTTGGACCATACATAGAAAGAAATTTTACGGTGAAGTACAGAAGGTTGGGTTGGTGTTGTTTGGGGGGAGATCAAACAGCGAGGTCATCGGTCTCATGGGATTAGGGAAGGGCGGGGAAGGAAGTCGGCCGTGCCCTTTCAAAGGAACCATCCCGGTATTTGCCTGGAGCGATTTAAGGAAATCACGGAAAACCTAAATCAGGATGGCCGGACGCGGGATTGAACCATCGTCCTCCCGAATGCGAGCCCAGTGTGCTAACCACTGTGCCACATCGCTCTGTACAGAAGGTAATAAAGAAATTCGCAATGAGACGAACAGATATGCCATTTTTGCTCAAAGTGAAGAATTGCTCTGGAGTCACTGCGGGTAAATGCGGTCCCCTCAACATTACAAAACGCGGGTCATGGTATTTAATACGATGTGTGTTTTCCAAGCCTGGCAATGAAGCATGCCCCGCATGCGGCCACTAGATTGGTAAGGAGTTCTTCTGGTAGTATGTTCCATTCACTCACCAGCAAGTTGGGGCAGTTGCTGGATGGTCGTTCGCACATGTGGATGGGCGACAGTGCGTCTCCTGAGCGCACGCCCAGTGGAATGAACCTCCACCTACGCTGTTAGATGTGGTCGCGCATCGCATGGTGTAATAGTGTATGCCAAACTGTAATTTGGGTGCGACGAACTGATATTGTAGTGAACGCCATATACAGACTGCGAGAATTGACGTTCCGTGCTACGAACGCATCTCTGTGCCTTATCGAATCAAAGAATTTGTTTTAAGAACTCTTTGTGAAGGAAATAGAGAGATAGTACTTGGGAGAGGAGGACGCCATTACGGTATACAGTAAATGTGCAAATAGTTTTTTTTGCACAAAATAGAATCCGATAACTAGCATCAAGTATTCAAGGTGTGTATATCTCCATATCGAAATTAGTTAATTATCACGGTACAGATATTACGAGACGTAAATCGCTCGGAGGTGAAGTTTGGAAGGATAGTGCGAACCTGCATTTTCAAAGAAAAAAAAATGTTCAAATGTGTGTGAAATCTTATGGGACTTAACTGCTAAGGTCATCAGTCCCTAAGCTTACACACTACTTAACCTAAATTATCCTAAGGACAAACACACGCATGCCCAAGGGAGGACTCGAACCTCCGCCGGGACCAGCCGCACAGTCCGTGACTGCAGTGTCACAGACCGCTCGGCTAACCCTGCGTGGCACTTCATTTTCCACGGTCAGAATTCGTGGAGAGATTATCTCCCAATTAATGAACCTTAACTTGTTAAATTGTTGGACCTATCATCCAGACACATCAACCAACATAGAACGCAGTTGTGCCGAACAATCTGTGTAGCGAGCAAAGGTTTCAGAGATTTCAAAAATGGTTCAAATGGCTCTGAGCACTATGGGACTTAACTTCTGAGGTCATCAGTAGCCTAGAACTTAGAACTAATTAAACCTAACTAACCTAAGGACATCACACACATCCATGCCCGAGGCAGGATTCGAACCTGCGACCCTAGCGGTCGCTCGGCTCCAGACTGTAGCGCCCAGAACCGCACGGCCACTCTGGCCGGCCCAGAGATTTCAGGTGGAGCAGAGAACGACGAGGAATTTCCGCGAGATCGCCGCTGTGGAATACATGTCTTGCTCTCCTGTAGTATTTAAAACGAAATATTTATATTTTCCAGGTTTTCAGGAGAGTAAAGATAAAGGGAAGTAAGGAAATAAGCAAAACGAACTAAAACCAATAACCAAACCAATAATTAAAATAAAAGCACACATAAAGAATATTTCTTTATAATAATAAATAAATAAATAAATAATAGTTTTAATTAACTAACCAATAATAATAATATATTTGAGCTGGTGCGTTTCTGACGCCAGTTTCCATCGTTTGTCATTTTGATCTTTGAGTCGACTTCCATGCTTATTTGTTTTCTTCACATCTTTGGTGGCGGGATTTAACGGCAGCGCGTGCGCTCTGCCAGAGGGGTGTGGGGGGTGGGGTGTGTGGGTATCAGCCGTGTGAAGTGGAGTGTCGTCAGGCATCACGAAGGAGGGTGGCCAGCCGCTACGACGTGTTTAATCATGCAAGGCAAATCCATTGCCCATGGTGATGGGGTCTTCCTAGAGGTTGGAAGGACAAGTTTCTTCGATTCTGTTTCAAGCTACACAGGCCGAATGAATTAGAGTCGTCGAGTTGCTTCGGTGGATTGTGTGCATCTTAACTGAATATTACAGTGTACTAACACCATTAGGGACTTCTAGTTGTCTATCAGTCAATTCGGTGTCGTGACTTGATACCTAGACGGCAGTAAGAAAGTGTAGCTACGCCCTACAAACAGACACACAGTATGGCTAAATACGTAGCTAGAAGTGCAACAAGTAGTGCGTAAGTTGGTGTCTGGCGTTCCAAGCCGCGCCGGAATATTTCTCCCATTCTACCTTGTAGTTCATTATTCGAGTCTGGCTTTTAAATGAACGCCAAGATAATTGTGTGTCTTTTTAACTTCGAGGCTATTACTTTGTTGATGGTTTTAAGCAATTGATTCATTAAATTTTAAGGGCTGTGACTGGCCAAGAAACTCACGGAGGTTAATTGTGCTTGCATTTAGTTGTGACGTATGCCATTGGAAGTTATTGATAACCTGCTCTCTAGATAAGAATGTGTATCTCATGCCTCTGAATATTGTCTGCTGCTGATGTGTTTTATGTTGCAGATCATTGGCACTGGTTGACGCGAGCAAACCGGGAGCCGAGTATCCCCGCCCCCCTTGCATATCTGGTTATGTTGTTACTGTTTTGTGATTCCATCCTTCCGGTGAGGAGTTATGGTGTCTGAAGTTTAAATTGCAGTGCAACGTTGAATACATTTCTATTTCATTTTCTGTCCCGTGGATCTCTTGTATTGGTTAAAATCGTTTGGTGTGCGCGCGTATCTGATTCATACACAGAATTGAAGCGGCCTCATTTTAGGGGCTATTTGTCATATTGTCATGTTCTAGTAGCAATGGTTTTATGCATATTTTTCATTAATCAACTTGGTTAACCAAACTAAAAGAAAGTTGTTTGGTGAAATTAATGCACCTCCATAGTCGTAGAAGTGGTTCTTGTTTTTATTAATAAAGCTCTTATGAATATTGTTTTATTTAAGGAAACTTGGCTAGCCAGATGTTGCAAGATGGTTTTGGACTTAATGTATTTTCTTTGCGGTTGGAAGTAACTAGAGTTCTGATAGGAATCGTGTGGACGTTAGTTTCATCTAAGTAATGAAATTTATCTGAGTTAGTTCACATAGTCACATTCAATTTTTCAGGTTTTATGGACATTTTTCTAATTAAAGAAATTTGCTTGTGTCATTTGTTACAGTTATGTGACTTTATAAGGCAATCGCCTTTGTATTATTGTTATGATTGGGATTTGATAAAAGCTTTATGGTTGTAATAAAGAAATATGTGGCAACTACAACGGATTACTCCTGTGATTTCGGTGTGTCCTTGAGATCCGCATACCAATATTTAAATTGTTATCGATAAAAATGAAGCCAGGGTCGAATGCACCCTTGAAAGACGCACACAGGGAAGGAGCACATTGTCACAATAACGTTGACCGATGAGTGTCCTGTGTCAAATATTTGTACGTTATGCCTCCCCACACCATAACATATTACGTGTTCCACGCCGCGCTATATGAGGATGTATCCAGATCACTGCTCAGACTGAATCTGCTCTTATATGAGAACAGGAAGTGAACCCAATTCTCGTTGGTCCGGTTCCTTTGCTCTTGGTGGTACCGTCAGAAACGGTGCCGCCGATGTGCGCTTTCAATGGAACACAATGTACTGATCGTCGGCGAAGGAAAGCACCCCTACGCAGTCGCCGTGCCTCTGTGGAGCTTGAGACCGCCGCGTGCCTTGTAGTTCCGTTAAATGTCACTGCACTTGCACGTGGGTCTCTTCTCGCCTGTCGAACAATGTAGCGGTCATCCGCTGCTGTAGTTGACCGTGGTCGACCACCTACTGTCTTTCGGGCAGCTTAGCCTGTTATTCAGAACCCAGTCCATGCACGTGAAACAATGTTGTGAGCAATATCAAAGTTTTGGGCTAAACTCGTCACATTTCATCCTTCTTGCAGTACCTTCCCCGCGTGAAGTCATCGAAATGCTGTCCACGGACCATATTATAACGAAGAACACCACAACATTGTACCTTAACTGCTCACTGATTGACACAAAGTGTCTCGTCCCATTATTTGAGCTGCCCCGTGTTGCGGGCGCAGCCCCACATGGCTAAGCCCCACATGGCGCTCACCCCACACCATATGACGTGCATGACTTGGAGACCTCTGGCAACTTGCTCGCACACTTTCATTCGTTTCTACCTAGCAGTTAACATATTATTCTACTTTATTTATCTCGTATTGAAGTTTCACAGAACTCTCTGTAGTATATTTGTACCAGAATGATATTTTCACTCTGCAGCGGAGTGTGCGCTGATATGAAACTTCCTGGCAAATTAAAACTATGTGCCGGACAGAGACTCGAACTCTGGACCTTTGCCTTTCGTGGGCAAGTTTCAGATCAGGGCACATTCCGCTGCAGAGTGAAAATCACATTCTGGGAACATCCCCCAGGCTGTGGCTAAGCCATGTCTCCACAATATCCTTTCTTTCAGGAGTGCTAGTTCTGCAAGGTTCGCAGGAGAGCTTCTGTAAAGTTTGGAAGGTAGGAGACGAGGTATTGGCAGAAGTAAAGCTGTGAGGACGGGGCGTAAGTCGTGCTTGGGTAGCTCAGTTGGTAGAGAACTTGCCTGTGAAAGGCAAAGATCCCGAGTTCGAGTCTTGGTCCGGCACACAGTTTTAATCTGCCATGAAGTTTCAAATCAGCGCACACTCCGCTGCAGAGTGAAAATCTCATTCTGAAAACATCCCCCAGGCTGTGGCTAAGCCATGTCTCCGCAATATCCTTTCTTTCAGGAGTGCTAGTTCTCAAGGTTCGCAGGAGAGCTTCTGTAAAGTTTGGAATGTAGGAAACGAGGTACTGGTAGAAGTAAAGTTGTGAGGACGGGTCGTGAGTCGTGCTTGGGTAGCTCAGTTGGTAGAGCACTTGCCCGCGACAGGCAAAGGTCCCGAGTTCGAGTCTTGGTCCGGCACACAGTTTTAATCTGCCAGGAAGTTTCACATCAGTATATTTGTGGTCTGAACTCAAAAACGTCCTGCAGGCGTCTGTTCTAAGCACAGGGGATAATTTTGAGCCAGCGGCTTTACCGCAGTGGTAACACAGCTTCCAATCAGATCACCGAGTTGAGCACTGTCGGGCTTGGCTAGCACTTGGGTGACCGTCTCCGGGTCTGCCAAGAGTTGTTGGTAAACTGCATGTACTCAGCCCTTGTGAGGCCAATTGAAGAGCTACTTGAATGAGAATTAGCGGCTTCGGCCACGAAAACTGACCACAGGTGGGGAAGCCGTGTGCTGACCACATGTCCCTCCATATTTGCCTCTGGTGACCCCCTTCGACTGAAGGTGACACGGCGGTCGGTCGGTACCGTTGGGCCTTTTGAGGCCTGTTCGGACAGAGAGTAATAGTTTTTTTGATATTAACGAATTTTGTCATAAATAATACAACTGTTTTTCAAAACAAACTGGAGTGAATACTAACAAGAAGATTAATCACACTTATTAAATATTCTGGGCTACTCTGCTGTCGTTAGACGAATTTCTTGCTGGAACCCAAAGTTTCGTCCCTATCTACGGAGGACATCTGCAAGGGGGTGTTTAGCCTCTTAAAAGGCCCGATGCACACACTTTGTCTCTCTACTGATCGAGCCAGGGTGTGCATAGGACCTTCGAAAATTGTTTTGCGGAGATGAGGACGAAACGTTCAGTTTCAAGAACGAACTCATCCGACGACGGCGTAGCAGCCAGGAATATTTAATAAGTGTGATCTTTATGGTCGTTAAAGTTATATTGTACGATAAGAATAATCTTAAAATTATAGGTCATTCACGAACACACATTTTCAATAACTTGCCAGTAGCCATAAAACGTTTAGCTGCCAGTAAGGTTCGGTTTGAGATGAGCATAAAGGATTTATTGATGGCCAACTCGTTCTACTCCACCAACAGATCTGCATCTACATCTACATTTATACTCCGCAAGCCACCCAACGGTGTGTGGAGCCAACTGCTGTGTATTTTATTGATAGTAATAAATAACTTAAATCTTAAGTAAAAGCTGACTTCTGCAGTTCTTCATTGGAGCAACGTGATCTATGTGAATCTTACAAACTGATTTAATGTTTGATGAAGCGTGGTTACAACAGCCCAAGAAATATCTTCTGCTCCTCACTGTATTATAAATTTTAATATTTTGTGAGAAGTTTGTTATTACCACTTAAACGGAAACATGTTTATGATTTATCTGTTTCTATGAGGAACGTTTCACTGTGAAACGAATATTAGCTTTTTGCTGTAAATACATATTGTGTGTTCTTGTTTGATTATACACTATGTGATCAAAAGTATCCGGACACCCCCAAAGACATGCGTTTTTCATATTACTTGCATTGTGCTGCCATCTACTGCCATTTACTCCATATCAGAGACCTCAGCAGTCATCAGACATCGTGAGAGAGCATAATGGGACGCTCAGTAGAACTCACGGACTTCGAACGTGGTCAGGTGATTGGGCGTCATTTGTGTCACACGGTCTGTACGCGAGATCTCCACGCTCCAAAAGCTCTCTAGGCCCACTGTTTCCGATGTGACAGTGAAGTGGAAAGGTGAAGGGACACGAACAGCACAAAAGCGTACAGGCCGACCCCGTCTGTTGACTGACACAGACTGCCGACAGTTGAAGAGGAACGTAATGTTTAATAGGCAGACATCAATCCAGACCATTACACAGGAATTCCAAACTGCTTCAGGATCCACTGCAAGTACTGTGACAGTTAGGCGGGAGGTGAGAAAACTTGGATTACATGGTCGACCGGCTGCTCATAAGACACACACCACTCCCGTAAATGCCAAACGACGCCTCGCTTGGTATAAGGAACGTAAACATTGGACGATTGAACAGTGGAAAAATGTTGGGTGGAGTGACGAATCACGGCACACAACGTGGCGATCCGACGGCAGGGTGTGGGTATGGCGAACTTCATCTGCCAGCGTGTGTAGTGCCATTAGTAAAATTCGGAGGCTGCGGTGTTATGGTGTGATCGTGTTTTTCATGGACAGTGCTTGCACCCGTTGTTGTTTTGCGTGGCACTATCACAGAACAGGCCTACATTGATGTTTTAAACATCTTCTTGCTTCCCACTGTTGAAGAGCAATTCGGGGATGGAGGTTGCATGTTTCAACGCGCTCTAGCACCTGTTCATAATGCACGGTCTGTGATGGAGTGGTTACATGACAATAACATCCCTGTAATGGACTGGCCTGCACGGAGCCCTGACCTGAATCCTATAGAACACCTCTGGTATGTTTTGAAACGCCGACTTCGTGCCAGGCCTCACCGACCGACATCGATACCTCTCCTCAGTGCAGCACTCCGTGAAGAATGGGCTGCCATTCCCCAAGAAACGTTCCAGCACCTTATTGAACGTATGCCTGCGAAATGGTTCAAATGGCTCTGAGCACTATGGGACTTAACATCAGTGGTCATCAGTCCCCTAGAACTGAGAATTACTTAAACCTAACTAACCTAAGGACATCACACACATCCATACCCGAGGCAGGATTCGAACCTGCGACCGTAGCAGTCGCGCAGCTCCGGACTGAGCGCCTAGAACCGCGAGACCACCGCGGCCGGCGTATGCCTGCGAGAGTGGAAGCTGTCATAAAGGCTAAGGATGAGCCAACACCATACTGAATTCCAGTATTACCGATGGAGGGCGCCAGTAACTTGTAAGTTATTTTCAGCCAGGTGTCCGGATACGTTTGATCACATAGTGTATATTCCACACGTACCTGATGATATCGTCAGTATGCATCGATGGAACAAAAAGTATATCTCATCTCTAATCTAATCGATTCTAACGACATTGCGCGTTCGATCTTGTGATCAGTGGTTTATTTTAGAAACGAGTCCTATCGCCAGATGAAAGTCCATTCCGGGTCTGAGCAGCCGCGGAGGTCCTCAGCAGCAGACTATACTTGAGCCTGATATCTGGTTCGAACGGAGCCCATTACAGTTCGGTGGCCCCTATTCGTTAACTCTTAGGCCAGTCATGGCGATGATTGTGTACATCTTAGATAACGTCAAGTTCACAATTAGCGCTTAACATTGCACATGAGTATGCGTGACTGCGGTGAAATCCTCACGGACCTTTTCAGCCGTTCCTCGTTAGAACTTACTCGATTATCTTCCTGACTCGTTCTCGCGGAGAATGCTCTTGTTGCCTTGCAGCCCTGCGGCTGGATGTTCAGACGGATACCGCATCGTCAAACAGAGCGCATTAAGTGAAATGTGAGGGGACGTGTGATCGTATTGTGACACGGAACGGCATCCGGTCACAGAAATGTAATAATGCTAATTCCATGAGAGGGCGGGAGGGGAAGAAGAGACTATCCAAAACCGGGCGAACAACGCCAGAAAGAGGCGGACAGAAAGACCGAATTTTGTGGGATATAATTTGTATATGTGATGTTGAACAGCTATAGTAAAGGTTAGGAACTGCATCATGCAATACACAGCTGAACTAATTTTTATTTTGACAGTCGATTTCGGTAACAGTCTTACCATCCTTGGACCATTTAAGACGTATATACGCAGCATTGTTTTTTCACAAAAAAATTTATTTAACAGTTCATTATGAACCGTATTTAGGTTTTCTGGGCCTCCGTCAGATAACTTATTACTAAACAGGTAGTCCACAAACATCAGCGAGAATTCATAGCTGTGCAAAGATTTTTTCAAAGATATGTGACATTTTAAGACACAAAAATACTAGAAAAAGCTCTGAACAAATGTCTTAGGCAATGAAGGAAAGAGTGGCAATGGGTCGCTAAATCTGTCATTTTACGACAGCAGATCTAGATTTCAGTTATTACATAGCCAACTTCAGTGCTAAAAGTTACAAAACAGGAGACTCAGGAACAAATTAAGATAGCTGACACCGTATCGGAAGTGTGAACATGAGTATGACACAGCTGTATACCATATAACAACAGATGACATTAGTCCAAAGTATCACAATATTGTATATTATGTAACACTTCGGACTAACGTCACATGTTGTTGTATGGTATGTAAGCGTGCGGTACTTATGTTCACTCTTCTGGTACGGTGTAAACTATTTTAATTTGTCCCTGAGTGTCCTACTTTCTAATTTTTAGCGATGACGGTGACTATGTAATAGCTGAAATCTGGATCTGCTGTAATAAAACGACGGATTTCACCATCGAATGCTGGCTGTTCTTTTCTCCATTGTCTATATCCAACGATCGATGCGTACAACGGGATCAACGATCGCTGCATACAACGGGATCACATGAATTCCAATCTGATTAAAATAAATCTTACATTAATCTGTACTCGAAGATTAAAAGTATAGGAGTGTACACTTTGTATGGACAAAGTGATGAATTTGATGGACAGGCCGAAATATGGGTGTGGAACAGTTACAGCAAGCGTATTAGCATATTACCTAATAGTGAGAAATATATTAACTGGCTTCTGCCACTTTAGTAAGAGTGAATAATGAAACAGTGTTTGTTCATTAAGGACCAGTTCAATATTCTTTGATTGGTGTTTGTTAATAGCCAGAATTTCGAGTAATGGAAGTTTTCTGCCTTTAGTCCCTCTATGGAGAACATCACATTTGATGTCATTCTTACGATATTCACTCAGAGCATGTTCAGCAAAGATGGAATCTTTTTTTTTCAGTCTCCAACTCCTAATCGCCTTAACTGTTGAACAGAATGTGGGCAACTGTATTCCTAATATAAAATGCTAGAGCTTATTTCCTGGATTTTAGTTTGGTGGCAAGTATTGTGAAGTCCTACCTACAAACAGCATGGGGGCCCGTTTGTTATCCTAAGAAAGTACTAAATGACACTGTCTAGAAGTAGTTAATGTGGAACGGCAGCAGGACTGATCACAGGTTTGTTTCCCAGCGGGGAGAGCTCCGAGGAAATAATGAGAAACGTCAAACATCAAGTGATAGACGGTTAGATGGGGACGCCAACGACGCCACGCAAGCCTACACGCAAAGTTTCAAGAACCAGTAGTAGGGGGAAAGGAATATACTGTAGCCCCGTATGTGTTGCTGTCTCAGAGGCTGTGAATACAAGATTAGACTAATTATCGGAACACGGGGAGGAGTTTAAACTGACAGCCCTCCTATGTTCCCATTTACGAATGGAACAGGAAGGAACAATAACACGTTTTACAGTGGGAAATGACCTCCGTCGTAAAATTTGCAGTGGCTCGCAGCGAACGGATGTCGATACAGACCCTTCTTACCGGAACAGAAACAAGATTGTCTCGCTTATTTGTTTTGCATGATGGGACCCTGCCCACACGGATATATACGAAACCCAATTCAATAATCCGATTGACCTTATGAAGCCGTAGTTAACGTCATGGTTAGCTGCTGGCGTATTATTTTCTTCCCCTCGTAACTTACTCTCAAACGGCATGAAACAGTGGGAGAAGCATTCTTAGCAATGGTTCAATTTAAGCAGCCCTGTTGTAGGCCAAAATTAAATTAGCTATTCCTGCAGAAATGAAAGCGAAACGCCGGTGGAAGTGTCAGGGCACCGCCGAGAAGAGTCTGGGGCGTTCCAGAAAATATTGTCAGTAGCACTCAGAATTTTCAGGAAAAAGAGCAATTCCTTTGGCACTCTACTGTTGCACGTCACTTGCTTTCCTCAAAATACTTGTGGTCTGTCTAAAATGTTTCCTCGAGGAGAAATGGTATTATTTCAGAGACTTACACACAGCGGAAAATTAAATGTTTCGCTCAAGTACACTTCACTCCTAAAGGTACCAAGGATTACTCTTCTGATACGAATTCTTGCTTCTTACAGACGAAGAAACGTAGTAAAGAGATGTGGACGAGTGGCAGAGAGAAAGTACAGTTAAATGTCGTATTTGATGTAGTTTATCTTGTTTGAAGGAGCCTACTTTAGGGTGTAAAGTGTAACCGATGTTGAGATCATTAGAGGCGGAGAGGGATTAAATACTGTTGTTTTAAGGGGAGGGGGGTTGGGAGGTGGAGAATAGGCTGCCGAAGGAATTCAGATTTATCTTTTCGGAAGGATTCTTCCTTGTATTTCCATTAAGTGATTTACGGAAATTCACCTAAACGGGGATCTGAACTGTCGTCCTCCCAAATGTGAGTGCAGTCTTGGCGTGACCTCAAATGGTTCAAATGGCTCTAATCACTATGTGACTTAACATCTGAGGTCATCAGTCCCCTAGAACTTAGAACTACTGAAACCTAACTAACCTAAGGACAACACACACATCCATGCCCGAGGCAGGATTCGAATCTGCGACCGTAGCAGCAGCGCGGTTCCGGACTGAAGCGCCCAGAACCCCTCGGCCACAGCGACCGGCGGCGTGACCCAACCCTGAGACATGTTTGAGGAGTCTCACAGACAGATAACGCAGTTCCAACTATGAAATTGCCCATGAAATATTGGATCTGTTCGAAATACAACAATAATTCGGCGTAAAATAACTTGTCTTTGAAAAGTCGGAAAAATATGATGCTATACATTTCTTCCTATGATAGTTTGATAATAGTTATTTCCCAGGCGTATCCGATAGTGAAACATAACGCGAAACCTTTTTTCTGCCAACGCCGTTCAGAGTCCACACTGTTCTCACCGTTGAGTCTTTGTGCAGGTGTAAAGCAAACTACTTTATTTCCGGAAAATATTTTGGGCCACTTGTCGAATAACAGCTCGCATTGTACCACTCCACTACAAGGCCAGCCCAGCCAATACACGGATAATCAACTGACACTCTTCGATCTTTATAAGATTTTATAAAATGCTCTATGTAAAGAAGTTAGTGTGAAAAACTGCAAAAGAAAGGATCGGTATAGTCAACCACAGATGTCCTTTCGGCAAACGTGTGCAACTGGTAATAAAAATTTAGACGGCTGTGCGACACGTTTGTCAATGCATAGCCGTCCTCTTTAGTTATATACTTTAACTAGTTTGCAACATTTCGAACACTGTGCAAATCAAACACTGCATTATTACCATATGTTCGAATAAATCTGGCGCGCAACAAATTCATATACAATGGCTGATTGACCTTAACATAAGCATGAATGTGCTACCGTCATTTAAATGAAAATCCTCCTCTGCCGAGCAGTACCCCTCAGCATCAAAATTCCACTGCAGCCACTGAAGCGTCTTTACTCTCCACTAGCTAACAGTGAACTGTGAACGCAAAGTTAACACCAGGACTCACTCTCTTATCTGTATACTGTATTGGTATACAGTATACACTGTATACTCTAGTTCTACTAGGCATCGCGCGCGCTATTGCTCTCGGACCGGAAGTTGATAAGGTCCCAGCAGCGGAAGTTGCTAATAGATAAGGAAGTGCTATACACGTAATGTATCTGGAAAGATGGCACCAGTCATCGGGCAGCCGCACTTGCAGCAGCACTGAACGACTTGCAGGGATGCCGCGTTATTGTAGGAGGAAAAGCCGTTCGCGCCTGACAGTGTTTGAAGCTGTTGATAATATTGCTATTAGTATGAAGAACAGTGTAGGTGCGCAAGTGATTTTGCATGGCCCTTCAGTGTTTTGTGGATGTGTACTGACTTTTACGCAGACGCTAGTGGACATGGTAATGGTTGGGTTACTGTGGCTGTAGTACGTGGTGGTAAAATAGAGATTGTAGCAGGACTGGAGACATTTAACAATCGAGAAATTATTGTTTATGGGACATTTCAGATTTGTGAGGTGTACAGCAGAGATAGGGGTACATCTTATTATGCGTCCACAATGCCTTTGGTTCTTAGAACGAGGAATCATCGCAGAATAAAAGAGTCTGTGACTGTATGGGTTAAAGGAGCTCTTAATTGCAGCAAGGTTAAAGTCGTATATACTGTATTTGTATGCAATTATTTTTATCAGATTTAGATACAATCACAACTACACGTTTTTAATTATGACTGGTTTCGACCATAAACTGGCCCCCTTCACAGACCTTAAATTCTCAACGAGCAGATGGCAAAAAGAGTGTTTAGACACACGTTTGAATAACATAACAACTCTCGAGCTCAACTTGCTGGTTAAGACGCGCTTTCTGAAAAGCGTTTTTCTGTGAATATGCCTAAATAAGTTAAAATAATTTTATAATTAATGTCAACCACGTTTCCAACTACATAAAGTAATTTTTGTGCAAATAGAGCGATTCGTCATTTATATGCAGTGTTGTATACATTTTTAAATCGTAAGCATTTAGTCATATACATTTTATATTTAGTGTCGTATGCATCTTGGAATGCGCAATGGATTCCAACCATGTTCGAAGGTGGTTTAATTAGACAGATGATAGACCACTGCAACAGAAGGAAGTAATAAGTTTGGGTGAACACCGAAACGCTATCCGTCCCCGTTGAAAAAATAAAAGCTTTAAATGTTGCGCACTTTGGAAGATAAACTTCCTGATATTCACAATTGTTACAAAAGGAAGAATCAACCAAAGAAACCAAAACATTGGTCCTATTGGTGGTACAATGCAAATGATTTCTTACTACTGAACAACATTTTTTCAGTAGGTTAATTCATTACTGTATTTTGAAGTGAAAATAGCCTGTTCTTTTGGGCCAACTATAGCATGGTAGGGAATTTTCAAAAGCAAAACTCATATAAAATAAGATTAAAGGTTTGAGGATTTTTACAAATAAATCGAGATAAACAGGATCTCTTGGAACAATAACACACAATAAGTTTATGCAACCACTTCATTACCATCAATTTTCAGTGCACTTTACATATAGTTAAGAATTGCTGAACGATTGTAGAAGGAGCTCATAGATGTAAAGCAAGATGATGTCCGTGTAAGGGACTGAACGTGAAAATTTTACTAAACTTTTTGAATTTCAAGTTAACATAAAAGAAAGATCTTTTGAAATGTTAACAACATCACACGTTATGTCAGATTTTTATATTGCACTTCACAGTTTCACATCAACTGAATAAAGTGGGACGCAAAATATTTGCTATTAAGCATAAAGTACCAGTAGGTACTGGGAGATGAAGAAACTTGCACAGGATAGGGTAGCATGGAGAGCTGCATCAAACCAGTTTCAGGACTGAAGACCACAACAACAACAAACATAAAGTTCGCCGGCCGGTGTGGCCGAGCGGTTTTAGGCGCTTCAGTCTGGAACCGCGCGACTGCTACGGTCGCAGGTTCGAATCCTGCCTCGGGCATGGATGTGTGTGATGTTCTTAGGATAGTTAGGTTTAAGTAGTTCTAAGTTCTACGGGACTGATGACCTTAGAAGTTAAGTCCCATAGTGCTCAGAGCCATTTTGAACATAAAGTTCCCTTAGTACAGATCATGGGATCAGTGGTCAGGCCTTTTAAAACACAGAAAGCGTGAAAACCAGAAACCATGTCACTGCTTTAAACCTTAAATTACAATTCATAAAAGACTATGACCCCGGCTTTCAAAGTCCACAGACTTCATCTCTTGAAGAGGAACTATACGTGAGCAAACGCGATCTAACTTCATTTTAGATTTCATTGTGGCAGGGAACTTCCTCTTAGCGCAACGAAATACTTAAAGAGGGATTTAACGTACGCTAAACCCAAACAAACAGAAAATTTAATCTTTACAACAGTTCTCATACAGCCGGTCATTATATGTACTGTATATGTGAATTATATCGTATAGGTGCAACTCGTGAAATGCAAATGTGTTTGAACTCTGTATCCTACACCACAAAATACACAAAAAAGATCTGGGCTAATGTGATAGCAAAATATAGAAGTCCACGTCAATGAAACCGTATGCAATGAAGTTCACTGCAACACGAACTTACCTGAATACCTAAAATTCGTTTAAAAATAAGAAAGTACCATCGCTGCTGAAGCTACTTTACTCTATATCTGCTTGAAATATAGTGTAAGAAATGCATAGTTCATCTATATCTACATCTACATACATAGTCTGCAAGCCATCTTAAGGAGCATAGCGGAGGGTATCTTGTACCGCTACTATTCGTTCCCTTCTTTTCCCACTCGCAAATGGAGCGAGAGGATAGTGATTGTTTATATGCCTCCGTACAAGCTCTAATTTCTCTTGTCTTATCTTCGTTGTCCTTACGCGAATTATTCGTTGACGACAATAGATTTATTCTGCAGGCTACCACATATACTGGTTCTCTAAATTTTATCAAATGAACGTTTCTCTGCTGGGATTCCCATTTGAGTTCACTAAGAATCTACGTAATATTTGCACGCTGATCGAACTTACTGGTAACAAATGTAGGAGATCGTTACCGAATTGCTTAGATGTTTCCCTTTGAACCGACCTGGTGGGGATTCCAGACACTCGAGCATTACTTAAAAGCCGGCCGGAGTGGCCGTGCGGTTCTAGGCGCTACAGTCTGGAGCCGCGTGACCGCTACGGTCGCAGGTTCGAATCCTGCCTCGGGCATGGATGTGTGTGATGTCCTTAGGTTAGTTAGGTTTAATTAGTTCTAAGTTCTAGGCGACTGATGACCTCAGAAGTTAAGTCGCATAGTGCTCAGAGCCATTTAAACCAGTACTTAAAAATGGATCGCACTAGTATTCTGCACGCGTTCTCCTTTGTAGAAGAGCTACATTTTCCTATAATTCTCTCAGTAAACCGAAGACCATTCGCCTTCCCTATCACCGTTTTGCAACAACACTCGCAGGTGTTTACCCGAAGTGACTGTGTCAAGCAGCGCACTAATAACTCTGTATTCGAACGATACGTGATAGTTTTTCCTACTCATCTGCGTTTTTCTACAATCAGGGCAAGCTTAAATTTGTCACAGCTATCAGAAATTATGTCGAACTCGGCTTGTGTTCTACGGTCGCTTAACGGCGACACCTTGTTGAACACCAAAGTGTCATTAGTAAACAGCCGCGAACGGCTGCTCACCCTGTCCATCAGATCGGTTACGTGCACAGAGAATAAAGCGGTCTCATCACACTTCCATCAGGAAGTCCTGACGATAGCCGTGTCTCTGATGAACACTCGCCGTCGACGACAACGTACAGCGGTCTATTACTCAAGAAGTCTTCGAGCGCACTTACAAATGCGTACGCTCGAACCCCAGTAAACAGTCTGCAATGGGGCACCGTGTCGAACACTTTCTGGAAATCCAGGAATATGGAAAGTGTGTGATGCCCTCCATCCATGCTATGCGCTAGAAAAGGGCAAGCTGAGTTTCGCACGAACTATGCTTTTTAAATTTCTGCTGATTTATGTACAGAAGCATTTCGTCTTAGGGAAATTTGTTATGTACCAACTCAGAAAATCTTCAAGAATTCTGCAAGATATTGGCCTGTAATTGGGCGGGTTCTTTCTTTTAGCCTTCTCATATACTGCAGCTCTTTCAAATTCTAAAGGTGGCAGGGGTAAAATACAGGGAGCGAAAGGCTATTTACAATTTGAACAGAAACCAGATGGCCGTTATAAGAGTTGAGGGGCATGAAAGGGAAGCAGTGGTTGGAAAGGGAGTGAGACAGGGTTGTAGCCTCTCCCCGATGCTATTCAATCTGTATATTGAGCAAGCAGTAAAGGAAACAAAAGTAAAGTTCGGAGTAGGTATTAAAATCCGTGGAGAAGAAATAAAAACCTTTGAGGTTCGCCGATGACATTGTAATTCTGTCAGAGACGACAAAGGACTTGGAAGAGCAGTTGAATGGAATGGACAGTGTCTTGATAGGAGAGTATAAGATGAACATCAACAAAAGCAAAACGAGGGTAATGGAATGTAGTCGAATTAAGTCAGGTGATTCTGAGGGAATTAGATTAGGAAATGAGACACTTAAAGTAGTAAAGGAGTTTTACTATTTGGGGAGCAAAATAACTGATGAGGGTCGAAGTAGAGAGGATATAAAATGTAGACTGGCAATGACAAGGAAAGCGTTTCTGAAGAAGGGAAATTTGTTAAAATCGAGTATTGATTTAAGTGTCGGGAAGTCGTTTCTGAAAGTATTTGTATGGAGTGTAGCCATGTATGGAAGTGAAACATGGACGATTAATAGTTTAGACAAGAAGAGAATAGAAGCTTTCGAAATGTAGTGCTACAGGAGAATGCTGAAGATTAGATGGGTAGATCACATAACTAATGAGGAGGTATTGAATAGAATTGGGGAAGAGTTTGTGGCACAACTTGACTAGAAGAAAGGATCGGTTGGTAGTACATATTCTGAGGCATCAAGGAATCACAAATTTAGTACTGGAGGGCAGCGTGGAGGGTAAAAATCATAGAGGGAGACCAAGAAGTGAATATACTAAGCAGATTCAGAAGGATGTAGGCTGCGGTAAGTACTGGGAAAATGGTTCAAATGGCTCTGAGCACTATGGGACTCAACTTCTGAGGTCATTAGTCCCCTAGAACTTAGAACTAGTTAAACCTAACTAACCTAAGGACATCACAAACATCCATGCCCGAGGCAGGATTCGAACCTGCGACCGTAGCGGTCTTGCGGTTCCAGACTGCAGCGCCTTTAACCGCACGGCCACTTCGGCCGGCTAAGTACTGGGAGATGAAGAAGCTTGCACAGGATAGAGTAGCATGGAGAGCTGCATCAAACCAGTCTCAGGACTGAAGACCACAACAACATACTGGAGACACCCGCTCTTTTAACCAGTTGTCTGGAACTTTGAGCTGGACGAGAGGTTCGCGCCAAACACTGCAAGCTAAGTAAAGGGCCGATGTCGCATATTACTCCCTGTAAAAGCGATCTGTTGTTCCATCCGGACCTGGCGACTTATTTCTCTTCAACTCTTTCAGCTACTTCTCTACGTCCTCCACCCTAAAGGCTGTGAAACGGTCAAACGACGGTATGTTTGTACGCTCGCCTACGTGAATGATTTCTTAACACTGTATTTAAAACTTCAGCTTTCTTCTCGCTGTCTTATATTGCCACACTATACTGCTCAACGTATGCCCGTGGAGAAGCCTTCGACAGCTTAGCGCGTCCGAGTACGTGTCTCTTAACTTATTTGTCATTTATGCTATCAGAAATTTTTATTTGTTTTATGATTAATTAACATAATGCAATGCGCTTCGAGCATATTCTGCCCATATGGATGTATAAATGCCTATAGATGGACGGAAAGTGTTCGTAACGTACAACCCTTACTACACATACTGCGCCATCAACACTTTCTCCTTCAATGACTTTCCAGGAGCTTGGAGACAGGAAACATCATTACACTTGGAGATACAAACATTATTGTCCGAATGGATGAGGTAGGTGTGAATCCAGCCTGCGTTTTGGTCAGCAGAAAGGGCACAAATATTTGTAGAATGAAGGCATGTATCGTAGACTGCTCTCACACATATCAGTAAAATGAACTTATTGATTCGATGCAAGCTGTTTCGAGGTCTGCAAATGCTCGTATTCAGGAAATTTGATAAGATATTTTTTTTAAATTAGATTGTATCGTTAAGGTGTAACAGTATGATACATAGGCTAACGTATCAATGAGAGTACTTGTTACCTACACTCTGTACGGAAGCTATTCGTGTCTTCTGGCACACTATTATATGACTAGTTACGGTTAATAACAAGATGTGTGGTTTGAGAATACGGATGTCAGCGCGGTTCTGGTAACCACTGCAGCAAAACTTGTATGTTCATGAAACTGAGACGGACAAAAAATCAGTTTTCCTCAACAGAACAACAGGAGTGCAGACGCTGTAGAAACTACATGTAAGTCGTGATAATGTTGAAGTTATTTAGGAGAAGAAATGTCTTAGCGAGTTTCTTAGGAAGTTTCTATTAACATGGGAACGGAGGGCTTAATGCAACAGTCACGAAATTTACTCTTAAATAATTCGACTGGCAACACGAGCTAGCCAGTCAGATGTTTCGCCGCATTCACAGAATACTTTGTAAAACGCTAGGTGACAGCTTTTCCTAGTGTGTAACACACTGATTCAAGGCTTCACGAGATACGCTTCACTGCTAAGCCTCATTAGATTTGCGCTCTACCGGAAGTGCGGTTCGGTAGTTTTCGTACAGCACATGAATGATGTAGGAAATGGTAGGATTACGGTAGTATTAGTAGAACAGCTAGGAAAGGAAACATAAATGCAAGCCTACGTCCTCTCTTTTTGTTGTGGTTTGTCTGATTGTTCGTTTTGCACATAATTCGAAGCACGTATCATTCAGTGTTAGACCACTGCGTATTTTGTGTCCTTGTAGAACAAAACTTAAATTTTATAAGTAATAAGCATAAGTTCATCACGTAACTTCTGCGCTTTCATGCAGCCAAAGCAGTTACTTTTGATGCAAGTACAGTTTACACGCACAAACATAAAAAATACACTGAAGAGCCAAAGAAACTGGTACACCTTCCTAATATCGTGTAGGGCGCCCGCGAGCGCGCAGAAGTGCCCCAACAAGACGTAGCATGGACTCGATTAATGTCTGAAGTAGTGCTGGAGAGAACTGACACATGAATTCTGCAGGGCTGTCCATAAATCCGTAAGAGTACGAGGGGGTGGAGATCTTTTCGGAACAGCTCAATAATGTTCATGTCTGGGGAGTTTGGTGGCCAGCGGAAGTGTTTAAACTCGGAAGAGTGTTCCTGGAGCCACTCTGCAACAATTCTGGATGTGTGGGGTGTCGCATTGTCCTGCTGGAATTCTCAAGTCCGTCGGAATGCACAATGGGCATGAATGGCAGACAGGATGCTTACGTACGTGTCACATATCAGAGTCGTATCTAGATGTGTCAGGGGTCCCATATCACTCAAACTGCACACGCCTCACACCACTACAGAGTCTCCACCAGCTTGAACAGTCCCCTGCTGACATACAGTGTCCATGGATTCATGAGGTTTTCTCCATACCCGTACACGTCCATCAGCTCGATACAATTTGAAACGAGACTGGTTCAACCAGGCAACATGTTTTCCGGCATCAACAGTCCAATGTTGGTGCTGACGGGGCGTAAAGCATTGTGGCAAGGCGTAAAGCATTGTGTCGTGCAGTCATCAAGGGTACACGAGTGGGCCTTCGGCTCCGAAAGCCCATATCTCGTTGAATGGTTCCCACGCTGACACTTGTTGATGGCCCATACTGACAGAAGGGTTGCACTTCTGACACGTTCAGTAGTTCGTTGGTTCAGCTCTTGCAGGATCTTTTTACGGCCGCAGTAACGTTGGAGATTTGATGTTTTACCGGATATTAACGGTACACACGTGAAATGGTCGCATGGGAAAATCCGCAATTCATCGCTACCTCAGAGATGCTGTGTCCCATCGCTCGTTCGCCGACTAACACCCCGTTCGAACTCACTTAAATATTGATAATCTGTCACTGTTGCAGCAGTAACCGATCTAACAACTGCGCTAGACATTTGTTGTTCAAATGGCTCTGAGTACTAACGGACTAACTTAGAACTATTTAAACGTAAATAACCTAAGGACATCACACGCATCCATGCCTGAAGCAGGATTCGAACCTGCGACCGTAGCGGTCGCTCGGTTCCCGACCGATGCGCCTAGAACCACTAGGCCACCCCGGCCGGAAAACAGAATATTGTTTGAAAATGTTAGCATTGATATACGTCGTGAAGCACCGATAATCTTCACTTAAGAAATATATTCAATCGTTACAAGTAACTCATAACCTCATTTCGGAAAGCTAAATAATCACTAGATTGAAAAAAAAGTGGGGTCCACTTTGGTCACTAACGCCGATATACTCTCTTTCTTGCTGTCACTTCCTGCTAAAGTACTAACCTGCCTAGCAGCTTTCGTGTCCAGACCGTAATCTAACCAACAGCTTTTTTTTCCTACTGGCAAGTATCATTAACCCAAAATATTTGGTTAATAGCAATGAACACGATAGAATTACTATTGAAAATAAAGGACAGGTAAGGAACTAATATTAAAACGAGAATCATAGTAGTTTGAAATAAATGGAAATATTGAAATTTTCACATAAATTTTCCAACAAGTTCACAGACAAATGTAATCGTACGGAAATAGGTACAAAAATTGCGTAAGTGATTCAAAATGAACACAGAATCAATCCGAAGGTCATAGCCGTTAATCGGCCACAAAAAAAGAAAAACAAGGACACTAGCTTATCAGGAGAGCGAGATAATAATGACACAATGCCTGTGCGCCATTTAGCTCTAGATGAACGACAAACCACGTGCTTAGCTATGATCGTACCTTCAAGTTATCATAGATACCTTTGCGAAACGAACTATTGTAACTGTATAGCAATGAGATAATTAAAGTCACCTGATGTTGATGCAGTTTCAAACAGAATTCTGAACAGTTGTTTTGACTTTGAAGCTTTTAGTGATATATATAACGCATCACTAACAGTAGCATTTTTTCCAGAGAAATTAAAATATTTCTTTGATAAACTTCTTCATAAGAAAGATGATGGAAACTGTCTAAACATACTGACGGAAAAAAATCGGAACACTAAAAAATAATTAATGTAGAGTAATGAAGTTTTGGGAATACATTTGTCTAGGTAACATTGTTACGGGAGTAACATTGATAGAAAGCAGCTTAATGAAAGCGTGAGATAAGCCATTGCAAATGTTAAATGCTGGTACATTAATATCCGGTGTAGCCGCCAGAATGTTGAAAGCAATGATGCAAACGTGCATGCATTGTGTTGTACAGGATCCGGATGTCAGTTTGTACGATGGAGTTCCATGCCTGTTGCACTATAGGGGCGGTTAATGATGACGTTGAGTTGTCGCCCAATGATATCCCATATGCTCTCAATTAGAGACGGATCTGGTGATCGAGCAGGCCAAGGCAACATGTTGTCATGGCATTATCCTATTGGACAACACCCTCTGAAATGCTGTTCATGAATGGCAGCACAAAAGGTCCAATCATCAGACTCACGTACATACACTCCTGGAAATTGAAATAAGAACACCGTGAATTCATTGTCCCAGGAAGGGGAAACTTTATAGACACATTCCTGGGGTCAGATACATCACATGATCACACTGACAGAACCACAGGCACATAGACACAGGCAACAGAGCATGCACAATGTCGGCACTAGTACAGTGTATATCCACCTTTCGCAGCAATGCAGGCTGCTATTCTCCCATGGAGACGATCGTAGAGATGCTGGATGTAGTCCTGTGGAACGGCTTGCCATGCCATTTCCACCTGGCGCCTCAGTTGGACCAGCGTTCGTGCTGGACGTGCAGACCGCGTGAGACGACGCTTCATCCAGTCCCAAACATGCTCAATGGGGGACAGATCCGGAGATCTTGCTGGCCAGGGTAGTTGACTTACACCTTCTAGAGCACGTTGGGTGGCACGGGATACATGCGGACGTGCATTGTCCTGTTGGAACAGCAAGTTCCCTTGCCGGTCTAGGAATGGTAGAACGATGGGTTCGATGACGGTTTGGATGTACCGTGCACTATTCAGTGTCCCCTCGACGATCACCAGTGGTGTACGGCCAGTGTAGGAGATCGCTCCCCACACCATGATGCCGGGTGTTGGCCCTGTGTGCCTCGGTCGTATGCAGTCCTGATTGTGGCGCTCACCTGCACGGCGCCAAACACTCATACGACCATCATTGGCACCAAGGCAGAAGCGACTCTCATCGCTGAAGACGACACGTCTCCATTCGTCCCTCCATTCACGCCTGTCGCGACACCACTGGAGGCGGGCTGCACGATGTTGGGGCGTGAGCGGAAGACGGCCTAACGGTGTGCGGGACCGTAGCCCAGCTTCATGGAGACGGTTGCGAATGGTCCTCGCCGATACCCCAGGAGCAACAGTGTCCCTAATTTGCTGGGAAGTGGCGGTGCGGTCCCCTACGGCACTGCGTAGGATCCTACGGTCTTGGCGTGCATCCGTGCGTCGCTGCGGTCCGGTCCCAGGTCGACGGGCATGTGCACCTTCCGCCGACCACTGGCGACAACATCGATGTACTGTGGAGACCTTACGCCCCACGTGTTGAGCAATTCGGCGGTACGTCCACCCGGCCTCCCGCATGCCCAATATACGCCCTCGCTCAAAGTCCGTCAACTGCACATACGGTTCACGTCCACGCTGTCGCGGCATGCTACCAGTGTTAAAGACTGCGATGGAGTTCCGTATGCCACGGCAAACTGGCTGACACTGACGGCGGCGGTGCACAAATGCTGCGCAGCTAGCGCCATTCGACGGCCAACACCGCGGTTCCTGGTGTGTCCGCTGTGCCGTGCGTGTGATCATTGCTTGTACAACCCTCTCGCAGTGTCCGGAGCAAGTATGGTGGGTCTGACACACCGGTGTCAATGTGTTCTTTTTTCCATTTCCAGGAGTGTATTTGCAGTCATGGTATGTGGGTTAACCACGAGAGTGCTCATCCTGGCATACGAAATAGCACCAAAGACTATAACTCCAGTTGTAGGCCCACTGTGTCTTGCACGCAGACAGGTTGATTGCAGGCCCTCGTGTGACCTCTTTCTAACCAACACACGGCCATCACTGGCAGAGAGGCAGTACCAGCTTTCATCAGAAAACACAAGAGACATTCACCTTGCTCTCTAATGAGTCCTCGTTTGACACCACTTAAGTCGCTATTGGCGGTGGTTTGGGTTCAGCGGAATGTACGCTACAGGACGTCTGGGTCGGAGCTGTCCTTAAAGTGACCGATTTGTAACAGCTCAGTGCGTCACCTTGGTGCCAACTGCAACTCAAATCGCTGCTGCATTTTCAATAGGATGCGCAAGAAGTCTCACGCCAAGCTCGAAGGTCTTTCCCCTCGGTAGTGCCACGTAGGCGTCCGGAGCCGGGTCTTCTTACGACCGTGCATTCTTGTGACCACCGCTGCGAACAATCACGTACAGTGACTACATTCTTGTTATGCCTTTCTGCAATATCGAGGAAGGACTATCCAGTCTCTCGTATCCCTACTGCAAGACCTCGTTCGAACTCAGTGTGGTGATGATAATGGCGCCTTTGTCGCCTTAAAGGTTTTCTTGAGTAACATCAATTCATCACGTCCAATCTCAAATGTAACTAGCCTTCACGCCTGTTACAGCGTGTATTTGAAGTAAACCTGATCTGCACCCTCATAGTGGCGCTACTAGCGCCACTCGTATACAACTGGCACCAAATTTGAGTCGATTTAGAACACGCCTACCAACTCCCGTTTATGTTGCACAACTCCTCCTTGGTGTCGCTATCTATTTCCGTCAGTGTAATTACGTCTAATTTCCTCACTCTCACTTGTTTCTACAATGAACCAGAAAGTGACTCGCTGTCAAAAGTTCTGTCTTAATTTATAAGTAATTCTGAGTATAAGATTAATTCTAATGAAGATTTGGATGAGGCTGTGTAACTTTCTTTCATAATGAATAAAATAACTTTACGATTACGTTGATCTCTGAACTGTGGAATGGATACAAAACTCGAATTATCGTGTAACGTGTTGTAACTGCAAGTGGTGTGCTTACTCTGTGTTATTGTTAGCAAAAACATTATATGAACTGATTGTTGGGCAATGCAACTCCCAATACTAGTAAAGAAATGCAGTTACTGCAAAAACACGTTCAGCCCCTTAGGCGCTGAATCCTCTGGCCCTGTTCAAAAATGATAACCTTGGTCCCTGTGCACATAACAATAAATTAAATTGTATTACCGGTAAAGCAGCAACGGTGGAACGCGATATATTCTGGTCCCTCATAAGAAAAATATATAAATATGCTAGCTACAGGCTCATCAGTGTGCAATGCTGGCCATAATACGTGAAATGCACATGAAATTCATTCAGCTGATAAACGAGAACACTTATGAAAAATCCAACTTCTTTGAAAAACATATGACCCGGACAGGGAGGCAGTACTGAGTGTGGTGAATTACTAACACTGAGTTCTTTAGAAAAATTATATAGCAAATTAAGTTTGTCTTTTGAAAAACATCTGAATTTGAAGGTACATTACTCACAATTGATTCACAATTAACGAGATTTAAACATCATGTATTATTTAACCTCATTAAAAAATTTAAATCATCAAATTACATATAGTTCTGTTGACAAATCTTGGAAGCATTACAAAATATGGAATATCTAACTAGCCTTTTTATCAAAACAGTCTTCTTACATTCTGGGGTTACTCAACAACTACAAATTATCAGCCCACTGATCTATTATAACGCGCTGGCAAAAACAAAAATCATTATTATTTAACATTTTGCATGAAGACTTCTGCTTCCAAGTTCAACAATAGTGACATATGTAAATTAATCCAACACTTGGTGGCTTCACACAGCACACCACAAGAACTGCCTACTCCATCGTCTTTCCCTCACAGACAGCTACCTACAACTTTGCGCCCGGCGCTCTCTTACTCCGACACTATCATTTTAGACCAGAAACAGTATCTTTGACTCTGCGGTCGCACAGTCAGCGATCGGCTTTATAATGACTATCAAAGACATGCATCTTTTATAATATCATAGTTTCAGTTTAAAATGGTTCAAAAGGCTCTGAGCACTATGGGACTTAACAGCTATGGTCATCAGTCCCCTAGAACTTAGAACTACTTAAACCTAACTAACCTAAGGACAGCACACAACACCCAGTCATCACGAGGCAGAGGAAACCCTGACCCCGCCGGGAATCGAACCCGGGAGTTTCAGTTTAGTTTACATTAATATTCACTATCATTTCCGGGTGCGACACACAATTGTGTCCCAGTAGACTCCTTTCAAGGATCTTAACATTACCATAAATGTACCAAATGTAGTAGAATGGAATGCAAAATGGTTCACAGGAAGACACTTTGCAGCGCATGCTAAGCTCAATACTGTCAAAAAGCTTCCCGAAGCTAGCTGCAAGTCTTGCCCAGAGAAATCGTATTCAGATTAAGAATAGTACCAGGAAAGCAACCGCTTCCGTGTCCAAGATCACTAACGCATCCCTGTGTAGCGCCACTCGTTTCGGAGGTAGCCACTTCGAACTTTGGAGTCTGGAGAAAATTCTATCCCTAACATTGAGTAAAAGAAGAGAAGAGAAGAGAGGTGGAGGCGGACTGTTTCTAATCACAGGATTTGCATCGTTGTCCTGAGTTTAATTACTAACATCTCCTCAGTGTTACGTTGCTGATGGTGCCTGTCTCTCAGATGGGAACGTTAAGTTGGGCGGCCCTCTTGCTAGGGCGTCGAAGGAAGGCAACAGCTAACCCCCATCACTAGGATATTACCCAGGACGGGAATGCCGAATTCCAGATACTGGCCTCAACGCTCATTTCCAGAGCGTGACATCGAGAAAATAAGAAAAGAAGGCCACAGGTGATACTTGGAACTGTTGCAATAAATAACCATGCCAACGCTAGTTAAATTCTGCTCCCAGCAACTTACGAACGGAAAATGGAAAATTAAGTGTGGTGTCACCGCCAGACACCACACTTGCTAGGTGGTAGCTTTAAATCGGCCGCGGTCCAGTTGTACATGTCGGACCCGCGTGTCGCCACTATCAGTGATTGCAGAACGAGCGCCGCCACACGGCAGGTCTAGAGAGACTTACTAGCACTGGCCCCTGTTGTACAGCCGCCGTTGCTAGGAAAGGTTCACTGAGAATTACGCTCTCATTTGCCGAGACGATAGTTACCATAGCCTTCAGCTAAGTCAATTGCTACGACCTAGCAAGGCGCCATCACCAAGTTATATTGAGATGATAATACTGTATCAACAAGACCAATGTTCACCAATTGTGGGTTAAAATTAAGTATTCCAGAAGCTACGTGCTTTTCTTTATAGCATTCATTACGTATCCTGTTTCAGACCTCACGCCAGCCTGCGTGAGCTTATAGCGTGCATTTCGGCACTTCTGCCGACACTTCAAAAAAGTGGTTCAAATGGCTCTGAGCACTATGGGACTTAACAGCTGTGGTCATCAGTCCCCTAGAACTTAGAACTACTTAAACCTAACTAACCTAAGGACATCACACACATCCATGCCCGAAGCAGGATTCGAACTTGCGACCGTAGCAGTCGCGCGGTTCCGGACTGCGCGCCTAGAACCACGAGACCACCGCGGCCGGCGCCGACACTTCATTAAGTTTCGTGTATCATTCAGCAAATCTGATCAACATAAACACTTCTTTTGAAGTCTCAAATGGTTCAAATGGTTCTGAGCACTATGCGACTTAACTTATGAGGTCATCAGTCGCCTAGAACTTAGAACTAATTAAACCTAACTAACCTAAGGACATCACACACATCCATGTCCGAGGCAGGATTCGAACCTGCGAGCTTAGCGGTCACGCGGTTCCAGACTGAAGCGCCTTTAACCGCACGGCCACACCGGCCGGCTTTTTGAAGTCTCCAACAGTCCAAGAGAATATAAAGGGTGGGAGTGTCTTAACATTTGGAAATTCAATACTTATCGGAATAATGGAGGTAGAGAGGTAAAAAACACAAGTCCTTGAAATGACATTGTATTTTATTGAAACAAAAAATTGCACAAAATGACCAACAGATGCCGTTTCATATGATACGTAAGCATTAATTAGCATAACAACGTATTTTTATCAAAAGTATTTGTAGTCGAGAGACAATGTTGTGAACAGGATATCAATAGATATAGTGAGAAATTGCTGTCGGATGTTGTCTTTTAGCATCCGTAATGAGATCGGACGCTGGCGGTAAACTTGCGACTTCAGAAGACCCCACAACCAATAATCACGCGGATTTGGGTCTGGGGACCTGGAGGCCAAGCGTGTCGAAGTGGCAACTCAGCAC
Source organism: Schistocerca serialis cubense (assembly GCF_023864345.2). Lineage (NCBI taxonomy): Eukaryota > Metazoa > Arthropoda > Insecta > Orthoptera > Acrididae > Schistocerca > Schistocerca serialis. Next base: position 705,050,242 of record NC_064638.1, read on the forward strand.
GCGATTCTCACCAGACGATGTGCGGAAGATCTTTCACACTTGCCATATGGGGAGGGGCTCCATCCTTCATAAAAGTCATACCTTCGAACAGGTGTTTATCAGCTAGGCTAGAAATGATGCGTACCTCGCACTCATCACGCTGACAGTTAAAAAATCAACATTCTACATTTCTCCGAAAAAAAAAGGTTCGATCACGATTGATGTGGTAAAGCTACACCATACCGTGACTTTATTGTCATGAAATGGGGTTTCCACGATAGTTCTAGGATTTTTAGTGGTCCAAGTTCTGCAGGTAAGGGTGTTGCAAGACCCAAGAGTTGAAATGGGCTTCGTCGGTTCACAACACATTTGACAAGCAACCTTCCCCATCCCCCATTTCTTGAAGTGCCTACGCCGCAGATGCACTCCGCGTCACGAAACCGCTGGCTAACACATTTCGATGACCCAGGATATTGTACGGATGGTATTGGAGGGTACGCCATTGTGCTCTCCTAACAGTTGCGCGTGGAATGGCGGTGCGACGCGACATCCCGAGCGCTGACGTCACCAAGCGGAGATAAACCCGCTAGATTCTCCATTTCTTCCTGAACTGTCCGAGCAGCAGTAGCACTTGTGTCTGGTCGCCACCATGGAGCCATTCGTCTAAACAACCCGTGGCTCGAAAGTCGTGATCATTTTCTTCATAGCGACGCTTATCACAGCGTCAATACTCTTCTTGTAGAGATAGAATCGTAAGGCTACAGTAGCGGATTCTCCACGCCGATAGTAAAGCTCCACTAACAGTACTTTTTCCGGTAAAGTCAACATGCCGCGACTGCTGGCGCATCTGACTCCCTCTCTCACTACAGTTCGTTTCATACATGATTCTCGTACGAGGAACTGACGTGTCGCTGTCCAACGCCATCTATTGACCGGTCTTTGCACTAGTTTCTGGTTTCAATAAAACTTCATGTCATTTCAGGCACCGAGCGAGGTGGCGCAGTGGTTAGCATACTGGACTCGTATTCGGGAGGACGACGGTTCAATCCTGTCTCCGGCCATCCTGATTTAGGTTTTCCGTGATTTTCCTAAATCGATTCAGGCAAATGCCGGGATGGTTCCTTTGAAAGGGCACGGCCGATTTCCTTCCCTAACCCGAGCTTGCGCTCCGTCTCTAATGACCTCGTTGTCGACGGGACGTTAAACACTAACCACCACCACCACCACCTCATTTCAGGCATCTGCGTCAAGTTTTATCTCTCTAGCTACATTATTCCGTGTATAAGTGCATTTTCAGATGTTAACGGACTTTTGCGTCACCCTGTATATAGTATTTTGAGTATGTTGGCGAATTCTTACAACAGAAAACGACATACATTTCTAGTTTGACTGTCATTAGTTTCGATGTAGGAATGAAAGATATTTTAAACCCATTTTTTTCATTGTTTTCCGTTAGACACATGAATAGTTACTTCATACATCCTGTTCTGATAGCGAACTGCTGTTCTAAAAACAAAACACGCCACGGCTCCAGTTGAAAAAAAAAAGCATCATGTCCTTATTTCTGGGGTATTACAGATTACGGAAACTTGTTGCTCACTATCATATGAGTCCATTGTGTCTGTTGGTCTAGACAAAAGGAGAGAAGCGATACCCCGAAAGAATGTAAGAATATTTGTAATGACTGATTTGTCGGTTTGTGTTGCTCAACGTTGTCTTTGCTTTATTTAATACCTTCCTTTCGACACAGATTACATAGTAGTGACCAACAAACCTGTTTTACCCCTTTTAATGCCTGCTGGTCTTTCTCTTTTTTTTCAAAAATGGCTCTGTGCACTATGGGATTTAATATCTGAGGTCATCAATCCCCTAGAACTTAGAACTACTTAAACCTAACTAACCTAAGGACATCACACACATAGATGCCAGAGGCAGGATTTGAACCTGTGACCGTAGCGGTCGCGCGGTTCCAGACTGAAGCGCCTAGAATCGCTCGGCCACACCGGCCGGCCTTTTTTTCACCTGTTATCACTACCACGCAGTTTTTGTCGGTGCTGTGGGATACTCGTTTGTAATTAATTATCAGTGTTCTCTACGAAGGACAGTCAAATAAATACTAGCCACTGGACAAAGAATGTGACATATAATCTCAAAAATTATGCCCTTAACTGCTAGGAATGACAGTCTCACCTACTGGAAGTTGACTGAAGGTCGATGAAGGCACCATTTTATCTAGCCATACACAACACCATTGTGATTTAAACGAATCCAGAAACTGAAAAGTCACAAGTGATTGTAGTCCCTTGCTCGAGGAACTCTACTAACTTTGTAGTTTTACACTCTAGAGAGGATACTCATTTTACTAACATTTTTATTGCCTAATAGTCTCCCTAGAGTCTCCTTTACTAATTAAAATTGTGTCACAAAGTTTTTCATAGTACCGTTGCGTAGAATTCAGAGCTACAGTGATTCTTCGGGTCATTCATGTGCCAGGTACTCGTACTGCATGTACTATTTTATTATTACCTTGACTATTCCGTCGGTTCTTGGTAGAATACATTATACATTATGAATGAAAACACACACGATACTGATGTAATATTCTACAATATTTGTTATCTATTTCACAAACCGGTTTCGGCTGTTACGTCATCATCAGCTTCAAAGGTAAATATGTGGTGCAGTGGAATTTTGTAACATCAAAGTTTTAAACTAGTACATCTACTCAGTATCTCGTTTCAAAAGACGAAAAATGTTAATGTTAGATTTAGAAATTAAACGAGTGGAATTATTTTAATGAAAATGCCATGTAAATTTATTTAACTTGAGATAAAATACTTAACACCTTAACTAATGAACACTATAACAAATTACAACAACCGTTGACAGACGAAAAGAAATTGAACTGTAAAGTTTGGTGATATGTTACAAGGGTGTGACTGGACAAAATAATCTTGTCTTTAACCGGCCATGACTTACAACAGATGAGATATGCTCGTGAGATTACACAAAATAAAATTTCTTTAACAGGATAACACAAATTATAATAACCAAAATAAAGGAGAAACGGGGGATAGAAGTAAGAGGGGTAATCTATAACATGGTTTAGATGGGATTATGAGTAGCGTCTGTAAATAGAAGAGGCGAGTGAGGGAACTGTGTCTGGCCATTAAGTACTAAGTTTGGGCAGATGGACATATGTTTATTAATTTCCATAATTACAAGACAGTCCATCTTCCTTCCAGGCTCAACATTTATTACTGAAAGAAATGCAACGGCTAATCTCACTTGCAGCATAAGAAAGTGGCATTGGTTCGTGGTGGTGCTAGCTCCGTTTTCTACACGGTAATTCAACAACTAGCAACAGTTTCACAATAAACGTCATCCTCAGCGACCTATTCTCTCTTGTTGGATCTGTTATATAATGATGATAACTGGTCGGTCTGTGGGCCTCCTACCTGAATTAACCATCCACAGAGCAGAGAAAGTTCTTGATAGATTAAAACTGTGTTTCGGACCTGGAATCAAACTCGGGCACGAAACAGCTGAGAATATCAAGTAGCTGCTTACAACCTGTCGAAGCATTTGCACAAGGAAGTCAGAGTTTAAACTATATCAGAAAGCTGCGTGGCCGATTTAATACTTTGCATCAGGAATTGTCTAAAATTTGCAATCAGCAGCACTGAAGTCTCGGCACAAACTTATGATTTTACCGGAAAGAGAGGCTCCATGGGAAGGGAGGTGAAATATTTATAGTAGCATACAAGAATCTTGAATCAACTGAGGCAGAAATCGAATATGTATAGATAAAAAATGAGCATGAGTCATCCACGGACAAAAAAAAGGAAGTAGAATTAAACCTCCCGAGTATGTCCCGTATCATTCACATCTATTTGTAGCAGTATTCTGGAACATAATCTGAGGAGTTTATAACCTTCCTGAAAATAATAATTTTCTCTATGACAGTCAACAAGGGTTCCGAAAATATAGATTATGCGAAACTTAACTCACGCTCTTCACAAATGGAGCGGTTCTAGGCGTAACAGTCTGGAACAGCGCGACCGCTACGGTCGTAGATTCGAATCCTGCCTTGGGCATGGATGTGTGTGACGTCCTTAGGTTAGTTAGGTTTAAGTAGCTAAGTTCTAGGGGACTGTTACCCTCAGCAGTTAAGTCACATAGTGCTGAGAGCCATTTGAACCATCTGAATCTTCACACATGATATCCTCAATGACATGGGAGAGATTAGTTCCATTTTTCAGACTTTCGAAAAGCTTTTGATTCAATGCTACATCTACAGCTTCTAAAGCGAATACGTTCATATTGTGCCGGCCGAAGTGGCCGTGCGGTTAAACGCGCTGCAGTTTGGAACCGCAAGCACGCTACGGTCGCAGGTTCGAATCCTGCCTCGGGCATGGATGTTTGTGATGTCCTTAGGTTAGTTAGGTTTAACTAGTTCTAAGTTCTAGGGGACTAATGACCTCAGCAGTTGAGTCCCATAGTGCTCAGAGCCATTTGAACCATTTTTTTTTCGTTCCTATTGTCTGCAACTGGGTCGAAAATTCAACGATATTTAGTTTCCGGTATGCAAACTGGTGCGAAGAGTCGTCTACGGACCTGAAGTCATATCTGGTGTGCCACAGGTGAGTGCAACAGAGCTGTCACTATTCATCATGTACAGTCGTGCACAAAAGTATCCGAACGACCTGAATTGCATTTCGCCTGATTCGCATGCAACCCACATAACGTAGCTGTCTAGCAGGTCCTCTAATCGCTCCTTGGTACAGTCGTTTGACTATTGAAAATGGCTCCAACAAGTCACCACTAGAAAACTCGGCTCTGTATCGTAATAATTCAAAATGTAAAGTAATACCACGATACTAAAAATATCAGGGAACACCTTGTCACAGATAAGACTCTCCTTAAGGCTTGTAAGCTCACATTTATTGCAATAAATGACATACCTGAAATGTTACCACTCTCATTATTACGTCAGATAGGTAATGTACGTAGTAAGTTCGTCGTATTCATGATTTCCACTTCAAAGTAACATACCGTACTTGTTATTTAACACAAAATGATATTAAAAATTTAAGTTATTCACGAGCAGCTAGTTGAGAATATGTATGAACTTCAAATGACACGACGAACCGTCTCGTTCTGCATTTGGATTAAAACCCAGGTCATGCAGACTAAGATTTCGTGACTGACGGAAACTAACAGTCATTCCTGGCTAGGCATACAGAGAGTGATATACCTCGATTTTAGACAGTATCAGTTAGCAAATATCAGCTTTAAATTACATAACGTAAACATTTTTAACGGACGCGAATTCCTACCCAGCATCTATTGTCCCTGTTAACGGACTACGAGAGATGTTAAATATTACTTCTTCACAAGTAACTTACTTCAAATGCCGTGATGTAAAGCTTTGTGTTGGACAGGGATTCGAACCCAGAACCTAATCGGATTGTTATCGAAGCACAATCAACTGTGACATATCGGATTTTCTCGGCAGTAGCTAGATGTTTTAACTGAAATGACGAGGAGAAACATTAATTTTTTCCTTCTCAGGACTCCAACCCGGAACCTATCGCTGTTATATATTAGAGAAAACAAACCTTAAATATGGGTTTGTTACATCAGCAGCGACTTGTGAGCATGTTTGAACTAGAAATAATATGACGAAGAGTTCAATGCTGAATGGGAATCGAACCCCACACATACCGTTGTTGACTACACACAAAGAGACGTCAGCTACAGAATTTTTCTCCACCATCAGCTCGGAATAACATCCTACAACTTAGAGTGATCTCTCAAATAGTTCTGTGTCTCACTGGGAGTAAAACGTCGGATATCGTTAATGTTGACAACGAATCAAAATGCATTAAAAATCAAAATTATTATCCATCAGCAGATAGGTATTCCCATGCTAGAGCTTGATAATACATAATGAAAACTTTAGTGCCGGGGCAGCATTCGAACCCATTCACGCGCAATATGTGGAGATGTTGAGGAATCTGCAGTTTTGAACAAACAACAAATTGTAGTCGAGCTGTATTGCCACGAAGGGATCAAATTCTGCGTTAAGGGCGGTCTGAGTTGCATTCCAAGATCAGAACCAATTTTATCGACGTACAGAAGCTCAAATAAAAGATGGAATAAGGATCCTGTGACCCTACATAGCGCTTGTTTCGTCACTATAAATAAATAACTAATATAAGAAAGGTTACTGGTGACAGAGTTCCCACATTTCGCCACTTCTGACTTTATTGTGGTGCAACCTAACGACTACTTGGTAGAGAAGGAATATCATGTTTAATGTGAATTTCAGACCACAATGCCGTTATACCTTCTTCACTTGGCGTAGCCAGAAGAGAATAGAATCTGTCTCTCCCTATTAAAAATGATCAGCAGAAGTTGGAATCGAACCCAAGCCACCATCTTGGGAACCTATCATCAATCCCACAGACCACCAAATCATCTTCTGTACGATTCATTTTTCTTTCATAACACCGTTGCTGAACACTCGATGAGAGTTCTGACACACAGGCTCCCTTTAGTGGTTTACAGCATGTTCAGTGCATTCATTTACTTGGTTGACCGAATCGCCATGAACTAGCTGCCTCGGCTACCCATGTAACTGCCACCTACACAGAACTGCCAACAGTGTAAGATGCAGAAATTTAAAGAGAAAGTGATCCTTTCCATTTGAGCTACTCTATCGCGCTATCTGTTTGTTGAAAACGTCGTGCGGTGCAAAATAAAAGCTGTAACTGTCTGTCTCTCAGAAGTCTAGATCCGGCCATATGCATTATCTCACAGCACTGTGGAATTCTGAAGTTCTGAAAGAACTATTGTCGACTTCTGGAGGTGCTGTAGGCAGATAACAGCTAGTAGCGTCACGGTAAGTGTCGCGCACTGTAGATAAAAAGTCACGGGTTCTATTTCATTCGCTGCTATGTTTTTACAACGCAATTCTGCTGTCTGCTGAAGTTACCTATTTAATGAAACTTAGAACATAATTACTTTCACTTCTCAACACAAAATAGCCGCATGTGGAAAAAGGGCTAACTTATGCGACATTTTGTTCTTTTCAGGTTTATTAGACGGCCAGGCAGCAGATGCATCTCGAAGCTTTTGTATTATGTATGGGGAGAGCGCCTCGTGCCAAAATAGTCAGAAAAGTATTTTCTACATTAGCTGTCGTCTGGTAGTGGCATTTTATTCTTCTTCAAACCTTGTTTGACAGCTTTAACTCAGAACAAGTTTTCTACATGCATGTAATCAATAAACTGCATGTGTAATGTCAGACTGTTATAGATAACATCAGAGAATTCGCGTATATCGTTGATGATTGTTTTAATAACACTAAAAGAAACCTTACGAAAATTGTGCACTGTATTAAAAGAAATGAAATAAAACTACCCTCGATAACCTTACGACGAAAGTCTGTTTTGATAAAACTGAGTATCTGTACACAAGCGTGCCTAAGGAAGTCATTCACGGACGTTTTCGTGCCTCGCCGATAGTCGAGCACACCTAACAAATAAAAATACAGTCCATCCACTCGATACAATCTCAAACGAGATTCGTCCGACCAGACAACATGTTTCCAGTCATCAAAAGTCAAACGTTGGTGTTGAAGGGCCCAGGCGAGGAGTAAAACGTTGTGTCGTACGGTCATCAAGGGTACACACGTGGGTCTTCGGCTCCGAAAGCTCATATCGATGATGTTTCGTCTAATGGTTCCCACACCGACACTTGTTGATGGCCCAGCATTGAAATTTGCAGCAGTGTGCGGAAGGGTTGCGCTTCTGTCACGTTGAACGATTCTCTTCAGTCGTCGTTGGTCTCGTTCTTGCAGGATATTTTTCCGGCCGCAGCGATGTCGGAGATTTGATGTTTTACCGGATTTCTGATATTCACGGTACACTCGTGAAACGGTCGTATAGGAAAATCCCTACTTCATCGCTACCTCGGAGATCCTGTGTCCCATCGCCCGTGCGTCGACTATAACGCCACGTTAAAACTCACATCTTCATAACCTGCCATTGTAGTAGCAGTAACCGATCTAACAACTGCGCCAGACACTTTTTGTCTTATATAGGCGTTGCCCACGGCAGCGCCGTATTCTGCCTTTTTGCAAATCTTTGTATTTGGATATGAAGGCCTATACCAGTCTCTTTGGCGCTTCAGTGTATATCAGGCTGGACTAACTCAGGACAAGAAACCTACAAGGTAAGGATGTTGCAAATGATCACAAACTTGTGTGACTGGCGACAAATTGTAACAGAGATGTTAAGGACTCTAACTTAGCAGACACTCCTTGAACTACGCCCGCACATCTCGCGAGAAGCTGCTTAGAAAACTTTACACGTTAACAACTGCAACATTCATCATCGTTTGAGTTACCCGTTCCATAGAGATAGTGATATAAAATTAGGCCAATACCAGTTTGCACAAAGGAGTACGAACAATCATTGTTCCCATGCTCCATTCGACAGCAAGACAGGACGAAACTTTACTACCTGGTACGACAAAAACTGCCCTCCGTCACGTACTTCACAATGAGTCGCACAGTATAGATGCAGCGGTGTCTCAGAAAAGTAACAAATGACTTTTTTAGTAGTCAGTGTCAGCGTAAGATTGATATTACGGCACACGATAATTTTAGCATAATACAAACAGTCTACTGGACCTAAAGAAACAACCGGAGAATGAATAAAAAGTTCATATTGTAAGAGCACTCGCGAAGCATCCTCTAATGCTGCAAGGGCTTGCAGCTACAAACGGCATGTTGAAACTTTCTAGCAGTTCGCAGACAGCCACTTTTCCGCAGATTAAAGTTCGAAATAGGGCACGTAATTGCTTTCTGTGATTAGGAAACTCGCGAACAAAACGACTAAAGCAAAGAAGGAGGCTCCCCATTTTCGGGCCGAATGAATCGCGGAACTCTGGGAGCCGTAAATGCTGCACCGCCGGCAACGGTCCGCGCCTTCACCGGTGCTCCGGGGCTCGTCGGCTCCACCTGCGCTGCACTGCTCCGTAGAACGCTGTACTGCGAAAGGAACTCGAATGGTGTGGGCACGCCAACTCTGCGTTCCTCAGCGTCACATATCTCAGCGTTTTGAGTATGCACGTTCAACAGAAGCATCTTTCTCCTTACGTGAACTTGCATTACGTATAACTAAAAACGAAGTGCTCTGAGTAAAAAAGGGTGTAAGGCAGGAATGTAGTTTTTCGGCCCTATATCTCAGAAGCAATGACGGAAATAAAAGAAGGGTTCAAGAGTGTATTTAAAATTCAAGGTGAAAGGATATAGATTCGCTGATGGTATTACTGTCCTTAGTGAAAGTGAAGTGGAGTTATAGGATGTGTTGAATGGAATGTTCAGTCTGAGGAGTACAGAATACGGATAGAGTGTAAATCGAAGAAAGACGAAAGTAATGAGAAATAGCAGAAATGAGAACAGCGAGGAACTTAACATAGCAATTGGGGATCACGAATTAGATGAACATAAGGAATTCTGCTACCATAGGCAGCAAAATAACCCGTGATGAATGGAGCAAGGATTTGAGGAAGAAATTTCTGAGAATGTTCGTTTGGAGCACAGCACTGTATTGAGGTGAAACATGGACTGCGGGAAAACCAGAACAGAAGAGAATCGAAGCGTTTGAGATATGGTGCTACAAACGAATGTTGAAAATAGGTGAGCTGATAATGTAAGGAATGAGGATATTCTACGCAGTATCGCAGAGGAAAGGAATGTGTGGAAAACACTGTCGAGGACCATGGTACTAGAGAGAGATGTAGAGGGTAAAAACTGTAGAGGGAAACAGAAATCGGAATACATCCAGCAAATAATCGAGGAACCAAGGAGTAGGGTGCAAGTGGTACTGTGAATGGAAAGGTTGGCAAAGGAGAGAAATTCGTGGCGGGCTGCATCGAACCAGTTAGAAGACAGAGGACTCAAAAATTTAAAAAAAATAAAGAAAGCTTGCAGTAACTCTACAGAGATTTCTCTAACGCGACATGTCGTGTGTCTGCATATCTGTGTTATAAACAACTGCTCTTATTACAGAGAAAAGTCACTGAGCGTCTTCTTATTATATAAAGAGCGGCTACAACCATTGACTTTCACTTTCAGTTTTTACGAATAAAAAAATTACGATTTCCATCATTCCAATAATTTCTCAGTCCGAATTGCCATATATCAAATACACTCCTGCTCTGTTGGAGTTATATGCGAAAAGCTTTCGGATCGTACATAAATGAGAGGGTGAATTGGTAATGGTTCAAATGGCTCTAAGCACTATGGCACTTAACATTTGAGGTCATCAATCCCCTAGACTGAGAACTACTTAAACCTAACTAACCTAAGGACATTACGCACATCCATGCCCGAGGCAGGATGCGAACCTGCGGCCGTAGCGGTCGCGCGGTTCCAGACTGTAGCGCCTAGAACCGCTCGGCCACTCCGGCCGGCTATCATGAAGTCTAGTAACTCCCTGTAGTGTTCAGACTAACTGTAGGGTTACCAGTTCACTGCTTGCTAACCTTATTTTCCTTATCTATATTTGGTCCCAACGTTCTTCACAACGCTGCAGTATTGCCGCGTTTCATTTATGTAATGCATAACTCGAACACGACGGCAATTCGAATACAGAGTGCAGTTCCACAACTCCACAGTTGCATTTCTTGCTTGCTTCTGGCAGCATGCATATGAGGAAACAGTAGTACTCAAATACAAGTCCATAATGCGCTCTAACCACGATTAATAAAAACGGAAGTCACCTATTCTTTGCAAAACGTATTTTTCTCCAAAAGTTCCCTCTCCCTGCTGCCAATTTCTTATATCCGTATCACAATTATTATACTCATTCCTCTCATGTCTCATTAACTGCCATTGTTTCGATTAAAACTGCTGTAGTTGTAATTTCCCCTGTACTGTTTCCTAACACTCTAAGTTCAACATATCTTGGTCTGTAACACAGGCATTATCCACGCTCTCAATGAAACTGAGAAACTCTTTCACAGAATCATTATGATTATACAAAAGTTTCCGTTGCAAAGATTATTCTTACATTCAGATAGGAAATCTACTACTTAATATTTATTTTCTTCGCTGGCGGGTTTGTTATTGAACCCTTCCCCCCCTCCCCCCTCCAAAAAAAACACCGTCCGTACAGGCCTTGATGGTCCAACAGTATAGACGGGCTGCCGTGTCATCCTCAGCCTGTAGGCGTCGCGGTATGCGGGTACGGAAGGGTCGTTGTCAGTTTTCGTGACCGGTACCCCTTTCCCCATAGGATATCACACTACTGAATTACAGCACCTTGCTGCTACATTATTGATAGTCTCTTTCAAACATTTATTTACCCTTCTAATACATTCTTGATACTCCTTATCCCATTATTACATTCAGAAATCTGTACTTTTATGGACCTCAATTCTACATTTGTTAAAGCTTCCACTTTAGCTACTGACCCCCTTTGTTCCTGATCAACCCTATGATGAACTCCCTCCACCTATCTGACATTTGCTAACAATTTCTATGAATTTGGCTTCCAAGTGATCATATTTTTCATTTACTTCGCTTATTTTTCCCTATAGCTTAGATTTTCATCCCTCAGTGCGCCTAACAAGCGTCGATTCCATAATGGTACCTCATTCACATTTTATTTCCCGAGTTTTAGACTCCATATTTCAAAAGCTTGATTTGGTCTCCCTGAAGTTCGACTCCATTCTACCTCTATCTGTTTTTGCTTCCTCCATGAGCCAATTAAAAGGATTAATCCAACTTAATTCCCCATCAGCCATTCATTTTCCTCGTTGAAATCTCGCCTTTGCATTCTGGCAATGCCGACACTACCTGTGCCCTCAGATCCACAGTCACTTGGCGAGCTTTTAATCTCGTCAGCCATGGCTCACGACCAGAACACAAATTGTCATGCACTGTGGCTGTGCTTTAGATTTCTTGTTCACCGCCTCTGCTGCTCTGGATCTGGTGCAATGTTTTGCCAAAGTCGACGCTGTGCCGTGTCGACATTGGTGTCGCTTGCGGCTCGCGAATTCACCTTCGGCGGGCATAGGGTTCGCGTCCGATGCCTACGGAGGACGCAGCTATTCGCTGGGAGGAGTCTCGCTGGCGCACGCGAGGAGTGCAGCGAGGCGAGGAAGACGGTGAGAGGGTGTGCCTCGATCTCAGTTACAGTTGCGCTTTGGACGAAGTCGGACCGTTCATGGTTGCAGTGTGGATTATGTGCCCGAGCTGGGATTATGTCCAAGGGGATAGGCAATGCCTCCTAGGATGCTAAGTGTTTCTGAGATTGGAGATTGGCATTGATCGCCGTGTCATAGTAAACCACTTATAGTGCTCATCGTGCTTCCAGCGAAGTGGTCTTGTGGATTACTGTGGAACTGACTACCTTTCAACATTAACTCAAGTTTGTTACAGGTGGCATTTTATTGCACTGTGTTGTTCGACAAGCACCAAAGCAGATGTGTATGCGAGCGTTATTGTTGGCGGGAGAAGCAAGAACCAAGAGGAAAGCTTAACGTCACATGGAAGAATTGCTTTATTCCAGTAATAGTTGTAGTAAACTGTTCTTATATACATGTAACTTGCAAGATTTCTTTTTGTTCAGTTTTAATGATAATGTTTCTCTTGAAGAACAGATTTTAATTCACCAAAAGTATACGCTATTCTGTGTTTTATGTAGTCCTCTCAATGGTATCACTCAACGGACGTGCAGAGCCGGTGGCTCCAGCGCAGGGGAGCTGTTCCTCTGACACGTATTATATTGTTATTACGTTTGATTATACAGACTTGTATAAATTTTGTTATTGCCACTTGGCGATCTTTCATAAAACACCATTAAATGCTTAATAATTACATTAAATTTCAGCCTCCAGTTGCATAAGAAAAGAAACTTTACCTAGGTTTCGGCTATAATAATGTAGCTTCTTCAGAAATGTCACAATATAAAATTAAAACATGCCAGATATTGGCCTTGTCAGACTTAAAATGTTAATTTTATATTTTGACATTTCTGAAGAAGGCTACATTGTTACAGCCGAAACCTAGGTAAAGTTTCTTTGCTTATGCAACTGGAGGCTGAAAATTAATATAATTACATTTTACAGTTGCTGACTCTGCTGCACCATGCTAAAAATAATACTTATTAGTTAGAATACTTTCTTATTTAACACTTGCGTATGTTGGGGGGCCTGAGGGCTGCGTGTCTATTGTGTAATACAGGTGCGTTTACGTTGTCTTATTCTAAAATTTTGGCTAACTTTTGTTAATGAATGATTTCAGACATTATTGCATACGGAATTTTATCAATTTTTGGAGTGTGTTTTTTAAATAAATCTCCCGTAACGGTCAATCAGTCGTTCCGCTTCTTGACTTCCACCTTCCTGTTACAACACCTGGGATCACTGTAAGCGGTGTGGAGGCGGTGAGGCGCATACGTGCTGCAGTGCAGAGACACTGCAACGTGAAGTCACAGAGGCGTACACACGATGGCACAGAGGTGCTGCAGCGTGGAGACGCTGCAGTGCTGACACGCGGCGGCGTAGACAGGGTGTCCGAAAATTCCCGTTGCAGACTTCTAGGAGGGGAGTGAGTACATAATATTTTGAATGGGAACCCACGTCCGGAAACATCATCCAACGACGCTACACAACGTCAAAGTTATAGGCCCAGGCGCCTGTAAATGTATGTATATGCAGGGTGCTTCCGTGATGTGGTCGCAAACTTCCAGGGAGGATGCAGGCGGATAAATGTATGAATTTGAGGTAAGGGTCCCACTTTCGGAAACGAACGAATCGAAAGTTACAAGCGAAAATCATTCTGATACCTCTGACAGTGGAATACATGTACTTATACTGTTGTTCCTAAAAATGTAGGGTGTGCAACTTTCAGAGGCGGTAGTATGGCCCAAACCAAGAAAAAATGTGCAGTAAACATTGCCTCTAAAATACATACTTGAGGTGCTATGAGCACTTGTTTATCTTCGTTAGTATGAAACACATATTCTGTATTAAACAAAAGCTCATAGCTCTTAAGGTATACATTTTAGAGTCCATGTTTACTAGAGATTTCTTCCTTGTTTTTGTGCATACTGTCACCTCGAAAAGTTTCCTACGGTGTAATCGTAGCAACAACAGTACCAGCACGGGTATTTCGCTTTCAGACGGGCGCTAATAACAGCGGAGTTGAGCGCCCCACAAACCAAACATCATCATCATCATCATCATCATCATCACTATCAGAAGCATCAGAACGGTTTCCGCTTATAAGATTCGACTCGAGAGTTTCCGGACCAGGGTCCCATACCTCTAATTGATACATTTATTCTTCTTCATCATTCTTGGAAGTTTATATCATCATCACAGATTCACCCTTACATACGAGGGTTGGAACTTAAATAGTGGCAACTACTTATTCACAACCGATACAAAAGAGTTACATGTTTGCACCTGTTACTGCCTTTAAAAGCAGTCGCCAGCGTTGTGTAGAATCCGTTGCCAGCGATATGGAAGACGTAATATACCGCTAGCAGAGCCTGTTCTGCTGATGGTGCGAATGGAGCGGTCTGAAATTACGGTGATTCTCGTGTACGACTGTGATGGTCTTATGCTAAAGCATTCCGTTCCTCCACGGCAGACCGTCCATGCACAGTATTACTGTTCGTTTTTGGAGAATCACCTGCGACCAGCTTTGCGAAAGAAGCGGCGACGCTTTCTGCGCAACCCACCCACCATTTTGCACGACAATGAGCGGGCGCATACAACGCAAGCTGTGGCTGCTCTGTCCGGTCGATGGGACTGGGAAGTACTGTACCATCCACCATACTCCCCAGACTTAAGTCCTTGTGACTTTGATTTGATTCCGAAGATGAAGGAACCACTTCGTGGCATTCGCTTCAGAACCATTCCAGAGATTGGACAGACAGTAGACCACACCATTCGCACCATCAACAGAACAGGCTCTGCTAACGGTATAATATTCCCACCTTCCACATCGCTGACAACGGATTCTACACAACGCTGGTGACTACTTTGAAGGACAGTAACAGGTGCAAACATGTAACTCTTTTGTATCTGTTGTGAAAAAATAGTTTCCACCATTTAAGTTCCAACCCTCGTACATACATTTATAGGCGCCAGTGCTTATAGCTTTCACACTCCGTAGCGTCATTGGCTGACGTTTTCTGATACGGATTCCTGTTCAAAATATAATATAATCACTCCCCTCTACAAATCCTAATAGTTTATAACGGGAATATGCAAGGATCCTGTAGACACAGCGACGCTGACACGCTCCAGCACAAAGACTGTGGTGCAGAAGCGCTGTGGCATGAAAACGCTACGGCGTCGAGATGAAGAGGCGCATAGACTCTGCAGCACATACTCGGCTGCGCGTGGAAACTACAGTGCAGTGACTGTGGCTCAGATGGGCTGCGGCATAGAAACACTGATGTGCAGAAGCATTGGCACATAGCCGTGGTGGTTCTGTGATGCTGTGCCGCGGAGACTGCATCGCACAAGTGCTGCAGAATGGAGACGCTGTGGTGTGGAAACGCGGTGGTCTGTATGCGCAGTGGTGCGTAGACGCAGTAGCACAGAGATGCTGTGATATGGAGACCGCAATATGTATGTGCTGTGTCTTGGAGAGGCTGCTGTGTGGACTGTTGCTGCACTGACGACGGGGTGGAAATGCTGTGGTTTTGTGTGGACTTTTCGCGCTGCTACATCAAAGAAATGCTCCCACACCTAACGACAGCAATTCTATTCCTGATGCTGCTACTGCTACTACTACTACTGCAGTACCTAAAGCTCAGAGCCCCCATACTACTAGTCTACAGCTAAGACCTCAAAATGTTTGCTGGAACACCTGCTCATGAAATAAATTTTAGACAGAACTGCAAATGCAGTGGATCAGGCAACACAACAGCAACTTCACTGCAGCTCGGGCAACAATAATGTAAAGTTAATCCCTAGTTAACACGGATTCGTTGCTACTTAACCAGCAGAGGGCGAGTGCACGACCTTAGATTTTAACCTTGCTCGTCTGATCAAGATGGGTTTGGTCATGTGCTGTTGCTTTTTAAGTCCTTATGGAAGGATGGACTATTCAAGAAGCACCTTAATTGGCAATGACAAATGCTGAAAAATTAAATAAGTAAATACATGAATAGTGATCATTAAAAGGAAAACATTAAAAAAATATTTCATTGAATAATAATGTGGGCTACAATTGAAGGTTTTTCTTGGTGACGTGTATATTTAGATAATCACACACAAGCTTCAATCCGAGTGGTGGCCTCATGTACATTGTTAACTCATCACAACTGAATCAAAATACGACTGAATGATTAACTCGTAGTGCAAGCACAGCATTTAGTAGTCAGCAGCAAGTGCGGACTAAATGCTTAAGAAGGGCAACGAAATAACAAAAAAATTCTCCCTCATTAATAACAAGTCTTCAAGCATTAACAAATTTTACTGCCGTCGGAATTATTTAATCACTAGTAACCGGCCTGTGACTCTACGTTCACCAGAATTTAGATTTCCAAAATTACTCTAAGTTCTGGGCTGGTGGACATTGAAACATCTCTGTCCGAACTACGACAGTTAAACCCAAGCGGCACTGTGACCGCATAGTGCCTTCCAAACACCTTACCAGGTCAGCTACACGCTGACAAAATATCCCAATCTCTGGCTTGTGTGCCTATTTAAAACATTGGTCAACTTACCACTACCTGACTCAATGCAGCTACTTACAGCCTGACCACCATTTGTGAAATTCGACATATTATAACATTAGTAAATTTCAGATGCGTGTAGCAATTGCCCTTTTTTAATTAGCTATCTCACATTACGTTATTAAATTATAAACATAACAATAATAACTGGTTTCATATAATTTAATGTGCTGAAAATGGATTTTCAGTATAACTAGTCAACATAGCGACTTTAAACACCTTGGTACCCAGTCCTACATTAATCAAATGACTCTCTGGTCCTGCCGACTAAGCAGGACCAGCCATACCTCTGAGGATGTCCAACGTAGTATTTAACGAAACGTTAGGAACAGAAGAATTCCATGGACTACGGCCATATAACCCGGAAGAATTATCAACAATAGTATCATCCGGTCGCGAAAGCCTTCATTGTATGACTCTCTGTAATGCCCCAGCTTACTCCGCGCTGATTTACGCCGGGGTGCACGGTGAAACAGTGGTAGTATTGACAGGCCTTTTAAAGCAGCCGTGTGCAGCAATCCAGCCATCCTCACGGCCGCACTGTGTGCTTGCAAAAATAGCCAATTGCGGAATGCGCCAGTGATGTTCGTTGTACTGGGTCCCAGGCGGCAGCTCTCGCAGTGCTGAACAGTCCACCAGTAGGCGACGCCATGCGTGCCGCCAACGGTGAGGAACAAGGGGGGCAGACGCGCTCAGGTATTCCTGACTCTTGATATCTATGCAACCGCCCCCCCCCCTCCCTACCGCTTGCTCGTGGTCCCCATCTCGTGCGCTTGCATGCAGCAGCTGACACCAGATGTCTGTTGCTGAGCAGCAATGCCGCAGTCACCTCCCCCCCCCCCCCTCCCCCCACCCTTACGTACGACAAGGATGATGGCCGATGACGTCAAGGTGGCTAGGAGGCTGCGAGGGCGCATCCCCAACAGTGGGAACGTAGGCAGCTTGCAGTCCCTCAGTGGGCGGATGCCGGTCTCACCACAGCTCCAAGTATCGAGGGAGTTACCCAAGTTCCGCGGCCGCTACGCCAGAACTCGATGAATCAATCGGCGGCGGTTAGTCAGCCGATCTTCATTACCGAGGGTGGGTCACGGTGACTCTGAACCTCAAAAGCCTGCCATCCTCTCTGGTTCAAGACGTAGACTGAATGGCGGCACGACCGACTGCTTTGAACCTCAAAGTTCTAATATTTATAATCTTATAACAACACGTCTGGAGTAGTACACTCGAGGGGAACGAGTAAGTTTGATTCCTGTTGCTTGTCCTGTCAGTTTTTTCTAGCTCTCCCTGTCCCAAGCACGGGTTGCTAGGCCTGGTTAAGTTTGCAACATGCGGGTTTCTCGGTAGCTTCAAGTGCTCGAGGTACAAAATATTACTTCACTCTTGGTCACACCGTGATAGCTGTTCCACGCGCTCAATCACTGACCAGTGTCGCAAACTCCTGTCTGACAGGAGTATTTTGTAGTAATGTCAACAATAACGTCCAGTGACTTACCTTATTAGCACATCAGCTGGGCTGGCGTCTACTGCCCTGGCGCGGTAGGAATGAAACTTAAAAACTTCACTCTCAATAGGAAAACATATGGACTGATTGGATACGGCAATGCTGGCGATAACCAATAGTGTACACTTTGAGAACTCATCGTGTTGGCCCTCCTTTTCGGATAAAATATAGCCGGCCGTAGTGGCTGAGCGGTTCTAGGCGCTAGAGTCTGGAACCAAGCGACCGCTACGGTCGCAGGTTCGAATCCTGCCTCGGGCATGGATGTGTGTGATTTCCTTAGGTTGGTTAGGTTTAAGTAGTTCTAAGTTCTAGGGGACTGATGACCTCAGTAGTTAAGTCCCATAGTGCTCAGAGCCATTTTTTCGGATCAAATATAATTTATAAGTGTTTACTGTTTTGTTTAACTATTTTAGATACTTATTCACCACTTACCTGTCACAGTTTGTCGTCTGCATATGTTGCATGTCTGTATCAGTCATTATTGACATTAAGAACAATTTCAGTGCTGCATGTTGATAACTTTGTTAATAATAATTTTATACACATGGTAATAATTTTAGTGAGCTCGTGTCACTACTGCGCATCACGCGCTGTCTTCAGATAATACATAGGATTTTTGTAAGCATTTTTGGTAATTTACGTGAATATATTAGGTTCAGTTAGCACATTCATTGGCATTGCAATCTTACTTGCTCACCGACATGCCGCTGCGGCACCTTTTCTCCCCTTCCACTCGGGATTTCCAAGTTTTTCGAATTCTTCCATAGGAGTCTGACCGTCCTTCCTGGAGCCCAGCTTGGCTTTCCTGGCCCGGCCAAACTACGGAAATTTTCCAGCACGTGGTAATTCATCCGAATACCCTAAATGTACTCGCCGTAATTAGCAGACATGCCGCTCTCATTGTTGCATCTGGACTCGTATTCATAAGGATTTTGTTTCAAATCCCCTTCTGACTTTCCAGACTTAGGTTTTCCTCGTTTTCCATAAATCGCTTGGGGCGAATATCAGCATGGTTTCTGCGAAAAGGCGGGATCCTCTCCCAATCGAATTTGGGTTCCACCTCTAATGACATTGTTGTCGATGCGACGTTAAAGCCTAGTCTTCCTCCCCTCCATTTGTGTTAGAGCTTCAAATGTTCATTCGTCGTGAGCAAGGACTTTACTAATTCTAATTTCATAGCCTGTGATCAACTATATCTCCTTACCTGCAGCCTGTAGCATGCAGGTCTTTCCTTGAGAGTATCATCGGTAGGGCAGATTCACAGAACTCGTAGCACTGTGCCCTGAGCTGCTACAGCCGCAGCAGATAGCCTCAGAGGCGCACCGTGCTCCCGCAGTCTCGCCGGGCCCAGCTGCCGCTGGCTGGAAGCCCAGTACAGACAGCGGCGCGCTCCCCGCTGCAGTGAGGTGGGCAGCCCCAAGTTGGGGGATTACGCTGTCACGCAAGCTCAGCCCAGCCTGCCAGGCGCACAAGGCCTGCCGTGCCTGGCTGGTTCTGCAGCTTAGGGAAACCAACAGTCGTGAGTACACAAAACAAGCCCAAAGCCCATTTTGTCCAAAGATTACATGCTACAAGCGGTTTACAAAAATAAAATTTTGGAGATAGTGTCGTGAAACTGCTTTCCCTACTATGCGAACAAACAGTTCCGCTATACGCAGAAGTGCCAAAAGTCATGGGATAGCGATATACACGTATACAGATTACGGTAGTACTGGGTACGCAAGGTATAAACTACACTACTGGCCATTAAAATTGCTACACCAAGAAGAAATGCAGATGATAAACGGGTATTCATTGGACAAATATATTATACTAGAACTGACATGTGATTACATTTTCACGCAATTTGGGTGCATAGATCCTGAGAAATCAGTACCCAGAACAACCACCCCTGGCCGTAATAACAGCCTTGATACGCCTGGGCATTGAGTCAAACAGATCTTGGATGGCGTGTACAGGTACAGCTGCCCATGCAGCTTCAACACGATACCACAGATCATAAAGAGTAGTGACTGACGTATTGTGACGAGTCAGTTGCTCGGCCACCATTGACCAGACGTTTTCAATTGGTGAGAGATCTGGAGAATGTGCTGGCCAGGGTAGCAGTCGAACATTTTCTGTATACAGAAAGGCCCGTACAGGACCTGCAACATGCGGTCGTGCATTAGCCTGCTGAAACGTTGGGTTTCGCAGGGATCGAATGAAGGGTGGAGCCACGGGTCGTAACACATCTGAAATGTAACGTCCACTGTTCAAAGTGCCGTCAATGCGAACAAGAGGTGACCGAGACGTGTAGCCAATGGCACCCCATACCATCACGTCGGGTGATACGCCAGTATTGCGATGACGAATACACGCTTCCAATGTGCGTTCACCGCGATGTCGCCAAACTCGGATGCGACCATCACGATGCTGTAAACAGAACCTGGATTCATCCGAAAAAATGACGTTATGCCATTTGTGCACCCAGGTTCGTCGTTGAGTACACCATCGCAGGCGCTCCTGGCTGTGATGCAGTGTCAAGATTAACCGCAGCCATCGTCCATGCTGCTGCAGACGTCGTCGAACTGTTCGTGCAGATGGTTGTTGTCTTGCAAACGTCTCCATCTGTTGATTCAAGGATCGAGACGTGTATGCACGAACTGTTACAGCCGTGCGGTTAAGATGCCTGTCATCTAGAGTGCTAGTGATACGAGGCCGTTGGGATCCAGCACGACGTTCCGTATTACCCTCCTGAACCCACCGATTCCATATTCTGCTAACAGTCATTGGATCTCGAGCAACGCGAGCAGCAATGTCGCGATACGGTAAACCGCAATCGCGATAGGCTACAATCTGACCTTTTCCAAAGTCGGAAACGTGATGGTACGCATTTCTCCTCCTAACACGAGGCATCAGAACAACGTTTCACCAGGCAACGCCAGTCAACGGCTGTTTGTGTATGAGAAATCGGTTGGAAACTTTCCTCATGTCAGCACGTTGTAGGTGTCGCCACCGGCTTCAACCTTGTGTGAATGCTCTGAAAAGTTAATCATTTGCATATCACAGCATCCTTTTCCTGTCGGTTAAATTTTGCCTCTGCAGCACGTCATCTTCGTGGTGTAGCAATTTTAATGGCCAGTAGTGTAGCAGTGCATTGGAGGAGCTGTATTTGTACTCAGGTGATTTATGTGGAACGGTTTCCGACTTCATTATGGCCGCACGGGGGAAATTAACCGACTCTGCACGCGGAATGGTAGTCGGAGCTACACACGTGACACTCCATTTCCGAAATCGTTAAGGAATTCAATATTCTGAGATCCACAATGTCAAGAGTGTGCCGAGAATACCAAATTTGAGCCATTACCTCTCACTACAGATAACGCATTGACTGACGGCCTTCACTTAACGACCGAGAACAGTGGCGTGTGCGTTATGTTGTCAGTAGCAACAGACAAGCAACACTGCGTAAATTAACCGGAGAAATCAAAGTGGAACTTACGGCGAACGTATCCGTTAGGACAGTGCGACGAAATTAGCATTACTGTGCTACGGCAGCTGATGACCGAAACGAGTGCCTGCAGCGCCTCTTCAAGGCTCATGACCATAACGGTTGGATCCTAGACGACTGGAGATCCTTGGCCTGGTGAAATGAGTCCCGACTTCACTTGTTAAGGGCTTCCAGTGGCCTAGACCCCACGAAGCCATGGACCCAAGTTGTCAACAAGATTCTGGGCAAGCTGCTGGTGGATCTATAATGGTGTGGGCTGTGTTTACAAGGAATAGATCCTCTGGTCCAAATGGTTATGTTCACCTACTTGGAGACTATTTGCAGCCACTCCCATGAAATGCGCCATGGCACCGGCCCGTAATTGTTCGCGACTGGTTGGAAGAACATTCTGGACAGTTCGAGAGAGTGATTTGGCCTCTCAGATTGTCCGACACGAATCCCATCGAACAGTTACGAGGCATAATCGAGAGGTCAGTTCGTGCACAAATTCTCCACTTGCAACACTTTCGCAATTGTGGACGGCTATAGCGGCAGCATGGCTCAATATTTCTGCAGGGGCTTCCAGCGACTTGGTGAGTCCACACCAGGTCGAGTTGCTGCAACACGCTGGGCAAAAGAAGGTCCGAAATGATAACAAGAGGCATCCCATGACTTTTTTCACCTCCTTGTAATATGTATCAACCTGAGCTTAGATTGCTGGGATGTGTTCATTTGCCCCCCCCCCCCTTTCTTGTTAACGTTGATGCAGTTACTCGGGAGCGAGATGGCGTCATGGCTAAGACTCTACAGTGACATCTGGGACAAAGTATTATCAAATTCCATTCTAGCTCTTCAGATTAAAATTTTTTGTGCTTCTGTTATGATCGAAAAGTCTGTGCGTCACCTTTAGGGGTTGCAAGTAGTCAACATCTACAGCGGTTTCACAAAAATGTCAATACACAGCGAGAAATGCATGCTTGAACATAAATGCAGGTGCTAGATAAGCCTACAGTTTGCACTGTTGTATCTGAGCAGAAATGGTATCTATGCAACGTACTAAATACGTTGCCGTTTCAGTCGTGGTTAGAACAATGTTCTGACCATAGTGGTATGTTGCATTTAAGTGCAATCGAACGTTGGCTAGCGGTTGGTGTTCCAGTGATAGGTGCTTCCATAACCAAGGTAGACGAAGCATTTGCTGATTCAAGAGGCACTGCTTACATAGAAAGCGGAAAAACAACATCCGCTAAGTCACAACGCGAACGAAAATATATGTTGTGTTATCGTGACCTACAGTCATTGAAGAGGACTGTGACAAAAAAATAAGAGGGTGACAGTTGCAGAAGTCTCTGCAGAACTGAAGGTCGTACTCGCGTGCCCTGTCAGCACCAAACTAAAATGAAGGGAGCTCCATGAGCTGGGAATTTCAGAGAGACCTGTAATTCCAAAACCACACATCAGTGGTACAAATGCGCGTAACATGAAGACATGGTGCCGTAACCAGAAAGTCTGGACGAGGAGCAATGGAAAAATTTTTTCGGATGAGTCTTGTTTCAAAATTGTTCTCTACTTGTCGCCGAGTTTACGTTGCATGAGCGAAATATTTCGGGAGTTCGATGATGATTTGGGCAGCCGTATCATGATTGTCCACTGGATGCCATGGCTACTATGCAAGGGCTCATTACTGCTAAGGATTCTGTGACCGTTTTGGCTGATCAAGTCCCCCCCCCCCCCCCCCCAATGCCGCAGTGTTTGTTCCCCAATATGATTCTGTGTTTCAAGATGAAAGGGCCGCTATCTCCACAGGGTTTGTAATGAGGTTATGTGATGACGAGGGTCGAGGATGAGTTGTCGTATCTTCCCTGGTCACCACAATCATCAGATCACGATATGATTGAGTATTTGTGATCTGATTTGGAGAGAAGATTCGTGGTCACTATTCACCTCTATTACCTGTACTTCGCACTATTTTGGAGGAAGAATGGGGCAAGACTGCCTTGCAAACCATACAGAATGTGTATGTACTCATTACTAGACGAGCTGGAAGCTGTCTGTAATGCTAACATGTTTCCTACATCGTATTAGGAGCGACGATGGGCTGCGTCTCCACATTTTTGTTCACCTTCTGCATATCTTCTCGTTAATACTGCTACAGTCATTCGCGTCCGAGATCTCGCCAAGGCACAGACACTACAATGACGTTCGGAACAAAGTATTATAAATTCTCTCCGGGCCCTTCAAATTCAAGTTTTTTCTGCTTTTGTTGTGACGGAACGTCTGTGCACCACCTGCAGGGCTTGTGCGTGGTCAACAGGTATGTCCTGCGAGATTGACTCCGAAAACTGAGGCGGATGAGTGTCCAATGGTAGGGACATCTGTTTCGACATGGCTAACTGAGGGAAACTTTGGGAAATAGAAACTTCAAGGAACCAAAACTGCAGTTCACGAGGTATGTATCTTCTGTCGTAACGCATGCAACTGGTGCTTACAGAGGTCAAGTCCTACGAGAGGTATAAAGCCAACTACGGAGACGCGAGATGCGATAATGTAAAGTCGTACATCACTGATCGAAAGTCGACTGTCACAGGTTCGACGTTACTGTGACTGATGCTGAGAGAAATGGCTGTTAAAAGAAAGAGGGGTGAAAGGCCGTCAATTCCGCATGATGGATTTCCGAGAAGTGTTCCCGTCTTCCTTGGTGTGCCATCACTAAATAGGACCCATTGCCCTTGTTGGTGTAAATAATATCAATAATGGTTGCCTGTACGCCATTTGATGGGGGGCACGTTGTTGTTTCTTTTTTGCCGGAGTAGGGAGCACTTGTTTGAATGCCTTAGTTCAGAGTTCCCAATCTTTGAACACTGATGGGTTATACTCACACGAGTGGAAGTTAGCAACCACGAGCGCACAACAGGCCTGATGAACTTGTGTCATAGGTAACCTCGACGTGACCAGCAGATAACAGTTTTCTTCAGCGGCTCCACCTGGGAAGTTCCAGGAATGAAACTAACTGGTCCCACAGAAAGACTGTTGCCGTCTCTACTATATGTTCGCCTGTATGAGTTTGCGTATCTGGTTTCGAATCTCGGCTGTTGTCGCAGATCACGACACTTTTGCTAAATCGTCAATGGCCTCCCTGGATATACTAGACTCGTTTTCAACTGAAGAGGAGGAGATCAGTGTTTAACATCCTGTCGACAACGAGGTCGTGAGAGACGGAGCACAAGCTCGGATTAGAGAAGGGTAGGGAAGGAAGTAGACTGTGCCCTTTCAAAGGAACAACCCTGGCATTAGCCTGAAGCGATTTAGGGAAATCACGGAAATTTCCAACTGAGCTAGAACTCGCATCTAATGATTATGCATTGGCGAACATTTTTTGTAACGTCCCAGACGGGACATCATCATCAGATATTAATGACTTGCTAACATGGAAGGTGTATAGTTCTTGGCATTGCAGTCTTACAATAGTCAGATGACTGTGTAATGCCCCGGCCTATTACGGACCGCTAGGCGTCAAAATGAGTGAGAGAAATGGCGAGGGAGAATGCAGATTTATGATGGGACACACAGTCAAACAGTGGCAGTATTGAGAGGTTTTTATTCAAGCAGCCTTATCAGCACTCCGGCCGTCCTTACGGCCGCACTGTGTGCTTGCAAACGCAGCCAGCAGCGGAATGCGCTAACGCCCCGGTCTGCTTTGACGTAAGAAAGATCTAGAAAGAGGGCGAAAGTGCAAATCATGCCGTCCAAGTGCGATCTCGTCTTTTAAAAAAGAATTCAGCAGTTACTTTGAAAAGGAAGAGGCACCAGAGTGCTGATTAGTATGATCTAACTGCATCAGGGGAGGGGCAACATTCTGTGACGAATCCGGAGGGATATGTTTATGCTGCGAGAAGTCGGGCGTTTCTAGAAAGGGATGGGTATAAAAGGTTGTAGCACCGTTGAGTAGCATCTGAAATAACAATGGGAGTGGAAGAATCGGCTTCAACCAGTAAAAAATATAAATTAAAATAGATTAGTGTAAAAACTTGTTAACTACATTTTCCATCCGGTACTGAAAGGCGCTGAACGCAATAGTTTTAAAATAGACATTTGGCTTGATAGAACTAAATACATAAAAGGACCCATCAGAATAATATAAATCCCAGGGAGAAACCTGCTGGAAACGAGAGATCTGTTGTGAATCCACCATAGCTTGGTTAGAGATTTGGTTCTGGGCAATGATATAGAGAGAATGGTATCAATACCTGGCCCGCCACCACTGTTCGAAGTATGGCCATCGCCCGCAGACGAGTGACCGCTGAAAACAACAAAAACAAAAAACATCGATACTAATGAAACGAACACAGCAATGTGAACGCAATACTTAAATTGTGCTCTACGAGGGAAATGTATAGCAAAAAAATGTAAAAATGAAGAGTCCTGTGACACGTAGGTACAGAAAACATATGTCGAAAGAGTCGAAAACACAGTAAGTACATAAAATGCCTTGCAACAGCTGAAAAAAATTAACTGCTTTTGAATCTTCCACAGAAAAAGAATGTAAAATACTGTAATTTTTATATCACTGATGATGTTTTCGCTCAAATGGCTCTGGGCACTATACGACTTAACTTCTGAGGTCATCAGTCGCCTAGAACTTAGAACTAATTAAACCTAACTAACCTAAGGACATCACACACATCCATGCCCGAGGCAGGATTCGAACCTGCGACCGTAGCGGTCGCTAAGTTCCAGACTGTAGCGCCTAGAACCGCACGGCCACTCCGTCCGGCTGATGATGTTTTACCATTAGAGAAATACATGTGGTTATAGTAAGTTGTGCATACTGCATCAAAATTAACGATGTATTTTTAAAGAAGTTAAGAGCATCATGGATGCACAAACGAAGAATTTAATATTATATGTGATACACGACGCCGACTTATTTCTTGATAAGTATGTTTAAAATTCCGTTAAAAGGAAGCGAACGATATTTGGAAAGCGGTTTACGATACGCAAAAGATCTAGGCACCGTTAAGCACCCTTTCACTGGCAACTGGAAATTCCATACTAACCTAAACTTCCTCGATTGTGTACGCAAGTGGTTAAGAAACAAATTGTGGCTCTTTCACGAATACTCAGGAGTCTACAATTTTCTGAGGATGCGGTAAACCACATTGGCTTCGTCGCGGTCATTTTCACTGACTTTTCACGCACATTTTCCTATGCAACTGTGTTTTTTGGCATAAAAATTTCCCTTGTCCTTATGAGACATGTTCCTTACGAGATACATTTTCCGTACTCAAATCTTTGTGGGACTGTAAACACTGCCGTTATTGATTTCCAAGTCCTTCCAATTGAATCTACGAGTCAGCTAAAGATTTTCTTCCAGAATTTGTCGAGGTGGGTCGACGTTTTCGATCGCTATGTCTTATTGCAGTGCACACGAATGAGATGTAGTTTCCTTTCCTTTAAGCGCACGTTTGAATGAGCAGTAAACACACCGAAACTTCCTGCCAGTTAAAACTGGATACCGGACGAGGTCTTGATCCAGGGACCTTTGCCTTTCCCGGGCTATTGCCCTACTGACTCCGCTATCAAAACACTATTCACGACCAGTCCTCGCAGTTTAAATTTTATCAGTAAACACATTTCCTACTCGCGACTTCTGTTTAGTCCACTTGTAGCACTTTCATATCTGACAGCGCCGTCGTTTTTCACACATTATGACAAAACTTGATTTTTTGTGTGTTAAGTGTGACTTTTCGCATTCTCTACCGGCCTCAGAACGGTAATTTGCTTCAACGTCGTTCGGTAGATGCTACTTGGGACTTCTCGACATTTGGCTTGGCAGACGATATTAACAGCAAGGTCAAATGTTTTGCAGATGTAGTTATCTATCTCTAATAAAGTACTATTTGAAAAAAGCTGCACGAGTATTCAGCGACATCCTCTTAATGTTATAAAATATGCAAACATTGGGAGCTTGCTTTAAATCAGAAATACAAAATACTACACTTTAGAAAAAGCTAAAACGTAGTATCCATTGACTGCAAACATCAATGAGTCACTAATGGAATAAGTCAATTCATACAAATGGTTGAGTGTAACAAATTGTAAAATTATAGCGGAATGACCACGTAGGCTCATCGTAGGTGACACAGGCGGAAGATTACTTTTCATTGGAAGGGTTCTAGACTACTGCGGAAGTGTGTCGAATCCATACCAAGTATGACTAATAAGGGATACTGCACGTATACAGAGGAGGACAACACGAATGGTCATAATTTTGTCTGACACACGGGAGAGCATCACTCTAAGAATCTGATCTGGCAGACCCTTGAAGAAAGATGCCTATGATCTCACAAAAAGCCTACTTACGAAGTTTCACGAAGCTGTATTGAAGAATCGAGGAAAGTACTAGAATCCCCACGTACAGCTAACGTAGCGATCGCGAAGACGTGACTAGACTATTGACAGTACGCACGGAAGTTTTGAAGCAGTCATAATTCCCTCGTTCCATACGTGAGTAGAATAGCAAGAAATCTTAATACGCGGTACGATGGGAACCACCCTCTGCCATGAACTTTGCTATGGCTTGCAGAATTTAGAAGTTAGCGCAGATTTGTCCGTGTGTGTGCGCATGAGCGCATTTTTAGAACATGTTGGCAGTTAGATTTTCTTTTGTTTTTTGTCAGTCTTGTGAGTGCTTTGCTGAGGATCGTCACCTCCTGGATCAACATCTTCAGCTCAGCGTAGCACGTGTACCAGCGTCCTAGATTATTTACTGGATACGTTCCAATCTCTGTCTTCGCCTACTGTTTTGTTCTCTAGGGTAGTATCATGTTAGTCCCTGATGTGCTGATCAGTGTTCTGCCATCCCCTACCTGTTTCTAGTCAGTGTCCTCCACATACCCCTTAACTAGCTGACTCTGTGGAGAACCTCGTAATATTCTATCATTCTACTTAATTTTGTCACTCAGTAACACTACATCTCAAACACTTCGATTCTCTTCTTTCCGCAGTCCACGATACACTTCCAAAAATTGCTGTGCCCCAGACGTATATTCTGATAAATTCCTCCGTCCTGCCTATAGGTGGTTCTTACATGCTCTCCAAGCCATTATAAGATGAATGGTGGAGAGTACAATGTACTATTGTTAATCTTTTCCTTTCGTGTTCCACTCGCAAATGGAGTGAAAATTATGTTTGGTTAATGGTTGGTTTGTGGGGTGCTCAACTGCGCGGTCATCAGCGCCCGTACAAAGTCTCAATTTTTACCCAGTCCAACTTTAACGCAATCGAATCTAGCCACCGCCACGAATGATGAAGATGATGATGATGATGATGATGAAATGATGAGGACAATACAAACACTCTGTCTCTGCGCATAAAAAATCCCCATCCTGGCGGGGAATCGAAATCGGGGCCCCGTGATCCAACAAATGGAGTGAGGGAAACGACTGTCTATATGCTTTCACACGCCCCCTACTTTCGCATGTCCTGTCTTAATCGTCCTTCTGAGAAATGTATGTTTGTGGCAGTAGGATCGTTCTGCAGCCTGTCGCAAACGTCGACGCTCTAAATTTTCTCAAAAATTTTCGTGAAAAGTTCTCGAGGCATTTCCTATTACCACATGTTGTTGAAACTTAACGGTAACAAATTTAGCAGCACGCCTCTGAACTGATTGTATATCTTCCCCTAATCCGACTTGGGGGGGGGGGGGGGGGAATGTCCCAATCATGCAAAGGTAATCTGCGCGTGGTCAGCTACACTTCTCTAGAATACTCTTAAAAAATCGAAGCTGACTAATCGCCTTCCTTAAAACCGACTTTAGTATTCGGTTTTTTTTTTTCCATGTCGCTTTGCAACGTTACGCTTTCGTACTTAATCGACGTGACTGTTTCAAGCAGCACAACTGTAATACTGTATTCGAACATTACAGGACACTTCTCTCTACTCCATTAACTTACGTTTTTCCACATTTAGAGCAAGCTGCCATTCATCATAAGATGGGGAGTTCTATCCAAGCCCTGCTGTACTTTCATACAGTCACTGAAAGATGACATTTTCCTGCAGACTGCAGCGTCATCAGTGAACAGTCGCGCACTGCTGCCGCCTATCTGTCGGATGGTTTACGTCCAAGGGATGAAACTCTTACTTGTGGCAACTATTTATTTTCAATTTATACTAGACAGATACATTTCAAAGTTTTACTCTCCTTCAGAGTAGTCACCAGCATTGTGCATAAGACGTTGACAGCGATGTGGAAGTCGTTGGGTATTCTTAGCAGCGCCAATCGTTTGAGAAAGCGAGTGGGTCGGTGTATTGCCCGACGAATCTCTAAGTTCTGAAACGAAAGCAATGAAGTGCTTCCTTCAATTTAGGAGTGAAGCTGAACTCACAAGGGCCTAAGTCCGGGGAGTGTGGTGGGTGGCAAAGCACTTCCCAGCCCCATCGATGGAACAAGTCAGTCACAACCTGCGTCTTATGTTCCCGAGCAATGTCCTGGAAAATGATGGTCTGGTCCTGCAGAAAATGTCGGCACTCCTTTATGGAACACAGCCTGCTGCCAGCTTATGGCGCAAGTTGTGAATGATTTCTTCGGCTTATGGGGCTGGGAAGTGCTGTGCTACCCACACATATTCAACGGAGCACTTTATGCTATTCGCTTCAGAAATGTTACGATATTCGTCGGACAATCCACCGCTTCACTCGGAGTATCAACATGAGCGGCGCAGCTAACAGTATCCTATGAGATCCACATCGCTGGCGATGGGTTATGCGCAATGATAGTGAGTACTTTGAACGAGAGTAAAACTTCGAAACGTATCTATTTTGTGTATGTTGTGAATAAATGGTTAATAATCTCCTCATATAGAGAACAAGAGTGCTCATATTACACATCTCTAGGACAGTCCTGACCATCCTTTAGATCAAAATGGAACTGGTCTAAGACTGAAGTGGAATTGAGCCTTTCTAATAACCATGAAAATGTCAAAACCGCGAGTTAGATCCGCGTATCGGATGCTGTGAGATGTGAGGATCACATTCATTACGTCAGAATGTGTGTTAAAAGAATGTGTTTAGTGACCAGCTGAATGCAACAAAAAATGGCGCTCACGATAAAACAGCGCCTCTTAAATATCGAGTGTTATGCGAATTACAGGTAGTGGAAAACGTCTAATATACCGGGCAGGTGGTTAAGACTGGAGGTGTTTTGGAAAAACCTCCAGCAAAGACTGAAATGAAAAGCTTAGTGGAAAAATGGGGCGAAAAGGGCTCTGCAGCGAATAAAAATCGTAACTATGCGAAAAGAGTTTGAACACCCGAAAACAATGCTCGAGAGATGATAAATCCGGCGGAATCTCAACGCTGTTTGTACGTACAAATGGGAATCAAGATGTCGTCGTGTCGACACATTACCAGAAAGGACCTGCCTCTGTGTCTTCCTAAATTTACTGCTGTGCATGGGTTCAAGCATCTAGTTGAAATTTGTATCGAGTTCTGCCAGCGATTTCTGAATGAAGTGGGATCGGTACTTTTTGATCCTCAGTTCTTATTTCTTGAAATAAGGCCTGGTTCATCCTGCCATGGCATGTGAATTCACAGAATACTCGTCGCTGTGCATAAGAAAAATCTTGTCAGTGCTTTGAAGAGCTGTTGCATAATTTCAATATTGGCGTTTGGTGAGCAGTGTCCGGCATCCGGATCGTTACACGATTGTTTTACCAAACTGTTAGTGCTAACCAGTATGACCAGAAACTGTGATGCATACGTTACAGATATTTTTAGCAAGACGGAGCAATATCAAACACCGCCTTAGTTCCTTGGTTAGTTATATGTTCCATAGCTCATTTGAACAACTCTTTTATTGAGATAATATGAAACGAGTTAGTTTACGGGACTAGTGATAACATCAATGAACACAATCATTTTATTCCTTCTCATGCATTTACACATAAAAGCAAGTTTTTGTAAGTAATAGTAGTAGAAATTCGTCAGTGGAAATAGAATACAAGGAATTGTCCACGAGAAATGATTTTGAATTAGATTTAAACTTTATTCGCTACCTGTCAGACATTTTACACTACTGGCCGTTAAAGTTAATACACCAAGAACAAATGCAGACGATTAAACGGGTATTCATTGGACAAATATATTACACTAGAACTGGCATGTAATAACATTTTCACGCAATTTGGGTACATAGATCCTGAGAAATCAGTACTCAGAACAACCAACTCTGGCCGTTCAAATCAAATTGCTCTGAGCACTATGGGACTTAAGGTCTGAGGTCATCAGTCCCCTAGAACTTCGAACTACTTAAACCTAGCTAACCTAAGGACATCACAAACATCCATGCCCGAGGCAGGAATCGAACCTGCGACCGTAGCGGTCGCGCGGTTCCAGACCGTAGCGGCTAGAACCGCTCTGCCACCCCGGCCGGCAACTCTGGCCGTAATAACGGCTTTGATACCCCTGGGCATTGAGTCAAACACAGTTTGGATGGCGTTTACAGGTACAGCTGACCATGCAGCTTCAGCACGATACCACAGTTCATCAAGAGTGGTGACTGGCGTATCGTGACGAGCCAGTTGCTCGGGCACCATTGACCAGACGTTTTCAATTGGTGAGAGACCTGGAGAATGTGCTGGCCAGGGCAGCAGTCGAACATTTTCTGTATCCAGAAAGGCCCGTACAGGACCTGCAACATGCGGTCGTGCATTATCCTGCTGAAATGTAAGGTTTCGCAGGGATCGAATGAAGGGTAGAGCCACGGGTCGTAACACATCTGAACTGTAACGTCCACTGTTCAAAGTGCCGTCAATGCGAACAAGAGGTGACCGAGACGTGTAACCAATGGCACCCCATACCATCACGCCGGGTGACACTCCAGTATGGCGATGACGAATACATTCTTCCAATGGGCGTTCACCGCGATGTCGCCAAACACGGATGCGACCATCATGATGCTGTAAACAGAATCTGGAACCATCCGAAAAAAATGACATTTTGCCATTCGTGCACCCAGGTTCGTCGTTGAGTACACCATCGCAGGCGCTCCTGCCTGTGATGCAGTGTCAAGATTAACCGCAGCCATGGTCTCGGCAGGTAGTTCATGCTGCTGCAAATGTCGTCGAACTGTTCGTGCAGATGGTTGTTGTCTTGCAAACGTCTCCATCTGTTGACTCAGCGTGGCTGCACGATCCGTTACAGCCATGCGGATAAGATGCCTGTCATCTCGAATGCTAGTGATACGAGGGCGTTGGGATCCAGCACGGCGTTCCGTATTACCCTCCTGAACTCACTGTATCCATATTCTGCTAACAAGCATTGGATCTCGAGCAACGCGAGCAGCAATGTTGCGATACGATAAATCGCAATCGTGATAGGCTACAATCCGACCTTTATCAAAGTCGGAAACGTAATGGTACGCATTTCTCCTCCTTACACGAGGCATCAGAAAAACGTTTCTCCAGGCATCGCCGGTCAACTGCTGTTTGTGTATGAGAAATCGGTTGAAAACTTTCCTCATGTCAGCACGTTGTAGGTGTCGCCACCGGCGCCAACCTTGTGTGAATGCTCTGAAAAGTTAATCATTTGCATATCACAGCATGTTCTTCCTGTCAGTTAAATTTCGTGTCTGTAGCATGTCATCTTCGTGGTGTAGCAATTTTAATGGCCAGTAGTGTATGTTATTGGGAAAATGATCAACAATTTTTACTGCCGTGTATGGAGCTCCTCTGTGGGTCACTGACAGCTTTAGCAATGGGTAATAAAGGTTATTTTTCCCTCTTGTGTTGCAGTTATGTACACCACTGTTCTTCTATTATTTGTGACGAACTGCATTATCGAAAATATGTATTGTGACGGCGCGGTTTAAGTGCCCAGCTCCTTGAAGAGGTACCTGTACATCGCTAGTGGATGAACACCATATAACCATATATTATTCTTACTCCTTGACTACCTTGTTACTGTAGTCTCCTGGCCATCTTGATCGCTTGATTTCTCTCCCTGTGGCTTTTACCTGTGGGGCAAATAGAAAGGACAACTGTACTTAATTAATCCTCACACCCTGGAAGATATGTAGCAAGATACTGAAAACGCTATTGCCGCTGTCCCTCAGGAAGAATTGCCACACGAGCACACGGTACGATAAAACGAGTACGGCGCTGCGTCGACATCAACGGTAGTTATTTTCAGCATGTTATATGACCTTAATTAACAAAGGTGAATCCCGCGTCTGTTTTATTATAAATAAAGACTGGTGTACAAAACTTAAGGACGAAAGTTACTTCCGCACAACGTGCCAGCCGGCCGCGGTGACCGAGCGTTTCTAGGCACTTCAGTCCGGAACCGCGCGACTGCCACGGTCGCAGGTTCGAATCCTGCCTCGGGCATGGATGTGTGTGATGTCCTTAGGTTAGTTAGGTCTAAGTAGTTCTACGTCCTAGGGGACTGATGACCTCAGATGTTAAGTCCCATAGCCGGCCGGTGTGGCCGTGCGGTTAAAGGCGCTTCAGTGTGGAACCGCGTGACCGCTACGGTCGCAGGTTCGAATCCTGCCTCGGGCATGGATGTGTGTAATGTCCTTAGGTTAGTTCGGTTTAAGTAGTTCTAAGTTCTAGGGGACTTATGACCACAGATGTTAAGTCCCATAGTGGTCAGAGCCATTTGAACCATTTGAACAACGTGGCACTGCCAACAAACATAGCTCTATGGAACTTGTAGCATACAAAGAAAGGGCTCCTACTGTATAGTATAGAAGGTATCAGAAAGAAATACGCTATGAGACGAACGGAAATAACACTTTTATTCAAAGACAATAATTACACTGAAGTCACCGCGGTTCATGATGGACTTCTGGACATTACAAAAGGAAAATGGTTCAAATGGCTCTAAGCACTATGGAACTTAACATCTGAGGTCATCAGTCCCCTAGACTTAGAACTACTTAAACCTGACCAACCGAAGGACATCATACACATCCATGCCCGAGGCAGGATTCGAACCTGCGTCCGTTGACAAAAGGCGAGATATCGTTTGTAATATCTGTGGTCACCATGGACGGCAATGCATGCTCTACAAGCTGCTAGCGTGCTGGTGATAAGGTTGGTGAGATCTTGTAGTAGGGCTTTGCATTTCTTCGCAATGCGGATGACAACCGCTCTATGGTCATTGGTGCGTGTAGACGCGCTGCAACACGTCTCTCTTGGAACGAAAGGACTTTCAGAGAGTGGTCGGGTCTGCCCCTTCCCCTGACTTACACTGAGGTGACCAAAGTCATGGGATTGTGATGTGCACGTATACAGATGGCTCTAGTATCGTGTACGCAAGGTATAAAAGGGCAATGCATCGGCAGAGCTGTCATTTGTACACAGGTGATTCATGTGAACAGCTTTCTGACGTAATTATGTCCTCACGAGTGGAATTAACAGACTCTGAGCGCGGAGTGGTAGTTAGAGCTAGACGCATGGGATATCCAATTTCAGAAATCGTTAAGGAATTCAATATTCCGAGATCCACAATGGCGAGTGTGCTGATAGTACCAAATTTCAGGCACTATCTGTCAATACGGACATCACATTGGGCGACAGCCTCACGTAACGACAGACAGCAGCTCCGTTTGCGTACAGCTGTCAGTGCTAACAGTGTCGATTTCAGTTGGTAAGAGCTGGAGGCAGGGTTCGAGTGTGCCGCAAACCCCACGTAGCCTTACGCACCCACGTTATCGAGAAGACACTGTGCAAGCTGGTGGTGGCTCCATTATGGTGTGGACTGGGTCATCTGGTCCAACTGAACCGATAATTCACTGGAAATGGTTATGTTCAGCTTCTTGGAGACCATTTGAGCCATTCATGGACTTCGTGTTCCCAAAGAGCAATGGCATTTTTGTGGACGACGATGCGCCATGTCACCGGGACACAACTGATTGCGATTGGTTTGAAGAACGTTCTGGGCAGTTCGTACGAATGATTTGGCCACCCAAACCGCCCAATATGAATACCATAGAACACTTATGTGATATAATTTAGAGGTTAGTTCGTGCACAGAATCCTGTACTGGCAAACCTTCGCAATTGCGGACAGCTATTGGGGGAGCATTGCTCAATGTTTATGCAGGGGACCTCCAACGACTTGTTGAGTGCCTGACATATCGAGATGCTGCAAACTGAGGTCCGACATGATATTAGGAGGTATCCCGTGACTTTCGCCACATCACTTTAAATCCCATCGAGCGCGTGTGCGAGGCTTTGGGTAGAAGTGTTGAGCACGTCCACATGCACAAACGACCATCAACTGCGCGGGTGGTGGAATGGTGGCCTTTACCAGAAGAGCTCCTTACCGAACCCGTGGCCAGCGTGAAAGCACTTTGCAGAGCGTGCATTACCGTCCGTAGTCATCACACACAGTATCAGGAATCATGTCGCTTCTTTCGTAATGTCCATAACTCGTGGTGACAGTGTAATTGTTGTCTTTGAATAAAAGTGTAGTTTCTGTTCGTCTCATTGTGTATTTCTTCCAGTTAGCATTTGTACCATAGTGTAACAGTTCTCTCTCCATTTGCTCAAAGTTTCATCGAGCTATGTTATTTGGCAGTGAGACATAATGTGTCAGTCACTTTGTCCTTAAGTTATTTGCGCCAGTGTATTTCGGGCCAGTTCTACACTCATGCTCATAAATTAAGGATAATGCTGATACATGGTGAAACAACGCTCTGGTGGGCGGTTTGCGACTTTAAATCACCTCGTGGTATGACCATGCGGTGCATTTGACCTGCGGTCGTCGCACGGTGGTGCTGGCAGCAGTCCACATACGCAGTGGTGTGTTGGTGCATGTCAGAGTAGGTTTTCTGACGTACTGCTGATGAATGTGTGTTGAAAATAGCTCAGAGAACAAGCATTGATGACGTTATGAGGGGTAGAATACAAGGGCGACTGGAGGCTGGTCAAACACAGCATGTCGTGGTAGACCTCCGTGAGCCACAGAGTGTGATCTCAAGATTATGGCAACGATTCCGGCCGACAGGAGACGTGTCCAGGCGCTACAGTACGGGACGTCCACAGTGTACAACACCACAAGAAGACCGATACTCGCATTCGGGAGGACGACGGTTCAATCCCGCGTCCGGCCATCCTGATTTAGGTTTTCCGTGATTTACCTAAATCACTCCAGGCAAATGCCGGGATGGTTCCTCTGAAAGGGCACGGCCGCCTTCCTTCCCCATCCTTCCCTAATCCGATGAGACCGATGACCACGCTGTCTGGTCTCCTTCCTCAAACCAACCAAGCAACCAAGACCGATATCTCACCATCAGTGCCCGCAGACGGCCACGGAATACTGCAGGTAGTCTTGCTCGGGACCTTAGCGCAGCTGCTGGAACAGTTGTCTCCAGACACACGATCTACAGACGACTGAACAGACATGGTTTATTCGCCCGGAGACCTGCAAGGCGCTTTCAACTGACCCCTGGTCATAAGAGAGCCCATAAAGCCTGGTGTCAAGAACGCAGTGCATGGTCATTGGAACAGTGGTCCTAGGTTTGTTCACCGACGAGTCCAGGTACAGTCTAAACAGTGATTCTCGTCGGGTTTTCATTTGGCGTGAGCCAGGAACCAGATACCAACCCCCTAATGTCCTTGAAAGGGGCCTGTATGGAGGTCGTGGTTTGATGGTGTGGGGTGGGATTATGATTGGTGCACGTACACCCCTGCATGTCATTGACAGAGGAACTGTAACAGGTCAGGTGTATCGGGACGTCATTTTGCACCAGTATGTCCGCCTTTTCAGGGATGCAGTGGGTCCCAACTTCCTCCTGATGGATGATAACGCACGGCCCCGCCGAGTTGTCATCATGGAGGAGTACCTTGAAACAGAAGGTATCAGGCAAATGGAGTGGCCTGCCTGTTCTCCAGACCTAAACCCCATCGAGCACGTCTGGGATGCTCTCGGTCGACGTATCGCTGCACATCTTCAAACCCCTACGACACTCAAGGAGTTCCGACAGCCAATGGTGCAAAATGGGAGGCTATACCCCAGCAGCTGCTCGACCACCTGATCCAGAGTATGCCAACCCGTTTTGCGGCCTGTGTACGTGTGCATGGTGATCATCTCCCATATTGATGTCGGGGGACGTGCGCAGGAAACAGTGGCGTTTTGTAGCACATGTGTTTCGGGACGGTTTTCTCAATTTATCTCTAATACTGTGGGCTTACAGATCTGTGTCGTGTGTGTTCCCTATGTGCCTATGCTATTAGTGCCAGTTCTGTGTAGTGCCACGTTGTGTGGCACCACATTCTGCAATTATCCTTAATTTATGAGCGTGAGTGTATTTTGCCCATCCTGTTGCAGTCTCCTTTTACTTCTTATTGATTTTTTTTTTAATGGAACAGCCCAGCTGCTACAACTCAGGCAGGCTTGACGTTAGAAGGGAGAAGCAAGTCAGGATGGTCCTAAACGCAGTGGCTCTCGCAGACAGGCGGCTGAATGGTGGCCGGCGGCGCCGACGGCGCATGGGCGGCGCGGAGCAGCCTCCAGCGTGCAGCTCGGCATCCAGGAGCCGCGCGGTCCGTGAAACAACGCGGCTGCGGCTGCGGCTGCGGCTGCGGCTGTGCTGCTCTGCGGCGGAACGAGTCCGTCCGCAGCTCTCCTCCTGCCCCACTCTCCCTGCCACTGCTCCTGCTCCTGTTCTAGAGGCTCCAAGTCCTCGACGCAAACTTGGACCGTAGCGCAGTTTGCTCGGCTTCTCAGCGACCAACTTCCTCCAGGTCCGCGCGTCATTTCGCGCTTCTCTTGCATAGCTATCGACGCTTTTGCGTCCACGTAGCCGAGTGGTACTACAACCTGCTGAAGTTGCAGCGCAGTAGGGTCCGAAACTCGCGCAGTGGATAGTCTCGCGCTTGATAATTAGGAAGTTAAGTGCAGCTTTAGCATAGCCATCATAAGCGAGGTTGAAACGCTTAGTGTCTCTTTATTACTTTTCATTGCTTTCTATAGAAACAACTCGTACTTTACGTGGAGCGGTGTCTTGTGAAGAGACGGTGATGGATTTGAACTGAAGCGACTAAATATTCAGTATGCGCAATTTATCACGATTTTCTGAAGGAGCCATCAGCCCTCAAAATGTACCGAACAGGCACGAAAATTACGCATAAATTAACAGAAATCAGACTGTTAAAGAAAAAGGAATAGTTTTCAAAAGAACAAGATAAAATTTCAGCAACAGCTATACAGTGCAAGAGATGGATGAGGCTCAGTCCCTAACAGTGACCACGTCTTTTATCAGCACCACAAAACGAAGTGAATATG
Organism: Schistocerca serialis cubense; assembly: GCF_023864345.2. NCBI lineage: Eukaryota > Metazoa > Arthropoda > Insecta > Orthoptera > Acrididae > Schistocerca > Schistocerca serialis. The sequence continues at coordinate 705,089,263 of NC_064638.1, forward strand.
CTCAACAAGCTTTTCCAACAGGCGAAAACGAAACCCTTAAATTTTACACAACTCGTTTCAGAACAAAATTATTGCTTCGATGACAATAATAACCATCTCACCGAACCCTGTACTGCATCGATCATCGGTAAGAAAAGTATAGTCCCAAAGATAAAACGAACATAAAAGTCACGAATCTCGAGTGGTAGTGGAGCGAAAAGTAAATGGAAATATTGACATCAACACAGGAAGTCACCAATTTAAGGTATACAGAAAAGACACATGCGCTGGTTCCTATATATCAGTTTCTTCAGTGCACCCTACCTCCCACAAATACGTTACTTTTCACTTCATGATCCAGTGTTCGCTGCCAGTGCAAATGACCATCACGAGGTCTGAACAAGAATTACATACAATCAGAACAAAAGTTCTGAACAATGGTTACCAACCTACTCTCATTGACAGTATTGATACATATTATAAAAACGTGTGTGTGTGTGTGTGTGTGTGTGTGTGTGTGTGTGTGTGTGTGTGTGTGTGTATACGTGTGTTTGTTTGTACGCTCCATATCTCCTCCTAAGTCACTAGACGATTTCAACCAAACTTGGCACACGTATCTTTTACTGTCAGGCAACAATCGCTGTGGGAGTAAGAACCACCTATTTGTCTTAGTTCAGGAGATAGGACGTCGCGAAGAATGAGACGCGTGAAAAAATGTCGCATCTTGCATGACGTTTAAATGTATTACTTCTACACTACTAACTGTATTCGCAATAAATTTCACAGGTAGTATCCATATATGCCGCTAAATGCACCTACAAAAGTATCTCATGCTACTGGACATAGTTCAGGAGATACGACGTTATAAGCACTGAGATGGGAGAAAAACTGCCGCATTGCGCATCACCTTTAAATTTATTACCTCTTTTCCACATGACCGATTTCGGTTCCTCTAGAACCATCTTCAGATCCGCAATTTCGGTTACAGGAGTAACCCGTCCACGCCTAACAATCTTCACATGCTGCGCCACATTTGAATGTGATTCCTGTTACAGAAATTGCAGATCTGAAGATGGTTCTAGAGGAACCGAAACCGGTCATGTGAATAAACATTTTGCAATCAAGACGGATTATAATTAACATTATATAGAAAGTGATTGCGGTATCTCTGCAGACATTATGTCTGTTTTTTCTAACTTCTTCTCCATCAGCCAACGGCCTTGCCGCAGTGATCACACCGGTTGCCTTCAGATCACAGAAGTTCAGCGCTGTCGGCCTGGGCTAGCTCTTGGATGGGTGACCGTCGGGTCTGTCAAGCGCTGTTGGTAAGCGGGGTGCACTCAGCCCTTGCGAGCCAACTGAGAAGCTACCTGGTTGGGACATAGCGTCTCCGATCATGAAAACTGTCAACGGCCGGGAGATCGTTGTGCTGACCACATGCCCGTCCATAACCGCATCCAGTAACGCCTGTCAGCTAACGACGACAGGACAGTCGGTCGGTACAGCTGCGGCTTCTCAGGCCCGTTCGGACTGAGAGTTGTGGTTTTTGTTAACTCTGTTCGCAACACGTTTTGCAGACAGTCTCCACATACGTCGCTGAATATTGTCATTGTGAAAGGTCACGAGATAAGACGTCATAAAAATTAAGATACTTGAAAAAACCACCACACCATGCATGAAGTTTTAATACATTTATTCATTACTACGAAGATACTCCTACAGTCGAGTTAACTTAAGGAAATACCTGATGTTTGGCCGCGCTTTTGACAGCTTTCAACTGCTAAGCGCTTTCGGCTGTAGGGGAAAACAGCAGCCGTCTACAGAGCAATGAAGAGGCATTGCCATAGAGACGTTTACGAAATCGCGTTGTAGACAAGTGAAGCAGCTGTAACCTGCGTACAAAAACTGCCAAGGACCATGTTTATTAATTAGGGTACTGTACTTACACATTTGTACATTATGCATATTTCTTTGTGTGACTGTTTCACAATTTCAAAGATGTTTCCACGAACACATCGAAATGACATTTTCTAGGTGCCGGTACTTCGCTACAAACCCAATTCATTTTTTTGTTTTTGTTTCTTATAGAAAGTGGCAACAGGAATATCCGGCCAATACAGGGTTTTTCGACAAGTTGCTAATAATAAGATAGAACAAAGAAACAAAAGCACTAGTACATTTCACCAACAGTGCTCCAGACGATTCCCAGAAAAAGATGTGTATTACAAAATAGGTAATATTCTGAAGAAAAAGAAATATTCAATGACCTGCGATACCATACAGGCAATAGGTAAAATCCACAAAGACAAGCAGTCCCCCCTGAAGAGTTGTGGTGTCTATAAGGTTAGTACTATGTTGGCTAAGCGTGTAGATGATCTAACATTTTGCGTGGTGTCTGTTTGTTCTAAGTCGTGTCTCCCTACCACTTTCGCGCAACGACGCTCTGAGCGTGTTCTTTACGAAATTGACTAGTTTGAACCTGGGACCTGTTGCTGGTAAGGAGACGCCAGACCACACATGACATGTAGAGTTCAGAAGAGTTCAGTGAGACTAGCGATGATATAGTCAAATACTTAATGATTTCAGCGTCAGCTCCACTGCACTCCCTGTAAAAGAATCTTAATACTAACTAAATTTAGTGGAAGCGGTTCAAGGCTTTCCTATTTTTAGTTAGATGGTAAAATGACGTCGAAAAAGCAGTTAAGTTTGCCACTGGAATTTTTATTCTACTCACAAAACATTGTTTATAAATTGTACTGTTGATAAAAGGAAATATTTTAATACGGGATGATAAAACCAAATGCATTCAACAAAAATGTGAACGAATATTCCCTGAATGGGTTTCCAAGTTCTATAATGGATCGAAGGATGACCTATGCCATACCACATCTATAATCTAGGTTTAAATTGAGTTTCATAAAAGAGAAAACTATCAAGAATGGTCTACAGTGACCCTCAATTATTTTTAATTACTTATTTAACTTGTCGTAAATTACAGTGGCTGATGTGGTTTCTCAATAATTATATAACAGAAAAATCATCGCGTTTCAGATTTTAACTTCAAGTAGCAAATGTGAATACCACGAAGTTTAATTGACGATCGACACTAGTATTTCGTAAAAAGGGGATGTAACAGATGAGACTTCTGCAGTTCTGAGCGAAGCAACTCCCTCGAACTTATCCTTACTACTGTCTACCGAAGTTGGTTTAAGAAAATGGTATCTGGCTGTGTTTTCAACTGACCAATCAGCGTCTCAATGTTAACCTTAAGCTCCGTCTACAAAAATTCTGTCTATCCAATGAGGAACGTTATACTTTTCGTGGTGGGGCAATGTTTTTAATGTTTGCTACTTAACAGAGACGCGTATAGTCTCACGCTAAAACTTGCAGCTGGTGTGGCCCTTTTAGTGTTATCGTAAGATCTATACTGTTCTTCTGGAGGGCTCTATCTTTTAACATGGGCTGGGAGACCTCTTGGCGGTCGGCCGAAGATGCGGGTGTCCCATTGTCCCGCTCTTATCGTAGGGCCTTCTAGCCTACATGACATGCATTTAGACGTTCTTGTGTTAGTCTGTGGTATTCCATTTGCTCACTCGTTGGTCGTATTACTTTGGTTAATTTAATGTCAGGATTTATTCGGAGCTATGTGACATATTGTCGAATTTGCTATCATCTCAGGATTTTCATGGAAGGTGTTGGATTTGCCTGACACCTTACAATGAGTGTGCACCAGATGAATAGAAGACCGCAGATTTGGAAGCGGCGAAAGACTCCTCCTTAGCGCAGTGTTATCTGGAATGCAGGCAATTATTTAGTAGATGTAGAAATACTGCAGTCTGGGCACAGTGAGCAGGCACTGTCTGTGATTGAATTACTGGGGATCAAGAGGCTAGAACCATGCTGAACAGATACCGAATGATCAGCGTTTTGTTACTCTTCACTTCTTGATACTGCTAATCCTTACTGATTACCCACTGCCATTTTGTTGAGTTGTAACCGAGTGTAAATCGATCTGCACGTGTTTTACTTAGAGGGAAGAAGAGACACACAGTAATCAGTCGCAATACCATTAGTTTTTGTTACTCTTTCAAATCTAGGTTTCGGCTATAAATAGCCATCTTCAGAGCAATGAGTTACAATCCAATAATCTATGACTATGAATGTGATATTTAGTGTATTTAGTATTAGTACTTTATTTCTTTGGTGATGGTAAATTATGTGCTGTTGACAGTGTTACCACAATGCACAGGAAAATCTTTGTCAGTAATGCTACATAATGGGCTATTAACCAGAAACCTAGGTTGAAAAAATGAGTGACTTAATAGCAAATAAGTGTCTTTTTTATGTAATTGTGTTTCTTCAAGTACCAGTAGTGATATCAACAGAACATCGAAAGGTGAATGATTTTCACCACAAGGTATCCTCAAGTGAGCCACGTGTGATATTGAACCATATCAAGGTCGATAGTTTCATTAACATAAGGGCAGCTGTTGGAAAATGACCAACAACAATTAGTGATCAAGAATCTTCATAAAAAAACAAGGGAATACATGAACTAGTGACTAACTTGAGTGCGTTGGTTACTTGCCAACTCGAACGTTGTTTAACTGCACGCTGCATCCGACCTCAAGGGAAAAAGTAGAATGCACCTGGCCGGCGTGGGCTTCAGATCACTAAAAGATTTTACCGCGACCGTAGTTGACAGTGACGTAACACGATCTAGCCCAGAGAGAGTGAGAGTGAGTGTGTGTGTGTGTGTGTGTGTGTGTGTGTGTGTGTGTGTGAGAGAGAGAGAGAGAGAGAGAGAGAGAGAGAGAGAGAGAGAGAGAAAGTACGACGTTATTAAATTTAAAATTTGATTATGTAGGGCGTTTGAGTGATGGAGAAAGAAATGAAACACATTCCTTTCAAGGTCTCATTAAAAGGTGCTTCGTGCTACGATGTTTTCCCCCTTGTTTTTCTCTCATTTTTCTACGATATAGTTGATGACTTCAGACTGAGTGCTGCTTTACCGAATATCCAGTTACAGTATCTCAGATGAATCGGATATGCGGTATCGGTTCTATCCACCGGCCACACTTTGTAATACGCGCACCGGCAGCTACGCCGCCGCATTTCCTACAGCCATCACCTCGGCACGAAGCCGCTGGCACATAGATTACGCCGCTGCCAATGAGATGCATGTATCCCCTCCCCGGGGCTCCAGCAGCCTGTGTACTTAAGTTCGAACAGTCATGCACTGACCTCATTTTGTATGTTTGCCAGTTTGTATGTTTTCCAGTCACTTTGGACTTTGCGCTGTATGAGAGATTCACGATAAATACAAGCTAAGTGAGAGACCAATGCTGTCAAGTACTCTGTGTTAAGACTGACTGGGGATTCCATCTGGGATAGTGGCCAGAGCTCGACATCTTCTGAATAGACATTGTACTGAAGAGTGACAGAATTATAAATATTTTGTATCTGTATATATTTCTGCATCCAAATCTACTGTTAGCAACTGACGCTGCAACTTTAGCAACAAACTTATGTATCATTTATACTATTTGGTATTAAATGTAGAATTAATTAATATCTGAATTCTTTGATCAAGATCAGCATTTGTTGCTCGCTCCCGTATCCACTAAAGAACCACACAGCGTGCAAAGGAAGTCACCACAGGACCAGTAAATGATCGCTGTAGCGTTGAATATATACACTGAAAAGCCAAAGAAATTGGTACTACACCGACTTAATATCATGTAGTGTTCCCGCGACCACGAAGAAGTGTCGCAACACGACATGGCATGGACTCGACTAATATCTGAAGTAGTGCTGGAGGGAAATGGGACCATGAATCCCGCATGGTTGTTCATAAATCCATAAGAGTACCAGGGGGTGGGGATCTCTTCTGAACAGCACGTTGCAAGGCATTCCAGATATGCTCAATAATGTTCACGTCTGGGGAGTTTTGTGGCCAGCGGAGTGTTCATGGGGCCACTCTGTAGCAATTCTGGGCGACTGGGGTATCGCATTGTCTTTTCTGGAACTGTTCAAGTCCGTCGGAGTGCACAATGGACATGAATGGATGCAGGTGATCAGACAGGTTGCTTGCGTACGTGTGCACATGTGACCTGTCGGAGTCGTATCTAGACGTATCAGCGATCCCGTATAACTCCAACTGCACACGCCCCACACCATTAAAGAGCCTCCACCAGCTTGAACAGTCCCGTGATAACATGCAGTGTCCATGGATTCATGAGGTTGTCTCCATACCCGTATACGTCCATCCGCTCGATACAATTTAAAACGAGTCATCAATAGTACAATGTCGATGTTGACGGGCCCAGGCGAGGCGTAGAGCTTTGGGCCGTGCAGTCATTAAGGGTACACAAGTGGGCCTTCGGCTCCGAAAGCCCATATAGACGTTGTTTCGTTGAATGGTTCACACGCCGACACTTGTTGATGGCGCCGAGTGGGGTAGCCGCGTGGTCTTGTGCGCCTTGTCACGGTTCGGGCGGCTGCCCCCGTCGGCGGTTCGAGTCCTCCCTCGGCCATGGGCGTGTGTGTGTGGGTTGTCCTTAGCGTAAGTTAAAGTTAGATTAAGTAGTGTGTAAGCTTAGGGATCGATGACCTCAGCAGTTTGGTCCGATAAGATCTTACCACAAATTTCCAAACTTGTTGACGGTCCAGCATCAAATCTACAGCAAACTGCGGAGGGGTTGCCCTTCTGTCACGTTGAACGATTCTCTTCAGTCGTCGTTGGTCCTTTCTTGCAGGATCTTTTTCCGGCTGTAACGATGTCGGAGATATGATGTTTTACCGGATTCTTGATATTCACGGTACGCTCGTACGGGGATATCCCCGCTTCATCGCTACCTCGGCGATGCTGTGTCCCAACGCTCGTGCGCCGACGCCACATTCAAACTGACTTACATCTTGATCCGAGACATTGTAGCAGCAGTAACCGATCTAACGACTGCGCCAGACACTTGTCGTCTTATATAATGTTGCCGATAGTAGCACCGTATTCTGCCTGTTTACATATCTCTGTATTTGAATACGCATGCCTAAACCAGTTTCTTTGGCGCTTCAGTGTATTTTATCCAGAGTGTACCTGGACGACCTGTCAGTGTTATAGGAGGAGTCACAAATTATCATCTGCTGATAAGAAAGTTTCGTGTAGTTCAGAATGGTATCCGTGGTACATTACCTTTCGTGAACATTATTTTCTCATTAGCTGCGTGAGGTTACTGTCCTGCCCACGATACCATTACTGCTCCGAACAGCTGTCGTCCAAATGTCTTTTCTGCGATGAAATATTTATTTGTTACTTCCGTACGAGTGCGACCTACTGCAAGAGCGCAAGTATGAACCGCCAGTTAACTGTTTCATAATAGAGGCACATTCTAATAATAACACAAGTACGCACTAACGAAGAATATGGAAGTTCAGTGTATGTTTATAACTTCTGACTTGTCTTATCAAAATATGGCTTTGAGCACTATGGGACTTAACATCTTAGGTCATCAGTCCCCTGGAACTTAGAACTACTTAAACCTAACTAACCTAAGGACATCACACACATCCATGCCCGAGGCAGGATTCGAACCTGCGACCGTAGCAGCCCCGCGGTTCCGGACTGCAGCGCTAGAACCGCACGGCCACCGCGGCCGCCTGACTTGTCTTATCGGATAGTACCGACGCTATTACTATTTCAGATAGAACAGACATCAGTTTTTTGTCTGCTGCATTCCACAATGCACTCCGTCGTAGCTCAAATGGTTCAAATGGCTCTGAGCACTATGGGACTTAACGTCTGAGGTCATCAGTCCCCTAGAACTTAGAACTACTTAAACCTAACTAACCTAAGGACATCAGACACATCCATGCCCGAGGCAGGATTCGAACCTGTCACCGTAGCGGTCGCGCGGTTACAGACTGAAGCGCCTAGAACCGCTCGGCCACGGCGCCCGACTACGTCGTTAACCAATTTCGGTTCCTCGGGCGCTGCGGAGAGCGTTGTCGGGTAATCCGCCTCTTGCGTTGACCGAGGGCTCCCTGGTTGTGAGGATGATTCCCCTGGTCCGAGTGACGAGTGCAACCAAATGCCGACCCACGTCAACACGGTTCTTGTTCCTTGGTTGGCCCAAAATGGTGTTTGGAAGCCGTGTTTCGTCCCGTCTTTGCTTGATCGGGTAGGTGTTGCTTGATTTACAGTCGATAAGGCGAGTCTACAGTACCAAAGTTCATTTTCCTAATGTATGAAGCAGGAGCTAGTTTTGCAGAAGTTTGAAATTCAGATGACACGACGAAGTGTTTTGTTATGGATATGAATTGATATCTGGTCATTACACTCATTCCTAACTAAACACAAGCAAACGTTAAATACACAATTCCACAGTTTCATACCATCAGCGAGATTTTCACATATTTACACTTGAAAATGCACGATGAAAGCTTCCGTTATCGGGACTCGAACACAACACTTAAAACCGTTGCAAAGGGATAAAGTAATGTGAAATCTCCTAATGTAGTACCTCGTTGAGATGGAGTCTTCCACACTGATTCAGTCACCGCCGATCAGTATCAGCAGAGTCAAATGGTTCAAATGGCTCTGAGCACTATGGGACTTAACATCTGAGGTCATCAGTCCCCTAGAACTTAGAACTACCTAAACCTAACTAACCTAAGGACATCACACACATTCATGCTCGAGGCAGGATTCGAACCTGCGACCGCACCGGTTGCGCGGTTCCATACTTAAGCGCCTAGAACCGCTCGGCCACACCGGCCGGCTCAGCAGAGTCGACGTACAGCGAAGATCCTCAATAACATGTTCCGCCGTCGAGCCTTCTTGAACCCACGCACTTTTAGAGATTTACCTCATGTCAGTTCTATAACAGTTGGGGCATAAAGTCCATGTCCCGTCAAGAAGTGTGTCACACCTCTTGAGGGATTCATTGCCTCATCTCTCAGTCTCCATATTACACTGGGGTGACAAAAGTCTTGGGATACCTCCTAATAACTAGTCGAACTTCCTTTTCCCTGGCGTAGTTCAGCAGCTTGACGTGGTAGGGACTCAACAAATCGTTGGAAGTCCCCTGCAGAAATATTGAGCCATGCTGCCTCTATAGCCGTCCAAATTGTTAAAGTGTTGCCGGTGCAACATTTTGTGCACTTCTTGATTATATCCCATAAATGTTAGATTATATTCATGTCAGGCGAACTGGATGTCGAATCATTCGCTCGACCTGTCCAGAATGTTTTACAAAACAATCGTGAACAATTGTGGACGTGGGACATAGCGCATTGATATTTTACAAAACTCTATCATTGTTGTGAACATGAACTCTGCACACGGTCTCCAAGTAACCGAAAACAACAGTTTCCATACAACGATCGGTTCAGTTAGACAAAAGGACACGTCCATTCCATGTACACACATCCCGCACCGTTATGGAGCCGTCACCAGCGTGCACATTGCCTTGTTGACAACTTGGGTCCATGGCTTCGTGGGGCCTACGCCACACGAACGCTACCACCAGTACCTACTAACTGAAATCGGGACTCATCCGACCAGGTCACGGTTACCCAGTTGTCTAGAGTCCAACGGATATGGTCACGACACCACGAAAGGCGCTGCTGGTGATATGCTGTTAACAAAGGTACTCGTGTCGGCCGTCTGCTGCCATAGCTCGAAACGCCAGATTTCGCCACACTGTTGTAATGGATACGTTCGTCGTACGTCCCACATCATTGATTTGTGTGGTTATTTGCCTCAGTATTGCGTGTCTGTTAGCTCTGACAGCCCTTCGCAAACACCGTTCTCTCACTTGTCCAGTGAAGGTCGTCGGTCAGTTCGTTGTCCGTGGCGAGAGGTAATAAGTGAAATTTGATACTATCGGTACACCATCGATGCTGGTAATCTCGGAATATTGAATTCCTTAACGATTTTTGAAATGGAATGTCCCATGCGTCTAGCTCCAACTACCATTCCGTGTTCAAAATCTGTTAATTCTCGTCGTGCGGCCATAATGACTTCGGATAGCTTTTCAGATGAATCACCTGAGTGCAAATAGCAGTTCCACCAATGCACTGCCGTTTTATATTTTGTGTACGCGATATTACCGCCACCTGTATATGTGCACATCGTTATCTTCCCGCTTGTAGCATGCATTCCATTAAATTCTTCACTTCGTGTTATTTTTCTTCCTTTAGTCAATACGCAGCCCCTTTTCACGTATTTGGAAATCGAGTGTACATATCCCAAGTGTTACCTGCAACACCTCAACCGACAGTCCCAGACATTCCCGTCAACCAAAGTAGCATTCCTGTTAACTACCCTTGATGGCACTAGGAGCAGAAATCTGTTTGTACAAGCAGTCGCACAGTACGTCTACTCGCAGTGAGGATACCGTTATTGTTTGCATTGGTAGTTTGCAACCATAATTACCTAGACATTTTCCAGAATGAGATTTTCACTCTGCAGCGGAGTGTGCGCTGATATGAAACTTCCTGGCAGATTAAAACTGTGTGCCCGACCGAGACTCGGGACCTTTGCCTTTCGCGGGCAAGTGCTCTACCAACTGAGCTACCGAAGCACGACAGGTACGACTCGCGTACTCTTGTTCTGTTGTTGCTACGGATGTACATTTTAATTTTGTTTGTCGTAACTGAAAGACGCCTTTTTCCATCCATATATAAAAAAAAAGGTTGGCAGAGGAAAAAAATAATAAAAAAATAAAACAAAAAAATACAAAAAAATAAAAATAAAATATAAAACAGTAAAAAAAAAGTTGATAGAGCACTTGCCCGCGAAAGGCAAAGGTCCCGAGTTCGAGTCTCGGTCGGGCACACAGTTTTAATCTTCCTAGACATTTTGTTGATCACGTTTCTGTCTCCCTTGCTCTTTTCTTCAGTATATGCACTACAGTTCCGTCATTCGTCCAAAAAGAGGCCAAGGTATCTGGTAACGCTCTTTACGGACCTGTTTCTTAATTTCATGATCGAGTCTCTTAAAAGATTTCCTTTTAAAATACTTATGTGGTCTTTCCAGGTGCATATATCAGAAGTAGCATATCCTAGAAGACTGAACCACTTGTGCATTGCGGGATTTCAAATAATAAATGTGACCCTCAACTACGTACCCTCAGACTCAGAGTGGAAATATTAAAAGTTTTGGCTGGTTTCGTTGTCTAGGGGCTGGGATACGTAGTTGCCGGATTGGATTGTTTGAGGGAGGAGACCAGACAGCGAGGTCATCGGTCTCATCGGATTAGGGAAGGACGGGGAAGGAAGCTGGCCGTGCCCTTTCAAAGGAACCATCCCGGCATTTGCCCGGAGCGATTTAGGGAAATCACGGAAAACCTAAATCAGGATGGCCGGACATGGGATTGAGCCGTCGTCCTCCCGAATGCGAGTCCAGTTTGCTAGCCCCTGCGCCACCTCGCTCGGTCGTAGTTGCCGCATTATAAGCCAAATACTACTGAGTCTACGGTATACAATATGAATATACATATTACTCAAATGGTCGAAGGTTCCTATCACTCGGAAACTTGAAGAAATGGGGCATCACAAAAGGCGGAGACACATTGTGTGAGTTTGGAGATGAACAAACTACAAGCCATCTCCTTAGGTGTCGTCTCTGCCCATACTCTTGTACAGGACTGGAACTAGCCTTGGCTTATAGCAACGCATTCAGTGTTGCCAAATACTGGACACAACTAATGTAAATCTGTTTATTATGTAAAAATTGATTTCTTACTCTGTGCGTATTATGTAAATATTGATTTCTTACTATTGTGTGTATTATGTAAATATTGATTTCTTATTCTTTTGCCTCTGTGTTCATTTTATTACGTTCATATGTCTTTGGATTACTCATGTATATTTTTAAATCAGCACAGTCTGTGACCTGGTACTTCTGACACGAATAAACAATAAATAATAAAATTCGGAAATTGCGAATTTTGAATGTAACATAGAAATTTATAAATGAAAGGTTGCAATTAAACAAAATCAGCATGTGCCATTTTAACGACTTTAAATGATGAGTACGATAGCAGAAGTACCTTTAAGAATGCCATTTATTACTGTAAAACATTTATTGGTGTCGATTGTCCAGAAATTAAATAAAATATATGTTGAATAACAGGGAAAAAATAGATTCCTACTTCACGTAATTAGTTACGAGCAACAAAATAGCTCGTGAGATATTCACTTCTAAATGCATAGTACGACTTCACTGCAGAAGCCATGGAAATCTCACAAGTGCACAAGTCGGCACTACGAAATATTTCTATCTCCCACGACCACGCGCTAACTGCTCAACACTCTCCAAGTATTTCCTGCGACCGTCCATCGCGCCTTCCCGTCCAGCTTTCCGCCGTGTCCTCTGCGACCCGATGCTCCTCCCCCACTTCCATACAGTCTCTCCGTTGACTTCGGTAGTCGTCTACCATAGTAACGACCGCTGTGATCGGCTAGAGTGTTCCCGCCATGTCTCCAAGCCAATGCACACTCACAAACATATTGAAATACATACGAAATACTGGATTTACATTTAAAAAAACTTGAAATTAAATAAATATTCCTAGGGCTGGACCATAAACACACTCTAACACACATTATTAAATACATCAACAAATTAAATAAACATATATCAAAGGAATAGAAGCAAAAGTAGGCCAGTAGTCTAATATCTCTGCGCCTTCTAAAACACAGTAAATATTTGACCAATTTCTTCATGAGTAGTATATATCGGATATAAACAAAGACATAGACGAATAAATATATATTTATAAGCATGCTGCTACCGTTTTTTCGTGTAACTGGAGTACCTGTGGCCTGATGCGATCAATAGTAATCGACCACTTTGACCTCCAATAACTCATGTACTACTCAAATTACATGCCTGTAATTCAGATCAATTTAAGTTTACACTTGTGGGGCGGCGGATGAGTTTGTTAAATAGTAAATCTACTGTTGTATCCTTGTTTGAATGTTGTAACATTTCCCGGCCGATGCACCATATGTGGGGCGGCGGATGAGTTTGTAACAATAATTTACTAAAATCTGATTGCTGGATAAATGCTTGCAAGTTGAATCAGTTTCAGGCTTTTAGAATGTTGTTAATTCTGTCTTTCGCCGTTCTCAACACTGGCTCTCTATTTACTTCTTGGCACCAAGAAAGTGATTTAATAAAACATGGAGCCAGTATTTAGAGATCCTAGTGCCCACTTCAATTGAGATACCATTATAGCTGCAGCTTATAGCTCTGAGGAATTAGGAGATTGTCCGGGATTTCTAATCAAAAACGGTTTTCCAAAATAGTTGAATATATTCTGAAATTCACTGATAAAAAACACAAGTATCCCTACAACCTAACTAACAGAGCAGTTCAGAGTCTAATGCGCTGATGCAACTATAAATGTCCGAATTAAATGTTAGAAAGAATGCTCGCCATAATTTGATGAAAATATTTCATCAAACGCCACGCTAAATTTTTGGTAGAATGTCTGTCCCGCGACGGCACGTGAAAATACGACAATACGCAAACTGAAGCTAGATAATGAAAATCATTCCAGAATTAACACTTCACATGAAATGTTTTCATGGTTCCGCATATCTCTAGTAACTTAATACGGCACCCGAGGCTGTTTGTAGCAGATACACTGATGCGACGCGACTACCGACACAGATGGCGTGTCATTCAGCGTCTGGAGAGAACTGGGGCCTTGCTTCCTCGCGTAGCGTCCTTATATATAAAGCTGCGGTGCGGACGGCGAAGGGAACGCCTGATCTTTTCGGCTCTCTCGACTAGCCGCTGGGCTAGTAACGCACCACTTCAAGTTACATAATAATTTATAGCTTCTTTTGCTTATGGCCGATGAAGCTTTTAATTTAAACGTGCATTCAGCACGCAGGTAAGTATTGATAATAAAATTTTGACGTGGCTAAGTTAAATACTTTGGGCGAGAGAATTAATTAAATTACACTGCACGCAGTAGATGAGCTCTGAACTGCCTCTTTTGAGATCCGCTATCGCTATAATTTTATAGGTATTAAAAAGAAACTTTACACATCTTCATAATCATAGCGGACCTCCAACCTATTTAAATCTAAACATCCTAGCCTTATTTATTAGCCTACTTAATCTATCTTGCTTCCTTCAGTTTTGAGATGAAAACCACAAAGTCATGAATTTCCACTAAAGTCTTAATTTGTGAAATCCAAAGTACTGTTATTATTAAATCATTATGAAAGATGAACCTAAATATAAATTTTGAAGTCTCTAGCTCTTTTCTGTTGCGCCAATGATTTTTTCAGAAAAACGCCCAAATTTCGAAAATGACTGAAGTTATCGAACTGATATTTAACACACCTTAATTTAGTATTATTTCTGACATGCTAGAAAAGTTTTAGGTTCTTTGCTTGATTTTTAAAGTATTGCGCAACATTTATGACGTCAGAGCTAGTTACAGCAGACTGGCTGGCACACAATGGAAACTGATGTGAATTTACTACAGCGTGAGTAGGCTGCTTCCCTACACACTAATACTTTCTAAAGACATGTCGATCGACAAAATCGAATTAACCATTTAAATTCTGGAATTCGTTGCTGGGTGTTACTTGTATAATTTAGTCAGAAACTAAACTTTGAGCTAATATGGATATTGAAAATCTGATTACACCATCAGAATCATCCTGCAAATAATGGTAATGTACATGTTTCTTTGTAAGGTATCATGATTCCTCTGGCTATTATCAATTTCTTCATGAACTGTGAAATGTGTGCCACTATGGTTTCAGAAAGTCCGCCATCTTTGGCACTCCCAGCATACAAATCTCCTTCATCGACACAAAGCACAGTGCTCGACACAGCATCAACATGGAATTTCCAGCCATGCAGTCGGCGTGGACCACGTGCTGGGCGACCCCACTTGCTCCGGCTAATGTTCAGCACCAGGCGGTTGCTGGCGAGCCCCGGCTTGCCGAGCGGCCCGTGCGGCCTCGCCAACGCCAAACTTAGAATATTTTCAGAGCGCCACAAATCGCCCGTTACCTCACAGGATTCTTGTGGGCAACGTTTTGAAATTTCTTTTGTTAGAATCTCTCCTGGACACGACAGAGTTGTTCTCTGTTTTTGCAATACTTCTTGCAACACTTGTATAGTGTTTGAGGGCTGTCCAAGCTTCTCAGGTGATCAAACAATCCGGCATTACCTACCTTCGTGGCTATAATATAATTATACTGACAGTTTGTAAGCCCTATTGGGTTATTTACAGTGTTTTATGTTGACTTCCCACTTCTGAACCCATACTGTTGGGAATTCATTACCTTAAGAATGCTTTTGTCCTGTGGTCTACCGCATAGCAACTTCTCCTGCACTTTCTCTAAGGTATAGAGAAGTAAGTTGGTCTGTAGACTTTGGCTGGGAGAATATTGTCTTCATCATTTTTCAAAATGACGCCTGATTTCTTCCAAATTACTGGTATTCTTCTCTGCAATAAACATTCGTTACAGAGCTGGCTCAAATATAAATCAATATGTGTATGAAGGGCATGTAGAACTTCAACAGGGATGCCGTCAGAAGTCTGCGAGTTATTTATTTCTAGTTTCGGGACTCATTTGGTCACCTACTCTTCTGAAAACGGAAGAACTATCTTCACTGTACACTTCACTACCTTTTTCTCGCGGTTCTCTGTGTTCATCAAATTCATCCTCAATGTCGTCTAGAGAGAGAGAGAATCCATCAGTAATTACTGTGCAAATTGCCGCCAGTTTTCTGCCATGTTGCCATCTTCAGGTTTTGTGGGAGCTTCTGTCTTTCGACAGACGATTTTATACGGTACACTCCATGCGTCAAGATGTAGATTCTGTGCCAAGAATCGCTTCCAGCCCTCTCTTCTAAGCTTCCGCAGGCGGTCTTTAAATTGCTGCCTCAGGTTCCGCAATCTGGGAGTGCTTTTTTCTGCAGTGCGGCGGTGGAATCCTCTTGTTCTTTTAACTTTTGTTCTTAGTCTTTTGAGAATCTCGTTCCATGGTGCTTGTGAATTCCAGTCTGTTTATTTTATGGCTGGTATTGCACCTTTCTCGGCCGTTCGCATTGCAGGGAGGAACTGTTGAAGTTTTGCCTCCACGTTTTCATCTACTGGTGTTCGTTCTTCCCACGCGCTATACGAGAATGGAATAATAGAGAATTGTGAAGGTGGTTCGATGAAAGGTGGTTCGATGAAAGGTGGTTCGATGAACCCTCTGCTAGGCGTTTAAATGTGATTTGCAGAGTATCCATGTAGATGTACTGCCATCGTGTCCAGACAGCCGAAAATACTCCTCAGATGATTGAAAACTGCTTTCCTTATCGTGTTTTTAACGTACATGATGCATCGTCCTCTCTGAGTTCATTTCTACAGGGTCAACTGTAAAGATTATGTCCGCCTGCTTAGCTCGGTGGTACCGTGCTTGCCTCCCATGCAGGCGGGCCCGGGTTCGATTCCCGCCGGATTGGAGATTTTCTCCGCTCGAGGCTGAGCGTTGTGCTGTCCCCATCATCATTTCATCCTCATCACCGGCGCAAATCGCCCAGTGTGGCATTGAATGAAATAAGATATGCTCTTGACGGCAAACTTCCTCAGATGGCGCTTCCCAGCTATCGATGTCATACGCTCATTTCATTTGATTTTTTTGTAACGATTATAACATTGTGGTCATCGTGGTGAGACCTGTTTCAACACTCCAGCTTCTGGTCTTCCCGACTGCAGGTTCGTAAACTGTTGTGGCGTTGATATTTGATTGCAAAAAGGTTCAAATGGCTCTGAGCACTATGGGACTTAACATCTGGGGTCATCAGTGGCCTAGAACTTAGAACTACTTAAACCTAACTAATCTAAAGACATCACACACAGCCACGCCCGAGGCAGGATTCGAATCTGCGACCGTAGCGGTCGCGCGGTTCCAGACTCAAGCGCCTAGAACCGCTCGGCCACGCCGGCCGGCTATTTGATTGCACGCCAATCCTTCATACATATGGAGGAAATTTCCACTTCCGTTTGTCACTACTATGTTTAATTCCTCTGTGGCTTCCTGTAGGATTTTGCCTATTTCATCCTGCATTGGACTAAACGATAATGGTAACTTAGTGTTCGGGTTCATTGTATAGATTGGTGGATTCTATTGACCACGGTGCAATATGGGCACCTTTCCTGATGTCAAATGCTATTAAACCAAGCGATGTAACGAACTACATGTACAGCTTCTTAGTATAATATGCTATATTTCTTAGGGGAAAAACTTTAAACTATGTAGTAAGACATCCTACAAACTGGGTTATTAGGTAGGAATTTCGATGAAAATTGAATAAAACCCACAGCATGAGGCAAAGAAAACTTTATAAATTTTCCTTTCTGCTCTTTTGTTCATATTGTGTGCCTCAGCGCCGATAGCAGGTCTGATGGGGCAAGGTGGAGTGCGTTTACACATCCTTGCGGATTTGTTGTGAGTTCAGTATTGTCCTTGGTATTTTTTCCCTTCTGCTGCTTAGTACTTTATCTACTCTTTCATTGTCCTGTTTACTCTCAGTTAAAATCGTACAACGCCGTGTACTCTGTCCCAGTTTTTGTGTTGTGCTTGTGCAGACTCAGGAATTTAAGTTGCATCGGAATCTCTTCTGCTGACATGTTCACGATATCACATTATATCTTATTGTACCTTACTGTAACCTTTCTGAATGTGCAACGTACGTTTCCAGTTTTGATAACTGATTTGATGACTGAAAGGATAAGTGTCTGTGTGAGTGAATCGAGAGCGATAGTACGAACGGGAGGAACATATGCACAACCTTTCCCCATAAGAATACAGTTAAGGCAGGGAAATGCGCCGTCATGTACACTGTGTTCTCACACTGGAGAAAGTTATAAGGAAGAGCAAAGTTGAATGGTGTAATGGCCTACGAATCCGAGGTGGTAGGCTTCAGACATTTACTTATGCAGACGTCATAGCGTTAGTGAGCGAGAGCGAACACGATCTTGAAAAGATATGCGAAAGCATCGCTATAACAGCAAGCAGAGCAGGACTACCCACCAATAAACAAAAACCAGAGTATATGCAGGTAGGCAGAACTAAATACGCTCAAGACAACATTACAATTGACGAAGAGAAGTTAAAGTATATTGATGAGAGCAAGTACCTGCGGAGTTGCTACAACTTTTATAATCAGCTACCCATAGACGTAAATAAAAGAATTTCTACTGGCTGCAGATTTCTGTATCCCATCAGAGGTACTTTTAACTCTAAAGCCATACACTATGTGATCAAAAGTATCCGGAGACCTAGCTGAAAATGATTTACAAGTTCGTGGCGCCCTCCGTTGGTAATATTGGAATTCATTATGGTGTTGGCTCCCCCTTAGCCTTGATGACAGCTTCCACTCTGGCAGGCATGATTTCAGTAAGGTGCTAGAAGGTTTCTTGGGGAATGGCAGCCCATTCTTCACTTAGTGCTGCACTTAGGAGAGGTATCTATGTCGGTCGGTGAGGCCTGGCACGAAGTCGCTGTTCGAAACATCCCAAAGGTGTTCTATGGGATTCAGGTCAGGACTCTGTATATACTAGTCCATTACAGGGATGTTATTGTCGTGTAACCACTCCGCCACCGGCCGAGTATTATAAACTAGTGATCGATCGTGTTGAAAGATGAAATCGCCATCCCTGAATTGCTCTTCAACAGTGGGAAGCAAGAAGGTGCTTAAAATATGAATGTAGGCCTGCGCTGTGGTAGTTCCACGCAAATAACAAGGTGTGTAAGCCCCCTCCATGAAACACGGGACCACACCATTACACCACAACCTCCGAATTTTACTTTTGGTACTACACACGCTGGCAGATGACGTTCACTGGGCATTCATCATACCCACACTATGCCATCGAATCGCCACATTGTGTACCTTAATTTGTCACTCCACACAATGTTTTTCTTCTGTTCAGTCGTCCTATGTTTACGCTCCTTACACCAAGCGAGGCTTCGTTTGGCATCTACCGGCGTGCTGTGTGGCTTATAAGGAGCCACTCGACCATGAAATCTAAGTTTGCTCACCTGCCGCCTAACTGTCACAGTACTTGCAGTGGATCCTGATGTAGATTGGAATTCCTGTGTGATGGTCTGGATGGATGTCTACCTATTACACCTTACGACCCTCCACAACTGTCGGCGGTCTCTGTCAGTCAACAGACGAGGTCGGCCTGTATACATTTGTGCTGCACGTGTCCCTTCACGCTTTGTTTTCTTGGGTTGTTTCGGGAAGGAGACCAGACAAGGAGGTCATCGGTCTCATCGGATTAGGGAAGGACAGGGAAGGAAGTCGGCAGTGCCCTTTCAAGGGAACCATCCCGGCACTTGCTTGGAGCGATTTAGGGAAATCACAGAAAACCTAAATCAGGATGGTCGGACGCGGGATTGAACCGTCGTCCTCCCGAATGCGAGTCCAGTGTGTCCCTTCACGTTTCCACTTCCCTATCACATCGGAAACAGTGGACCTAGGGATGTTTGGGAGTGTGGAAATCTGGTGTACAGACGTATGACACAAGTGATACCCAATCACCAGACCACGTTATAAGTCTGTGAGTTCCACGGAGTGCCCCATTCTGCTCTCTTTTAGCTTAGATTAGATTTACTTTCATTCCAATTGATCCGTAGTGAGGAGGTCCTCCAGGATGTGGAACATGTCAGAAAAACAACAATACATGACAAATATTTACAACTAAAACAAATAAACTAATGTACCATTCCACAGGTCCCAAGTGGAATGATCGTCATTTTTTAATGAACACTAAGAGTCATTTTACAAATACTAATGCACTGAATTTAAAATAAAAAAGTTTTTTATTTATTTATAAGGTAATAAACATGTAATACAACTACTGTAATACTTATTTACAATGAACACATTACTGCACTGAAATGGTGCAGAAGTTAGATTATACTTACACACACACACACACACACACACACACACACACACACACACACACACACAGACCCACAAATTTTCAATGAACACATTACTGCACTGAAATTGTGCAGAAGTTATGTTGTACTTATCTACAAATCAGTTGGTTTTACTAAGAAATTCATCAATGGAGTAGAAGGAGTTGGCCACCAATAAATCCTTTAGGCTTCTCTTAAACTGAATTTCATTGGTTGTTAAGCTTTTTATGGCTGCTGGCAAGTTATTGAAAATGTGTGTTCCTGAATAATGCACACCTTTTTGTACAAGACTAAGTGACTTTAAATCCTTGTGAAGATTATTCTTATTTCTAGTATTGATTCCATGAATTGCGCTGTTGGTTTGAAAAAGTGATTTATTTTTAATGACAAATTTCATTAAGGAATAAATATATTGGGAAGCAGTAGTTAGTATCCCTAGTTCCCTAAACAGGCTTCTGCAGGATGTTCTTGAGTTCACACCACATATAACTCTTACTGCACGTTTTTGTGCCTGGAAAACTTTAGCTTGGCTTGATGAATTACCCCAAAAAATAATCCCATATGACATTATGGAATGAAAGTAAGCATAGTATGCCAGCTTTTTCATTTTTATATCCCCTATGTCTCACAAAATTCGCATTGCAAACAGAGATTTGTTAAGACGCTTCAGCAGTTCTGTGGTGTGCTCCTCCCAGTTGAATTTATTATCAAGCTGTAATCCCAAGAATTTAACGCTGTCCACTCCTTCTATCTTCTTGTCATCATATGTTAGACATATACTCTTGGGACACCCCTTACAAGTTCTGAACTGCATGTAGTGTGTTTTTTCAAAGTTTAGTGACAAAGAATTGGCTAGGAACCAGTGATTAATGTCCACAAATATTTTATTGGTTGATATTTCTAAGATTACACTTGGTTTGCTATTTATTGCAATGTTTGTATCATCGGCAAACAAAATAAACTTGGCATCTGGTAATGTTACTGACGAAAGGTCATTGATATACACAAGAAAAAGTAAGGGCCCCAAAATGGAACCTTGTGGGACCCCACATGTAATTAGTTCCCAGTTGGATGATGCCTGATAGTTTGATACATGTCTCTTTCCTAATAACACCCTTTGTTTCCTGCCAGAGATATAAGATTTGAACCGTTTTGCAGCATTTCCTGTTGCACTATAATATTCTAGTTTACTTAAGAGGATATTGTGATTTACACAGTCAAATGCCTTTGACAGATCACAAAATATACCAGTTGCCTGCAATTTTTTGTCTAATGAATTAAGCACAATTTCACTGTAAGTGTAGATAGCCTTCTCAATATCAGAACCATTTAGAAATCCAAACTGTGATTTTGACAGTATGTTATTTGAGATTATTGGTTATAAAGACGACTGTACACTACTTTTTCGAAAATTTTTGAGAATGCTGGCAACAGTGAAATTGGACGGAAATTTGATGCTATTTCTTTATCTCCCTTCTTAAACAGTGGCTTGACTTCAGCACATTTCAGCCATTCAGGAAATATTCCACTGATAAACGACTGGTTACACAGATAGCTTAACATGTTACTTAGCTCAGAATCACATTCTTTAATTAACTTTGTTGATATTTCATCATACCCACTGGATGTTTTTGATTTTAAAGATTTTATGATGGACATTATTTCTGTTGGGGTAGTGAGGGTCAAATTCATATCATGGAAGTTACTTGAAATGTCTGGTCTAAGGTAATCTATAGCAGCATCTACCGAACCTGACAACCCCATCTTTTCAGTAACAGTTATAAAATGTTTGTTAAAAAGTTCTGCAACACTATACACATCTGTCACCAATGTATCATTTACTCTTAATGCTATTTGTTCCTCTTCATGTCTGGTTCTACCGGTCTCCTCCTTCACTATATCCCATATTGTCTTTATTTTGTTATCTGATATGACTATCTTTTCCTTGTAATATATTTGCTTTGACATCCGTATTACAGTCTTTAATATTTTGCAGTATTTCTTATAATGTGCTATAGCATCAACATTGGAAATGTTTTGGATTGACAGATACAGTTTTCTTTTTGTTTTACAAGATACCCCTATTCCTCGAGTAATCCATGGCATCTTTGTAGACTTTGCTCTAACCTTGGTAAGTTTTGGGGGAAAACAGTGTTCGAATAAGGTAAGCACTTTATTAGCAAAAATGTTATATTTTTCATTCATGCCATGAGCACTGTAAACATCAGTCCAGTGAATGTCTCTGAGGAGTGTCCTAAAATAATCAATTTTTGGCTTACTGCTTACCCTCTTGAGCTCAGATTTAACAGATTTTATATCCTGTTCAGTAATAACATTTAACAGAAGGAACTGCATGTCATGGTCTGAGAGGCCATTGACTATTGGTTTTGTAATATAATTTTGTTCATTGGACTTTTCCATAAAGATACTATCAATGGCTGTTTGTGAGCAAGTGGCTATCCTAGTGGGGAACTTTACAGTGGGAATTAAGTTGAATGATAGTGTTACTAACTCAAATAAGTTCTTATTGGGAGAGTCTTTAAGGAAATCTACATTGAAATCACCAGAAACCACTATTTCTTTGTTTTTGGTTGTTAAATGGGCCAGTACAGCTTCAAGGTGGTTTACTAACAGATTAAAGTTACCTGCAGGTGCTCGATATACACTTAATATTATGAAGGATTTTTTGTGAAATTCTAATTCTGTTGCACATGCTTCCATATGCTGTTCTAGGCAAAATTTATGAATTTTTATGTTCTCTTACGATGTCTAATGACTACAATGTCGCTGATGTGGAGTACCTGGAAGTATGTGGCAGCACAATGCATCTCATATGAACAGCGTATGTTATTTGGGGTGTCCGGATACTTTTGATTTCATAGTGTAGCGCATCCTGCGAAAATGAAGATCTACGGTAACGTTATATATACCATTGTCCTCTGTGTTTCAGCAAGCTGGACACTATCTAAAAGGGAGCTAGAAAAGTTTCTAATGTTTGAAAGAAAAGCGATGAGAAGAATCTGGGACCCGGTGAGAGAGGGAGATATTTTGGAAGCAAGAAGGAATTACGAAAATTATGAGATCATAACCCGACCCGGAGTTTTACAGTATCAAAAGAGCCTACAAATCCAAATGGCATGTCACATAATCCGCACACCAGGGAACCAACTTTCTAAGCAAGCTTTCATTGTCCTCATTACAACAAAACGATCCCTGGATAGGACAAGACACAAATGGGAAGAAGTCGTAAAGAAGGATGTAGAACTTCGAATGAAGACCATTGGGAGGAAACTACAACAAATAGAATTCAATGGCGTGCCGAGTGATCATTAACCCAGCGGGTGATCTACAGTGCCTGCATCCGCTGGATAAGTAAGTAACTTATATCGCTTCCACTCATATTCATGGCTCCGTTGTGAATGACTTTCCTCCGTCTGAGTAGCACCACAACTAGTACAACAATTTTTTTAATTATTATTTTCTGTTAGAAATTTCGCGGCCTCTCTGTACCTCGCTTACTCTTGGAAGGAAATTTCTGCCGCCTACACTTTCTGCAAGTTTTCTTCTCGTCTAGTAGTGCTCTGTTAGCAGATATTACTGGTATTTTACCTATAATACGAGGCCTGTTCAGAAAGTAAGCTCCGATTGATTGCCAAATTGAAACCACAGTGAACATCAGAAATGTTTTACTTGTAACAATTAGCTACACCTTTCAGCTACTTCACTACGTAGTCGCCGTTCTGACTTAGACTTTTGTCATAGCGTTGTACCAACTTTTCAATAGCCTCATCATAGAAGGCAGCCGCCAGTGCTTTCCACCAATTCTCCACGCTGGCCTACACCTCGTTGTCTGTGTCAAAATGTTGTCTTCAAAGACAGCGGTTCATGTGACCAGAGATGAAACTCAGGGGGAGACAATTGCGGACTGTATTGTGGGTAATCTCACATTTCCATTTGAAAACGATGCAGGAGCATCTTCATTGCCCCTGCAGAATGCGGCTGAGAATTGTCTTGAAGAAGAAACAGCACGACAGTTATGTAATGTTAGCTGCATAGCTTCAGGCGAAATTTCTCACCAGGCCCTCGTACTTGGCGGCAGACACTATTTTCTAGACATCTTTACGCACTCACTGCGAGCTCAGAAATGAGAAGAGCGACGTGATGCTAACTGGGGTTATACTAGAGACACTACCCAACACATCTGTGCAAAGCTTTATCGGATTTTCATAGTCGTTTCCATTTCGCGACCGATCGGAGCTTACTTTCTGAACGCCCCTCGTAGATACGTAGGGTAAGTCTGTCCAGTACCATCTGATGTGTTGGGCAGTCATTTCGATCTGCGTTACACGACCGCAGAACAGAGAGTACATAGACCGGAAAGTCGTCTGCCATCCATGCTCCAAATTTCAGTGTGCATGCGAAAAGTCTGCCACGGAGGGTCTGTGTCTGTAGTCAAAGGAGAACGGATACGTTTTGTATACACTCCTGGAAATGGAAATAAGAACACCGTGAATTCATTGTCCCAGGAAGGGGAAACTCGATTGACACATTCCTGGGGTCAGATACATCACATGATCACACTGACAGAACCACAGGCACATAGACACAGGCAACAGAGCATGCACAATGTCGGCACTAGTAAAGTGTATATCCACCTTTCGCAGCAATGCAGGCTGCTATTCTCCCATGGAGACGATCGTAGAGATGCTGGATGTAGTCCTGTGGAACGGCTTGCCATGCCATTTCCACCTGGCGCCTCAGTTGGACCAGCGTTCGTGCTGGACGTGCAGACCGCGTGAGACGACGCTTCATCCAGTCCCAAACATGCTCAATGGGGGACAGATCCGGAGATCTTGCTGGCCAGGGTAGTTGACTTACACCTTCTAGAGCACGTTGGGTGGCACGGGATACATGCGGACGTGCATTGTCCTGTTGGAACACCAAGTTCCCTTGCCGGTCTAGGAATGGTAGAACGATGGGTTCGATGACGGTTTGGATGTACCGTGCACTATTCAGTGTCCCCTCGACGATCACCAGTGGTGTACGGCCAGTGTAGGAGATCGCTCCCCACACCATGATGCCGGGTGTTGGCCCTGTGTGCCTCGGTCGTATGCAGTCCTGATTGTGGCGCTCACCTGCACGGCGCCAAACACGCATACGACCATCATTGGCACCAAGGCAGAAGCGACTCTCATCGCTGAAGACGACACGTCTCCATTCGTCCCTCCATTCACGCCTGGCGCGACACCACTGGAGGCGGGCTGCACGATGTTGGGGCGTGAGCGGAAGACGGCCTAACGGTGTGCGGGACCGTAGCCCAGCTTCATGGAGACGGTTGCGAATGGTCCTCGCCGATACCCCAGGAGCAACAGTGTCCCTAATTTGCTGGGAAGTGGCGGTGCGGTCCCCTACGGCACTGCGTAGGATCCTACGGTCTTGGCGTGCATCCGTGCGTCGCTGCGGTCCGGTCCCAGGTCGACGGGCACGTGCACCTTCCGCCGACCACTGGCGACAACATCGATGTACTGTGGAGACCTCACGCCCCACGTGTTGAGCAATTCGGCGGTACGTCAACCCGGCCTCCCGCATGCCCACTATACGCCCTCGCTCAAAGTCCGTCAACTGCACATACGGTTCAAGTCCACGCTGTCGCGGCATGCTACCAGTGTTAAAGACTGCGATGGAGCTCCGTATGCCACGGCAAACTGGCTGACACTGACGGCGGCGGTGCTCAAATGCTGCGCAGCTAGCGCCATTCGACGGCCAACACCGCGGTTCCTGATGTGTCCGCTGTGCCGTGCGTGTGATCATTGCTTGTACAGCCCTCTCGCAGTGTCCGGAGCAAGTATGGTGGGTCTGACACACCGGTGTCAATGTGTTCTTTTTTCCATTTCCAGGAGTGTTTTTTATTATTTACGCATTTTAGTTGCTGACCTACCTACAGGTTAACAGCTGTTTGATGTACTTTTTAAAGATAGAAATAAACTGGTTGACAATTTCTAAGAAACAACTTACATTTGCTGTGAAACAACTGCCAGTTGTTAGCGAACAGTCGACAATTTCTACGGATGAGTGCTAGTTAAATGCAATGTAGAGGGCGGAATGCAACGAACTCTTTCCACGAACGCTCTGTATGCATTCGACCGTTCATGCGGTACGGTGTTTCACGAAGGTTGTTGCGGAACCGGTTAGTGGTACGGCAAGATGTCTGCAAGACATCATTTGAGTGCTTACGATCATGGTGGAGCAGGTGGACGGCTCAAAGCAATGGGTGTGGCCAAAAGTATCAACGTGCGATTAATGAAGCCCGGAGAAAATTGAAACGGTATGCGAAAGCATGCCGCTGATCGTCGACAAACCACCTCGCCCCAAGAGGATCGATACGAAGCCCTAATGGCAAAAACGAACAGTCGTCTCACCCTTCGGCAGAAAGCTGCAGGCGTTGAAACCGCTAGGGTACACGTGCTTCTGACAGAAACATTTTGCGGTGATTAAATCAGGCTGGTTTCTATGCATCCCACTTCGACCACGCCATCGTCGAGAAGGAGTTCGTTGGGGTAAGAAGCGGGCTGGGTGGGGCAGAGGTAGTGGTACAGAGTGATGGACGAATTCAGCTTCACTGTGGCACGTCATTCTGGCCAACAGTTAGTGCCGAGACAGAGAGAAACACGTTACTTATCACAGCATATTAACGTACGACATCGACATGGCCTAGGTGTTATGGTGTCGGAGGCATTATGTACCATAGCCGAACACCGCTGCTTATCTTTACGGGGAATTGCAGGGAGATCATTCTGGATCATGACCGTCTGTTTAGGGAGATGCAGTAGGTCCCGAATTTCTGTTTATGGGCGACAATGTCCACCCACGCAGGACCGCTGAGGTATCGAAACACTGGAAAGTGAAGATATTGAACGTATGGAATGGCCTACATACTCCCCAGACTTTTTTTCAACCTGTGTCCTCAGTTATTATCTGTATGTTTTCCGGTCTGTATCTTCCCAACAGCTTTTACCCTCTACAGTTCTTTCTAGTGCCAAGGAAGTTATTCCCTAATGTTTTAACAAATGTCCTATCATACCGTCCCTTCTCGTTTCCATATATTTCTTTTCTTGCCGTTCTGCGTAGAATCTCCTCATCGCTTACCTTACCAGTACAGCGTGAATAACAAACGCAATATGTCCATTAGTGCCCGAGGGGGCACATTCCTTACTGAGCGAGCGATATGGACGTTATATTGGGAGTTTGACCTGTGTCATACATGAACATTATTTATGACTGTAATCTTGCTTTTCTGTGTGGTGAAACATGTACCAATTTGTTCCTTAACAAGTGTCAGCAGTGTACAAAAGGAACAGTAGTAAGAGAAAATATCACACAGGGGAGTAACGAGTGGTTCCCACAAAGCGTCTAATAGCAGCATGTCATAAAAGTGAGTTTTCCGATTTTATTGCTGTAAACAGTAAAAATTCATTAAACTGTAAAAAATACTTTATGTAAATGAAGCAAAGCTGTATCAACTCCATGAGTTAGTTTTTCGTTACAGATTTTCCCTTTTCCTCCAAAAAATCAAAAACGACTTGTATCGCATTTGCACATCTCCTTCAGTACTATGTGTAATACATCTCATTCGATTCTGAGGAAAATAATTGGTGCATAAATTTGATTTCTTTCGTATCTTACAGCTTCATATCACAGATCGATGGTGAAGTGTGTATTTTTTCGATATTGGTCATAGCTACTGGGCGACTTAGTTTCCAAGTAATCCCCAGGACAAAATTTGAAGGGTTTTCAGTGAAAAACGTGGTCACTGACTGCTTTACTTCTGGTTCATTTTAAGTGGTACGTTACTCATTATTAAGTGTAGCTAATATATCGAAATTGTTTTTAAAACTGGAAGAAAGGCTACATCTCGCTACACCCTGAAGAAAATAGAAGTCGAAGTTTTTTGTTTGAATGCACTACCTGACAGCACCAAGTGATAGTAGCCTGCAGTTCCGTCGTGAAGAGTTCGTGTTAGTAGACGCGCATTTCTCAAATTAGTGGTCGTGACCTATTGCAGTACTTACTTCTGGAAGAAAATGATGAAGTAAAAGACATTGCACACAAATAGTCACATAACGGAACAGCTGAAACGCATGTCACATTTAGGAGAAAGCTTGACAAAAGTTTCTTCGCGACACTTACCAATCGTCGTCTACAGAGGGGCGCACTAAACATCGGCCCCGAGTACAGACTGCTCGCCAGTTACGCACGGATTGTTGCCCGCCACCAGCAGATACAACAAGAAATAGTAAACATGTAATAATAAAGAAAAAAATAAGCTATTGCGAAGCTCTGTATGTACTGAATTCATGTCAATTGGCGGGCGACAACGAGACATCTAGTGCTCGAGACCGGT
This sequence comes from Schistocerca serialis cubense, assembly GCF_023864345.2. Classification (NCBI taxonomy): domain Eukaryota; kingdom Metazoa; phylum Arthropoda; class Insecta; order Orthoptera; family Acrididae; genus Schistocerca; species Schistocerca serialis. Next base: position 705,117,608 of record NC_064638.1, read on the forward strand.
TTTCCGTGTGCCACCCAGTATTACGCGAATATGACTCATATTACGCAGTATGTTAGTGTGAACTTATATGTCTGGGCCTGATTCAGAACATTTGTATAATTAAATATCTATAAACTAAATCCGTGTAATTAAATTTTAATGCAGCATACTGTCTTCATTTAAAGTAAAGCCTATGCGATACTTTCAGGTTGAAAACATGGTTGAAAACTACAGCACTGAGACAAACGCTAAAAACCCGTATTACAAAAAAAAAGCTTCATTGTCATCAGAAGCTAAAAACAGTGGCAGTTTACAGCTCGTCAGTGTGAACAGCAATCAATTTAAAAGTTTATCTAGCTTATGTGATAAGTTTTTAACTAAAGATTTATCACCAATTGTTTCATTTCGTAAAAGTTTACTTAGTGAGATTAGGACTACTTCCATAAATTGTATTCGTAGTTGCGAAAACGAACAACCATCGGCTCTACAAGGTAATTACGACGACGCCATAACCTTTTGAGTCATTGGAGTCATTGCTTAGGGGGGTTTGGAGGCAAAGTGAGCAGCGTCCGCACGCGAGGCCTGATCACCATGTCCCGTTCTCTACAGCAGAACCAAGAAGTGTGGAGTGCATAGGGTCAAAAAGGGCCAAAAGTACCACCACAAATGTGTTGTAAAAGGTCGTGCTATGGCATGCCACATAATGCAAGTGAAGGCCAGTCGTCGTCGACTACCAAACAGGAAAAAAGTCAAAAGAGGTCGTCCCGTTACGACATGAGGACTTTCTATGATGCTCTTCGCTGCGGAGTTGTCGATGCATGTGTCTTGTTGTATCAGTGTGGTTGAGGTTGGTAGTTCAGTCTTCACAATAAAAAGGGGCTGGTGTTTCAACTTCTCCTATCATGGATAATCCAGCTGCGATGTGGGTTATGGAACGTACTCCGAAGAAAATTTGAAAAGTATTGTTGGTACTTAGGTTTCCGTAAGTTCGCACAGTGTGATTCGTTTAAGTAGTGCCCAACCTAGAGGACTGTTTTCCCAGTGTCACCAAACAAGTAGTGGACGGCGTGACCGCGTATCCACGTCACAGAAGTTGTTTTTGCTCTCGGAAAATACATCTCATCCGAGAAAAGAGGATCGAGCGGGGTGGCGCAGTGGTAGCACACTGGACTCGCATTCGGGAGGACGACGGTTCAATCCCGTGTCCGGCCATCCTGTTTTAGGTTTCCCGTGATTTCCCTAAATCGTTTCAGGCAAACGCCGGGATGGTTCCTTTGAAATGGCACGGACGATTTCCTTCCCCATCCTTCCCTTTTCCGTGCTTGTGCTCCGTCTCTAATGACCTCGCTATCGACGGGACGTTAAACACTAAAGCCGGCCGGGGTGGGCGAGCGGCACTAGGCGCTACAGTCTGGAACCGCGCTACCGCTACGGTCGCAGCTTCGAATCCTGCCTCGGGCATGGATGTGTGTGCTGGCCTTAGGTTATTTAGGTTTAAGTAGTTCTAAGTTCTAGGGAACTGATGACTTCAGAAGTTAAGTCCCATAGTGTTCAGAGCCATTTGAACCATTTTTGTTAAACACTAATCTCCTTCTCCTCCTCCTCCGGGAAATGAGGCGACTGTGCTGTTATCCGGTCGGGTGTCACGTGTGTGAGGAAAGCTAAGATCTGGCACACCGAAACCTGGCACAAAATCCAAAGAGATTCTGGTCGTATGTGACGTACGTTAGCGGCAAGAAACAATCAATGCCTTCTCTGAGCAATAGCAATGGAGATATTACCGAAGAAAGTGCTTCCAAAGCAGAGTTACTAAACATAGCCTTCCGAAATGCCTTCACAAAAGACGACGAAGTAAATATTCCAGAATTCGAATAGAGAACAGCTGCCAACATGAGTAACGTAGAAGTAAATATCCTTGGAGTAGTGAAGCAACTTAAATCACTTAATAAAAGCAAGTCTTCTGGTCCAGACAGTATACCAATTTGGTTCCTTTCGGAGTATGCTGATGCATTATCTCCATACTTAACAATCCTATACAACTGTTCGCTCGACGAAACATCCGCACCAAAAGACTGGAAAGTTGCACAGGTTACACCAATATTCAAGGAAGGTAATAGGAGTAATCCACTAAATAACAGGCCCATATCGTTAACGTCGTATGCAGCAGCATTTTGGAACATATGTTGTGTTCGGACATTATGAATTACCTCGAAGGAAACGGTCTATTGACACACAGTCAACATGGATTTAGAAAACATCGTTCCTGCGAAACAAAACTAGCTCTTTATTCACATGATGTGCTGAGTGCTATTGACAAGGGATTTCAGATCGATTCCGTATTTCTAGATTTCCGGGAGGCTTTTGACACTGTACCACACAAGCGGATCGTAGTGTAATTGCGTGCTTATGGAATATCGTCTCAGTTGTGTGACTGGATTCGTGATTTCCTGTCAGAGAGGTCACAGTTCGTAGTAATTGACGGAAAGTCATCGAGTAAAAGAGAAGGGATTGTAGGCGTTTCCCAAGCTAGTGTTAAAGGCCCTTTGCTATTCCGTATCTATATAAACGATTTGGGAGACAATCTGAGCAGCCGTCTTCGGTTGTTTGCAGATGACGCTGTCGTTTATCGACTAATAAAGTCATCAGAAGATCAAAACAAACTGCAAAACGATTTAGAAAAGATATCTGAATGATACTAAAAGTAGGTGACCCTAAATAACGAAAAGTGTGAGGTCATCCACATGAGTGTTAAAAGGAACTCGCTAAACATCGGTTACGCGATAAATCAGTCAAATCTAAAGGCCGTAAATTCAACTAAATATCTAGGTATTACAATTGCGAACAACTTAAATTGGAAGGAACATATAGAATATGTTGTGGGGACGGCTAACTAAAGACTGCGTTTTATTGGCAGGACACTTAGAAAATGTAACAGACCTACTCTAAGGAGACTGCCTACACTACGCTTGTTCGTCCTCTTTTAGAATACTGCTGCGCGGTGTGGGATTCTTACCAGATAGGACTGACAGAGTACATCGAAAAAGTTCAAAGAAGGGCAGCACGTTTTGTATTATTGCGAAATATGGGAGAGAGTGCCACAGAAATGATACAGGATTTGGGCTGGACATCGTTAAAAGACACAGGTTTTTCATTGCGACGGAATCATCTCACGAAATTCCAATCACCAACTTTCTCCTCCGAATGCGAAAATATTTTGTTGGCACCGACCTACATAGGGAGGAATGAAACACCACGATAAAATAAGGGAAATCAGAGCTCGTATGGAAAGATATAGTAGTTCATTGTTTCCGCGCGCTATACGAGATTGGAATAATACAGAATTGTGAAGGTGGTTCGATGAATGCCAGCCACTTAAATGTGATTTGCAGAGTATCCATGTAGATGTAGATGTAGATTCACCGATCCGCAGGCAAGGCGACGATTGTCAGTGTCAATCGCTCCGCGGGTGACAATCCGCGAGGTAGATTTGATGTAGGCGAGACTAGCCTTCCAGCTTCACGCTACAGTTACTTTCGAACCGGATAAAATGTCCATATCAAGAGTGGTGGCGCTCACCGACTAACAAGGAACACGCAGCTCTATATGGGGGTATTTCCTTTCAACCCCATTCGATATTCAACTCAGTTGAAGATCGTTGTTTATCGCCCTCGACAATGAACCGCTCTGGCTATTCGTGCACAACACACGGCCGGACTCAAACTTCCATGTGTAGTCGTTCCTGGGTCACAAACTGTACTCGCACGCTCATTATGTAATTCCCTTAGAGGGGAGGACATTTCAATTGAAAGTCGCTGCTGACGTTGCTTGTAACACGTTTAATGATGTAAGGATCAGACAAAAAAATTTGCAGCAAATAAACAAAATATCAAATGATAAAAACGATAGTGCAGTGCCTGCGTTTTTAAGAAGAATGACGGAACGTTCCTTCGGACACGCGTGCCTGCAGGCATCGTAAATTACTTCTGTTTCGTAAGATTGTTCATTTTACGCTAAACGGCTATCGTTTCGAGTTTACTTTGAAAGTTGGGCGTCAATGATTCTCCTGTGTGCATACATAGACTTTAAGTCTGAGATATTTTCGCTTGTAGCAGCGAGTGAACAGCTGTCGAGGAGAGTCGCTTGAAGAGGTCGGACGCAGCGAGCGATGGAGAGAAGGCGGACGACATGAGAGGTCGCATCCTGCCGTGATCGCGCCAGTAGCGCCGGAGGAGACTTTGTGTTAACTGAGGATTTTTTGGTAATTTGCATTTTTGGTGCATGTATTTGCTGGTTGCTTGCGCACTGGAGGGATTTTGTTGGATTTTTGTATGCATACACTGAGAGTAATGTTGGTATCTTTGTTGTGGCCAGAAACGTGTTTATCGAGTATAGACATTATGGAATAATTAAAAGTCTGTGTAAAATTTCCCAGTGTTTAAACAATGTATTGCAAATGTAATGGACTATAGAATTTATTGCTTTCTTTCTTTTTTTTTTTACACCGTTTAAAGGCTAGTTGACCAAACCCCTCCCGATCATTCAATTTATATGTATAAAAATATGGCAGTAATTGTTGCAATTAGTCTATGCATTGTACTCTGCATGGATCGCAGTACTGCTTTTACAATATTTTATCATGTTGCTGATCACGCAGTTGCAGCGGCAAGACGAGGTATGCTGTCTGTTGCGTACAGGAGCATTGCAGAACAGTTGTCAGGAGACGTTAGAGAACTTTCTAAAAACTCGCAGTGGTAGCTAAGTGTCGATTTCCTTATAATTGCTAGGAGGAGTAATTTCTTTTTGTTCTCAATCGGAATTCCATTATTGTCAGCGTTCAACTTCACATATTTCCGTACGTCTTTTAAAATATTTATGAATACCGTAAACCGAGGTTACTTTGCACTTCAGGGGTAACTTTGCACCAATTTTAGAAATTGTAAGACTCTAGTGGTGTCTGAGGGAACTAAATCCATTTGTTTTTTCCTTTTCTTTGATTGATGGCATGCAAATGCTTTATGTTAGCTGTAATCACCGACAATGAGCATCTTTATGCACCTTCATTGTTGGAGTTAGTGAATACGTGTATCTAGTGAGTGTGATGTAAGAGAAGTTAGTTATCTTCAATCACAATCAGCGTACATTAGAAGTAGGTAAAATTCACATCAAACTACTTCTTATTTATTTATTCACAGTGTCTGGTATAGTTTGTTAATCTAACGTCAAAGTATTTCCTGTCAGAGAACAATATGGTCACCAAGACAGATTTGAGGCTAATATGGGGTTACTTTCCACCAGTTATTGTAATTAGATTATGTTATCGGCATTTGATTTTATGTTATTAAATTATGTCATTAGCATTAGAGAAATATCCTAATATACTAAATTGTATTATTTAAATTATGTGAATTATTTAGATTTGTTTTCTGTTTCTCATTTCAGTCATGCCAAGGGTATGCAAACGCTGCTTAGGTTCCAGACCGTATAATAACTATTCACAAGAAAAAATGGAAGTGTGTCTTGAATCAGTGACAAGTGGAAAAATGACCCAGAGAGCCGCTGAAGCTTATTTCAAAATTTCCAGGCTGACAATTATAAACTGAAGAGCAAACATTCCAAGAAGCCAGGAAAACCAACATGTTTTTTCATCTCAAGCAGAAAAAACATTTGTTGACTGTGTTATAAAATTGAGTAATTTTGGGTTCGCCATCGATGAATTCGACCTGAAGCATATTGTTAATTATTATTGGCAAGCCAGGGGAAGGTGTATAACCCAGTTCAAGAACAACTTGCCTAGTAATGATTGGATTAAATCTTTTATGAAACGGCATCAGTGCTTGTCTGCCCGCTTTGCTGCAAATATAAAGGACCACAAGAGCTGGAAACAGTGAACAAGTTCTGCAAGGTTATATAAGAAACTTGAACGAAGTTGTGAAAAACGTTTCAAAATAGAACATCTGGAAGTGTGATGAGACGAACTTGAGTGATGATGCTGGTCAAAAGAAAGTGCTTACCAAGAGGGGAATGAAATATCCAGAGACAATACGAAACTCGTCAAAAACTAGCACTTCCTTGATGTACTGTGGCAATGCAGCTGGAGAACTTCTTCCTCCTTACTTTGTACATAAGCTGCCCATACGTGCAGTGCATGGACTGAAAATGGACCGATAGGTGCCAGGAACAACACAGCAAGTGGTCGGTTTGACTCTTAAATTTGTTGATTGGTTCCAGTCTATGTTGATTCCAAGACTTAAACAGTTAGAGGGGAAGAAAGTGGTGATAGGAGATAATTTGTCCTCCCACATCACGCGAGATGTGCTAAGTTTATCCACGCAAAATTAAATCTATTTTGTGTGCCTGCCCCCAATAGCATTCTTCTTACACAGCCCTTAGACGTTACTTTGTTTGGACCGTTGAAGAGAATGTGCATGGACTGAAAATGGACCGATAGGTGCCAGGAACATCACAGCAAGTGGTCGGTTTGACTCTTAAATTTGTTGATTGGTTCCAGTCTATGTTGATTCCAAGACTGAACCAAGCAGCCATGTTTAAAGTACTAAGTACAAAACTAGAAATCTTTAAGTTCACAAAAATGAAAAAAAAAAACATTTCGGTAAACTGCAGTTTTATAGAAAATTCAGGAACGGCTGAATGACACAGCTTGTAGAAAGCGATATAACATGAAATACAGCCAATAAACCATTTAAAAGTGAAAAATTATGAGTTAACTTAGATGGAAAAAACATTACGGTAAACTGCAGTTTACGTAAATGTTTTTTTTCCATCTAAGTTAACTCATAGTTTTTCATTCATTAAATGGTTTATTGGCTGTATTTCATGTTATATCGCTTCTGCAAGCTGTGTCATTCAGCCCTTCCTGTATTTTCTATAATGACGCTTTTATGCTTCAAACTGTACAGCTAAGCTCTGATGCAGACAAAATGTTACTTTATCTGTCGCTGTTGAACAAAATATTACTTTTTACATTATATACTGAACAATATTCATTATAATTTTCATCTGTCTACACTTGAATGTTAAGCAACCAAGTTGTACCTGCGGCTACTAGATGGTGCTCTCGATGCAGTGTCATGTTCACCTGCCCGCACTTAACGCGGGTGCCTCAGTCTGTTGCAACCTGTGGCTGTACAGGTATGAGCAGCCCATATTGGCTCGCGTTCACGCATTCTTTTTTTTATTTATTTTGTGTCTAAAGCCCTTCTGCCCTATTAATTATTTTATATGTGACATGTAAGTACTGCCTCTGTCTTTTATTGTAAGTCAGTACTTACTTTTCACCTTAAAAATGTCTTTTCCTATAACTTTGTAACTATGTTATAGGCCATTTTAATTGTTTTAATTCTGATGAAGGCACTCTTAGAAGTGTTGAAACCTGTCAATAAGACTAAAAATAATTGTGACCGAGGGCTCATTTGTTTCAATTTTAATTTAGAAACGGTCACTGAGCCAAGCAGCCATGTTTCAAACTTTACTGTTAAATGAGCTGCCACCAATGCACAGTAGTGGTGTTCACCGCACTATTCGAAAAATGCAGGCAAACTGGCTCTCTCTTGATCGCAATGGCAACGGCAGGAAGCCCTCATGTGAAGTTGCTAGCTGTGATTGGAAGAACAAAGTTCCAAGGCGCGTAGTGTCAACTAAATGTTATTAGAGTGTGTCAGAGTGCATATTTGAGAAGAGGAAGATGGTGTCACAGAATGGGCAATATACAGCAAGGAAAAAAGAGGGTGGTTCCTTTGATTTGTATGAAGTCAAGCGTTGCGCTCGACACCACATCCAAACGAATCTGAAACTACAGTAACTTTATTGTCAAAAATTTGCTTCCGAACAAAATGATAGTTGTAGTAAGAAGTTTTGGATGAAATTTATATGTAAACCTCCAGGAGGATTTAGGAACATGATTAATCAGTCATATTTTTGAAAATTAAATTTGTTTACTATTTATAATGTATTAAAAATGGTGCAAAGTTACCCATAGGATGGGGGTACTTTGCACCGACATAACTTTGGTATTTCTTTATGAGGGATGGTGCATTATTTGACTGTCTGAGTCATACATTACACCATAAACACAATAAGTAGTCAACGTATTATGTTTGAGTTGCAGAAAAACAACAGCAAAGGATCAAATATCGCTTTATTTTTCAAATAAAAATGTCTTTGTTTGAGAAATACAAAAATAATGTTTAAACTGACACAGTAAGAAAGATATGGTCAACTTATTTGGTTTCATAACGTAAATATCTATGTAAACAATTAGACACATCATTTCCTATCAATTTCTGGGACAGAATGAAAGCCTCTCCTAGATATTTGTATGGGAGGATTAATTCCTCCGAGTACGTCCTCCCATTAGTAATCCATAATATCATCCAATCCTGACCATTCCCATGATTCTTGCGTTGCCTTGATAACTACAAGGTCTTTTTTAACTTTCATCATCTGCCCAGGAAATATTTCAGCTTCGTACTGGAAGACAACAAATTTCCCACAAATCCTCTTGACAGTTTTCCAAACTTACTTTTCATTCGCATCACCATCAAAATTGATTTCACAGTCGGAAGATTGTTGACATGCAAGATCTCTGTCAGTAACTTCAGAATCAGAGTCGACTATTGTCTTCTTCCTACGCTTCTTATTGGTTTTAGAAATGTTAGAGGCTGATGGTGATGGCTAAATTGCAGTAGATGTGTCGGAAGTAGAACAACTACTTGCATAGGCAATGCTGTTACCTGCTTCTACTTGTACTCGCTTCCTGGCCCGTTTTGGCCCTCCACCTGTCCTAACTATCTTTCGTTTCTCTTCTAGGTATTTATTGAAATTCGATTCAACGTCCTCTGAATCGAAACTTGATGTTGGTATTTGTGGTAATAGGGGTGCTACAGTTATTGGGTACATTTCACACTTTAAGATATCAGATTTGCAGGAGCATTTTCTGTTACGACCTCGTGCAGTTCCTTCAAAAGTGTTGGAAAATCTTGTTTTTGAAGCACAGTATTTTTTATTCCATTTGAGCTGTATTTGTATTGGGATAAAATACATCTCCACTTTCTCTTCAACGGTCCAAACAAAGTAACATCTAAGGGCTGTGTAAGAAGAATGCTATTGGGGGCAGGCACACAAAATAGATTTAATTTTGCGTGGATAAACTTAGCACATCTCGCGTGATGTGGGAGGACAAATTATCTCCTATCACCACTTTCTTCCCCTCTAACTGTTTAAGTCTTGGAATCAACATAGACTGGAACCAATCAACAAATTTAAGAGTCAAACCGACCACTTGCTGTGTTGTTCCTGGCACCTATCGGTCCATTTTCAGTCCATGCACTGCACGTATGGGCAGCTTATGTACAAAGTAAGGAGGAAGAAGTTCTCCAGCTGCATTGCCACAGTACATCAAGGAAGTGCTAGTTTTTGACGAGTTTCGTATTGTCTCTGGATATTTCATTCCCCTCTTGGTAAGCACTTTCTTTTGACCAGCATCATCACTCAAGTTCGTCTCATCACACTTCCAGATGTTCTATTTTGAAACGTTTTTCACAACTTCGTTCAAGTTTCTTATATAACCTTGCAGAACTTGTTCACTGTTTCCAGCTCTTGTGGTCCTTTATATTTGCAGCAAAGCGGGCAGACAAGCACTGATGCCGTTTCATAAAAGATTTAATCCAATCATTACTAGGCAAGTTGTTCTTGAACTGGGTTATACACCTTCCCCTGGCTTGCCAATAATAATTAACAATATGCTTCAGGTCGAATTCATCGATGGCGAACCCAAAATTACTCAATTTTATAACACAGTCAACAAATGTTTTTTCTGCTTGAGATGAAAAAACATGTTGGTTTTCCTGGCTTCTTGGAATGTTTGCTCTTCAGTTTATAATTGTCAGCCTGGAAATTTTGAAATAAGCTTCAGCGGCTCTCTGGGTCATTTTTCCACTTGTCACTGATTCAAGACACACTTCCATTTTTTCTTGTGAATAGTTATTATACGGTCTGGAACCTAAGCAGCGTTTGCATACCCTTGGCATGACTGAAATGAGAAACAGAAAACAAATCTAAATAATTCACATAATTTAAATAATACAATTTAGTATATTAGGATATTTCTCTAATGCTAATGACATAATTTAATAACATAAAATCAAATGCCGATAACATAATCTAATTACAATAACTGGTGGAAAGTAACCCCATATTAGCCTCAAATCTGTCTTGGTGACCATATTGTTCTCTGACAGGAAATACTTTGACGTTAGATTAACAAACTATACCAGACACTGTGAATAAATAAATAAGAAGTAGTTTGATGTGAATTTTACCTACTTCTAATGTACGCTGATTGTGATTGAAGATAACTAACTTCTCTTACATCACACTCACTAGATACACGTATTCACTAACTCCAACAATGAAGGTGCATAAAGATGCTCATTGTCGGTGATTACAGCTAACATAAAGCATTTGCATGCCATCAATCAAAGAAAAGGAAAAAACAAATGGATTTAGTTCCCTCAGACACCACTAGAGTCTTACAATTTCTAAAATTGGTGCAAAGTTACCCCTGAAGTGCAAAGTAACCTCGGTTTACGGTATTCATAAATATTTTAAAAGACGTACGGAAATATGTGAAGTTGAACGCTGACAATAATGGAATTCCGATTGAGAACAAAAAGAAATTACTCCTCCTAGCAATTATAAGGAAATCGACACTTAGCTACCACTGCGAGTTTTTAGAAAGTTCTCTAACGTCTCCTGACAACTGTTCTGCAATGCTCCTGTACGCAACAGACAGCATACCTCGTCTTGCCGCTGCAACTGCGTGATCAGCAACATGATAAAATATTGTAAAAGCAGTACTGCGATCCATGCAGAGTACAATGCATAGACTAATTGCAACAATTACTGCCATATTTTTATACATATAAATTGAATGATCGGGAGGGGTTTGGTCAACTAGCCTTTAAACGGTGTAAAAAAGAAAGAAAGCAATAAATTCTATAGTCCATTACATTTGCAATACATTGTTTAAACACTGGGAAATTTTACACAGACTTTTAATTATTCCATAATGTCTATACTCGATAAACACGTTTCTGGCCACAACAAAGATACCAACATTACTCTCAGTGTATGCATACAAAAATCCAACAAAATCCCTCCAGTGCGCAAGCAACCAGCAAATACATGCACCAAAAATGCAAATTACCAAAAAATCCTCAGTTAACACAAAGTCTCCTCCGGCGCTACTGGCGCGATCACGGCAGGATGCGACCTCTCATGTCGTCCGCCTTCTCTCCATCGCTCGCTGCGTCCGACCTCTTCAAGCGACTCTCCTCGACAGCTGTTCACTCGCTGCTACAAGCGAAAATATCTCAGACTTAAAGTCTATGTATGCACACAGGAGAATCATTGACGCCCAACTTTCGAAGTAAACTCGAAACGATAGCCGTTTAGCGTAAAATGAACAATCTTACGAAACAGAAGTAATTTACGATGCATGCAGGCACGCGTGTCCGAAGGAACGTTCCGTCATTCTTCTTAAAAACGCAGGCACTGCACTATCGTTTTTATCATTTGATATTTTGTTTATTTGCTGCAAATTTTTTTGTCTGATCCTTACATCATTAAACGTGTTACAAGCAACGTCAGCAGCGACTTTCAATTGAAATGTCCTCCCCTCTAAGGGAATTACATAATGAGCGTGCGAGTACAGTTTGTGACCCAGGAACGACGACACATGGAAGTTTGAGTCCGGCCGTGTGTTGTGCACGAATAGCCAAAGCGGTTCATTGTCGAGGGCGATAAACAACGATCTTCAACTGAGTTGAATATCGAATGGGGTTGAAAGGAAATACCCCCATATAGAGCTGCGTGTTCCTTGTTAGTCGGTGAGCGCCACCACTCTTGATATGGACATTTTATCCGGTTCGAAAGTAACTGTAGCGTGAAGCTGGAAGGCTAGTCTCGCCTACATCAAATCTACCTCGCGGATTGTCACCCGCGGAGCGATTGACACTGACGATCGTCGCCTTGCCTGCGGATCGGTGAATCTACATCTACATCTACATGGATACTCTGCAAATCACATTTAAGTGGCTGGCATTCATCGAACCACCTTCACAATTCTGTATTATTCCAATCTCGTATAGCGCGCGGAAACAATGAACTACTATATCTTTCCATACGAGCTCTGATTTCCCTTATTTTATCGTGGTGTTTCATTCCTCCCTATGTAGGTCGGTGCCAACAAAATATTTTCGCATTCGGAGGAGAAAGTTGGTGATTGGAATTTCGTGAGATGATTCCGTCGCAATGAAAAACCTGTGTCTTTTAACGATGTCCAGCCCAAATCCTGTATCATTTCTGTGGCACTCTCTCCCATATTTCGCAATAATACAAAACGTGCTGCCCTTCTTTGAACTTTTTCGATGTACTCTGTCAGTCCCATCTGGTAAGAATCCCACACCGCGCAGCAGTATTCTAAAAGAGGACGAACAAGCGTAGTATAGGCAGTCTCCTTAGAGTAGGTCTGTTACATTTTCTAAGTGTCCTGCGAATAAAACGCAGTATTTGGTGTCGAGCGCAACGCTTGACTTCATACAAATCAAAGGAACCACCCTCTTTTTTCCTTGCTGTATATTGCCCATTCTGTGACACCATCTTCCTCTTCTCAAATATGCACTCTGACACACTCTAATAACATTTAGTTGACACTACGCGCCTTGAAACTTTGTTCTTCCAATCACAGCTAGCAACGTCACAAGAGGGCTTCCTGCCGTTGCCATTGCGATCAAGAGACAGCCAGTTTGCCTGCATTTTTCGAATAGTGCGGTGAACACCACTACTGTGCATTGCTGGCAGCTCATTTAACGGTAAAGTTTTAAACATGGCTGCTTGGTTCAGTGACCGTTTCTAAATGAAAATTGGAACAAATGAGCCCTCGGTCCCAATTATTTTTAGTCTTATTGACAGGTTTCAACACTTCTAAGAGTGCCTTCATCAGAATTAAAACAATTAAAATGGCCTATAACATAGTTACAAAGTTATAGGAAAAGACATTTTTAAGGTGAAAAGTAAGTACTGACTTACAATAAAAGACAGAGGCAGTACTTGCATGTCACATGTAAAATAATTAATAGGGCAGAAGGGCTTTAGACACAAAATATATAAAAAAGGAATGCGTGAAGGCGAGCCACTATGGGCTGCTCATACCTGTACAGCCACAGGTTGCAACAGACTGAGGCACCCGCGTTAAGTGCGGGCAGGTGAACATGACACTGCATCGAGAGCACCATCTAGCAGCCGCAGGTACAACTTGGTTACTTAACATTCAAGTGTAGACAGATGAAAATTATAATGAATATTGTTCAGTATATAATGTAAAAAGTAATATTTTGTTCAACAGCGACAGATAAAGTAACATTTTGTCTGCATCAGAGCTTAGCTGTACAGTTTGAAGCATAAAAGCGTCATTATAGAAAATACAGGAAGGGCTGAATGACACAGCTTGCAGAAGCGATATAACATGAAATACAGCCAATAAACCATTTAATGAATGAAAAACTATGAGTTAACTTAGATGGAAAAAAAACATTTACGTAAACTGCAGTTTACCGTAATGTTTTTTCCATCTAAGTTAACTCATAATTTTTCACTTTTAAATGGTTTATTGGCTGTATTTCATGTTATATCGCTTTCTACAAGCTGTGTCATTCAGCCGTTCCTGAATTTTCTATAAAACTGCAGTTTACCGAAATGTTTTTTTTTCATTTTTGTGAACTTAGTTTTGTACTTAGTATAATACCCGCAACAGTTGTAAAAGCAACTTATTTTGTTATGCGTTTTATAATGTTCCTTGTTGGAAAGAGCGGCACAAGAGACACCGAGTAGTCTGCCTCATTCTTTTATTCATTATACTAACAGCAGAAGAAATTATGGTAATTTACGAAGAGGAGGATAATGTTATGGAAGCGGCGATGGGGATAGCGAAGACGGTATTGTTGATCACTTGTTTGGAAATCATCTTAGAGGTATGGCAGAGGTAGCTGTACCTACTTTCTTTGAAGGAAAGTATAAGAATAGCAGGAAATGAAGAAGTAAACGTGCGCACGCCGTCAACTAATTCAATGCAACTAATGTGTGACAAAATATCTGATACTAAAAGAACAAATATATATCGTGAAGTATCACGTAAAGCAAATGAAGTCGTTTCTGGAATGAGACCGATATTTCTACCTATACCGAAATATACTGACTTCGTCCCAGATTCCTACTTATTGACATGTCTCCTATTCAGGTTCACTAGCTATTTCCCGACAACGAAATGATTCAGTCAATAACTGATAAAAGTATGAATTATGTTCAGCAAAATGAAGATATGAATTTCAACAGGATCTTAAAGCAGTGCAACAAATATTTTTAATAGCTGGTCATACTAAGGTACACAAGGGGGCACGTATTGCACACAGAAAATAGGTAATATTGCTACCAACTCCGTTGCAATTTGTTCAGGTTATTGCTTTTTTTTTAAAAAATACGTTTTCTAACAACAGGTTGATATTAAGACGAATAAAGCAAAACAGAAATCGTCAGAAACAAGCTGAACAGGAAATGACATTACTAAGAACAGGCTTGCGATTCGGTTCCATTTCTGACCACAGTTCCAAAAGCTGAGCTAGCTCATAATTCATTTGGATAATGATTATACCCAAATTTACGTATATACAGTATCTTAATATGTTAGTTTCTAAACAGTGTAGGTACTTATTATATATTTCTGAAGAAACAAAAACAAAGCTCTACTATAATATGGGTTAACCGATGTGTTGCTGGCTGTGGCGTCCCGTAACAAACGTGAAACAACAATTAGTTTTAATCTGTGTTACAAATCGAATGACCAGACATTACGTCATACTTCTAAAAATACTGCAATCGACAAAATCAGATAATATATTTACACTGGAATTATTTATAAAATTTGTGTCACTTCAGTAATCTATTATTCTGGTAAAGTCTGATATCTGTGTTGTCGTATCCTAGACTTTACTATTTTTTTCTTAATTAAAAACATTCGACATCACACACTACTCTCGTACTTTTAATTATCTCGAACGATGTGTTTCTCTAGCGGACCACTGAGCGAACAGTGTTTGAACGCAAGTATTGATATAAATCTTAGCTTCGATGAAATTTCTGCTCTAAAACGAAAACACTGTATGTCTTGTAACTGGTGTATTTTCTGCGCCACTTGCCGAAACCTTGTGCGGAGTAAATAACCGGTCGTCTCTGAGATATTATTTCTCTGGCAGACAAAGGCTCTCCGGAAGGGACTTTGTTTGTTGTCGAGAAGAAATATGGAAGTCCGTGCGCGCCCTCTGTCTACGCCATTTCCAGGCAGCTACGTTCGCGAGAGAACGCGTGTCGGCCTGTGGCCAAAGAAAAACGACTGTGGCGCACACAGAGCACACCCGCTGCTCCAGCGCCCATTATATTTATTTGTGCTACCCGCCGCCTGAGCGCGCACCATTACCGTCAAATGAAACTGCAGTGACGGGTTAAAGTTTTGTTATTTAATTTTTAGGAGAAATAGACGGACAAGTCTCTGTAATTACGTGACGGAAGCTGCAATATTTATGGATAGTTTATAGCCCATTAACTACACTGACAGAAATGGAAAGTGTTACGCTATGAATATTTATGAAGCCTTATGGAGATGTTCCTCGCACAATGGGTATTAAATGAATAAACTTTCATTCTGTTCGGAACTGATGTCTACCGACGTCAGTATGATGTGTGACCCCCACAGTCACGAATACATTCTTAAATTCGTTGCCCCACAGAAACAAAAAGTCCCTAAATCTCATCCTGAGAAATGTCTTGTCGCGCCTGAAACGAATTTTACCGAATACAGGCGAATATTCAGCAGCTCTACAGCAGTTACCAAATGAGTCTTATTGTCATATTCCTCCTCCTTAATAGCATATTTACGTCGACTGGCTCACAGTGACCATGTTGAAGGCGTTCACGTGATCATTACGTAAACACCTATGGCGTCACAAGCCCTGCCTCCCTTATCAGTGACTTCATCACTCATCAGTGAAATCATCATTCTGATCAGCAACATCAGCAAACCACGGCTTTGCCATCCCTATCCTCTCCACCTCCCCTCCCTCCTCCGCTTTCCAACGATTCACGGTGTAGTATTCAAAATGAAACACTTAATCAAAAATGCAAGGTGCTGGAATCAACCCAATTGTTTTAGAGGGAAATTAAAAATCCAGTCCCCCTCCCTGCCCTTCCACTCCAGCCAACAAGTGTGTAGTTTTCAAATGATGTATAAAAATGGCGTCATATTTGCAGTAAAAAATTATGTAAACCTCCACTTGCAAGTCAAATGAATTCATTATATTTCAGAAAGTCAAAGATATACATTACTTCTGTGAAAGTCAAAGATGTTAACATACTGAAAGGCTTTTTGACCATCTTCTGCCGGCTGCGGTGGCTGAGCGGCTCTATGCTCTTCAGTCCGGAAGCAAGCGACTACTACGGTCGCAGATTCGAATCCTGCCTCGGGCATGGATTTGTGTGATGTCCTTAGGTTAATTAGGTTTAAGTAGTTCTAAGTTCTAGGGGACTGATTACCTCAGGTGTTCAGTCCCATAGTGCTCAAAGCCATTTGAACCATTTTGACCATCAGCTGTTTATATCTGAACATAATATCTACTGGTTTCGTTTGTGGTCCATCTTCACAGGATATGAGGTAAAAACAGATCAGGTGAATACATAAACTATTTTCTTTTCTGGCTGACAGAAAATCTAAAACGTCATAATAGGTTTAAACAACAAAACACAGCATATTCCACATAAGTCTACTAGATACCTTGTTGATAGAGCCATAACCTCACCTCTACTTGACTGCTTCATCACTGTAAATGTGAAGTCCTTGAAGGTGTTCCTTACGTTTTGGAAACAGATGGATGTAGCAACAGTCAACGCAGATATTTGGAACCTGGTTGTCAAGGAAGGCAGAATTTAATTACGATTGTGGACGGGGCCATAATCAGTTATATTGGCTCCCTTTTGCAATTACACAAATTTATTTTAAAACGGTAATTCCAGACTCAGCAATAAATAAAGATATCACACATTATTGATGAAGGAGTAAATAACTGTGCTATTAAGAGTACTTTCAGTACTTTACGCTTTACTAAGACCGCCTCTAGTAGCTGAGTGGTCAGCGCGACAGAATTTCAATCCTAAGGGCCTGGGTTCGATTCCTGGCTGGGTCGGAGTTTTCTGCGCTCAGGGACTGGGTGTCGTGTTGTCCTTATCATCATCATCATTTCATCCCCATCGACGCGCAAGTAGCCGAAGTGGCGTCAAATCGAAAGACTTGCACCCAACGAACGGTCTACCGGACGGAAGGCCCTAGTCACACGACATTGGCATTTACACTTTACCAAATGAGCATAAAATACAGACACAGAAAATAATGTTTTAAAAACAAGCCAGTGTAATCTCAATTAGAATTTTAAGGCAAGTAACCACAGTCACGGCTGAAGGCCGTTAACGCGAAGAACGGCAATTATAAAAAAAATTAACAAACATACTGTAAAACAGCAATGCAATAATAAAGGTTAATTTAAAAAGGCAGGCAACTGATCAACAAACGGATGAGGCAAAATGATGATGAGCTTGCTAGCACAACCATTTAAACCAGCTGCAACGCCAAGAATGGCAATTATATAAAAAAATTTAAAAAATATACTGTAAAGCAGAAAATACAACAGCAAAGGTTAATTTAAAAGGACAAGCAACTGGTCACCAAACAGGTGAGACAAAATGATGGTAAACTTGGTAGCACAATCATTTAAACCTGATGTAACGCCAAGAATGGGAATTATGTAAAAAAAATTAGAAACATACAATAAAACAGCAAATACAATAATAAAACACAAGGGCCAATCACAGACGGTGCACCAGGGATCGACCTCTCAGTAGGTCCGGCAAAAAACACTTTCGCTGCAGTCGTGGACTGTGCGGCTGGTCCCGGCGGAGGTTCGAGTCCTCCCTCGGGCATGGGTGTGTGTGTTTGTTCTTAGGATAATTTAGGTTAAGTAGTGTGTAAGCTTATGGACTGATGACCTTAGCAGTTAAGTCCCATAAGATTTCACACACACACACACACACACACACACACACACACACACACAAACACTTTCGCAAGCGATGAGATAAGCAGCCAAGAGCTGCATTCACTTCACAAGATGGTAAGTCAGACTAGTGGCAGTCTAACGAATGACTAATGATAATCTTGCTGAGGCTACCTGACGTCCAATAAACCAAACGCAAATGTGTAAAAATACACCAAAGCCAGAACCGGCGGTCTGGTCTCCGCCTGCAGAATACTGTCCTTAGAGCGCCCGAACGAGAAAGGAATCACTACCACCAGAGTGGAAGAATCGCCAACCTACCTACATTCAAAAAAGCTGTCAGAACAACACGCCTCACCGGACAGCAGCGGCAAGGCGTGGAAACGTACACTGCCTTTACATACACTAACCCCCAGGGCAGGTAACTGGGACGTTAGCGGCCACGAGGCAGGAAAAATACCGCTGGTTGAACTTAACAAATAGTAACAAACTGAAAGCAATAAATAGTAATTAGAACTCCAGGAAAGCTAATCACATCCACCTTCCCCAAGCACTCCACTCGCTGCTCTTCGCCTCGGCAACACTACGAGCAGCAACACGAACCCAAGTCACTGGAGAATCACAAGATCCCGCAATTGTGGAGGTTTCTCTACTTGAATCCAAATGCACTCAACTTAAAGCTTGCAGGACCCAGTTTATGACAAGGTCGTGCACCCTCGTGACCACAGGTCTTCGATCCGGCAGTCCATGCGTGACACCAGCGGTTCTGGCGTGTTCCTCACACTGCTCGGAATTGGCTTCTCTTGAGTCCCCAACCGAACTTAATACTGACACGACCTGGAAGAACAACGACATGGCCCCAAAGATAGGACCACAGTTACTACATATCGATACCCGCCGCTGCTGCCACTAGCGAACAGGCAACGCTCGCGAAATCAAATGGCGCCAGTCAACACGAGAAGAAGATAAACAACCGCAACCATGTCCGGCCTCCAACAGAGGACTGAAACCTACCAACGCGAGCTGCAGCACGGCTCCATATTAGGGTTCAAATGTGAACACCTGATGGGTCAAATGCGTTTTTTTTTCAATTACTTAACGGCTGTTAAATTTCAGAAAACAAAATCACTAACTATATACTTGCCGTATGTAGTAAATGCATGTAATATCAAAATGATATGCACAAATGGTGCCAATATCAAAAATTTGCATTAATTACGTACAAAAAGAAAATCGTTCAAATGGCTCTGAGCACTATGGTACTTAACATCTGAGGCCAGGAGTCCCCTATACTTAGAACTACTTAAACCTAACTAACCTAAGGACAACACACACATCCATGCCCGAGGCAGGATTCGAACCTGCGACCGTAGCGGTCGCGCGGTTCCAGACTGAAGCGCCTAGAACCGCTTGGCCACTCCGGCAGGCAATTACGTAAAATTGTATACACATACATCACTCGGGCATAATATTAAAATAATACGTAAAAATGGCGACACGTTTAAACATCTGCATTGCTTATACGAGAGCGTGATGAAAAGCAATGTCTGTGATTTTTTTATGTGAAAATACTTTGCTTTTTAAATAATACAAAACGTTATTAATTTTCTGTACCTTTATTCTTCTTGTCTACACATTTATTTCTGAACGTAGTCACCCTGGCGATGAACGTATTTCTCCCAATGAGAGACCAATTTGTTGATACCGTCACTGTAGAACATTTTACTTTGTTTGACAGTCACCCAACCTCACCTCTGCTTGCACCGCTTCATCACTATGAAAGTGAAGTCCTTGAAGGTTTTATTTTATTTTTGGAAGCAGATGAAAATCAGCAGGGACCAGGCCACAACAGCGTGGAGGATGACGGATGGCAGTGAACCCGAGGCGTTGGACTGTGAAAGATGTCGCGGTACTCGTGAGCTGACTGGGATTGTCACGCTGAAGAAGATGGTGGACGAACTCTCCGAATTTCAGACACTACTAAAGGATGATATTTTTCACACACCGACAAATTTACGTTACAAACCGACATATTACACACTACAATTCGGAGCCCCCTAGTGGCAGAGGGGTGCAAATATATAGATACGAAGAATAAAGTTGTAAAATGTTAATATCGTTTGTTTTATTTACAAACCTTTAACTGTTTTCACATTAAAAATTCGGAGGTATTACTTTTCAGCATGCCCTCGTATTTGCATCTGAGTTAGATACGTATCTCTGTACATCATAAATCAAATTCTGTAATAAACATCTATTTACGTAATTTTTTATGTAACTATCTTGATCGCAAAGTATTTTTTGAACAAGAGGGCCAGTTTCGGCTATGCAGTAGCCATCCTCAGACACTTATTCAACTGCACTGCAAAAAAATTATAAACATATAAAAATAACACATATGGGACAAAACCTGTGTTATTTTTATATGTTATGACTTCTTGCAGTGCAGCTGCATGAGAGATTTTGAAGGTGGCTATTGCATAGCCGAAACCGGTAATCTATTCCAAAAAACTGCGGGATCAAGACAGTTAAGAAATTGTGAAAAATAAGATCGCTCTGCACATGGTCATTTTATGTCAGATTTTACTCAAGCCTCTATTTATTCGTATATGATGTGCTACTCTGCTCTCCCTCCAAACGGTTCGCCTCCCTTTACAAGTCTCCAAAAGATCATTCATTAAAGCATTCAAAATCTTAAAGACGTTGTTGCTGTCAGATAGATTTTCAGAAAAGAAAAGATTGTTCCGTCGTGTAATGGAATAATCGCAATATGTGAACTGTGTAGCGGTGGTGAGTCCATGTTGATGCCTACTGGACTATTCAGGAAATAGGTTTTCTAAATTTCTTGAATTGATAAAGTTTGCTACTGACTTGTGCGGCACTGCACCTGCAGTGAGCGAGAAACACAAGAAAAGATATGACTGATTTCCCACCTCCTTTCTGAGAGGTCATTATGCTTAAGTAAGTCCATGCTGTACGGTAAAAAGAGGTAGTTTAAAAGATTATAATAGTCGCCTTAATAAGATAATTATATCCTTCTTAAATAGCGAAGTTCGTAAGACGAAAGACAATACACTTCTTTTACAGTAGCGCGTAAGATATACAGGGTGTTACAAAAAGGTACGGCCAAACTTTCAGGAAACATTCCTCACACACAAAGAAAGAAAATATGTTATATGGACATATGTCCGGAAACGCTTACTTTCCATGTTAGAGCTCATTTTATTACTTCTCTTCAAATCACATTAATCAAGGAATGGAAACACACAGCAACAGATCGTACTAGCGTGACTTGAAACACTTTGTTACAGGAAATGTTCAAAATGTCCTCCGTTAGCGAGGATATATGCATCCACCCTCCGTCGTATGGAATCTCTGATGAGCTGATTCAGCCCTGGAGAATGGCGTATTGTATCACACCCGTCCACAATACGAGCACGAAGAGTCTCTACATTTGGTACCGGGGTTGCGTAGACGAGAGCTTTCAAATGCCCCCATAAATGAAAGTCAAGAGGGTTGAGGTCAGGAGAGCGTGGAGGCCATGGAATTGGTCCGCCTCTACCAATCCATCGGTCACCGAATCTGTTGTTGAGAAGCGTACGAACACTTCGACTGAAATGTGCAGGAGCTCCATCGTGCATGAACCACATGTTGTGTCGTACATGTAAAGGCACATGTTCTAGCAGCACAGGTAGAGTATCCCGTATGAAATCATGATAACGTGCTCCATTGAGCGTAGGTGCACGAAACTAAAATGAGCTCTATCATGGAAATTAAGCGTTTCCGGACACATGTCCACATAACATCTTTTCTTTATTTGTGTGTGAGGCATGTTTCCTGAAAGTTTGGCCGCACCTTTTTGTAACACCCTGTATATTAACAGGCATAAAAGTACTTCTTCCTTGGGAGTTAGCGGTCACCATCTGTTAGGAACAGCTTAGGAACGTTTTCCACAAACACAAAATAGCGGTATTCACGTGACTCGAGTGGCGTCACAGCGGAAGACATCTGAAACCGGTGAGGTTCAAATGGTTCAAAATGGCTCTGAGCACTATGAGACTTAACATCTATGGTCATCAGTCCCCTAGAACGTAGAACTACTTAAACCTAACTAACCTAAGGACATCACACAACACCAGTCATCACGAGGCAAGGTTCAAATGGCTCAGAGCACTATGGGACTTAACTTCTGAGGTCATCAGTCTCCTAGAACTTAGAACTACTTAAACCTAACTAACCTAAGGACATCATACACATCCATGCCCGAGGCAGGATTCGAACCTGCGACCGTAGCGTTCACCCGGTTCCAGACTGAAGCGCCTAGAACCGCTCGGCCATCCCGGCCGGCAAACCCGTGAGGTTGGCTGCACGCTGACCTTTATCAAAAGGCAATTTGTTCTTTTTCATCCTGGACGCACGTCGATACCATGTCGAACATCATTAGCTTGTTCTCAATTACGGTTTGCTGCAGTTCATCAGCAAGTTTAATGGAGGTGGCTCCTCCATTACCGCATATTGTCCACGGCGCACGCACTGCCTCCGACAACTAGGAACGCAGCGCTGCAGTTACGGGGAGGAGATCATCGTTACACTAAAGGAGCAATTTTCATATTTTATACGATGACCTTTTACGACCTGACCTTTCTCGATACTATGCAGGGGAGTGCCATGAGCTCCACTTCTGACATTTGAGGCCTTCTGAGCTCTGCGTGAGGTACTTGTGTCCACCCCCCCCCCCCCCCCCCCTCTCAGCGGAAATTTCTAAGTGTAGGTATCGGTAAGACTGACAATGGAAGCCATACAGGGTGTAACGGGTACAAGCGCAGATATTTTTTTATGTGGTACCTTAATATGTACACACACCAGTATGTTATTTATTTAGTCTTCATAATTTCATCCTATTATCTAAAAAGCTAAAATATGTCATACAAATCACATTTCCTTGGATAGTTACAAGTTATGTATTAATAATTTCTTTTTGATACTTAATTTTTCTAAAAAACAAGAGAGCTTAAAAAATCTATAACTACTTCCACTACTAGAAAACTACACTACTGGCCACTAAAATTGCTACACCACGAAGATGACGTGCTACAGACGCGAAATTTAACGGTTCGGTAGTAACCGTGCCAACAAGGAATTTCGCACTGATTATTCCGTGACTAGACACTGCAGGGGACCGATGACCACAGAAGTTAAGTCCCATAGTGCTCAGAGCCATTTGAACCATTTTTTTGACACTGCACACTACACAGTCACATGTTGCGGGTTAAGAGACTTCTCGATCGCGAAATGCGGATTCTCAGTGTAATGCCACTTCCTCGGACGAGAAATAAAAAATCAAAAATTAGCTCCCAATATCCCAAAGATTTCCCCCCAAGTCCCAGAGAACTGAATAAGCGAACCAAGTTCCATTTATCACTATTATTAGGACAATAACAAGTAATTAAATCAGGAATCTAAGACGTGACAATTTAGCAATCTACGAAAGAAAGATTAAATTTCAGTAAAATTAAAATCAAAATCATAATAAATCGCAAAATTAGCATAAATTAACATTCGCAAAGTAGAACCAACGATCCCAAAGAATACTCCGTCTGAGTACTCTTCGGGAATCGTGAGTAATGACTAAGTATAATTCAATGCATTGTCACTAAGTTACGAGAGTTAGCCGAAGCAGGTCATATATTTGAATGCTCGTACATGTAGGCGCGTTTAGATTGTTTTTGAGATTAAATAGTTGCGATCTATTATGACGCAGTAATACGATCTTCTGACTTTAAATATCACGGCATTAGAATTCGAACGGAGGACTTTTACATACTAGAATAAAGTGAACTTTTAACTAGATAATTGAACTAAACATTACTTAGACAGTGATTTAGGCAACGAACACTGATAGACAATTTTCATTCATAATAGCCAGTGGTTTATGGAACTTCAGTGATAGGTCCGAAGCATATAATTTAAATCCCCCCAGCACCTGGGAAAGTTTTCTTCTCAAGGCTCGATTTGGAAGTGACTGATTGGCATGAAACTCCAGAGTAATAATTACTCGCAGCGATAATATTTGACTGTAGCGCTCGGCGCTTGTGTAGAATCTTTGACTCAAATAACAAGCCCACTGTTACGATTTCTTAGATACTTGAAATTACGACCAGCTTGTAGGAAAATGTTGTGGATGTGACTGTATTGGTTTTATCATTAATATTTCATCATTAATCAGTTAAGCATCGATTACGAACGATTAATTACAGTTCTTGGTGAAGTAAATATCTCACGCACGTCGACATTTCGGTACAGCACTGTTATTTTGTGTAACGTCATCTTCGTAACTTGATAACGATCTCAACACTCTACCGACTGTCGCCGAGCTTTATCCGAGGCCAAGTACAAATCAAACCAAATCATCAAGAAGAGCCGTTATATCAGTCCCACAAATGCGTCAATTTTGCTTATTGACGAACCCATACAAATGAAAGTGGACTTCGTCGCTAGACCAAACCATATTCACATCAAAGTCCTGTTCGTCAATTCTGTGCACAATAGTGTTGGCGAAACACAACCGCTGTTACATGGTCCTGGGGCTTAATGGCTGATAGGTCTGAATTTTGTGTGGGAAGAGATGCAGGTCTTAACAACAGTTTGATACAGTGGCTCCCAGTTGACTCCCACCCAATGTGCAGCTCGTCTGATCTATTTCCTGGGGCTGGTTTTAAATCACAGCGCGTGTCTTCTCGATGTTTTCAGGCGTTTTCACCCTTTTTCGACGACCGACTTTGCCAACACTGTCATCACGAACACTACCCTTTCTCTCAAACTTTCGAATCAAATTCTTGATTGTTAGCACACTTGAACCGGTTGTCTTTAACTTGAACTCGGTCGCAAACTTCGTTTGAACCTCAGCTGGGCTATTATTGCTCACGAAGTAGGCGTTCACGAGCACTATACGCCCAAGCACGATGTACAGTGACATTTTCACGTGCAAATAGCCGACAACAAGAAGTCGCGGGCTCATGAGCATACAAATTCCCACCGTGTCCCGCGGCCAACCGTGCAATTTGAACGTCCTAACGCAAACCGTTCAGAAGTTATGACGATTATGTGGCATATAGCTCAATAACTGTTACCCTGTACTTGACCTCGAGGAAAATTTAAAAAAAATTATTTTAATTTATTTTTAGATAGATAAATGGGAATTGTTCAAGTCTGTAGAAGATCTCGCGGTGCTTGCTTTCCAGTACGCTTTTCGGAGTTTATCACATGCTGAAGGTATGGCTGTAGTACTTAGTAACAGTACATTTTAACAACTCGCTCTTACGCTTCTCAAAAAAAAAAAGTGTTCAAAATGTTCAAATGTGTGTGAAATCTTATGGGACTTAACCACTAAGGTAATCAGTCCCTAAGCTTACACACAACCTAAATTATCATAACGACAAACACACTCCCATGCCCGAGGGAGGACTCGGAACCTCCGGCGGGATCAGCCGCACAGTCCATGACTGCAGCGCCTTAAGACCGCTCGGCTAATCCCGCGCGGCGCTCTTATGCTTAATCCAAATTCTATATTTCAGCAACTAAGCTTGGTGACAACATGTTGGGTGAATTGAACATTTACAAAGCATTTGCACAAGACTAATATTGTCTCTTTGTAATCAGATTTTCTGATGTTGTTGTTGTTGTGGTCCTCAGTCCTGTGACTGGCCTGATGCAGCTCTCCATGCTACTCTATCCTGTGCAAGCTTCTTCATCTCCAAGTACCTACTGCAGCCTACATCCTTCTGAATCTGCTTAGTGTATTCATCTCTTGGTCTCCCTCTACGATTTTTACCCTCCACGCTGCCCTCCAGTACTAAATTGGTGATCCCTCGATGTCTCAGAACATGTCCTACCAACCGATCCCTTCTTCTAGTCAAGTTGTGCCACAAGCTCCTCTTCTCCCCAGTTATATTCAATACCTCTTCATTAGTTATATGATCTACCCATGTAATCTTCAGCATTCTTCTGTAGCACCACATTTCGAAAGCTTCTATCCTCTTCTTTTCTAATCTGTCTATCGTCCACGTTTCACTTCCATACACGGCTACACTCCATACAAATACTTTCAGAAACGACTTCCTGACACTTAAATCTGTACTCGATGTTAACAAATTTCTCTTCTTCAGAAACGCTTTCATTGCCATTGCCAGTCTACATTTTATGTCCTCTCTACTTTGACCATCATCAGCTATTATGCTCTCCAAATAGCAAAACTCCTTTACTACTTTTAAGTGTCTCATTTCCTAATCTAATTCCCTCAGCATCACCCGACTTAATTCTACTACATACCATTATTCTTATTTGGGTTTTGTTGATGTTTATCTTACACCCTTCTTTCAAGACACTGTCCGTTCCGTTCAACTGCTCTTCCAAGTCCTTTGCTGTCTCTGGCAGAATTACAATGTCATCGGCGAACCTCAAAGTTTTTATTTCTTCTCCATGGATTTTAATACCTACTCCGAACTTTTCTTTTGTTTCCTTTATTGCTTGCTCAATATACAGATTGCATAACATCGGGGATAGGCTACAACCCTGTCTCACTCCCTTCCCAACCACTGCCTCCCTTTCATACCCCTCGACTCTTATAACTGACATCTGCTTTCTGTACAAATTGTAAATAGCCTTTCGCTCCATTTATTTTACCCCTGCCACCTTCAGAATTTGAAAGAGAGTATTACAATCAACATTGTCAAAAGCTTTCTCTAAGCTTTCCTTTTATAAGCGAATGGAAAGGAGCAATAGAAAGAAAATTACTTCGGCCATTGTGAAAGGCGCATGATAAACCTACTCCTGCTTTCCAGTCTGCAGTTGAAAACTAAATATTTGAAAAAAAAAGCACACACACACACACACACACACACACACACACACACACACGTTTTGTTTTTGTCCCCGACAACGTTATTCCAGCAATAATAAATTAAAAGTACTCTGATGGAAAATAATCGCAACACCAAGAATGAGTTATGCGACATAAATGAAAGTTGATACGTTTTGTTCTGCATCTGTCTATTCAGATTTCGCACCAGTCGCAAAAGAGTGGCTCTAGTAGTTTCACGATGAGGATAAAAATCAGGTTTGCTTATATACACGCTGTAGCGAATCAGGTTTGCTTATATACACGCTGTAACGCTAGTGAGCGTTAGTTATCTTTGAGAC
The DNA here is from genome assembly GCF_023864345.2 of Schistocerca serialis cubense. Taxonomy (NCBI): domain Eukaryota; kingdom Metazoa; phylum Arthropoda; class Insecta; order Orthoptera; family Acrididae; genus Schistocerca; species Schistocerca serialis. The sequence continues at coordinate 705,144,955 of NC_064638.1, forward strand.
TGGACACGGTGAGTTGATGTCGGTCACGATTGCCTTGAAGATGACAACGACACCATTATCAGCATCTCACTGAGTTGGTTCAAATGACTCTGAGCACTATGGGACTTAACTTCTGAGTTCATAAGTCCCCTAGAACTTAGAACTACTTAAACCTAACTAACCTAAGGACATCACACACATCCATGCCCGTGGCAGGATTCGAACCTGCGACGTAGCGGTCGCGCGGTTCCAGACTGTAGCGCCTAGAACCGCTCGGCCACCCCGGCCGGCCATTTAACTGTGTTTAAATGAGGTCGTGAAATGGGGCTACGGGAAGCTGGAAGTTCCTTCTGTGATAGTGCAGAAAGACTTGGCAGGAAATTAGCTACGACACATGACTGCTGGCCGCGGTTGTCATCGAAATGTACGGTCGCAATAAGAGAGGCTACGGACGGCCGACATCATGTTCGGCGTATGGCTCTGGCGCATTGTACTGCATCCGCTGCAACAATTTGACTGCAGTAGCAGTTGGCACCACAATGACAACGAACTGTTACAAATCGGTTAATTCAAGGGCAGTTCCGATACAGATGCTCTGTAGCGTGCACTGACGCTAACCACGCCCCCCCCCCCCCCCCAACCCCATTTGTGACTTCAGTGCAAAGCGAGAGTTCATTGAAGGGTACGGTGGAGGTCTGTTGCGTTTTCTAATGAAAGCTGGTACTGCCTTTTTGCCAATGATGGCCATGTGTTGGTTAGAAGGGGTCTGCAACCAACCTGTCTGCGTGCTAGACACACTGGACTTACACCAAGAGTTATGGTCCGAGCCGAAATTTCATATGGCAGCAGAACTGCTCTCGTGTTTATGACACGCATCCTGAATACAAAATTGTACGTCAGTCTAGTGATTTGACTGGTTGTGCCACCATTCATAAACAGCATTCCAGGGGGTGTTTTCCAGAAGGACAACGTTCGCCCACATACCACTGTTGTAGCCCACCATGCAGTGCAGTGCGTCGACATGTTATCATTGTCTGCTCGATGATGTGACCTGTCTACAATCGAGCGGTCTTTGGATAGCGTCTCTGATTAGTAATCCTCCTTTCGAAACCCACCATAGTTTTAAGTTTGATCAATAATCAGCATTGGCGGCCGAAGACCGGCATAAGAAGCCACCCTCATTCTGCCAACGGTCTTGTCAAAGAGGGAGGAGGAGCGGACATAGGTTCAGGGCACTCTCTTGTCTTAGGGGTGGGAAACTGCCCCTAAAGGCGGTAGTATCAGCAATGGTCAACGGCATGAGGATGCAGAAGGCAATGAAAAACACAGCATTAAGGACACACAGCGCGTATCCATTGGACATGTGGCCTGCAATTGAAAAGAACGTGCCATGGTGATCTCTCCATTGGCAAAAGATTCCGGTATAGTTGAAACGTCCCCTTAGAAAAATTATAAATGACTGTGCTTAAACTGACACACAATATTTTTAGCGCAATACAATCTGACTTTCAAAAATCCCTACAAAATAATGGCCCTGACTAACAATAACCTATACCTTTCATGAATCACTTACCTCACAAAAATCTTCGTTACTCAAACTACTGCAATACAGCGTGCGCCGATACTGCCAGCTGAATAAAAGATTCTAACTACTGAAGGCACTAACTACTGATAGGCATAGTTAGCAAATGAAAGATTTTGATAGAGAACAAATAATGTATTTACCTTAATAGTGTTCGAAAGTCATAATATATATATCAGTTCATGATATCCAGTCTTACAAATTTACTCTTTCTGGCTGACGCAGGTCCAGATCGTCCGCTCTTAAAATTCTGGCATCTCTCCCCTCACATCTACCGCTGCTGGCGGCTCACCTCCAACTGCGCAACGCTATGCGCTGTTCACATCGAACTGCCCAACACTACAACATTCCAACAATGGAAACCAGCCACAGACTGCACACAGCGCAGCCAGTGATTTTCATACAGAGCGCTACATGGCGTTACCAATATAAAAACCTAAACAGCCTACTTACATAGTCCACCATTTGGATCTCCGGAAGGGGACTGTCAAAGGGGAGGTGAACGTGAGAAAAACATTTAATAACCAACGAAAGGATAACGTTCTACGAGTCGAGGATGTCCGAAGCTTGAACGTGGTAGGGAAACTATAAAATCTGAAAAGGGAAATGCGAAGGCTCAATCTAGATGTAGTAGGGGTCAGTGAAGTGAAATGGAAAGAAGACAAAGATTTCTGATCATGGTAATGTCAATAGCGGCAGATGATGGTATAACGGGAGTAGGATTCGTTACGAATAGGAATGTAGGGCAGAGAGCGTGTTATTATGAACAATTGAGTGACAGGATTGTTCTTATCAGATCGACAGCAAATCAACAACTTCAACGACAGTTCGGGTATACATGCTGACGTATCAAGCTGATGAAATAGAGAAAGTATATGAGGATATTGAAAGGGTAATACAGTACATAAAGGGAGAAAAAAATCTAATAGTCATGGGCGACTGGAATGCAGTTGTAGGGGAAGGAGCAGAAGAAAAGGGTACAGGAGAACGTGGGCTTGGGACAAGGAATGAGAGAGGAGAGAGACTAATGGAGTTCTGCAATAAATTTCAGTTAGTAATAGCCAATATTCTGCTCAAGAATCACAAGAGGAGGAGTTACACTTATAACAGGGCGGATAATATGGGAAGATTTCAGTGAGATTACATCATAGTCAGACAGAGATTCGTAAATCAGATACTGGATTGTAAGCCGTACCCAGAAGCAGAGATAGACTCAGATCAACATGATGTAGGGATGACGAGTAGGCAATACGCAAAGAAGTGGGATACGGAAATACTAAGGAATGACGAGATGATGTTCTCGAAGGCTATAGATACAGCAATAAGAAATAGCTCAACAGGCAGAACAGTTGAAGAGGAATGGACCTCTCTAAAATAGGCAATCATAGAAGCAGGAAAGAAAACTGTCGGTACAAAGAAAGAATTTGCGAAGAAACCGTGGGTAGCAGAAGAAATACTTCAGTTGATAGGCGAAAGAAGGAGAATACAGAAATGCAAGTTGCTGAGGAATAAAATATACACGAAGTGCAGGGAAAGTAAGGGGGAAAGGGTGCATGAAAAAAGTGAAGAAATCGAAGAAGAAATTATTGTCGGAAGGACCGACTCAGGATATAGTGAAGTAAAAACAACCTTTGGTGAAACTAAAAGCAAGGGTGGTAACATTAAGAGTGCAACGGGAATTCCCCTGTTAAATGGAGAGGAGATAGCGTATAGGTTCAGAGAGTACATCGAAGGCCTCTATGAGGGGGAATTTTGGTCTGATGTGACAGAAAAAGAAACAGGAGTCGGTTCAGATAGGATAGGGGATCCAGTATTAGAATCAGAATTTAAGAGAGCTTTGGAGGGATAGATAACATTCCATCAGAATTTCTAAAATCATTAGGGGAAGTGGCAACAAAATAACTATTCACGCTGGAATGAAGAATGTATGAGTCTGGCGACTTAACATCTGACTTTCGGAAAAATATCATCCACACAATTCCGGAGACTATAAGAGCCGACAAGTGCGACAATTATCGCACAATTAGCTCATGCATCTAAGTTTCTGACGAGAATAATATACAGAAGATTGGAAGAGAAAATTGAGGATGTTTTAGATGATCAGTTTGGCCTTAGGAAAGATAAATGCAACAGAGAGGCATTTCTGACGTTACGGCTGATAACGGACGAAGACTAAAGATAAATCGAGACACGTTAACATCAATGTTTGACCTGGGAAAAGCGTTCAACAACGTAAAATGATGCAATATATTCGAAATTCTGAGAAAAATAGTTATAAGCAATAGGGAAGAGACGGGTAATAAATATTACGTACACTAGCCAAGAGGGAATAATAAGAGTGGACGACCAAGAACGAGGTGCTCGAATTAAAAAAGTTGTAAGGAGGGGGTGTACTCTTTCTCCCCTACTGTTCAGTCTGTACATCGAAGCAACAATGATGGAAATAAAAGAAAGATTGAGGACTGGAATTAAAATTTAAGGAGAAAGATATCAATGAGACGATTCGCTGATGATATTACTATCCTGAGTGAAACTGAAGAAGAATTACATGATCTGCTGAATGGAATGAAGTCTAACGGGTACAGAATATTGACTGAAAATAAATCGAAGAAAGACGAAAGTAATGAGAAGAAGCAGGAATGAGAACAGCGAGAAACATAAAATCAGGATTGATGGTCACAAAGAAGAAGAAGTTAAAGAATTCTACTACCAAGGTTGCAAAGTAACGAAAGATGGATCGAACAAGCTGGACATCAAAAGCAGACTAGTACTGGCAAGAAGGACATTCTTACTACACTACTGGCCATTAAATTTGCTACACCACGAAGATGACGTGCCACAGACGTGAAATTTAACCGACAGGAAGAAGATGCTGTGATATGCAAAGGATTACCTTTTCAGAGCATTCACACAAGGTTGGCGCCTGTGGCGACACCAACAACGTGCTGACATGAGGAAAGTTTCCAACTGATTTCTCACACACAAACAGCAGTTGACCGGCGTTACCTGGTGAAACGTTGTTGTGATGCCTCGTGTAAGGAGGAGAAATGCGTACCATCACGTTTCCGACTTTGATAAAGGTCGGATTGTAGCCTATCGCAATTGCGGTTTATCGTATCGCGACTTTGCTGCTCGCGTTGGTCGAGATCCAATGACTGTTAGCAGAATATGGAATCGGTGGGTTCAGGAGGGTAATGTGGAACGCCGGCCTCGTATCACTAGCAGTCGAGATGCCAGACATCTTATCCGCATGGCTGTAACGGATCGTGCAGCCACGTCTCGATCCCTTAGTCAACAGATGGGGACGTTTGCAAGACAACAACCATCTGCACGAACAGTTCGACGACGTTTGCAGCAGCATGGACTATCAGCTCAGAGACCATGGCTGCGGTTACCCTTGACGTTGCATCACAGACAGGAGCGCCTGCGATGGTGTACTCAACGACGAACCTGGGTGCACGAATGGCAAAACGTATTTTTTCGAATGAATCCAGGTTCTGTTTGCAGTAAAATGATGGTCGCATTCGTGTTTGGCGACATCGCGGTGAACGCACATTGGAAGCGTGTATTCGTCATCACCATACTAGCGTGATGATATGGGGTGCCATTGGTTACACGTCTCGATCACCTCTTGTTCGCAATGACGGCACTTTGAACAGTGAACGTTACATTTCAGATGTTTTACGACCCGTGGCTCTACCCTTCATTCGATCCCCGCGAAACCCTACATTTCAGCAGCATAGTGCACGACCGCATGTTGCAGGTCCTGTACGGGTCTTTCTGGATACAGAAAATGTTCGATTGCTGTCCTGGCCAGAACATTCTCCAGATCTCTCACTGAAAACGTCTAGTCAATGGTGGCCGAGCAACTGGCTCGTCACAATACGTCACTCACTACTCTTGATGAACTGTGGTATCGCGTTGAAGCTTCATGGGCAGCTGTACCTGTACACGCCCTCCAAGCTCTGTTTCACTCAATGCCCAGGCGTATCAAGGCCGTTATTACGGCCAGAGGTGGTTGTTCTGGGTACTGATTTCTCAGGATCTATGCACCCCAATTGCGTGAAAATGTAATCACGTCTCAGTTCTAGTATAATATATTTGTCCAATGAATACCCGTTTATCATCTGTATTTCTTCTTGGTGTAGCAATTTTAATGGCCAGTAGTGTACTATCAAACATAGGCCTTAATATGAGTAAGAAATTTCTGGGATGTACGTTTGGAGCACAGCATTTTATGTTAGTGAAACATAGATTTTGGGAAAACTGGAGCAGCAGAGAAGCGAATCATTTGAGATGTAGTGATACAGACGAATGTTGAAAATGAGGTGGACTGATACGGTAAGGAATGAGGACGTTTTGCGCAGAATCGGAGAGGAAAGGGATATGTGGAAAACACTGACGATGATAGGACATCTGTTAAGACAGCAGGGAATAACTTCCATGTACTAGAGGGAGCCTTAGAGGGCAAAAACTGTGGCGGAATACGTTCAGCAAATAATTGAGGACGTAAGTTGCAAGTGATACTCTGAGATGATGAGGTTGGCACGGGAGAAGAATTCGTGGCGGGCCGTATCAAAAGAAAGAAACGAGATGAGACGACAACTCCAGTGTCACCCCTATCCACCATTAACCGTCTCTGTATTGATCGACCAAGTGCAGCAGGCATGGAAATCCATCCCACAATCTGACATCCGGCACTGTACAATACAATCCATTCTTGGATTCAACATTCAGGCGGTTACACCGGTTATTAATGTATCAGAATTTCACACTTGCAGTGGCTTATCTCGTGCTTACATTCGCCTGTCGTCCTGCAATGTTAGTCTCTTAAATTTGTTACCTAGACATATGTGTTCTCGAAATTTAATTTTTCTACTTTAAATATTGGTTAGTGGTGCAATTTTTTTCCGTCACTGTACTTCCGGTACCCCGGTCCCGACCACGGTTTTCGGGAGGTTTCCTTTGGTTGTAAGGAAACGCCGAAACTGAGGACCATGTCGTACTTATTCTCAATTGGGAATTCTGTCCCACTGCTAGACCTCCTGGTAAACTTCAGTAGGATCCCACCCGCACAGCAATACTCCAGGATAGGGTGGACACGCGTAGTGTAAGCAGTCTCTTTAGTAGACCTCTTGCACCTTCTAAGTGTTCTGCTAATGAATCGCAGTCTTTGGTTTGCTCTACCCACAACATTATCTATGTGATCGTTCCAATTTAGGTTATCTGTAATTGTAATCCCAAAGCGTTTGGTTGAATTTACAGTCTTCAGATTTGTGTGACTTTTCGCGTAATCGAAATTAAGCGGTTTTCTTTTAGTACTCATGTGAATAATTTCACACTTTTCTTTGTTCAGGGTCAATTGCCACTTTGCGCACCATACAGATATCTTATCTAAATTATTTTGCAGTTCGTTTTGGTCATCTGACGACTTTACAAGACGGTAAATGAAAGCATCATCTGCAAACAATCTAAGACGGCTACTTAGATTGTCTCCTACGTCGTTAATGTAGATCAGCAACAATAGAGGGCCTATAATGCTTCCTTTGGGAAGTATTCTTGTCCAGATCGTCCCAGAAATTAAAGAAATGTAGTTCTAATCTCTTGGTTTCGATTAAAGATGTCTGGATGTTTCTTTTGGTTTTAAGGCATATACTGGAAGCAGTAAACCCTTGCTAAATATTTCCATTTGGGAATCCACATACCAAGGTCCCAGCTTACTAGATTTGTCTGAGAAGAGCCGAGTTCTACAAAAGGCTAGATATCAAATCACCAACCATAGCCACTCATTCAATGGACAAAACTAAAAGGAAGGACTGGTCTTCGATAGTAATTGTTTGTACAACAACTAAAGACATCTATTACAAGTATTGGCACGTGGGTCTCTATTCGTGCCACATTCTCCAACCATATTCATGGTATATGGTATATTAATGCCTCTGAGTGCGTCGGTCAACAAAACACAATTACGACCAACTTCTTCGTATCACGTACACAATACGAAGGAGCGGGCTCCACAGCTTCCCCGCTTCACTTCAAATTTTGTTCCGAGCGAAGTCACAGAACTTGTATCTCCAAGCTGCCCATGTCGCCAAAACGCCCAACCAATTCCACACCACAACATATAACGGTGATCAGTCTCGTTCGGCAGCCGTTGACACTCGTCTCCCAGCGAATGTCACGAGATCTCGAGGGTTACCCGTCGAAGACTAACAACAAAATCGCTTCGCCCCCCAACCCGGAAGATAAGACACGCGAAAAGCAAAGATAGCTTAGCTCAACCACAATCGATCTCAACCATACAGGAACAAAATAACACTGGCACCAGCTCTCTAAGGCTCAAGTATGATTCTCCGTCAATGGCCCAACCCTTACAGATTAACAGCACTAGTGCTTATATGCTTATCCCCTAATTTATAATAGGTAGATAGCTCTTATACCGTTATTTATTTTTTACCGAGCGAGGTGGCGCAGTGGTTAGCACACTGGACTCGCATTCGGGAGGACGACGGTTCAACCCCGTCTCCGGCCGTCCTGATTTAGGTTTTCCGTGATTTCCCTAAATCGCTTCAGGTAAATGCCGGGATGGTTCCTTTGAAAGGGCACGGCCGATTTCCTTCCCCATTCTTCCCTCACCCGAGCTTGCGCTCCGTCTCTAATGACCTCGTTGTCGACGGGACGTTAAACAATAATCTCCTCCTCCTCCGTCATTTATTTTAACACTGCTAGGCTCGGAGTTTGGCTGTAGGAGCTTAAATTGTTAATCAGACCACGTCTCAGTAATTTCATGTTTCGTGTGTTTGTTTTTCTTTTTCTAAATAAGAAACCAGCGTAACTTTGACACTTCAAAGGAAGCCCTATCTCTCCGGGTAAACTGTGTAACGTCAGACTTTGTGTCAGGCTGGAAAACGATCAAAGCCATTTCCGTACTGACACGATTATCACACATCACTCGACAGACTAGCTCCTGCTTTCTGACTGCTCCTTAGAGTTGCTAATATATTAAACGAAACCCATTTTAGTTTAACATGCAAGAGTATGACTTGGGCGGTTTGAGAATTAACAGTAATTACTAGAGAAGTTTAACCGCTTCCATAATAAATAAACAAGATGCGAGTCCTGTTGCTAGAATAAATTTTCTGCATCGATATTTGTTCTTCAAGAAAAGGAGAGGGAGCTATTGCACTTCCTGATCACCAGATTGTGCGCTAATGTCCTGGGGTTTCGGAAACTTAGCAACTACTTACAAGTTACAATTGGCGGCGAAGCCATTATTTACGTGCAGTCTCACGGTGCTGCAAACAATGGAGAATGTGGAAGTGATGTTCCACCACTAATTCGTTGTAATTTGAAGATAGATGCTCAAGACACGGTTGTGCATTTGAAATAGTGTAGTTCATTAATGTATCATGACCACTTGCTATTTTTTCGTGCCACGGCATTTCCTTTTAGGAAAGAACAGCAGTTAACAATAATTCAACTGGGAACATACTAATTAGTTCCAGACGCCACTGAAAACAAAAGATATATTAAATTTTTTACGAATGTGGCCTATATCGCATAATTGGGATAACGGACCGCCCTCTGAGTAATTCTGGAGTCATCTTATCGGCTCTTGGTAACTCGAGTCTTCAATTTCTTTTTCGTTTTTTAAGTAGCAGTACGAAAAAGTAATTTTTTCACCTCACTCACTGATACATTTCAGACACAGCACTTACTATTATACCCCTTTATTTCTAATTTTCCTGAAATTGCGTGTACTTCCTTTTTAGTCAGTTTGTGTCTGCGTAAACGCTTTTTATTTTCTTGATTGTGTTTCACAAGTCTTTCGCTGAAAAATAGTCCTTGATTTTTGTTAAATCTATCGTGTGTTAGTCTTTTGATATTTAAACTACTGTTCATCATTAGGCTACTATACAAACTACAAGACTACAAAAATTTCTACGTTTTGCAAACTATCCATTTCGGAATAAAATAACGCGATTGCCAATAATACACTCCTGGAAATTGAAATAAGAACACCGTGAATTCATTGTCCCAGGAAGGGGAAACTTTATTGACACATTCCTGGGGTCAGATACATCACATGATCACACTGACAGAACCACAGGCACATAGACACAGGCAACAGAGCATGCACAATGTCGGCACTAGTACAGTGTATATCCACCTTTCGCAGCAATGCAGGCTGCTATTCTCCCATGGAGACGATCGTAGAGATGCTGGATGTAGTCCTGTGGAACGGCTTGCCATGCCATTTCCACCTGGCGCCTCAGTTGGACCAGCGTTCGTGCTGGACGTGCAGACCGCGTGAGACGACGCTTCATCCAGTCCCAAACATGCTCAATGGGGGACAGATCCGGAGATCTTGCTGGCCAGGGTAGTTGACTTACACCTTCTAGAGCACGTTGGGTGGCACGGGATACATGCGGACGTGCATTGTCCTGTTGGAACAGCAAGTTCTCTTGCCGGTCTAGGAATAGTAGAACGATGGGTTCGATGACGGTTTGGGTGTACCGTGCACTATTCAGTGTCCCCTCGACGATCACCAGTGGTGTACGGCCAGTGTAGGAGATCGCTCCCCACACCATGATGCCGGGTGTTGGCCCTGTGTGCCTCGGTCGTATGCAGTCCTGATTGTGGCGCTCACCTGCACGGCGCCAAACACGCATACGACCATCACTGGCACCAAGGCAGAAGCGACTCTCATCGCTGAAGACGACACGTCTCCATTCGTCCCTCCATTCACGCCTGTCGCGACACCACTGGAGGCGTGCTGCACGATGTTGGGACGTGAGCGGAAGACGGCCTAACGGTGTGCGGGACCGTAGCCCAGCTTCATGGAGACGGTTGCGAATGGTCCTCGCCGATACCCCAGGAGCAACAGTGTCCCTAATTTGCTGGGAAGTGGCGGTGCGGTCCCCTACGGCACTGCGTAGGATCCTACGGTCTTGGCGTGCATCCGTGCGTCGCTGCGGTCCGGTCCCAGGTCGACGGGCACGTGCACCTTCCGCCGACCACTGGCGACAACATCGATGTACTGTGGAGACCTCGCGCCCCACGTGTTGAGCAATTCGGCGGTACATCCACCCGGCCTCCCGCATGCCCACTATACGCCCTCGCTCAAAGTCCGTCAGCTGCACATACGGTAGCGTCCTCGCTTCCCACGCCCGGGTTCCCGGGTTCGATTCCCGGCGGGGTCAGGGATTTTCTCTGCCTCGTGATGACTGGGTGTTGTGTGATGTCCTTAGGTTAGTTAGGTTTAAGTAGTTGTAAGTTCTAAGGGACTGATGACCTTAGATGTTAAGTCCCATAGTGCTCAGAGCCATTTGAACCATTTTTTGCACATACGGTTCACGTCCACGCTGTCGCGGCATGCTACCAGTGTTAAAGACTGCGATGGAGCTCCGTATGCCACGGCAAACTGGCTGACACTGACGGCGGCGGTGCACAAATGCTGCACAGCTAGCGCCATTCGACGGCCAACACCGCGGGTCCTGGTGTGTCCGCTGTGCCGTGCGTGTGATCATTGCTTGTATAGCCCTCTCGCAGTGTCCGGAGCAAGTATGGTGGGTCTGACACACCGGTGTCAATGTGTTCTTTTTTCCATTTCCAGGAGTGTATGTTGCACAGATAATTTTGGGATTGTCAGTGCAGCAACAAGTTTTGAGCATTTTTATGTCAGTATTGATTGTATATTTTTTACAGATGTAGAACGTCTCAGCGGCACGTCTTCTGTATGAATATCAAATAGTCTCCGCGTATTTGATACGTAGTTTTTATTTGCAGTACAGTACACAAGTAAGTAGCTTATATGGACAGGCTCCCATAAAAACATTTTATGGGAGGCGCAGTGGCTACTCTTAGCAAAAGCGATTGAATGTAGTGAGTGCAAAACATGGCAAAAAAGTCTATCTACATTTTCTCAACTCCGCTTTTGCTTCTTCAGTGTGCAGTCGAAGAACATCTTCATCAGGGCATTGACTGCGATGTCAACAGCCCAGAAATGCGCATCTAGTATCTGTCGTCCGTTAAACACTATGTGATCAAAAGTACCCGGACACCCCCAAAAACATACGTGTTTCATATTAGGTAAATTGTGCTGCCATCTACTGCCAAGTGCTCCATCTTAGCGACCTTAGTAGTCATTAGACATAGTGAGAGCACAATGGGGCGCTCCGCGGAACTCACAGACTTCGAAAGTGGTCAGGTGACTGGGTGTCACTTGTGTCATACGCAAGATTTCCACACTCCTAAATATCCCTAGGTCCACTGTTTCCGATGTGATAGTGAAGTGGAAACGTGAAGGGACACGTACAGCACAAAAGCATACTGACAGAGACCGCCGACAGTTGAAGACGGTCGTAATGTGTAATAGGTAGACATCTATCCACACCAGCACACAGGAATTTCAGACTGCATCAGGATCCACTGCAAGTACTATGACAGTTAGGCGGGAGGTGAGAAAACTCGGATTTCATGGTCGAGCGGCTGCTCATAAGCCACAAATCACGCCGGGAAATGCCAAACGACGCCTCGCTTGGTGTAAGGAGCGTAAACATTGGACGATTAAACAGTGGGAAAACGTTGTGTGGAGTGAAGCATCACGGTACACAGTGTGGCGATCCGATGTCAGGGTGAGGGTATGGCGAATGCCCGGTGAACGTCGTCTGCCAGCGTGTGTAGTGCCAACAGTAAAATTCGGAGGCGGTGGTGCTTTGGTGTGGTCGTCTTTTTCATGGAGGGGGCTTGCACCCCTTGTTGTTTTGTGTGGCACTATCACAGTACAGGCCTACATTTATGTTTTAAGCACCTTCCTGCTTCCCACTGTTGAAGAGCAATTCGCGGATGGCGACTGCATCTTTTATCACGATCGAGCACCTGTTCATAATGCACGGCCTGTGGCGGAGTGGTTGCACGACAATAACATCCCTGTAATGGACCGGCCTGCACAGAGTCCTGACCTGAATCCTGTAGAACACCTTCGGGTTGTTTTTTGGAACGGCGACTTCGTGCCGGGTCTCACCGACTGGCATCGAGACCTCTCCTCAGTGCAGCACTCGGTGAAGAACGGGCTGCCATTCCCCAAGGAACCTTCCAGCACCTGACTGAACGTACGCCTGCGAAATTGGAAGCTGTCATCAAGGCTAAGGATGGGCCAACACCATATTGAATTCCAGCATTACCGATGGAGAGAGCTATGAACTTGTAAGTCATTGTGAGTCAGGAGTCCGGATACTTTTGATCACATAGTGTATGTAATGCAGACGATAGGAATCGGCAAAATTCCTGGGGGGAGTACATTCTTAATATCCCAATTTACAGGGGATGGGACAGAAATGTGATGACATGTAGGTATGCCTCTTGCGAGCTAACATCACAAAGATGTTCGGGCTCACATGCAGTTCCTCTTCGTCGAAATGTCTTGGCTTAAACTCGTCTAGGGATTGAACCGCACGTATCGCATTGTACGCCCTAAATTAGGCACTCGTGACCCTTTGGTTAAATTGTGTGGCTGATGGCAAGTTTGCGAAATACAAAGTTAATATAACATATAATAACAGTAATAATAATATCGGGAACTGAATTAACGACCCATAAATGATGTTGGCCACACAGTTGCTTTTTGGTTAGAATAATGTTCATTCAGAAAGCATACTAACAGCGAAAGTGGTCGTATTTAGAGTTACTGTTACACTCGAACGCAAATCCATCTGACACAGTTCGATCATTCACAATCTCAAAGCAAAATGCAAGTTATCTACTCGAAAAGTTAGAGTTCACACCAGGTGCGCGGCTGCTCACTGCTCAGAGACTAAGTCCTGCGATACCACACAAGGCGAAATTTTCGAAGTCGTTTCACTTTCTAGCTGCCTAAAGACCGACTGTCCGCTTTTGTGTCTGCATCCGAACTGTCCCTTTGGAGTCTCCAGCCGAACTGTCCGCCTTCGCCTCTGCACCAGCAACCCCCCTCTGCCCGTCCCCGGCCGCGTTTCCCGCGCGCTGAATATCCTCGCTCAACTGACTAGGGCAGTTCCCTTTTCTGAAACCGTCCATCTGATTGGCTACAGCTTATTCTACATTTTAACATATTTAAATAATCAAAGCTTGACCACTTTCAAGTTATAAATAAAGTAACAATAATATCCATTACATAATAAACGTTAAATCCTTTTACATAAAACCAATACAATTTCCTTCTTAGCTTTGAATACCACGACCAGTAGGCTTGCACCAATGTGCTTTCTGATAAATAAATAAAGAACAAAAGTAAATATTATGCACTAAACAAATATTCTGTTACCTAATAATTCTATAAGGTGTCATGCTGTCATCGTTCAATTTGTTTTGTGTGGGGGAAATGATGATCGGATGCTTAACCGTAAATACAGATAATTTAAATTTACTGTATCTTTTGAACAAATAAAGTTACAGAGTCGATATTTACAATGTTTGTCATTTTAATGATGCGCTTCTATGTGAAATGTCGATCGTTAAGATGGACCAAAGCGTTCAGATTTTAGCTTTCCGGTCTTTGTTACAAAAACTTGTTAATTTCACTTTAATAGTAAATCCTAAACTATTATAGATGTGATGAATATTCAAATTTTATTGGAATCACCATGAAAATTTATGAAGGATGGTAGATTAAAATAACTGTGGCTTAGTTCCCTGAATTACTACAGAATTAAAGTAGTTTTCATAAATGTTTCTCTTTATAGCCGATCCTACGTCCTCCATATTTAACACTGCTGCGACTCCTTGGCCACAAACGGCTTATACTGGGTTTCCCTATGACGTATGTTCTCATCTGTTTCACTCGCTCACTACAGCGCTTAGGCCTCAAGAGACAATAGACGCCTATGAATTTGCCCGTCTCGTGGTGAATCTGCGTCCTTTGTGGCACGCGGTCCTGGACGGCAGGGTTCGTTTCATAATTCCTGTGGGCTGACTCTTTCGCCCGTATAAGAGTGCAATGTTCGTTAAATCACACTCTTTAATTTCAACCAGCGTTGGCACATACAGTCCTGGAAATGGAAAAAAGAACACATTGACACCGGTGTGTCAGACCCACCATACTTGCTCCGGACACTGCGAGAGGGCTGTACAAGCAATGATCACACGCACGGCACAGCGGACACACCAGGAACCGCGGTGTTGGCCGTCGAATGGCGCTAGCTGCGCAGCATTTGTGCACCGCCGCCGTCAGTGTCAGCCAGTTTGCCGTGGCATACGGAGCTCCATCGCAGTCTTTAACACTGGTAGCATGCCGCGACAGCGTGGACGTGAACCGTATGTGCAGTTGACGGACTTGGAGCGAGGGCGTATAGTGGGCATGCGGGAGGCCGGGTGGACGTACCGCCGAATTGCTCAACACGTGGGGCGTGAGGTCTCCACAGTACATCGATGTTGTCGCCAGTGGTCGGCGGAAGGTGCACGTGCCCGTCGACCTGGGACCGGACCGCAGCGACGCACGGATGCACGCCAAGACCGTAAGATCCTACGCAGTGCCGTAGGGGACCGCACCGCCACTTCCCAGCAAATTAGGGACACTGTTGCTCCTGGGGTATCGGCGAGGACCATTCGCAACCGTCTCCATGAAGCTGGGCTACGGTCCCGCGCACCGTTAGGCCGTCTTCCGCTCACGCCCCAACATCGTGCAGCCCGCCTCCAGTGGTGTCGCGACAGGCGTGAATGGAGGGACGAATGGAGACGTGTCGTCTTCAGCGATGAGAGTCGCTTCTGCCTTGGTGCCAATGATGGTCGTATGCGTGTTTGGCGCCGTGCAGGTGAGCACCACAATCAGGACTGCATACGACCGAGGCACACAGGGCCAACACCCGGCATCATGGTGTGGGGAGCGATCTCCTACACTGGCCGTACACCACTGGTGATCGTCGAGGGGACACTGAATAGTGCACGGTACATCCAAACCGTCATCGAACCCATCGTTCTACCATTCCTAGACCGGCAAGGGAACTTGCTGTTCCAACAGGACAATGCACGTCCGCATGTATCCCGTGCCACCCAAAGTGCTCTAGAAGGTGTAAGTTAACTACCCTGGCCAGCAAGATCTCCGGATCTGTCCCCCATTGAGCATGTTTGGGACTGGATGAAGCGTCATCTCACGCGGTCTGCACGAACGCTGGTCCAACTGAGGCGCCAGGTGGAAATGGCATGGCAAGCCGTTCCACAGGACTACATCCAGCATCTCTACGATCGTCTCCATGGAAGAATAGCAGCCTGCATTGCTGCGAAAGGTGGATATACACTGTACTAGTGCCGACATTGTGCATGCTCTGTTGCCTGTGTCTATGTGCCTGTGGTTCTGTCAGTGTGATCATGTGATGTATCTGACCCCAGGAATGTGTCAATAAAGTTTCCCCTTCCTGGGACAATGAATTCACGGTGTTCTTATTTCAATTTCCAGGAGTGTATATGAGTTACTATCCCGGAAATGTAACGATGGGATAACACACACTAAACAATAGGACACAGGTGTGTAGGGTGTAAGAAATGATTGAAAATCAATGAAATTATTATGAAATTCGTAGCTCTGAGCTTTGCCTGGGTATTTAGTGATTGACCGAATAACACTTAACCCCAAGGGGTGGTGCTGGTGGTAAGAAGGGCTAACGTGTAAACTACTATCGGGAACGCTTGGAGCAATTTCAACCAGACTAGCTGTATACAGGGTGTTACAAAAAGGTACGGCCAAACTTTCAGGAAACATTCCTCACATACAAAGAAAGAAAATACGTTATGTGGACATGTTAGAGCTGATTTTATTACTTCTCTTCAAATCACATTAATCATAGAATGGAAACACACAGCAACAGAACGTACCAGCGTGACTTCAAACACTTTGTTACAGGAAATGTTCAAAATGTCCTCCGTTAGCGAGGAGACACGCATCCACCCTCCGTCGCATGGAATCCCTGATGCGCTGACGCAGCCCTGGAGAATGGCGTATTGTATCACACCCGTCCACAATACGAGCACGAAGAGTCTCTAGATTTGGTACCGGGGTTGCGTAGACAAGAGCTTTCAAATGCCCCCATAAATGAAAGTCAAGAGGGTTGAGGTCAGGAGAGCGTGGAGGCCATGGAATTGGTCCGCCTCTACCAATCCATCGGTCACCGAATCTGTTGTTGAGAAGCGTACGAACACTTCGACTGAAATGTGCAGGAGCTCCATCGTGCATGAACCATATGTTGTGTCGTAAATGTAAAGGCACATATTGTAGCAGCACAGGTAGAGTATCCCGTATGAAATCATGATAACGTGCTCCATTGAGCGTAGGTGCACGAAACTAAAATGAGCTCTAATACGGAAATTAAGCGGTTCCGGACACATGTCCACATAACATCTTTTCTTTATTTGTGTGTGAGGAATGTTTCCTGAAAGTTCGGCCGTACCTTTTTGTAACACCCTGTATACAACCTACTATTTGGAAAATCTGTTGTTCGATCAAAACATCTTGTGGGGCGAGGTGCGAATGTAAAAGGCGTGATATGTAAAAATAACTGAACACGAATGGTATTAATGCGAAATACATAGCCTTCCGGTTTTCCGGGGTGATTGGTGTTGTTGTTGTTGTAAGAAGAGGTACAGTGCAAAGTACAACTGTCTAATACCTGGAGGAATTTCAATAAATCTAAGTACAATGTCGAAGAAGGCGATCTATAATCGGTGCGGAAATTGTAATTTAAGGGAATAGAACAGGTTAGAAATTTTTTGTGCCTAATTCCTTTCTTGCCTCAAAAGTTTCTTAGAGAGTCAGTATTTAAGATTCATTCATATAAAGTGTGGCATGAGTATTAAAATATGTTAAAACTGCGATTTACTACATGGAGCTCTGGTGCATCCGAGCGCTCGAATGCAGCCGATGTAATACTACAATAGTTGCCGACGGAACAGGGGACCTATTAGTTTCAAATAGTATTACAGAGGGCATTAGTACAACTAAAATATTACTCTCAACAAGATTTCGCTTTGTAACATCATTCGTTTATGGTAAACAGTCTGGAACCATATGCTTTCCTAGCATCTGCCTAACTGGTCATTTCACTTGCTTTTTTACGCGAAGAAAAACGTGAATGCCTGCAAATGACAAACATATTTATACGGATAGAAAAGGTTCGAAAAGTAATCCCAGTCGTGCAAGAACGCTTCGACTGGTAAACGGAAGCCAGTTAAGCGATTTAATTCCTTCAAAATGAGAGTGTTTTGATATCGTGAAAAAAAAGGCCTGTTGTACGGTGCAAGCACTGACGATTAAAAGTTTGTTCAGTTTTAATATTAAAAATCACAAACTGAAACTTTAAACTCTTATTTTTTTAAAACTACGTCTTTCGAATTGGCGGGAGCTATAACTGAAGTAATATACATGCAATTACATAGTACTTTTTTTAAGTTGTGAGTCAGCGTTTTTTCTAATTTAGTACGTTGGACTTTTGCGGTATATTTTAATTTCAATTTTTGGTACATGTTTTTATAACGACTTTTTTTCGACAAAACTGACTTTTATTTCAGAATGCTTCCACTTAAAAATAATTTTTTGAAAATATCGTTATGCTCTACGTTAGACAATATCATCTCTTTCTGAGCAGTTACTGAAATTTTGTTCTAAGTTGAAAATTGTGGCCTTCATAGCTTCTTCACAACCGCTCTCACCCTCCACGTAGGCCTTATGTCGGTGTCGTGTAGTGCCCTCTGGGAACAAGTCTTTTATTCAAGAAAAGTACACAATGCAATCTTAACAGTGTACTGTAAAGATATAAAGCCAGTTTCTAATTGGTTTGTCATTTTATTAAAAAATAAATCTTGAATATCGGTTCTGAAAGCGAGCGTCACCTAAGTCTGCCCCCTCAGTCTGAGCTAGGGGTAAGTAAGCAACCAGACAACGCCGAGCAACCAGCACGTCGCCTTTAAAATAAAGTTTATAATAATGTCCTTGAATGCTGTATCTGCAACACACTGCGTGCCTCGAACTCCGTGTATTGTACATTGGGAAACGTCAGTTGTAAAGGACCCATCGTCTCTGTTGTCACTCAGCCTAAATCTGATTTTTAGCGTGTTTTTTCGGGTATTTGCTAGGGTATTACTTTTTGTTTCGTTTTTCCATAGCGGCATTTATTTCGGAAAATCGGTGATTAAATTTTAAACGTAGCTGGCTAAAGCCGCGGGGCGCTCCGCCGGGCCGGCAAATCGCCGCCCGGCTGCGCCCGTTAGCGGTCGGCTCGGGTAATGCGCGCCAGATGAACGTTCGATCCCTCCGCTCAATAAAACAGCGCCGGATATACAGCATTAGCGAGCAATTAACAGCGCCGCGGACTCGTTGCGGTCGCCGTTAATGGACTCTGCGCACTGCTTATCATCGCTGACCCGTTACCGGGGCGCTCCCGCGACACTCGTCTCTTCCGTACGCACGACTGCCCGAATGTTTATTTACATTTTACAGAATATTTAACAAACATCGTGCTAGCGATTCGGGATTAAATGAGCACGGCCCTGGAATGCGTAGGGCTAATCCGGGTTACGCCGCTTAGTAAAGTAGTGTCCGTATACACCAAACCAAATCAGCTCACGGACCCAGTACAGAAGTGGGAATCACTGTATTTATATCGATTCTAGTCCATCAGAGTCTTGCCGGTCAAAATATTAGCCAGCCCCTTGACTGAGCGTCCGTCTACGTAGTTTGGCTGTCGGACTCTCTTGTGTCGCCAGTCAATGTGCTCCCCGTTGCCCCGTTACTTTCCTACAATCGGCCCACTTTGTCGAACTCAGCTTTCTGATACGCGCACCACGAGCGAGAGACTTTTAAAAGTCGTTTTCGTAACGCACCTCTCGCAATATGTTGGAGAATCTCTTTCCAGATGTCCGTTAGACAACTGTGTGGATGATGAGAGCTACGGTTGTTGTTGTGGTCTTCAGTCCTGAGACTGGTTGGATGCCCCTCTCCATGCTACTCTATCCTGTGCAAGCTTCTTCATCTCCCAGTACCTACTGCAGCCTACATCCTTCTGAATCTGTTTAGTGTATTCATCTGTTGGTCTCCCTCTACGATTTTTACCCTCCACGCTGCCCTCCAATACTAAATTAATGATCCCTTGATGCCTCAGAACATGTCCTACCAACCGATCCCTTCTTCTAGTCAAGTTGTGCCACAAACTTCTCTTCTCCTAAATCCTATTCAATACCCCCTCATTCGTTATGTGATCAACCCATCTAATCGCAGGAGAGCTTCTGTAAAGTTTGGAAGGTAGGAGACGAGGTACTGGCAGAAGTAGAGCTGTGAGGACGGGCCGTGAGTCGTGCTTGGGTAGCTCAGTTGGTAGAGCACTTGCCCGCGAAAGGCAAAGGTCCCGAGTTCGAGTCTCGGTCGGGCACAAAGTTTTAATCTGCCAGGAGGTTTCAGCCAATCTAATCTTCAGCATTCTTCTGTAGCACCACATTTCGAAAGCTTCTATTCTCTTCTTGTCTAAACTATTTATCGTCCACGTTTCACTTCTATACATGGCTGCACTCCATACAGATACTTTCAGAAAAGACTTCCTGACACTTAAATCTATACTCCATGTTAACAAATTTCTCTTCTTCAGAAGCGCTTACCTTGCCATTGCCAGTGTATCCTCTCTACTTCGACCATCATCAGTTATTTTGCTCCCCAAATAGCAAGACTCCTTTACTACTTTAAGTGTCTCATTTCCTAATCTAATACCCTCAGCATCACCCGATTTAATTCGACTACATTCTATTATCCTCGTTTTGCTTTTGTTGATGTTCATCTTATATCCTCCTTTCAGGACACTGTCCATTCCGTTCAGCTGCTCTTCCAGATCCTTTGCTGTCTCTGACAGAACTACGATGTCATCTGCGAACCTCAAAGTTTTAATTTCTTCTCCATGGATTTTAATTCCTACTCCGAATTTTTCTTTTGTTTCCTTTCCTGCTTGCTCAATATAGAGACTGAATAACATCGGGGAGAGGCTACAACCCTGTCTCACTCCCTTCTCAACCACTGCTCCCCTTTCATGCTCCTCAACTATTATAACTGCCATCTGGTTTCTGCACAAATTGTAAATAGTATTTCGCTCCCTATATTTTACCCCTGCCACATTCAGAATTTGAAAGAGAGTATTCCAGTAAACATTGTCAAAATCTTTCTCCGAGTCTATAGATGCCAGAAACGTAGGTTTGCCTTTCCTTAGTCTATTTTCTAAGACAAGTCGTAGGGTCAGTATTACCTCACGTGTTCCAAGATTTCTACGGAATCTACTACAGACGAGAAATACCCATTTGCGAGCTTCGCTGGGTCGAGAAAACCATTTGTGACGTGTTACGGTTTCTCTCTATGCGCGAGATCGGGAAAAACATACTGGTTGCACTGGGTGATCACAATAATTTTAGTTCAAAGTCAGTTATGTAGTAAAACTAGATGGCTCGAGACCCCACGTGCTTCTGCTCGAAAAGAAAGAAAGAAAAAAAAACTATTATCACCCAAGCACCTTCATAGCATGCATCCCCTTGGGGTTCCGTAAAATGTGCTTGGACTTATTAACTAAATTGGCTACGTTAGGTCTGAGGGTGCAAGCCACATCCACTGCACTACCCCCAGTAATTTTAAATTAATGTCAGGTTTATAGAAACAAATGTTAGCAGGCAGGAATAATTTTTAGTGAACACAACACAGTTTTAACTAAATGAAGTTTGTTTTAACTTGTTCAGGACAGATTTGACTGAAATACTTTTCTTGATTTGACCTCACATATTTACCGAGTTAGTTCAACAGCGCTACTCAGATATTAATCACAATCATTAATGTTTCTTTTAAAATAGCTGAAACCCCAAGATGAACAAGGTTCGGCGTGGAGAATACTTCTCGAAAAATAATAATAAACCAAACACAATCCGAAGTCAAACCGTAAGCTGAAATCACTACGTCCCACAGCGCTTGTTCAGAGTGAGTTAAAGTTCTACACGACTTAGCGGTACGAAAATATTGTAAGTTCAACTCGTGCGCGAAATTTTCACAAGTCTCACAAACGCACCACAGAGAATTCTTCAAAGTCCAGCAGCACCCAACTGCTGAAAATTACAAGTTCCACGCGACTTTGCGGTCCGAAAATATTCTAAGTCTAGTTCGTGCACGGACTTTTGCCAGTCACACGTGCTACCTCTTTCAATTCAACCGAATGACTGCTCCCACTACAGAAAATGGCCGCCCTTAAAAGCCCTCGGTTTGGACACTCTGAAGTCAAATCAAGTTTGTTTGCACATAAAATTCACTTTTACACTTAATATAGGTACAATAAAACGCATGTAACACTTCTATTCAGACGGAAATTTTCCGCTGAATTCAGTTTCATCATCAGAATTTCTGTACGGGATCTTATTCTCATATTATTAAAATTTATGTGTTCTTCACATAGAACTTTTCATTATTTAAAATACTTTCAAAGGGTAAATAACTGATATTATTATTGTATTACCTATTTCTTCATGTCTACTTTTCCGTACTGCCACTATCTTTATAGCGCAACAGCATTCTGGCTCCTCATATGAATTTTTAAAACATGTAAAAAAAGTTACGTAGATATCTTAATACTACTCATTCAGACCTTTCATTTGACACCTCCAAGATGTCCAATTTACAGTCTTACTTAGTTATTAAAATATTCAATTTATTATGATTCAATTTCTGTGAGTTTATTTTCAGAAATTTCTGGCGGCAGGAGAATGCAGTTTAATTGCAGTAAGCATTTGAAACTTCTATTAACGTCTTTTTATTCACCAGGAAGCATATGAAATGGCTATCAAGTCCGTATTTAATAATGCAAATACTCTATCATCCCAAATTCACTGTTTATCCAACATATGTCACACATAGAAGCAGCCAGAATTCATGCAAGTCCGACCCGGTTAAATTTAGGACCTAACAGTCACGAGTTGAACATTCTGTCGGTTCAGTGGTCTTCTATGTCGGAAGTGCTCGCCAAAGTATGCCATCAAGAACACGGAATATGCCACGCGGAATTGTCTCTACGGCCAAAAGATAACACGCTTATAAAACTTCAGCTAACTCATTCAGAAACATCAAACTATCCTCAAAATGTTCGTAACTTACGCCGCCTCAGTCACGGCACGTTTTAAACGCAATGAACTCACTAGTTCTTCATTTTACATATTACTTTCACGGAGACATGTAACATGGTGTTACTCGGAAGCAGGTTAGCGAGCGATTCTCTCGATGCTCCTCTCCTCGCTGCCTGTCTATCTTTGCACGGGAACCGCTTAATTCTGATTGGCAACTGATATGAATGACCAATCAGAATGATCCTTCCAGATCATTCTCGTGGCAAAACTTGCCTTAGCCAACCATTAATCAGATAGTCATTTACGTCATTACAATTTCAATTTCTAATATATTGTTTAATAAAATAAAACGAAACGCAATATATTCTTTAAATTAATATAGAAATTATTTCGCTTCAGACGTTTATTCTGGCTGCTCTCTTACAACAGCAAGCACACATCGACATACGTCATTAGCATCGTGGTTGCAACAAAATTTTCCAACGGTTCAGTTTTATAAGGTTTTACATAAAATGATGTCAAATTTTAACGTATGTCCCACATACACTCTCTCATTCATTCCCATGTATTCACACAACAAAATAATAAGCAAATAACAATTTCGAATCATTTTTGTACTACGTAACGCAGAGTAATTAAAGTCTTGCAAAGAAAATTCCAGTTAAGTGATTTTATTTACTGTGAACTTTGTTATGACTTCAGATGATAATAAAAGACATTTGATTATTGTTCCTAACTGAGTTTTGAAACATAAGTGTTAGTTTTAGGACATTTAAGTAATTTTCTCACTCTCCGCAACTATAATAGATAAAGATCTCAAAATTTTGACAGGATCCCCTCCTTAATAATGAAGGATTGCGTACCAAGTTTGAACAAAATTGGATGATAATTACTACGGTTTATTTACATTTGTAGGGGATATGAATTTGCGTACCGACTGATTGTTACTGAGATAGTTCTCACGACTGGTAGCGTCAGCTGCACTGTGAGTCAGAGAGAAGAATAAACGTCGTATCTTCTTCAGCCTCTCCCAATCGTCGTTGTGGGCTGCACGGAGACATCGCTAATGTCTGTGGTATCGACACGCATTGCCGATTTTGTTGTGGCGCCGTGATCTTTGGATGATACCGTACTAAGTTAGGGCAAATGCTGACAGCTCTAGTGTGAAGAAGCAGAAAACACATTGCATGGAAGTAAGAATGTGAATTAATGATTCTTCAATGTATTTGTGTAGGAATGTCGAGCACCAATATTTGCACACATACGTCACCTGTTGACCACTCATGAAACTGTTCTCTGCCACAGGCTGCTCAATTTTTAGTGTAATGTGCATGGACCACATCCACTCGTTCTATTTGTTCACCTCCACTCCTGGTCACACAGGTGGTTCAACGAATATTCTATGAATTGATTTTTATGTGTTTGACAAGCCACAGTGGTGGTGTTTCCTATAAGTGGAAAAATGTTCTCATTGCATGTATGCATGTTAATAAGAATTTTCCGACAGTATGTAGACAAATGCTTATCACAGATATGTGGGTTTGTACACAGTGATAAATTCTTTTTGTAATGGCTTTACTTTTGGTAGACTATAGGTCCGATGATGGCAGCAAGATTCTGTCGAAGCTCGTCATTGTGAAATAAAATAAAATACCAAGCGATCATGGCCACTGAAGATTTTCCTATTCACATACTTAAGGAAGTGTCACATCCAAACGCTTACCGTTTTGCCGTCTAATTTTCACTGAATGAGTATTGGAGCTTCTTCTGAGTGAGTCATTATTATCAACAACAAATGCCCCTTACTGCTTGTACACATATAAATTCGAGTTTACAAATCTGAAAAATATAAGATCTGGCATATAAACTTTCTTACCACATGCTGTGGTAGTATGGATTTTTTATGTTTTGCATTGCAGTGTTACCAAGTCATGTTTGCTGAAGTTTCGGTGTCATTGATGGGATTTTATTTTATTGCAATTAAACATCAGGAAAAATACTCTTTACTATTTATATACACATACAAATTCTATTCTTTAAAGAAGTATTAACAAGTTTGATGAACAGATAGGTTTTTGAACGGTATGTTTTTTTGTTAGCACATAGATTTCTAGTGTTTTTGTTTTACCTGCTGTGATTTCTCTGTTTTTTCATGTTTTGCGTTACAGTAATGCAAAACATAAAAAAACAGAAAAACCAGAACGTGTGGCAATAAAGCAAACATACAAAATGTTGTCTGTTTGTCAAATTAACGAATAATTTGTTCAAGTCTCGAATTTAAATATGTACAAGCAGTAAAAAGCATTTTTTCTATTGTTTAATAGAATGAACATAAGAGCTCACTGGTGAAGTTGAAACTTCAGCGAAACACTTCTGGGTAACAAAAGAAAAGAGAAGAAACTGTTAAGTGTTAAGAATTGCATTATGCAATACACAGGCGTAACGATATATTTTATTTGACTCCATCGATTTAGGACTAGGATCAGACGTTATCGGGTCCAGAAACCATCTCAGTGACGTATTTGCATAATTTGAATAACAGTTATCAGATGTACATTGTTCCATCATTGATATGAGCTGTAAACGTAACATTATGTCAATTTAACCTTATAGACGTATTTGTGCGGTATACTCTACATCTACATCTACATTTCGCAAGCCACCCAACGGAGTGTGGCAGAGAGCACTTTATGTGCTGCTGTCATTACCTCCCTTTCCTGTTCCAGTCGCGTATTGTTCGCGAGAAGAACGGCTGCCGGAAAGCCTCCGTGCGCGCTCGAATCTCTCTAATTTTACATTCGTGATCTCCTCGGGAGGTATAAATAGGGGGAAGCAATATATTCGATACCTCATCCAGAAATGCACCTTCCCGAAACCTGGCGAGCAAGCTACACCGCGATGCAGAGCGCCTCTCTTGCAGTCCGTCACTTGAGTTTGCTAAACATCTCCGTAACGATATCATGCTTGCCAAATAACCCTATGACGAAACGCTCCGCTTCTTTGGATCTTCTCTATCTCCTCTGTCAACCGAACCTGGTACAGATCCCACACTGATGAGCGGTACTCAAGCATAGGTCGAACGAGTGTTTTGTGAGCCAACTCCTTTGTTGCTGGATTTTCTAAGGACTCTCCCAATGAATCTCAACCTGGTACCCGCCTTACCAACAATTAATTTTATATGATCGTTCCACTTCAAATCGTTCCGCACGCATACTCCCAGATATTTTACAGAAGTAACTGCTACCAGTCTTTGTTCCGCTATCATATAATCATACAATAAAGGATCCTTCTTTCTATGTATTCGCAATACATTACATTTGTCTATGTTAAGGGTGAGTTGCCACTTCCTGCACCAAGTGCCTATCCGCTGCAGATCTTCCTGCATTTCGCTGCAATTTTCTAATGCTGCAACTTCTCTGTATACTACAGCATCATCCGCGAAAGCCGCATGGAACTTCCGACACTATCTAGTAGGTAATATATATACACTACTGGCCATTAAAATTGCTACACCAAGAAGAAATGTAGACGATAAACAGGCATTCATTGGACAAATATATTATACTAGAACTGACATGTGATTAAATTTTCACGCGATTTGGGTGCATAGATCCTGAGAAATCAGTACCCAGAACAACCACCTCTGGCCGTAATAACGGCCTTGATACGCCTGGGCAATGAGTCAAACACAGCTTGGATGGCGTGTATAGGTACAGCCGCCCATGCAGCTTCAACACGATACCACAGTTCATCAAGTGTAGTGACTGGCGTATTGTGACGAGCCAGTTGCTCGGCCACCATCGACCAGACGTTTTCAACTGGTGACAGATCTGGAGAATGAGCTGGGCAGGGCAGCAGTCAAACATTTTCTGTATCCAGAAAGGCCCGTACAGGACCTGCAACATGCGGTCGTGCATTATCTTGCTGAAATGTAGGGTTTCGCAGGGATCGAATGAAGGGTAGGGCCACGGGTCGTAACACATCTGAAATGTAACGTCCACTGTTCAAAGTGCCGTCAATGCGAAGAAGATGTGACCGAGACGTGTAACCAATTGCACCCCATATCATCACGCCAGGTTATACGCCAGTATGGGGATGACGAATACACGCTTCCAATGTGCGTTCACCGCGATGTCGCCAAACACGTATGCGACCGTTTTGATGCTCTAAACAGCACGTGGATTCATCCGAAAAAATTACGTTTTGCCATTCGTGCACCCAGGTTCGTCGTTAAGTACACCATCACCGGCGCTCCTGTCTGTCATGCATCGTCAAGGGTAACCGTAGCCACGGTCTCCGAGCTGATAGTCCGTGCTGCTGCAAACGTCGTCGAACTATTCGTGTAGATGGTTGTTGTCTTGCAAACGTCCCCATCTGTTGACTCAGAGATCGAGACGTGGCTGCACGATCCATTACAGCCAAGAGGATAACATGCCTGCCATCTCGACTGCTAGTGATACGAGGCCGTCAGGATCCAGCACGGCGTTCAGTATTACCCTCCTGAACCCACCGATTCCATATTCTGCTAACAGTCATTGGATCTCGACCAACGCGAGCAGCAATATCTCGATGCGATAAACCGCAATAGCGATAGGCTGCAATCCGACCTTTATCAAAGTGTGAAACGTGATGGTACGCATTTCTCCTCCTTACACGAGGTATCACAACAACGCTTCACCAGGCAACGCCGGTCAACTGCTGTTTGTGTATGAGAAATCGATTGGAAACTTTCCTCGTGTGAGCACGTGGTAGGTGTCGCCACCGGCCCCAACCTTGTGTGAATGATCTGAAAAGCTTATCATTTGCGTATCACAGCATCTTCTTCCTGTCGGTTAAATTTCGCGTCTGTAGCACGTCATCTTCGTGGTGTAGAAATTTTAATGGCCAGTAGTGTATATTGCGAAAGGCAGTGGCCCCATAGCACTCCCCTGCGGCACGCCAGAGGTTACTTTAACGTCTGTAGACGTCTCTCCATTGACAACCATATGCCGTGTTCTGTTTGCTATAAACTGTTCAA
Organism: Schistocerca serialis cubense; assembly: GCF_023864345.2. Lineage (NCBI taxonomy): Eukaryota > Metazoa > Arthropoda > Insecta > Orthoptera > Acrididae > Schistocerca > Schistocerca serialis. The sequence goes on from NC_064638.1 coordinate 705,172,632, forward strand.
TCCAGCCACACAGCTGGTTTGATATTTCGTAGGCTCTTACTTTGTTTATCAGGCGATAGTGCGGAACTGTATCGAACGCCTTCCGGTAGTCAAGGAAAATGGCATCTACCTGGGAGCCTGTATTTAATATTTTCTGGGTCTCATGAACAAATAAAGCGAGTTGAGTCTCACACGATCGCTGTTTCCGGAATCCGTGTTGATTCCTACAGAGTAGAGTCTGGGTTTCCAGAAATGACATGACACGCGAGCAAAAAACATGTTCTAAAATTCTACAACAGATCGATTTCAGAGATATAGGCCTATAGTTTTGCGCATCTGCTCGACGACCCTTCTTGAAGACTGGGACTACCTGTGCTCTTTTCCAATCATTTGGAACCTTCCGTTCCTCTAGAGACTTGCGGTACACGGCTATTAGAAGGGGGTCAAGTTCTTTCGCGTACTCTGTGTAGAGTCGAATTGGTATCCCGTCAGGTCCAGTGGACTTTCCTCTGTTGAGTGATTTCAGTTGCTTTTCTATTCCTTGGACACTTATTTCGATGTCAGCCATTTTTTCGTTTGTGCGAGGATTCAGACAAGGAACTGCAGTGCGGTCTTCCTTTGTGAGACAGCTTTGGAAAAAGGTGTTTAGTATTTCAGCTTTACGTGTGTCATCCTCTGTTTCAATGCCATCATCATCCTAGAGAGTCTGTATATGCTGTTTCGAGCCACTTACTGATTTAACGTTAGACCAGAACTTCCTAGGATTTTCTGTCAAGTCGGTACATAGAATTTTACTTTCGAATTCCGTTCCTCACAGTTTTACTCTGCACGTACCTGTCTAAAACGCATTTTACGATTACCTTGAACTTTTTCCATAAACACTCAACTTTGTCAGTGTCGGAACAGAAATTTTCGTTTTGATCTGTTAGGTTCAGGAATTCTGCAACGGCCTTTTGATCACTGATTCCCCGTTCTGCGCTTACAGAGTCGATAGGTTCGGGTCTGTTCGTTATCAGTAGGTCCAAGATTTTATCTCCACGAGTCGGTTCTCTGTTTAATTGCTGGAGGTAATTTTCGGATAGTGCACTTAGTATAATGTCACTCGATGCTCATTCGGGAGGACGACGGTTCAATCTCGCGTCCGGCCATCCTGATTTAGGTTTTCCGTAATTTCCCTAAATCGCTCCAGGCAAATGTCGGGATGGTTCCTTTGAAAGGACATGGCCGACTTCCTTCCCCATCCTTCCCTAATCCGATGAGACCGATGACCTCGCTGTCTGTTCTCCTTCCCCAAACAACCCAACAACCCCACTCGATGCCCTGTCCCTACCACCCGTCCTAAACATCTGAGTGTCCCAGTCTATATCTGCTAAATTGAAGTCTCCACCTGAGAAAATTTATGTGAAATGTATTCCAGATTTTCTCTCAGTTGTTCTGCCACTAATGCTGCTGAGTCGGGAGGTCAGTAAAAGGAGCCAATTATTAACCTAGCTCGGTTGTTGAGTGTAACCTCTACCCATAATAATTCACAGGAACTATCCACTTCTACTTCACTACAGGATAAACTACGCCACCACCGGTTGCATGCAATCTATCCTTTCTAAACACCGTCTGTGCCTTAGTAAAAATTTCGGAAGTATTTATCTCTGGCTTCAGCCAGCTGTCCGTACCTATAACGATTTCAGCTTCGGTACTTTCTATCAGCGCTTGAAGTTCCGGTACTTTACAACCGCAGCTTCGACAGTTTGCAATTACAATACCGATTGCTGCTTGGTCCCCGCATGTCCTGACTCTGCCCCGCACCCTTTGAAGCTGTTGCCCTTTTTGTACTTGCCCGAGGCCATCTAACTTAAAAAACCGCCTAGTCCACGCCACACAACCCTTGCTACCCGTGTAGCCGCCTGCTGGCGGAACCCGAAACCCCACCACCCTATGGCGCAAGTCGAGGAATCTGCAGCCCACACGGTCGCAGAACCGTCTCAGCCTCTGATTCAGACCCTCCACTCGGCTCTGTACCAAAGGTCCGCAGTCAGTCCTGTCAACGATGCTACAGATGGTGAGCTCTGCTTTCATCCCGCTAGCGAGACTGGCAGTCTTCACCAAATCAGATAGCCGCCGGAAGCTAGAGAGGATTTCCTCTGATCCATAGCGACACACATCATTGTTGCCGACATGAGCGACCACCTGCAGATGGGTGCACCCTGTACCCCTCATGCACTGTACGATGCCCCACCCACTTCTATAGTTATATGGATCAGTTTTCGCTTATAAATGACCATGGTTGGCAATCGGACTAGTAATTATAATGGGAGGACACCCGCGTGCATTAAGACCTCAGTATTGTTTTCACTAATCGCTCTAAGCACTGCAGAGTTAAGCTCTTACCACACAATCATTAATTTTGAATAACTGAAACCGACATAGTAATTTGACAAGCAAACAAGTGGGAGGAGAGCACACCATATAAGTCATAACTACTTTGAAATAACGACGTACACTATATATGAACAGTATGGATCGTACACATGTATTACTTTCGTTAATTCGGCGAAAGATACTTTCATCAGCACAGTATAAATGTATTTTAAACTTGAGACACTTTTTTATGTAAAATAATAGTGAAATGTTGAGTGAAAAGATCCTGTTAAGCCTTGAAGATGCATAGCTCCTGTGGTGGTATTACTTGCAATTTTTGTAATAAATAAACATGTTTCTTTAATCTTATCTGTGCACAGAATCGACCAGTGACTGAACATGAGTTTTTACTCTGATGTTTCCTGATAATTTTGAACATGAAGAATTTTTGAGCTGATAGTACTTCAGTGCAACTTAACATTAACGCTTACCTGGACTTTTGTTGAAACATAGTTTGTCACACGCCACGAGTCAGTAAAATCGTATGTTCTGAACACGACAGTAATAATCTTTTTTGTATTGATGAAAATGTGCACAATGCCTATTGTTGTCTTCCTCTGCAACTGCTTTTATTATGCTTGTCAATGTAATAAGATTGCTGGTACTTCGTACACAATCTGATACTTTGCTTAAATTGGCAATAATAATAAAAACACTTTATGTAGGCCTACGTGTAACTAGTTTATGATCTGAAAATGTTGGTGATTACATATCACTGTATTTGGAAAGAGCACACTAAAAATCTACTGAAATAGCGACACTCTGATAAAGCTTGTTGCTTTTAAACAATTGACTTGTATTACTTAACTTGCACAAGCGGACGACGAATCACGGCTTTTACAGTATGTCCGTCACTATGAAAAACAGAATATAGTGAACTTCACCATAGAAATAAATACTTCAGTCCTTTTGTGGTGTTGAGCAACATATTGCAGCCTCTGACTATACTTTGCTGCCAATGGATGGTGTAGCAGCTTTTACACACTGGCTTCCAAGTCGTAACTCTCATCGTAATATTTGGCCAGTACAGTGGGTAATGCTGCAAAATAATGTCTGTCTCATTTAAAGCAAACAACGACTTCCCACTGGCCGTCGTAATAACATTTCCACTTCTGATTGGTTGACTAACAGCTGCTTAATACAGTAGAAATATGTGTAGCAATAATTTCCCGTCCACCCGAGGCCGTTTAACAGTGATTGTGCTTATTTTAATCACCACACAATACAGTACCTGGGCATCGTACCACACGCTACTTCGCAGCCACTCCGACTCACAAAGAGGACTGTTGTGGAACTTTCTGTCGAAACGTTCCTACCGCCTTACCCTTCCACGAGGTAGTCCCTTTAGATTTTAACTGAAGCCTAAAGCCATGGCTCGTTATAGCTTTAATTACCTAGGTTCATAATACTTTTAACGCTAGGATCTACTTAAAAATATGTAGAGATCAATAAAAAAACATTATTTACAGGTATTCATTTAAAACACATTTACAGATTATTGGGTGTATACTTCGCAGGCTGGTGGCAGCACCTTACAGCGGCGAGCTTCCTTACCTTAGATGACACATGCACCCTCGGCTCTCTATCATATCACTGGTTGCTTTATACAGGTTCTTACAACTGTCCTGCTACTATCAAATGTCCAAATGTGTGTGAATTCCTAAGGGACCAAACTGCTGAGGTCATCGATCCCTCGACTTACATACTATTTAAACTAACTTATGCTAAGAACAACACTCACACCCACTCCCGAGGGAGGACTCGAACCTCCGGACAGAGGGTCGGCCACTCCGCGCGGCTGTCCGGCTACTGATCGTATTTTTTAAATTATGATAGAGAATTACGAACTAACTTCTACGAAATGTAATCGAATAGCTCCTACATTGTGTGACCTATACTTGTGTCGTTACAGCTGGAATGATGGAATAACATATATCTGATAAATGTTATTCCAATTATGCAAATACATAGCTGAGATGGTTTGGACCCGATAACTGTCTGATCCTAGAAGGAAATCGGCCGTGTCTAATAAAATATACGCTACTGGCCATTAAAATTACTACACCAAGAAGAAATGCAATGATAAGTGGGTATTCATTGGACAAATATATTATACTAGAACTGACATGTGATTACATTTTCACGAAATTTGGGTGCATAGATCAAGAACAACCATCTCTGGCCGTAATAACGGCCTTGATGCGCCTGGGCGTTGAGTCAAACAGAGCTTGGATGGCGTGTACAGGTACAGCTGCCCATGCAGCTTCAACACAATACAACAGTTCATCAGGAGTAGTGACTGGCGTATTGTGACGAGCCAGTTGCTCGGCCACCATTGTCTAGACGTTTTCAGCTGGTGAGAGATCTGGAGAACGTGCTGGCCAGGACAACAGTCGAACATTTCTGTATCCAGAAAGGCCCGTACAGGACCTGCAACATGCGGTCGTGCATTATCCTGCTGAAATGTAGGGTTTCGAAGGAATAGAATGAAGGGTAGAGCCACGGGTCGTAACACATCTGAAATGTAACGTCCACTGTTCAAAGTGCCGTCAATGCGAACAAGAGATGGCCGAGACGTGTAACCAATGGCACTCCATACCATCACGCCGGATGATACGCCAGTATGGGGATGACGAATACACGCTTCCAATGTGCGTTCGCGAAACACGGATGCGACCATCCTGATGCTGTAAACAGAACCTGGATTCATCCGAAAAAATTACGTTTTGCCATTCGTGCAGCCGGGTTCGTCGTTGAGTACACCATCGCAGGCGCTCCTATCTATTATGCAGCGTCAAGGGTAACCGCAGCCACGGTCTCCGAGCTGGTAGTCCATGCTACTGAAAACGTCGTCGAACTGTCCGTGCAGATGGTTGTTAATCTTGCAAACTTCCCCACCTGTTGACTCAGGGATTGAGACGTGGCTGCACGATCCGTTATAGCTGTGCTGATAAGATGCCTGTCATCTCGACTGCTAGTGATACGAGGCCGTTGGGATCAAGTACGGCGTTCCGTATTACCCTCCTGAACGCACCGATTCCATATTCTGCTAACAGTCATTGGATCTCGACCAACGCGAGCAGAAATGTCGCGATACGATAAACCGCAATCGCGATAGGCTACAATCCGACCTTTATCGAAGTCGGAAACGTGATGGTACCCATTTCTCCTCCTTACACGAGGCATCACAACAACGTTTCACCAGGCAACGCCGGTCAACTGCTGTTTGTGTATGAGAAATCGGTTGGAAACTTTCCTGATGTCAGCACGTCTTAGGTGTCCCACGAGCGGCAACCTTGTGTGGATGCTCTGGAAAGCTAATCATTTGCATATCACAGCATCTTCTTCCTGTCGGTTAAATTTCTCGTCTGTAGCACGTCATCTTAGTGGTGCAGCAATTTTAGTGGCCAGTAGTGTACCATTAGAGCTGTCTATTGCGTAATGCAGTTCTCAACGTTCATTAAAGTTGTACAGTACTACCTCTGTAAAATATTTAGCCGGCCGAAGTGCCGAGCGGTTCTAGGCGCTGCAGTCTGGAACCGCGCTACCGCTGCGGTCGCAGGTTCGAATCCTGCCTCGGGCATGGGTGTTTGTGATGTCCATAGGTTAGTTAGGTTTAAGTAGTTCTAAGTTCTAGGCGACTGATGACCATAGCAGTTAAGTCCCATAGTGCTCAGAGCCATTTGAACCATTTTTGTAAAATATTTCAAATTTATTAGCAACGATATGATACTCCAGGTTCGAAGATTGCATTTGAACGCTTCAGCTACGTTATTTCGGTGTGCGCAGCTCTTGAGACGTCATTGCAGTATTCATCGCCAAGCCGAACCCTGATGATATTTGAGAATGGCTCCGAGTGTTCGCGTGATGGGGAAACACAGTCGTTTAATACAGTGCGCTGACTTTAATCAACGAGTAATTTCACAAGCTGGTGACCAAACGATGTATGCAGATTGCACCGGGTATCGGCGCAGCGGCAGTTCGTGCGGCGGCGTACCTGCCGGCAACTGTGAATACGCGCCGCGGCGGCGGCAACAGTTGAGCGCGGCCCCGTTAAGCAGGGGCGGGCGAGGGCGACCTGGCCGCTGGCCTGCGGCGCCGCTTCTTGCAGCCACCGCGGTCCTTGGCGCCCGGGCCCGCGGCGGGGCAAGAAGCGCTCGACACTGGCGGCTATTCACGGCTTAATGAAAGCACGCCAAGGCGCAGCAGCCGAGGCGGGGCAGCCGCTGTTTCGCTCGCGCCATCACTATCTTCACCAAGATTCGACGGATACTGTTCTAGAGCGGAAACGAGAAATGGTGCTCCGTCCCTGGAGCGATCTTAAATTATAAAACACCTGCCCCCCCCCTCCCTCCACCTCATGTTTTTGTGGGAAAGTGCCAGACTATGGCAAAAATAACTGTCAAGAAGTGTGTTTTCCTGTTTAAGAAGGAGTCACAATTTACATTCTGACCTCCTTTCTGTTTCACATGTGATTGAAGTACCTGTACATTGTAAAACGTTGTGGTCTCCTGACCTTCATTGCTTACATATTCCGCCCTCACAATCATATTCCGCACATCAAGACGCTTCATTCGAACCCAAACTCGATAAGATAAATTCAATGTTGTATGAATTCATGTAAACGATATGCAAATAACTAGCAAATCACAAGTGCGCACCAAGATTGAAATACTCGAGGCTGGCATACACACACACACAATCAAGATACGATGGTCGCAGGGGCTTTTAGTTCAGGAAAGGCAAACCGCGCGCCAGGGGGGCTGGTCCCTTCAGAGGGCGAGTCAACCTATCTATGTCGGCCAGTGACTGCCCGTAGAGTAGACAGCGTTTGCCTGAGTGAAAGGAAGAACGACCCCGTGTTCGGCTTAAAAGCAAATTCCGCTACATAGTGGTGGAGCGCCCAGCCTACGCATTCTTTGCAAACATAGCACTCAGTTTCAGAGGTTTTCACAGGGAGACAGCAAACGCCAAACGCTGATGCTACAGATTTCTGGATTCGTCGCCTTAAATGAAACGTCATTCTCTCGTTTTAGAAGAGCAATGGTGATTGGCAGACGATATTCCTGACGCCTTGAGCTGAAGGAGTAATGGAAGAGACCGAAAGATATACCTCTTCACGTCTGGCGTGGAGACGGGCCGTTCTGTTGTCGCTCTTGGAGCGAGAACACGTAACGAGAGCGTGTGCGCTCATACATCTACTCAAAAGAGTAAGGAACAAGTCTCTCCCCAGTACTTCACTGGGAGAGCACCTCTGTCGAGAGCGAATCGGAGTGTGACTCTATATTGACTCCTTGCGCTTAAGCGTTGTTCACTGTGTTGGCTGCCACACTTATTGTGCGGTGTGAACAGACAGAGCTATAGTTAAACGCCTGCGAGCGAATTTTTGAGTGGCATCGCGGTGGACTGGTTATCTGACTGGTGTACCACGCCAATAGTTAGACTAGGGGCGAATAAGAGTCTTTGACTTCATCAAGGCATAGCGAGAGTTTGATTGTCGAAGGTCAATCCAGATAGAATGAGAGTTACCTTATTTGTCAGCAGCGAGTGGCACAGACAGCAGTCATCGCAGCTTACGGTATTGTGTGCTACAGCTCTTGCGAGCCCCATATTTCCTCCACAACAGTACACATCCCTGTATTTCACACACGACAGTCCAACCGTACCTAGCAACATTCTAAAGGATAATTATTGAAGTGGAGTAGACGCGGCTCTCAGCCATTCTGCCAAGTCAATAACAATCTTTAACTTCGTATAGAAACTTCATTAGCGAATACTATCCTTAAGAGGTAACTTCACATTCCGTAAAGAACCCGGAAATAACTTGTTCAGTTCATAACTAAAAGTGCCATTGTGATTTCTCAGAATTTTTGTAAAATAAATAATAACTTTCGTTAGTTTCATGTTTTTCTTACACTAACTAGCACTACTCCAGTACCCAACTATCCCACTAGTTACGTAAGAAATTTTGTGAATTTTTGTGTCATTTCCTTACAACAGATGACTCCAGAAGATATTTATTGCTGAAAGTTTTTCAGGCATTTCTCTTTAGAACGTTAAGAGCGTCTGTCTAACTTCTGTAGTAGTGTGGGGGTGGAAATTGCATCTTGCAGGAGCCACAGGGTAAAGGGTACATCTCAGATAAATCCGCTGCGCAGAATGACAGAATAGCACCCACACGCTCACAACATATACCAAAAACGGTTAATCAGCACCCAATAAACAAAAGTTCGGAGGCATTCCCTAGCGAGTGAAGTGGCAATTCAAACGTAATACATTTCCCAATTTATTGACAGCTAAAACTTGACAGGTTACTTCTACCACAATCTAACAGAAAGAATAAGAACTTTCTTTGAGGTAAGCCCACTGTGCAGTAACCTCATTCAGTGCAGAGGAGTACGTCCTCTTGTTTGAATACTGCCCTGCACCCTACGTTGAATACTGCCCACAATGTCATTCAATCACTACTGGTCTCATTTATCCCATAACTAGCTGACAAACCCGGCATTGCCGGCGTACACATTTTGTTAGTTTTCTATTAGAAACGAAAACAAGAAATGAACTGCGTTTGTAGTGAAGTACTGAAAAAAATTTACATCTGCGTATGCGTGAAAACGGCGTTGAAATAATGAAACAATCGTACAAAGAGATATGCATAATATACAAATGTGTAACTACTGTATCCAAATTAAGAAACATAATCCCAGACAGTTTCTGTACACTGGGCGCAGTACTTCGCGTCTCTGAAACGCGATTTTGTAAACGTCTCTTCACAGTTCTATAGACGGCTACCGTTTCCACCTACAACCATTTGGGCTTCACTGTTGAAACCTGCCAAAAGCGCTTCTAGTTGTGAGGGATTTCCTTCATTTGACTTAACTGTAGTAAATAATAAATATAATAGCCGATGGCTGTGGCCGAGCGGTTCTAGGCGCTTCAGTCCGGAACCGCGCTACTGCTACGGTCGCAGGTTCGAATTCTGCCTCGGGCATGGATGTGTGTGATGTACTTAGGTTAGTTAGGTTTAAGTAGTTCTAAGTTCTAGGGGACTGATCACCTCCGATGTTAAGTCCCATAGTGCTCAGAGCCATTTGAACCATTTGAATAAATGTATTAAAACTCCATGCATGATGTGGCAATTTTTCACGCATCTCATTGTTTAAGTCGTCATATATCTCGAACTATGTGCAATACAATGATGTTAATGTGTGTAGGTACATTCAGCGGCATATGTGATACTGTCTGCGAAATACACTCCTGGAAATGGAAAAAAGAACACATTGACACCGGTGTGTCAGACCCACCATACTTGCTCCGGACACTGCGAGAGGGCTGTACAAGCAATGATCACACGCACGGCACAGTGGACACACCAGGAACCGCGGTGTTGGCCGTCGAATGGCGCTAGCTGCGCAGCATTTGTGCACCGCCGCCGTCAGTGTCAGCCAGTTTGCCGTGGCATACGGAGCTCCATCGCAGTCTTTAACACTGGTAGCATGCCGCGACAGCGTGGACGTGAACCGTATGTGCAGTTGACGGACTTTGAGCGAGGGCGTGTAGTGGGCATGCGGGAGGCCGGGTGGACGTACCGCCGAATTGCTCAACACGTGGGGCGTGAGGTCTCCACAGTACATCGATGTTGTCGCCAGTGGTCGGCGGAAGGTGCACGTGCCCGTCGACCTGGGACCGGACCGCAGCGACGCACGGATGCACGCCGAGACCGTAGGATCCTACGCAGTGCCGTAGGGGACCGCACCGCCACTTCCCAGCAAATTAGGGACACTGTTGCTCCTGGGGTATCGGCGAGGACCATTCGCAACCGTCTCCATGAGGCTGGGCTACGGTCCCGCACACCGTTATGCCGTCTTCCGCTCACGCCCCAACATCGTGCAGCCCGCCTCCAGTGGTGTCGCGACAGGCGTGAATGGAGGGACGAATGGAGACGTGTCGTCTTCAGCGATGAGAGTCGCTTCTGCCTTGGTGCCAATGATGGTCGTATGCGTGTTTGGCGCCGTGCATGTGAGCGCCACAATAAGGACTGCATACGACCGAGGCACACAGGGCCAACACCCGGCATCATGGTGTGGGGAGCGATCTCCTACACTGGCCGTACACCACTGGTGATCGTCGAGGGGACACTGAATAGTGCACGGTACATCCAAACCGTCATCGAACCCATCGTTCTACCATTCCTAGACCGGCTAGGAAACTTGCTGTTCCAACAGGACAATGCACGTCCGCATGTATCCCGTGCCACCCAACGTGCTCTAGAAGGTGTAAGTCAACTACCCTGGCCAGCAAGATCTCCGGATCTGTCCCCCATTGAGCATGTTTGGGACTGGATGAAGCGTCGTCTCACGCGGTCTGCACGTCCAGCATGAACGCTGGTCCAACTGAGGCGCCAGGTGGAAATGGCATGGCAAGCCGTTCCACAGGACTACATCCAGCATCTCTACGATCGTCTCCATGGGAGAATAGCAGCCTCCATTGCTGCGAAAGGTGGATATACACTGTACTAGTGCCGACATTGTGCATGCTCTGTTGCCTGTGTCTATGTGCCTGTGGTTCTGTCAGTGTGATCATGTGATGTATCTGACCCCAGGAATGTGTCAATAAAGTTTCCCCTTCCTGGGACAATGAATTCACGGTGTTCTTATTTCAATTTCCAGGAGTGTATGTTGCGAATAGAGTTAGTGTCATGGAGTAATAAATTTAAACGTCAAACATAGTGTGGCAATTTTTCACGCACCTCAGTGTTTCAGATGTCATATCTCCTGAACTACGTCTGGTGCCATGATATACTTTTGTAAGTGCATTAAGCCGCATATTTGCATACTGTCTGCGAAATTTATTGCGTATACAGTTAGTAGCACAGAAGTAATACATTTAAACGTAACGCACGGTGCGTCAATCTTTAACGTATCTCATTGTTTATGACGTCATGTCCCTTGCACTACGTTAGGTAGGTGATTGTTACCTGATGGTAAAAGGTATGTGTCCCAAGTTCGGTTGGTTCGGTTGAAATCGTTCGAGTGGTTTAGCAGGAGATGTGGAAAACACACACACACACACACACACACACACACACACACACGCACACACATACATGCATATGTACATGCACATATTTTTGAAATATATATGGATTCAGCAGCAATGCTCCAGCAGATTTTGTGTTGGATCATGACGTGTACCAACAATTCTTTTAAGTCAACACCAAGCATATTCCATTGGATTCAAATCGGTGGAACACGCAGGTCAATCCATTCGGGCAATAAAATCCTTGACGATGACTGCCTGATGAACCTAGGAATTGTCGTCCATAAACTTGACTTCGTCTCCGAAATCCCGACGAAACAGGGAGAATGTTACTCCCTGTACTGTGGAACGACGAGATTCTCACTGGACAGTCGACAGTGCTGTTATACAGCCCACATGATACCGTCCAAGAACATCACTAATTCGCCACCTTGATGTGTTCGAATGACGGGATGTCTCTGCTGTCATCGTCACAAATTCACTCTTCACACGTTGAAGACGCTCATCTGGTGTCAGACATATGCGGCATTCGTCTGTGGAGAGAAGTTTACACCTAGTTTCCATAGCCCATTCTTGGTGATTTTGTGTCCATTTGTTCAGCATAGAGTCTAGGTTTAATGACTGGGCCCCTATCGCTCTGCACGACACGGAGAAAAAACGTGGACTCTGTTTCGTACATTTGGTTTGACACATGTCTTTCTGCAGCCCTCACAAGCTCATTGTTTATCATGATGGCAGTCAGGTAGAGTTTCCTGTGTGCTAGAAATCACAGACACACGTCATCTACCGCAACTGTGGCCTTAGGCGACCAGTACGGGGAAAGTATTTAACATAACGTGCCTGTATTTTAAAAATGACTCCAGCTCCGTACTGCAACGTTGTGATTCACAACATTAGCCGCCTGGCGTCTTCTCTTATTGACAGTCCATATTACCATAAAGCTGCAATCACTGTCCGATCAAACGTTGATACCCGTGTTCTTGGCATCGCAGGACATCCACACACTTTTTAAAAAGCAATTACACTGTTTGTTAAATGCAAATAGACACGCAAGTGCCTCACTGACATTCAATATAATTAGTATGCTTACGATAGCTACGCAAGGTAGTTCACACTTTTAAAGAGTTCAAAAGATTAGATGTTTTGCATTATGCCAACGTATATCGACGAGCAATGTATTTATGGCACACCACTGGTAATGCACAAAAAGAAAAAGAAAATTGTAAGAAACAGCTAAGTTATAAAACTTAACGGCCTCATTCTGAACAATATTGGCTTTCACATTGCTTGAAATTAGACATATATGAAAGCCTTTAATCAATATTATTCACAATTCCATCCACTGAAAATATAATGGAGGTATCACAGGAGCTCATTTCGGTTTCCATAATGACCTCGGGCAACGAGAATTTTTGCTTTCGATGAAAGTAATTAATAGAGTTGTAGAGATATCAGACACGATACTGATGTATTTCTTACAGTGTTAATACGAGAGTTATTCGGAAAATAAGTTCCATCGGTCGCGAAAGGGAAACCACAGTGAAACTAAAAAAAATGTTTTATTTGAAATAGTTACTTGTTTCTTCCAGCTCCTTCTCTACATAATCGCCATTCCGGCTTACACATTTGTCGTAGCGTTGTGCCCGCCTTCCAATAACCTCCTTATAAAAGGTAGCTGCCTGTGCATTCCGCCAATACTCTACGTTGTTGCTGGCCGAAGTGGCCGAGCAGTTCTAGGCGCTGCAGTCTGGATCCGCGCGACCGCTACGGTCGCAGGTTCGAATTCTGCCTCGGGCATGGATGTGTGTGATGTCCTTAGGTAAGTTAGGTTTAAGTAGTTCTAAGTTCTGGGGGACTGATGACCTCAGAAGTTAAGTCCCATAGTGCTCAGAGCAATTTTTTTTTTTCTGCGTTGTTCTACAGCTCCTTGACTGTGCCAGAATCTTGTCTTCAAAGCCAGCGGTTCATGTGAGCAGAGATGAAACTCAGGGGTAACCAGTTAGGGGCTGTGTTTTGGGTGATCAAAAAATTCCTGTTTAAAGTGGTCAATCCTAACCATGTTGCATCCTGTAAAGTAGAATGTAGAAATTGCACAGAAGTATCTTATATATACTAGCAAATTAAACTCTGCTACTACACTGTTCCCAGCAGAGCTGAGGAATGTTAAAATTTTTGAAAAACAGAACAAAGACTTGTCTATGGCACCCACTGTTCTGATAATGAATGAACGCTTGTAGATGACGAGAAGGATGACGAAGAATTTTGGGTTGTACCTCTACATATCACAAAACACGGTCCCAAGAAATATGTAAATCTATTGTGTTGTAGGTTGTTAATACAAATACATGACATTTCTATCGCATAAAAAGCTTGTCGTGGCTAGCATGGAGTAGCATTCAGCTGTAGTAGGTGAACACTGCCTCTGTTATTTTCGTTCCCAAAGAAAAATTAGATGCGCATTTAGTTGACTGCACGCAGTTTAAATTGATAATCAGTGTCATACGTCATGAAGAGAACCAATTTACAGAATTTTCGAAGTTCAGTAACAAACTGAAGCTTCATTTTTGTGGTTTATGCATATTAGTGCCAGTTGCTCATTACAGTCATATTATGATCAGGCGCATTTCTATAAACCATTCTACACTGCCTGCTACTTGTGGTCTGGCCTAAAACCAGGTTTATTCCAAGATTAAATTGCACAAAGACAGTGTTTGCATGGGATGGTTTACTGAACAGCTGTACGCAATCACTGTGAATTTATTGCGAAGTATGAACATGGTGTTATGACCCGAGGAGGAATCAGCGTTTCGCTTGACAGAGGTGTGTCATATACGCAGGGGACCATTCGAGGAAAACTGCATTAAACACGGAGGTCACTATCATTTCACCCATGTGTACTGAGGACTAGCACTTCCTAGCAGCTTTGTGAACCATAGCTCTTACTACACAGTGCCTGTTGTATTTTACAATTTCGCAATTACGTTGGGCATTTCTTTTTGTGGGCAAAACATGTCCTATGCTAATGAAGAAATTAAATTAAATCTAGGTCATCTTTATATTCAACCATCGAATATTGCAAGCTACAAACCTTTTATGAAAAGCATTGCTGTGTTTTAGGAAGGGAGCCACTACTAGATAAATTTCCTATTCATCAACTAGCTGAATTTTTCGCTGCATTCACTCAAAAAGTGCTCATCATACCTAAATTATGATGGACTCAGGATAATGAGAACATATCTTCCTGCTGATTGGGAGTTTAATCTTGTTAATCAGAAGGGAATTTTTCTGTGCTGCTTCGCATCAGTTTCTGCTGGATGATCACATTCCCAAAATCGAATAGTCTTAAAGCTTGCTAACAGCTGAAACAATAACAAAGGCCAATTACCAAAGAGCTCACAGTGTCTGGGAAACATTCAGTTGTAACACTCTTGGAGCATATTCTGATTTATTTTTAGAAATTGACGTTCTGTTCCCCATCGACATGTTTCAAACTTTTCACAGTCTATGTTTCAAAACATATGAGCCAGATCCTTCCCAATACATTACTGCAGCTGGGTTGTAATGGGATGCTCTACTCAAAATTGTCAAAGAAGAGTTACAGCTTGAAACTGATATCAAACAAATACAGTCTGTTAAAAGGTTAATTAAAGATAGAATTGACCATTGTTCTTGCAGACATACAGTTGCCAACAACAGATTCGACGTCGATTATGATGTTGAAATTGACGAATATTACTTCATTTATTTTGACGTGAACAGCCTATACCGGCGGACGATGTCGCAGTATCTACCAGTGTCTAATTTTGAAAGTCTTCCTCAAAAGATGCCAGAATCTATAAAGATAATTTTGATTTACATTTGGATTTGCGCTTATGTTTAAAAAAAGTTGTTATCATCTGATAATAAGAAAACAAAAGAATTAATTTCAACTTTATATGATAAGAACCCCCCCCCCCCCCCCCCCCATGAACCATGGACCTTGCCGTTGGTGGGGAGGCTTGCGTGCCTCAGCGATACAGATAGCCGTACCGTAGGTGCAACCACAGCGGAGGGATATCTGTCGAGAGGCCAGACAAACGTGTGCAAGGGGAAACTACGGTCGTAATTTTTCCCGAGGGCATGCAGCTTTACTGTATGATTAAATGATGGTGGCGTCCTCTTGGGTAAAATATTCCGGAGGAAAATAGTCCCCCATTCGGATCTCGGGGCGGGGACTACTCAAGAGGATGTCGTTATCAGGAGAAAGAAAACTGGCGTTCTACGGATCGGAGCGTGGAATGTCAGATCCCTTAATCGGGCAGGTAGGTTAGAAAATTTAAAAGGCAAATGGATAGGTTAAAGTTAGATGTAGTGGGAATTAGTCAAGTTCGGTGGCAGGAGGAACAAGACTTCTAGTCAGGTGACTACAGGGTTATAAACACAAAAGCAAATAAGGGTAATGCAGGAGTAGATTTAATAATGAATAGGAAAATAGGAATGCGGGTAAGCTACTACAAACAGCATAGTGAACGCATTATTGTGGCAAAGATAGATACGAAGCCCACGCCTACTACAGTAGTACAAGTTTATATGCCAACTAGCTCTGCAGATGACGAAGAAATTGAAGAAATGTATAATGAAATCAAAGAAATTATTCAGATGGTGAAGGGTGACGAAAATTTAATAGTCATGGGTGACTGGAATTCGGTAGTAGGAAAAGGGAGAGAAGGAAACGTAGTAGGTGAATATGGATTGGGGCTAAGAAATGAAAGAGGAAGCCGTCTGGTAGAATTTTGCACAGAACACAACTTAATCATAGCTAACACTTGGTTCAAGAATCATAAAAGAAGGTTGTATACATGGAAGAAGCCTGGAGATACTGACAGGTTTCAGATAGATTATACAATGGTAAAACAGAGATTTAGGAACCAGGGGCAGATTTGGACTCTGACCACAATCTATTGGTTATGATCTGTAGATTAAAACTGAAGAAACTGCAAAAAGGTGGGAATTTAAGGAGATGAGACCTGGATAAACTGACTAAACCAGAGGTTGTACAGAGTTTCAGGGACAGCATAAGGGAACAATTGACAGGAATAGGGGAAAAATAGGGGAAAGAAATAAAGTAGAAGAAGAATGGGTAGCTCTGAGGGATGAAGTAGTGAAGGCAACAGAGGATCAAGTAGGTAAAAAGACGAGGGCTAGTAAAAATCCTTGGGTAACAGAAGATATATTGAATTTAATTGATGAAAGGAGAAAATATAAAAATGCAGTAAATGAAGCACACCAAAAGGAATACAATCGTCTCAAAAATGAGATCGACAAGAAGCGCAAAATGGCTAAGCAGGGATGGCTAGAAGACATTTGTAAGGATGTAGAGGCTTATCTCACTAGGGGTAAGATAGATACTGCCTAAAGGAAAATTAAAGAGACCTTTGGAGATAAGAGAACCACTCGCATGAACATCAAGAGCTCATATGGAAACCCAGTTCTAAGCAAAGAAGGGAAAGCAGAAAGGTGGAAGGAGTATATAGAGGGTCTATACAAGGGCGATGTACTTGAGGACAATATTATGGAAATGGAAGAGGATGTAGATAAAGATGAAATGGGAGATACAATACTGCGTGAAGAGTTTGACAGAGCACTGAAAGACCTGAGTCGAAACAAGGCCCCAGGAGTAGACAACATTCCATTAGAACTACTGACGTCCTTGGGAGAGCCAGTCCTGAAAAAACTCTACCATCTGGTGAGCAAGATTTATGAAACAGGCGAAATACCCTCAGACTTCAAGAAGAATATAATAATTCCAATCCCAAAGAAATCAGGTGTTGACAGATGTGAAAATTACTGAACTATCAGTTTAATAAGTCACAGCTGCAAAAATACTAATGCGAATTCTTTACAGACGAATGGAAAAACTAGTAGAAGCCGACCTAGGGGAAGATCAGTTTGATTTCCGTTGAAGTATTGGAACACGTGAGGCAGTACTGACCCTACGACTTATCTTAGAAGCTAGATTAAGGAAAGGCAAACCTACGTATCTACCATTTGTAGACTTAGAGAAAGCTTTTGACAATGTTTACTGGAATACTGTCTTTCAAATTCTGAAGGTGGCAGGGGTAAAATATAGGGAGCGAAAAGCTATTTACAATTTGTATAGAAGCCAAATGGCAGTTACAAGAAGCGAGGGACATGAAAGGGAAGCAGTGGTTGGAAAGGGAGTGAGACAGGGTTGTAGCCTCTCCCCTATGTTATTCAATCTGTATATTGAGCAAGGAGTGAAGGAAACAGAAGAAAAATTCGGAGTAGGTATTAAAATCCATGGAGAAGAAATAAAAACTTTGAGGCTCGCCGATGACATTGTAATTCTGTCAGAGACAGCAAAGGACTTGGAACAGCAGTTGAACGGAATGGACAGTGTCTTGAAAGGAGGGTATAAGATGAACATCAACAAAAGCAAAACGAGGATAATGGAATGTAGTCGAATTAAGTCGGGTGATGCTGAGGGTATTAGATTAGGAAATGAGACACTTAAACTAGTAAAGGAGTTTTGCTATTTGGGGAGCAAAATAACTGATGATAGTCGAAGTAGAGAGGATATAAAATGTAGACTGTCAATGGCAAGAAAAGCGTTTCTGAATAAGAGAAATTTGTTAACATCGAATATAGATTTAAGTGTCTGGAAGTCGTTTCTGAAAGTATTTGTATGGAGTGTGGCCATGTACGGAAGTGAAACGTGGACGATAAATAGTTTGGCCAAGAAGAGAATAGAAGCTTTCGAAATGTGGTGCTACAGAAGAATGCTGAAGATTATATGGGTTGAATAGGATTGGGGAGAAGAGAAGTTTGTGGCACAACTTGACTAGAAGAGGGGATCGGTTGGTAGGATATGTTCTGAGGCATCAAGGGATCACCGATTTGGTATTGGAGGGCAGCGTGGAGGGTAAAAATCGTAAGGGAGACCAACAGATGAATACACTAAGCAGATTCAGAAGGATGTAGGTTGCGGTAGGTACTGATAGATGAAGCAGCTTGCACAGGATAGAGTAGCATGGAGAGCTGCATCAAACCAGTCTCAGGACTGAAGACCACAACAACAACCTGATAAGAAAAACTGTGTTGTTCATTACAGATATTTGAAAAAATGTTTGTATTATATTTAGGTTTTAAAAAAGATTCATCGACTTCAGCATTAGGCAAGCTGCGTGGATGAAGACATACATTTAAACTAATGCACAAAAAATGCATGAATGCGAGTACTGATTGCGGGAGGAACTTTTTCAAACCACGAAATAATAGAGTTTATTTTTAACATTGTCTGAATAAATATACATTGGTGACGACGTAGCAGCTGTACTAAACTTATGAAATTTATTCCTAGTTGCGGAATATTTCTGACATTAGGTGCATTAAGTATGAAGACATTACCCACTGGTGAAACAAAAAATTTGTGCTGCAGTGGGACTCAAACCTGAATTTCCTGACTGTCCAAGCACACATCCATGTCAACCCAAACTTCTGCGTGTCATACTGTATATGATCCCATTGCTTGCAGTTTCACTTTCACCACAGGGTTTCAAGGGGACAATTTTTATTGCGTTCAACGTTAGTATTAAGATCGCCATTTTATCTGTCAAGTGTTGTAATACTTGTTCTTAACAATGTCTGAAGAAATAGACTTCGTGACGAACCTGCAGCTGTACTAAATTTATGAAATTTATTCGCAACTGCGGAGTCTTCCTGACATTAACTACACTAGGTATGATGACATTGTCTATTGGTGCACAAATAGCCAATGTGGTGAAGTCGACCATTCACAACAAGTGGGAAATCCAAGTTCGAGTCCCGATTTGACACAATTTTTTGTATGTCACCGATAAGTCACATCTTCATATCTAATGCTGCTAGTGTTAGAAAGATTTTGTAACCGCAAATAAATTTTGTAAATAACAGTGTGCTTGGAAAAACCATGCAAAATGTGTGAAAGATACAGGTCTTAAGGGAGACAATATTCTGGGAAAGATTTGTGACAGCTGAATTAATCGCCTATTCAAATTTTCAGACTAACCACCGCTGAACTCAGCAGGCTTAAGTAAACTTTGATAAACCAGTTGTAGCAGAAATGGCCATTCTGAATATTTCGAAAACGCTTCTTTTCGGTTTTCAATAAGAATATATGTTAAACAAGCTAACAAGAAATCATGTAAAACTGTGCCACGTAGATACAAATAGCTTAATCTCCAACTTCAAATGCCTACGAGGATATCAGTTGTGACGTACATGCAATGTTCGATGCTTCACATTTCCCAACACATACTACGTTGCATCAGGTAAATAAAAAAAAGTTCACTTGATGGAGGACAATCTTAACAGTGAACCAGATATAACATCAGTTGGCCTTTGACCTAAAATGAATGGTCTTGAGACTGAGTCTGGGTGCACAACATGCAGGCCAAAAAGCATAAAACGACCTTCTGTTAACAGGTTAATCATAGACGATTACAGGTAATGTGTGCTGGATTCAGAAACACAAATGACTCTACAGTACATGATTTAACATAAAGATCATTTATTTTATACTGTCAAATAACGTAAACCTTATTTATCTGCACATGATGACAAATACAAGATACTTCCCAACAAGATAAATACGGCTGGCTTCATATCACAACACTATGAAAAGTGACTGATTTTATTTTAGGTACCTGAAAAATGAAAATTGTAAAATGTATGTAGATTTTAATTTCATATGTAGATTGTACTGTGGATCACTGCCACATTCGTGACTGATGTGAATTCAGAGCAAATATCTGTCAGATATGTAATTAATGTAAATACCTGAGAATATATATGCAAAAAATTGAAACTGCAGATTGTAAATCGAGGTAATTACAACTTTTGTAACTGAGGTTAATTCACATGTTCCTTACTCAGAGTCTCATTATATTGATGTATACTTTTCTATGGAAATTTAGTCATCTGTTGTACTTGCCCAAATAGTGTATGTATGTAAAAACATTGTATGAAAAAACTCTGACTATCCCTTAGCATTGCAATATATGTAACAGACTATGCTGTAATGAACGAACATTACATTAAAATGAAAAAAATATTGAACACAAAAACAATGTAAAAAGTTTTAAATTGAAAGTGTTTTTGTTTGAGATTTTCTCCTTCCATTTCCCGACATTTATATTTCTTTCATTCTTGGGGTTAGCTGATACAGTTTTGGAGGCCAAGCTGAACATTTTCGGCATACCAGAATGAGATTTTCGCTCTGCAGCGGAGTGTGCGCTGATATGAAACTTCCTGGCAGATTAAAACTGTGTGCCCGACCGAGACTCGAGCTCGGGACCTTTGCCTTTCGCGGGCAAGTGTTCTACCAACTGAGCTACCGAAGCACGACTCACGCCCGGTACTCACAGCTTTACTTCTGCCAGTACCTCGTCTCCTACCTTCCAAACTTTACAGAAGCTCTCCTGCAAACCTTGCAGAACTAGCACTCCTAAGCCATGTCTCCGCAATATCCTTTCTTTCAGGAGTGCTAGTATTTAATATTTTCTGGGTCTCATGAACAAATAAAGCGAGTTGAGTCTCACACGATCGCTGTTTCCGGAATCCATGTTGATTCCTACAGAGTAGAGTCTGGGTTTCCAGAAATGACATGACACGCGAGCAAAAAACATGTTCTAAAATTCTACAACAGATCGATTTCAGAGATATAGGCCTATAGTTTTGCGCATCTGCTCGACGACCCTTTTTGAAGACTGGGACTGCTTGTGCTCTTTTCCAATCATTTGGAACCTTCCGTTCCTCTAGAGACTTGCGGTACACGGCTGTTAGAGGGGGGGCAAGTTCTTTCGCGTACTCTGTGTAGAATCGAATTGGTATCCCGTCAGGTCCAGTGGACTCTCCTCTGTTGAGTGATTCCAGTTGCTTTTCTGTTCCTTGGACACTTATTTCGATGTCGACAATTTTTTCGTTTGTGCGAGGATTTATAGAAGGAACTGCAGTGCGGTCTTCCTCTGTGAAACAGCTTTGGAAAAAGGTGTTTCGTATTTCAGCTTTACGCGTGTCATCCTCTGTTTCAATGCCATCATCATCCCGAAGTGTCTGGATATGCTGTTTCGAGCCGCTTACTGATTTAACGTTAGACCAGAACTTCCTAGGATTTTCTGTCAAGTCGGTACATAGAATTTTACTTTCGAACTCACTGAACGCTTCACGCATAGCCCTCCTTACGCTAACTTTGACATCGTTTAGCTTCTGTTTGTCTGAGAGGTTTTGGCTGCGTTTACTCTTGGAGTGAAGCTCTCTTTGCTTTCGCAGTAGTTTCCTAACTTTGTTGTTGTACCACGGTGGGTTTTTCCCGTCCCTCACAGTTTTACTCGGCACGTACCTGTCTAAAACGCATTTTACGACTACCTTGAACTTTTTCCATAAACTCTCAACATTGTCAGTGTAGGAACAGAAATTTTCGTTTTGATCTGTTGGGTAGTCTGAAATCTGCCTTCTATTACTTTTGCTAAACAGATAAACCTTCCTCCCTTTTTTTATATTCCTATTAACTTCCATATTCAGGGATGCTGCAACGGCTTTATGATCACTGATTCCCTGTTCTGCGCTTACAGAGTCGATAGGTTCGTATCCGTTTGTTATCAGTAGGTCCAAGATGTTATCTCCACGAGTCGGTTCTCTGTTTAATTACTCGAGGTAATTTTCGGATAGTGCACTCAGTATAATGTTACTCGATGCTCTGTCCCTACCACCCGTCCTAAACATCTGTGTGTCTCAGTCTATATCTGGTAAATTGAAATCTCCACCTAAGACTATAACATGCTGAGAAAATTTATGTGAAATGTATTCCAAATTTTCTCTCAGTTGTTCTACTAATAATGCTGCTGAGTCGGGAGGTCGGTGATGGGAGGCAAATATTAACCAAGCTTGGTTGTTGAGTGTAACCTCCACCCATAATAATTCACAGGAATTATCCACTTCTACTTCACTACAGGATAAACTACTACTAACAGCGACAAACACGCCACCACCGGTTGCATGCAATCTATCCTTTCTAAACACCGTCTGTGCCTTTGTAAAAATTTTGGCAGAATTTATCTCTGGCTTCAGCCAGCTTTCTGTACCTATAACGATTTCATCTTCGGTGCTTTCTATCAGCGCTTGAAGTTCCTGTACTTAACCAACGCAGCTTCGACAGTTTACAATTACAATACCGATTGCTGCTTGGCTCCCGCATGTCCTGACTTTGCCCTGCACCCTTCGAGGCTGCTGCCCTTTCTGTACGTGTCCGAAGCCATCTAACCAAAAAAAACGCCCAGTCCACGCCACACAACCCCTACTACCCGTGTAGCCGCTTGCTGCGTGTAGTGGACTCGTGACCTATCCCGCGGAACCCGAAACCCCACCACCCTATGGCGCAAGTCGAGGAATCTGCAGCCCACACGGTCGCAGAACTGTCTCAGCCTCTGATTCAGATTCTTCACTCGGCTCAGTACCAAAGGTCCGCAGTCAGTCATGTCGACGATGATGTAGATGGTGAGCTCTGCTTACATCCAGCTAGCGAAACTGGCAGTCTTCACCAAATCAGATAGCCGCTGGAAGCCAGAGAGGATTTCCTCCGATCCATAGCGACACACATCATTGGTGCCGACATGAGCGACCACCTGCAGATGGGTGCACCTTGTACCCTTTATGGCATCCGGAAGGACCCTTTCCACATCTGGAATGACTCCCCCCGGTATGCACACGGAGTGCACATTGGTTTTCTTCCCCTCTCTAGCTGTCATATCGCTAAGGGGCCCCATTACGCGCCTGACGTTGGAGCTCCCAACTACCAGTAAGCCCACCCTCTGCGACCGCCCGGAACTTGCAGACTGAGGGGCAACCTCTGGATCAAGACAAGCAGTCATGTCCGGCCGAAGATCAGTATCAGCCTGAGACAGCGCCTGAAACCGGTTCGTCAGACAAACTGGAGAGGCCTTCCGTTCAGCCCTCCGGAATGTCTTTCGCCCCCTGCCACACCTCGAGACGACCTCCCACTCTACCACAGGTGAGGGATCAGCCTCAATGTGGGCAGTATCCCAGGCAGCCACAGTCGATCGGGGGATGCGTGGGACGAGCTGGCCGTCCCCGACAAACCCACATCTGGACCCCCAAAGAATCACACGGGGATATTGGACTTGGCGTGGTGTTGGTAAAGGGACACATAAATCAACCCTTTCCTGTCTTCTTTTAATTATCTTCTTAAATTATATATAAATTTATAACTTCCTACTTTCAGATTCATGTATTTTTATTTAAAGAATATGTGTAATTGCTGTAAGTAAATAAAAGATAATACCAAAGAGCAGACAAAAGTTCTCCACGCAGCCCCACCTCCACAGGGTGCTGCTTGTGCAACAATGCCCATGGCGTAACTACATAGCACAATTTTGCTGCGTGGTGGTGACCATGGGTGATGACTAAGAAGCCTGTGTGGAGCACTGCGGCTTGCGTACAGTGATAAGATGGGAACCTTGTCCGCCTACTCCAGTGAAAATTAGTAACACCATAGCTCCATTTTCGCCGCCACACGTTACACACAAGGCCTTAGATGTCTGATAACAAACAACAAATGTCGCTTTTTTTTAAACATTAATCAAAAATATTATGAAGCTTATTGTTGTGAACACTGATACATTTTGACAAGTTTTTTCACTGCATCATAAAAATTTACCTACTAATGAAACTCTCTTTTATCTTCAAATTAGCTTTCTCACGAGGGGTAAAGAGCATGGATTAGGAGCAGCTAGAGAAAAATCTATTTTCCATAATCGCCTTATTGGAAATAAGCGTACAATGCAACACATAAGAAATAATATTGGATTTATACATGTTGCTTCTATGAACCCACGGATAAATATTTTGGAAGAAGTGGAAATCTACAGTTACATGATAAGAAGGGCAGACAAGTTACTCAATGATCAAACAGAGCATAGAGGGAAGCAATTCCGAGAACTTTTTACAAAATGGATATGAGGATATTTGGTTATAGCGATTCTTATTTCATTCACAACTTACTGATCTTATTAATAAGTTTAGTCGTTGGCTACCCTAGCTCAAATATTATCTGTTTCTCTTTACCTTCTTCACTTACTCTGTACTCCCCATCAACTCTCTCCATTTCTGCTCGTCCTACCCCTGTCCGTGATGTAACTTATACAGTTAGTTAATTGTTTAATCATACATAGATCAGTTACATAATAATGTCAGATTTGTCATCTTCACTGAATAAGGAAACAGTTTTTCGAAAATTAACTAATGCATGGTTACAGTAACATTATGTTATCAAAAGATATTTTTACACAATTCATTTGTATTACTCATTGGACTACCCACACAAAAACACACACACACACACACACACACACACACACACACACACACACATACACACACACACACACACACACACACACACACACACACACACACACACACACGCGCGCGCGCGCGCGCACGCACGCACGCACACTTACATACGCTCACTCTTCACTATATGTCCACCAGTCTATCAAATTCTTCACGGCTCATCTGAAAGAGCTAAGACAGCAGCTCACCACAATGAATGAGATGTTGACGTCAAGAAAATAAAAAGAGGTTACAATTTTCCATCATATATCCTGAGCATCGAATTTTACAGTAAGATTCATTTAACTATGATAATTTACAGTAGACTGACAGTTCTTTATTATTTAACAATATTTATATTGTCCATTCCCTACTCATTGTTATCTAAATAATCCTTGCATTTTCAGTATGATTTAATTACGAGGTCTGCTTTACCAAACTTTTTAAATATTTGGAATATCCTTGGGTTACTTATTGAACTATTTTATTTTGTTGTAGGAATGGTGTTTTGTATCTAGACTCGTAAATGTGTGTTTGGTATGATCTTGTTGCAAGATCATAAATGTTTCGGTTTGTGAGATGTTATCACTGTTGAAGCATTTAAGCAGATATTTTCAGTAAGCTCCTTTACAATTTCAGCCATTATTCTTACAGCACTTTTCTGTAGTTTGGAGACTATGGGACCCTGAGGAACATGTAGTGAATAAGGCGATAGTATGTAGCTATAAGACACCGCCTGTTACAACCTGAAGACAGGACTCCTGGAACATAGCATGCTGATGACATTTTATTTGCTGGCGTATGTCAATTCCACTTCAGGTGCCAGTCAACGTTTATCCGCAAAAATTTTGTGTTTGCTATGCAGTAAATGAAATTTTCATTCTCATTTAACTATTCGGAATTATTTTCCCTCCATGGGGAAGAATTTATGCTGTTTATTTATTTTATGTTCAGAGTAAGTTTATTTTATGATCATTGGTGTATTAATTATGCTTACAATGTCGCTGTCATCAGAAAATTTAATTATCTCCCAGTGTCTAACATTGCTTCAAAAGTAACTGATGTATATAAAAAACAATATAAGTCCTTAGATGCTGCCACAAGGGTCTCCTATATTAATATACTCAGGATATGACAAATGTTTCAGTGCGAGTTTGGTTTATCTGAAGCCTCTATGATTTGTACTATATTTTTCAGGTATGATCAGAAGTATTCATTGGGAATTCTTATACTTAATATTTAATGAGTCTAGATTTTTAGTAGAATTTTATGGTAAATAGTATCACAGGCATTTGATAGATTTAAAAATGTACCTGTTGCCTAGTGTGTCGAGTAACGCCTTTCGAAACACTACTGAGGCTTATTCTGTACCTCTAACACTCCAAACTTTGATTCACTGAGGAGGTTATATTTATTTGAATAATTCATAATGGATTACACTCTTTTTGGAATGGCGACAGCAGATAAATTGGTCTATAGTTTTCCATATGTTCTGCATCACTTTTCTTTAGTAGAGGCAAAAATCTTGCCAGTATCTTCCAGATACTCAGGTAAGTTACCTGAGCTGAAACATTCGCCTATTAGGTCTGTAAATGAGGGTTGTATACTATCTATGCATTCTGTAAGTACAGAGATTGTCACTTCATCTGTGTCTGGTGATTTCTTATTTTTTAAATTTTTTTGTACTCTTTTCCTGACTTCATAATCTGTAGTCGGTAACAACAGCATTGTACTTGCTGCATAATTTTTTACTGCAAGGTCTCCTGATTTTGGGAACTTTAGTTGTAGTTTATCTGCTGTATCTGAAAAATATTCGTTCATAAAATTTGGTGGTTTGTCGTCTCATTTATCGAGCTACCTGTGTCTACTATATGTAAGTCACTGTGATTGTGTTTGTTTGCCTGTGCCTTGTTCTGCAACCTTCCTGACCGATTTACTTTTATTTTGATGCATAAAGTATTATTTTGACATTTACCGACTTTTTTGCAGCAAGCAACGCCTCCCAGAAAATCTTTTTGTGTCTTTGATAATAGTTTAGGAACTCTGGCTGACTATCGGCATTTTTTTCTATTGATGTGGATACATCTGGAAATAATTGCTCAAAGTTTAGTTTCAATAGTATACGGAATTTGGAGAATTTTACATCTACGTTGTTTTATGTATACACTTCATTCCATATTTGGTTTAACATTACCCTTGAAAACCTCTGACTTCTGGGTTTTGAAAGAGATTTTTTGTAGTCTGGAGCTCGTTGGGCTTATCCAATACAGCCTGCATAACATTATGCTACATATGCTTGAGTTTTAGTTTAACATATCTCACTGTTATCCAGGTTTAGAATTACTGCTGTAAATATTGGCTTTAAGATTATAGATGACGTATCAGGTTGTTGTAAGTTACAAACGCGCTCGAAAATCGTATTAAGCTGCAGATATAGCCTAGAACAAAACAGTGGATTAGAGTGGTTTTATCAGTCGTTGCTATATTGTACCACCAGGATTAGAACTAAGTATTGGCTTGATGTGACGTACAAGGATTACAGTCACATTGCGGCATGGTAACATGTATCAGTGTCGCAGTCTTTTGTGGGACTCCCCTTGTACTTAGGCCCATCGATGCGGCCTCATAAGACTGCTTGTGGGATACGTGGAGAGGCTTGCAACACTAAACTGGACATGCAGCAAAAGACAGTCATAGAACAATACATAGCTACACCGTGTCATCATTCCCTTTGTACACTGTAGTAACGTTTCTCTATAAGTAATTGTAGCTGCTATTGTTATGAATAACATTTACTTGATCAGATTGTCACTTCTGGTGGCTATCTAAATATGTTTAATGTGTATTGTTGACCTTCGATTATTACGAGGGTAAGTCAATTATTATCCGCCATTTAGTTATATTTTTGTTTATTTTCGTACTATTATTTTGGTAGTATTGTCGTTTTACGTAGATGAAACATGCTTTATTTATTTGTTGTTATATCTTTGCAATTTTCAAGCTGGTAGGTTACTTTCGTTATCGCTGCCATGCTGTTAACTGTTGACAAAGTGGTACATTGTCTGCAAATTAGTCATGGTACCGCCTACGAAATCATCCATAACAGACTTGGGTTCCATAAGGTTTGTGCAAGATGGGTCCCAAAACAACTCACACAGTTGCATAAACAAACGCGGTTGGACATCTCCAAAAAAAAACATTTGGATCATTACGGTGACGAAGGGGACAACTTCGTAGACATGATCGTTACTGGTGACGAAACATGGATCCATCATTACGAGCCGGAGAGAAAACGGCAGAGTATGGAATGGAAACATCCAAATTCGCCGTGCAAGAAAAAGTGCAAGACCCAACCGCCCGCAGGAAAACTGATGCTTACGGTCTTTTGGGACGCTCAAGGTCCGGTACTGGAACATTATGGGGAAAGGGGCAAAACGATAAACAGTGTACGTTACAGTGAGATGCTTACTGCCAGGATAAAGTCTGCATTCGAAGCAAACGCCGAGGATTGCTGTCAAACGTGTTGTGTTGTTGCACGACAATGCCCTTCCGCATACTGCTGCCCACAGTGCTGAAACGCTCCAGAAACTCAAATCTGAAGTACTGGATCATCCTCCATAATAGTCCTGATCTTGCCCCTTCTGTCATTTGTCTAATCCACTTAAACAGGCCGTCGATTTGCCTCGGACGAAGCAGTGAAAGAAGCGGTGCATTCCTGGCTCGCAGTTCAACCGAGACCTTCTTTTATGAGGGCATCAGGAAGCTTGTACAACGATGGACCAAGTGCGTTGAAACGCAAGGAGACTATGTCGAAAATTGATGTTCTTGGAAGTTTCCTATTTGATTACAATAAAATTTTATAACTACTTTACGGATAATAATTGACTTACCCTCGTAGTTTAACTAAACGCGTACTTGTGTAAGCAATTGTGAGTGGTGAACCCCAGGGGAAACGGGATGTCTACGTTTTAAGGTTATACTTTGCAGCACTCGTTATCTGTCATACGCGAAAATTTTTAAAAATGTTGCCCTAAAGTATATTTTAACTAACGCTACGATATTTTTGATAGCAGAATGGCCTGATGATGGTATTAGGAGGCAAAAAAGTCATTTGGCAAAGTAAAAGCGCGATTGTAGACTGAAGTATATAAACTATTTTTCCTAAAATTCATTGTTTATACCTTTCTGAGATCTGAGTGTGGCAAGTCGTGTTTTTTGAGGCGTCCGAGCCCTGTTGATGCTGTGTGTTGGCCACAGCGGGAGTGTTGTGTGCCTCGGGGTAGAAAATGAAAGCGGCAGACCACTCGACTCGAGGGGTCGGATTCCGCCGGCGAGCCGCCATTATTTTAATGAGCAGCGCGCCGAGTCTCCGCGCTAAACAACATTTGCATTGCTCATGTTGCTGGTCGCCGCGACGCCTTGGGGGTCCTCATGTTTTCTCTCTCAACGGCGCGGTAATTGGAGAAAAGTGCTTCGTCGCACGTTCCACTTGTGCGGTGGGAAGATGCCTGCGGACGATATACTGTCTTGCAGGAGCCAATAAGATTTGGCGATCTAAGATTAAAGAAAGTCAAAAAGTTACGATTCCCAGTAACATAGCTGACATGCATCTTTTACGTCCCATTGGCCTCCAGTCAATCACCTTATCGCTCCATGTGTTGGGGTTTTGTCTCGCTACGTGTCAAGATCGTTGTCATTTCTGCCTGTAACTCCCTCGCGAACGTCTGTTACCCAAGCGCTTCATGTGATCTATATCTACAACACAGGATGATCGTCAGTGACCAATGTGCTCCAAATATTAGCCAACATGATGTCTGCACTCTCAAAGTTCCATATTTCCCATAGTGCCTTACTACAGTGTGTGGTCATCTGCATGAATTACGTCGCACGAATTTAATAATTTTTGGAACTTCACTCCCTTCCTCTCCCACCTTTCCCTTTATCACCTTTCTTTATTACAATACCTGCATAAACAGAGGGAATTAGTTCATGTTTTTCAGCCACCACGATGCGGTAATTTTACAAGGTACATTTGTGTGAGCCCTCCTCTCCCATGGTGTGACGACATCTATTAGGAAACTTTACATTAAAAATTATTAAATTTAAATATTACTGACATAATTATTTGTCTGTATCAATATAAAATATTTTTTCAGAAAATCAACAATAAATCAAACATTTTTAAAAAAATTACAAAATATAACAAATCAAATGAACGATACAAAATTTAACCATCTTGTGTCCATGGATTCTGAACCTATTATATAAATCTGACACGGCAGTCACTTTGTTCTTGATTTGGATAAAGTTAGGAACATTCGATGTGTCCACATCTTCCTCGTCCAACGATATAGCATCGACATCGTTTATCAAACAAAAAACTTCGTTAGCATGTCTAGTTGCAATTCTTTGAGGATGACTCTTCGTGATGGAAAAAACTCCTGTTGGCTCTTATGCGACAGCATGTGTTGGTTACCGTAGTGGTTTTGTATGATAAAAAATATGGACCACAGATGCCTGCAATATCTCAGATGTCTCGACACTGGGAAACAGCCATCACACGGAACTTACTTCAAATGTGAGTCGGCCGCCGTGGCCGAGCGGTTCTAGGTGCTTCAGTCCGGAACCGCGCGACTGCTACGGTCGCAGGTTCGAATCCTGCCTCGGGCTTGGATGTGTGTGATGTCCTTAGGTTAGTTAGGTTTAAGTTATCCTAGGTTCTAGGGGACTGATGACCTCAGATGTTAATTCCCATAGTGCTCAGAGACATTTGAACCATTGTTTTTTTTCAAATGTGATGACGCTTGAATATCCGCAGGTAGCTGTAGTAACAGCGGAGCAAATTTACCTTCGGAGTCATCATTCCCTTCGGGTACATAACCGTCTGAAGTTTGTTTAATAAAAACAGGTGGTGGTAGAATCCTCTCTCGTAAGAACCGTTACAGGCTAGATCGTCGTACGCCACAACACGAGACAACCTCGAATTTTACTATTTGTAAAAAAAAATATTGTGATTCAAGTACATGCTTTGGGTACGAAGCAGCATCATTTTTCATTGTCGTAACTTGTACGATATCCGTTCTGGCATCTGTTGGAAGAATGTATTCAGCAACCACAGGATGATCGTCAGTGACCAATGTGCTCCAAATATTAGCCAACATGATGTCTGAACTCTCAAAGTTCCATATTTCTAGCACCAAGCCAGTAGGTCGATTACTGGAATCAAGAGGTGAACAAAAATTCGTAGCTCCACTCTGTTAAATGTGCTTTGTCCTGGATTATTTGCGGCAATGTAAATAGCATCCAAGTTCAAAACTTTAAATTGTTGTACAGCTGAAACTATAACTCGCTCGACTCGTTGATTTTCGTCGGGATCATCTACGTGAGTAAAAATAAGTACGGATTTTAGGAAACCTTCTCGAGTTCTCATTTCCTTCTAGAAAGCAGGTGATTCACTGGTACGTCTGTGGTTTTAATGTCTGCATTAGGGGAAGAAAGTTTTCCATTCCGAAACGCTACAATGTGACCCCAGAGTGTGTCACAGATTTATGTTTCCCTTTACCATGTTTCTTTAATACAATACCTGCATAAACAGAGGGAATTAGTTCATGTTTTTCAGCCACCACGATCCGGTAATTTTACACGGTAGTCAGTTGCATTAATGTTGGTGATTGAACATTTGCTGCTGGTATATCTAACGTCACACGTGCTTTGTCATCCATTAATGAAAAGATCACCTGAACGGGGCTCAAATCTGAACCTAAAGATTCAAGGTTTGTTATCGCAGCTGTACAGAATTTGCCATATTTGTGCTGTACATGTCGCAAGAGCTTGGTTTGCACATGTTTACCAGGGACAGGTACTGCGTGTTTTTTTCCGTCCTCTGTCAAGAATCGTCTGATGAATCGACTGAGAAGGAGCCATAAGCCTGATTGACTGACAGTACAGTCTTATTTACATAGCTCGCCTTGTAAGTCGTCCAGTGTTTTGCAGCACTTTATAATTGCAGTACGACATCGATCAGCTGCGCTACCAAAAACTGCAACTTGCTTCATGAATTCAAGCAAACAGGATGATTTTGTTCTACTCTAGGCCGACCAACGTATTTCGAGTTTCAGAAAATGCTGCCAAATCAGAATTACTTTCACAAATTTCTTGATTTTTTGTTTTTTTGTTTTGTTTTTTTAGAATCACTACTTTCGCGTCCCATCCCCCCCCCCCACCCCCCACCCCCCCACCCCCCCTCCCATGAACCATAGACCTTGCCGTTGGTGGGGAGGCTTGCGTGCCTCAGCGATACAGATAGCCGTACCGTAGGTGCAACCACAACGGAGGGGTATTTGTTGAGAGGCCAGACAAACGTATGGTTCCTGAAGAGGGGCAGCAGCCTTTTCAGTAGTTGTAGGGGCAACAGTCTGGATGATTGACTAATCTAGCATTGCAACACTAACCAAAACGGCCTTGCTGTGCTGGTAGATTATATAATGGTAAGACAGAGATTTAGGAACCAGGTTTTAAGTTGTAAGACATTTCCAGGGACAGATGTGGACTCTGACCACAGTCTATTGGTTATGAACTGTAGATTAAAACTGAAGAAACTGAAAAAACGTGGGAATTTACGTAGATGGGACCTGGATAAACTGATTGTACAGAGTTTCAGGCAGAGTATAAGGAAACAATTGACAAGAATGGGGGACAGAAATACAGTACAAGAAGAATGAGTAGCTTTGAGGGATGAAGTAGTGAAGGCAGCAGAGGATCAAGTAGGTAAAAGGACGAGGGCTAGTAGAAATCCTTGGGTGACAGAAGAAATATCGAATTTAATTGACGAAAGGAGAAAATATAAAAATGCAATAAATGAAGCATGCAAAAAGGAATACAAACGTCTCAAAAATGAGATCGACAGGAAGCGCAAAATGGCTAAGCAGGCATGGCTAGAGGACAAATGTAAGGATGTAGAGGCTTATCTCACTAGGGGTAAGATAGATACTGCCTACAGGAAAATTAAAGAGACCTTTGGAGAAAGGAGATCCACTTATATGAATATCAAGAGCTCAGATGGAAACCCAGTTCTAAGCAAAGAAGGGAAAGCAGAAAGGTGGAAGGAGTATATAGAGGGTCTATACAGGAGCGGTGTTCTTGAGGACAATATTATAGAAATGGATGAGGATGTAGATGAAGATGAAATGGGAGATATGATACTGTGTGAAGAGTTTGATAGAGCACTGAAAGACTTAAGTCGAAACAAGGCCCCGGGAGTAGACAACATTCCATTAGAACTACTGATAGTCTTGGAAGAGCCAGTCCTGACAAAACTCTACCATCTGGTGAGCAAAATGTATGAGACAGGCGAAATACCCTCAGACTTCAAGAAGAATATAATAATTCCAATCCCAAAGAAAGCAGGCGTTGACAGATGTGAAAATTACGGAACTATCAGTTTAATAAGTTACGGCTGCAAAATACTAACGCGAATTCTTTACAGACGAATGGAAAAACTGGTCGAAGCCGACCTCGGGAAGGATCAGTTTGGATTCCGTAGAAATATGGGAACACGTGAGGCAATACTGACCCAACGACTTATTTTATAAGCTAGATTAAGAAAAGGCAAACTTACATTTCTAGCATTTGTAGACTTAGAGAAAGTTTTTGACAATGTTGACTAGAATACTCTCTTTCAAATTCTGAAGGTGGCAGGGAGCGAAAGGCTATTTACAATTTGTACAGAAACCAGATGATAGTTATAAGAGTCGGGGGACATGAAAGGGAAGCTGTGGTTGGGAAGGGAGTAAGACAGGGTTGTAGCCTCTCCCCGATGTTATTCAATCTGTATATTGAGCAAGCAGTAAAGGAAACAAAAGAAAAATTCGGAGTAGGTATTAAAATCCATGGAGAAGAAATAAAAACTTTGAGGTTCGCCGACGATGACATTGTAATTCTGTCAGAGACAGCAAAGGACTTGGAAGAGCAGTTGAACGGAATGGACAGTGTCTTGAAAGGAGGGTATAAGATGAACATCAACAAAAGCAAAACGAGGATAATGGAATGTAGTCGAATTAATTCGGGTGATGCTGAGGGAATTAGATTAGGAAATGAGATACTTACAGTAGTAAAGGAGTTTTGCTATTTGGGGAGCAAAATAACAGATGATGGTCGAAGTAGAGAGGATATAAAATGTAGACTGTCAATGGCAAGAAAAGCGTTTCTGAAGAAGAGAAATTTGTTAACATCGAGTATAGAGTCAAGTGTCAGAAGACGTTTCTGAAAGTATTTGTATGGAGTGTAGCCATGTATGGAAGTGAAACATGGACGATAAATACTTTAGACAAGAAGAAAATAGAAGCTTTCGAAATGTGGTGCTACAGAAGAATGCTGAAGATTAGATGGGTAGATCACATAACTAATGAGGAGGTATTGGATAGGGTTGGGGAGGAGTTTGTGGCACAACTTGACTAGAAGAAGTGATCGGTTGGTAGGACATGTTCTGAGGCATCAAGGGATCACCAATTTGGTATTGGAGGGCAGCGTGGAGGGTAAAAATCGTAGAGGGAGACCAACAGATGAATACACTAAGCAGATTCAGAAAGATGTAGGTTGCAGTACGTACTGGGAGATGAAGAAGCTTGCACAGGATAGAGTAGCATGGAGAGCTGCATCAAACCAGTCTCAGGACTGAAGACCACAACAACACAATAACAATTTTTTCGCCGTCTCGGTGCACTGATGGTTACCTCCACTATATCATTTTCCTGTTGAATGTCTTTCCCTAATTCTGGTATTTGTTTAAGTGCTTTCTTTGTGGGCGTGTGAACATTGCGTGCTAACAGCTGTTGAGCTCAGATACTTTTATTCCTAGAAGTCTTCTGACTATGCGTTAATTTAGGTACTGTTTGTAGTAGCTTCCACTTGATTGCATATTAGTATCGTCAGTTTCTTCTGGTAAGTCCTGTTTGGCTTCATCCCGCAATTAAAAGTAAACATGCAAAATGTTGAATATGAGCATTTCACACAATATGTATACTATATCACCCTGAAGAATACAGTTACATTATAGTGAAAACCGCATTGTAATCGGCCCTGTGCCTATCGGCATTACCCCAAACAGAAAGACAGAAATATGCGGTTGCCGACTTCGCTTTATAATAAGTTGTTAACAACAACTGAACAAACTGCATGAGTTGTTCTCTTCCTCAATTTGCCATGGAACTCTAGATATACACACATCAAAAAAGCTTTGCTTTTCCTCGGTTCCGTGTGTTTCGGAACCTGTACAGAAAATTGGAATAGAGATCAACGTAAACTTCATTTCCGCCATTTTTATTGCTCGTGAAAACTACACATTGCATGTTGTACAACCATACAGTGAGACTTTCAGAGGGGTGGTCTTTTTGCTGTACACACCGGTACCTCTAATACCCAGTAGCACGTCCTCTTGCATTAATGCATGCCTGTATTCGTCGTGGCATACTATCCACAAACTCATCAAAGCACTGTTGGTCCAGATTGTCCCACCCCTCAACAGCGATTCGGTGTACATCCCTCAGAGTGGTTGGTGGGTCAAGTCGTCCATAAACAGCCCTTTTCAATCTATCCCAGGCATGTTCGATAGGCTTCATGTCTGGAGAACATGCTGGCCACTCTAGTAAAGTGGTGTCGTTATCCTGATGGAAGTCATTCACAAGATGTGCAAGATGGGAGCGCGAATTGTCGTCCATGAAGACGAATGCCTCGTCAATATCCTGCCGATATGGTTGCACTATCGATCGGAGGATGGTATTCACGTATCGTACAGCCGTTACGCCGCCTTCCATGACCACCAGCGGCGTACGTCGGCCCCACGTAATGCCACCCCAAAACAGCAGTGAAACCTCCACTTTGCTGCACTCACCGGACAGTGTGTCTAAGGCGTTCAGCCTGACCGGGTTGCCTCCAAACATCTCTCCAACGATTGTCTGAAGGCATATGGGACACTCATCGGCGAAGGAAACGTGATGCCAATCCTGAGAGGTCCACTCGGCATGTTGTTGGGCCCATGTGTACCGCGCTGCATGGTATCATGGTTGCAAAGATGGACCTCGCCATGGACGTCGGGAGTGAAGTTGCGCATCATGCAGCCTATTGTGCACAGTTTGAGTCGTAACACGACGTCCTGTGGCTGCACGAAAAGCATTATTCATCTTGGTGGCGTTGCTGTCAGGGTTCCTCCGAGCCATAATCCGTAGGTAGCGGTTATGCACTGCAGTAGTAGCCTTTGGGCGGCCAGAGTGAGACATGTCATCGACAGTTCCTGTCTCTCTGTATCTCCTCCATGTCCGAACAACATCACTTTGGTTCACTCCGAGACACCTGAACACTTCCCTTGTTGAGAGCCCTTCCTGGCACAAAGTAATATGCGGACGCGATCGAACCGCGGTATTGACCGTCTAGGCACGGTTGAACTACAGACAACACGAGCCGTGTACCTTCTTCCTGGTGGAATGACTGGAACTGATCGGCTGTCGGACCCCTTCCGTCTAATAGGCGCTGCTCATCATGGTTGTTTACATCATTGGGCGGGTTTAGTGACATCTCCGAACAGTCAAAGGGACTGTGTCTGTGATACAATATCCACAGTCAATGTCTATCTTCAGGTGTGTTGGGAACCGTGGTTATGCAAAACTTTTTTGATGTATGTTCACGGTGTAACGGGGATAAGTGCAGATTCTTTTATATGTTGTACCTCATATCTACACACATAAGTGTTATGGTTGTTTTTTCTCTGTGTCGAACAGTCTTCACACAAATGCGTCAGAAACCTTACAACCTGATGTTTTCCGCATGGCATAACTGCACCACTAAGGGACTATGCGTGGTAGTATAGTCTGACAATTTTGCCTCCAAGCGTCCACTTCAACATCTGACTTGCTGTCCAGGGGAAAACAAGCATTAATGGCTTGCTCTTGCGATGTGTACTTGGAGGTACGAATCAACCTAAAACCATACAACTTGTAATAGCTATAATTGTTAGTTTGCAAGTGACGTACATACTGATACTCAATCACCAACAGAAATATCTGCACTTGTGTGCGTTACACCCTGTATTTTCAGTGGGGAGAACCATGTATTAAAGTAATATAGAACTAAAACTTATTTTTACGCCCTCTGGCTCTCGTTGTATTGGTGTTTTTGAGGACAAGGAACATTTGGAAAAAAGTCTCTAAGTGTCTTTCTTTTTTGTAAGTTTTATTTGCAATTCTTTGATTTTCGAATCCGCTTTACCATCAACACTGTCAATTACTTTCAAACTTCGCCTTAAGGGGTTTACTTCGTATTGTATACTTTGTTTATTTTTGGCAGCATAAGTTGCACGGTGTATTTCTTATAGTTTGCGGTAAAGAATACCTAAAACGATTTTTTACTCGTTTTAAATTTGCAAGATAAACCGAAAATCACAAAATAATTGAGCTAAGAATAACACATCCACCACTCAGTGAAAGTCAAGTGTCGACTGAATGATATAAACAATTAAAAATAGATGAAATCGTGGAAGCGGCGGTTTTTATCAAAGCCTCAAAAGTGGTATTGGCCTCTCTGCCTATGTCAAAGGCGACCGATGCGCGATACCATAGGTAGAGCGAGAGTGAGCACGCGCTGACGCCACGTGCCAAAACGTGACACAAATAAATTTAAATCTTATTTACTAACATTGATAGAGTTGGTAATATTTTAATGTTCTACGTTAGAGCAGAAATTTAGAATTGTAAAACCTTAAATTTAACGCCACGAAGCTTGTGAGTCGTTGCCCCCCCTCCCCACCCTCGATGCCACCTCCTAGTCACGTGTCACGTGGTATCGCACTTCGTTGACCCCCTCCCTACCGCTTAACGTGTGATGTAATTTATGGATGACGCAACTCGCGCCGCGCGGTATAAGGGCGTCTTGTCACGGTGCGGGCGGCTGTCCCCGTCGGAGGTTCGAGTCCTCCGTCGGGCATTGGTGTGTGTGTTGTCCTTAGAGAAGTTAGTTTAAGTCAGATTAAGTAGTGTGTACGCTTAGGGACCGATGACCTCAGCAGTTTGGTCCCATAAGACCTTACCACAAATGCCCAAAAATACGCAACTCTCACTTTTGTGATATGACATTCTCAAAGCCATCGTCCGAAAACCATCTGCCTCAGTCCTACATTTACGCTAATTATCAAAAGTACGATCATATGAGGTATTAAGCGAAATTTGTAATTGTATTGAGGCGCTCTCTGTGAGAAGAACACCATCTTATCATGGATGGAGAGTCATCAACAGATGTTGAAGTGACTTCGGGTGTCCCCCAGAGAAGTGAGTTGGTTCCCTTGCTGTTCATGTTGTGCACTAATGACCTTACAGACAATGTTAATAGTAATCTCGGCCTTTCCGCAGATGACGCAGTTATCTTTAACTGAACAAAAATTCAGTCGAATCTTTATTATATTTCAAAATGGAGCAAATATGGGCAGTTTGCTTTAAATGTTCAAAAATGATAAAACTGTGTACGTCACCAAACGATAATGTGTAGTATCCTATGACTACAGTATCAACGAGTCACAATTAGAACCGTCTGACTCATACACATACCTGGGTGTAGCACTCTGCTGGGATGTGATATGGAACGACCACGAGGACTCAGTTGTCGGTAAAGCAGCTCGTTGCTTTATTGGCAGGGCACTTGCGAAGTACATTCTGTCTGCAAAGCAGATTGCTTACAAATCACTCGTCTGATCCATCCTAGAATATTGCTCATGTGTGTGGAAGTCGTTAGAAATAGGACTAACTGAGGTTGTGGAACTTATACAGAGAAGGGCTGCACGAATCATCACTTGTTTGTCTGACACGTCGGAGAGTTCACAGAAATGCTGAAGAAACTGAACAGGCATATGCCTGAAGATAGACGCAAACTATCCATAGAAAGCCCACTTACAAAGTTTCAAGAACCAGCTTTAACTGGTGAATCTAGGAATATACTACACTTCGCCCCCTCGCCCCCCTATCTAACGTTCTCGTAGGGATCGCGAAGACAAGATTAGGTTAATTACAGTGCGCATAAAGGCAATGAAACAGTCATTCTTCCTGCCCTCCGTATTCCATGACACAGGAAATAAGCTCAGTGTCTGGTCCGTGCCCTCTGCCATCTACTTCACGGTGGTTTGCTGAATATTGATGTAGGGACAGAACGATTGTCTGTAAAAGATTTTTAGGTTTCCCCAAGACGAAGTTATGTTCAGTGCAGGACAGTGAAGACACTTTTTCCTTGTAGCATTATGTAAATGGATGTAACATATTTTCATATCGATCCTTGTGCGCTATTAATTTAAACACTTACAATTGTTTAAATATTTTTAACAAATAACGTAACTGAGATGATAGTCAAGGTGAACTGCATCTGAAACTAGATATGACTTGAGAGACCTGACAATGGGCTAAGAATCGACCAGTTTTAGGGTCCGTAGTTGAGTCATTTTCGCCATAGGTGTGTAGTAGAAAAAGAAAGTGGGCAAACTAAGCATCCGGGAAGGCGAGGAAAATGAAAGATTTTGTCCATAATGGCTCCTAAACTTGGTCAACAGAACACGGTTGCATACAGAAGAATTATGTTTGGAAAAATCGATGGCATTTGTCATCCACTGCGGTATGCGTCTTTTGTTTCACTTATACTAATCGTATGCGATTTTTGAGTCTTTCAGTGCGTGAATGATCAAAGATAGAAGATACGTCGAAGGTTGTTGCTCGCATTGTCTGAGAAAGACGGTGAGGGATACTTCGTAATACTCTGAACTAGTGAAGTGATGAGCAATTAGTGTTGTATTGTCCTATACAAATTAAACATATTTTTGTAAAATTTGCAAAGCGTTGATATCACGAAACATTTTGTCAGACAACAGTGGAAGTTGATAACGGTGACTGTATGTGTCACGAAATGTTTTTATTGCTTTCGTCTTTTCATTGTAGACACGGACTGCGATTCACACACACTACAGAATGTCATGCCAAATACCTTCGACAGTCAGGGAAAATTCGACACGAGAGACTGAGAGGGAACTGATGCTCCGTCCCATTACATTCCCTCTAGGTACTCTGGGTTCTTGATTATCAATGAAACGTTTAACATCTTCATATTTTGTTCAACCTCAGAGAGGCTTTGGCGAAGAATTCACTGTGTTTATTTATTTACCTAATGATGCACATACTTTTCTTATACCTAATATGTTGTTCTCATTAATGTAAAGGGTGAGTGTTTTGGATGTGTTTACGTGAGCAGAGCAGCTGTACTGCAGAAGTACATGCATTACTTGGGTTTTGCTGCCAACCTAATACTTGGGGTGAATGTTCAATGATGCACCTGTGGTGGTTGAATCTTCGGGGTTGGTAGAACCACTTCCCCTCCTCTTCAGGGAAGAGCAGAGTGACAGTCGGCGCTCTGCCATTTTCAACTTTCGGTTTCCAGTTGGCTTCGAGGATAGACGGTCTCTCTGCGTCTGTCTGTGTATCTGTGTGTGTGTGTGTCTGTGTGTGTGTGTGTGTGTGTGTGTGTGTGTGTGTATGTGTTTGTGTCTGTCTGTCTGTGTGTGTGCGTCTGTGTGTGTGTTTGTGTGTGCACCTATCAGGTTGATTGGTAAATTGAGCGTGTTTAGCTATATAGTAGTTGAAAGTTGCGACCACCTTTTGTTATTATTTTCCGAGTAAATTTAGAGGTTAGGACTTTACGTTTCTAACGAGCCCATTGTGCAATTTCAGTCTATCGGAATGAAGTTCAAGAAGTGGTGCCTTCAACAAATTTTTATGTTTGACGACTTATCATCACAGTGAGCTCTAGTTCATTCAGTTTCGTCAGCTTTCTCGTAGATTGTTTAATGAGTTTTTTTTTGTGACACGGGCCTCACCCATTGCCCGTCAGATATTCATGTGGTCGCAACCGTTATAACTAAGTATATGCACTTTCATAGATTCGTTTCTGCTTAGACTTGTAATCGACTGAACAGTGTGAGATATTTAAGTGTTTTCGCACTTGATTTCATTTGTTCTATCTTGCTTTGGTTAATGTCTCTACGCTCTCATGAGAGTATAACTGCACGGAAAAATGATCATCTCCTTCAAAAGTTATTTAAGTTTAGCGTTTGTTTTCGTTGGTTGTGCAGTTTTGGTAATAATCCAATAACGAACCAATCTGGTGAGTACACGATTTTACCATTAACTTCCAACCACCCATATGGTATTGGCTGCATAGTTAACGAGCAACGATCGTTTTTGAATTTCATAACACGTTCAAGAGTGTTTGTGTGAACACTTGTTAGGATGTACTGTTGATTCATACTGAAGCGCCAAAGAAACTGGTAAAGGCGTGCATTTTCAAATACAGAGATATGCAAACAGGCAGAATACGGCGCTGCGGTCGGCAACACCTATATAAGACAATTGTCTGGCACAGTTGTTAGTTCTGTTACTGATGCTAAAATGGTAGGTTATCAAGACTTAAGTGAGTTTGAACGTGCTGTTATAGTCGGCGCACGAGCGATGGGACACAGCATCTCCGAGGTAGCGATGAAGTGGGGATTTTCCCCATGACCATTTCACGAGTGTACCGTGAATAACATGAATCCGGTAAAATATCAAATCTCCGACATCGCTGCTCCCAGAAAAAGATCCTGCAAGAACGGGACCAACAACGACTGAAGGGAATCGTTCAACGTGGTAGAAGTGCAACCCTTTCACAAATTGCTGCAGATTTCAATGCTGCGCCATCAACAAGTGTCAGCGTGCGAATCATTCAACGAAACATCATTGATATGGGCTTTCGGATCCGAAGGCCCACCGGTGTACGATTCAAAGCTTTACGCCTCGCCTGAGTCAGTCAACATCGACATTGGACTGTTGATGACTGGAAAGATGTTGCCTGGTCGGACAAGTCTCGTTTCAAATTGTATCGAATGGATGGACATGTACGAGAATGGAGACAATCTCATGAATCCATGGATCCTGCATATCAGTAGGGACTGTTCAAGCTGGTGAAGGCTCTGTAATGGTGTGGGGCGTGTGCAGTTGGAGTGATATGGGATCCCTGACACGTCTAGATACGACGCTGACAGGTGACACGTTCCTAAGCATCCTGTCTGATCACCTGAATCCATTCATGTCCATCGTGCAATCCGACGGACTTGGGCAATTCCAGCACGACAATGCGACACCCTACACGTCCAGAACTGCAACAGAGTGGCTCTTCGGAGTTTAAATACTTCCGCTGTCCACTAAACTCCCCAGACATGAACATTCTTGAGCATATCCGGGATGCCTTGCAACTTGCTGTTCAAAAGAGATCTCTACCCCATCGTACTCTTTCGGATTTATGCAGAGCCCTGCAGGATTCAATGTGTCAGTTCCCTCCAACACTACTTCAGACATTAGTCAAGTGTATGCCACGTCGTACTGGAGCACTTCACCGTGCTCGTGGGGGTCCTACACAATATTAGGCAGGTGTACCGGTTTCCTTGGTTCTGTAGTGTATATGTACTGTGTGTCGTATATTTCTGTCTGCTTGACCGCCACTTACCCCTCTACGATATCTTGTGTGTAAGCACTTATTGCTCCCGCTAGATATATTCAGACTCAATAGCTATGTTGTGTGCTTAATTATTGTTAAAGTTGGGCATTAACCAGTGTTTGGGTGCCAGGAGTATGAAAGTCACATATGAGAACCACCATAAGCCCAATAGCAACGTTTTTTCCTCGCTATCCCGTGCACAGAAAATTTCTAGATCAGTTAGATGAAGATATTAAGCGTCCTTAGCCAGCACCTCCTAAGGTGCTGCCACAGCACATCAAATATGTTTTGTCCTCTTAAGACATTTGGGCAGAATCTCATAATAAATTGTGTCTTGAAACGAGATTTACCATTACACTGTTCGTGCTAGTAATTTCAGTAACCTGATCCACTTAATAATGCAATCCTGAACAGATTTATACCTAAAAAATTTCATTGACTGAGCCATTAATTAAATGATAGTCCCATGCCGTTATTCATCATGTCAGACTGTGGTGCAAATGCTCCTGCTCAGTTATCTTCTTTGGTTGCTTGTTCCCTTCTTTTGTATCATCCGTTGTTTAACTCATGATCAAAGTAAGTAACTGATTGGGTGAACACTCCGGTCGACCCCCCTGGTAACTGTCAACAAGCACCGTATCAAAGAAGGTAGCGAAACTATGAGCAGTTATAGTAACTGTAATGCATACCGCCAGGCAATGAATGATAAAACTACCCTACAAACTTTGAGCGTAAACCTGTCGAGCCCAGCTCAGATGGAAAGTAAATACACGCCGACAGTAAGATTC
The DNA here is from genome assembly GCF_023864345.2 of Schistocerca serialis cubense. Lineage (NCBI taxonomy): Eukaryota > Metazoa > Arthropoda > Insecta > Orthoptera > Acrididae > Schistocerca > Schistocerca serialis. The sequence goes on from NC_064638.1 coordinate 705,215,786, forward strand.
AAGACCTACTTGACTACCACCAGTCAATTTAAACTGCCACCAGCATTAGGAAATTATGCGATCAAAAATGGAATTTTGTACGTTTCTGTTTTCATTTATACCTAGGTTAATGAGGTAAAACACATAAATAACCAATTTACCTTTTTGTCGTTTGCATTGATTTTATTCGTAACACTAATAAATTTAACAGTTAGTCTCTCTGAATAATAATAATGGATACTGATTTCATGCAAGACGTTGTTTTTTCACGAGTTACCGGTAACTAAGCTATTCCGAGCGCATGCAGCATGGGTTATCTGCAACGACGCAATTTATTAACGGACAAAGGCAGCTGGAAAATTTTCTGTAATAAATTGGGGAAGCAATAAATAAGGGATAAGTGGGCTAACGGAAGGGCTGAAACTTGGAATTACTAAGCAGTATAAGAATCATGAGGGCGTAACTTGGATAACAGCGCCACTTCTCGTTAATGGAGCAGTATATTAGGCCGGCCTTTAATGCCGAACGGATCGATGGGCGTCACATAAAGCGTTCTGCGTGAGCGTCGCAAAATCTGATTCGCAGAATAAAACTTTAGCGCTTTTGAGCCGTTTGCAATTCTACGAATTGAAAATCCAGTTACAAATATGCACACCATTCCCGGCTCATATTGCCCTAATATAACTATCTTTCAGAATCCAAAATAATACAGATAACTACATGAAACTTTAGCTTGTCCTGGAATTTCCAATGTTCGGATAACAATGCGAGAATGCAGCCGGGTGACGTCCTCGTCACAGATGTCTTGTTCCATGAAAATGGTGGGGGCTTCGCCAGTCGAAAGATCGGCGGCCGCTGAGGAGGTTCAAATGGTTCAAATGGCTCTGAGCACTATGGGACTTAACATCTGAGGTCATCAGTCCCATAGACTTAGAACTACTTATACCTAACTAACCTAAGGACACCACACACATCCATGCCCGAGACAGGATTCGAACCTGCGACAGCGCGGTTCCGGACTGAAGCACCTACAACCGCTCGGCCACATCGGCCGGCCTCCCAGCAACAGTAACAGGACTACAATATACTATTGTTTAAAATTTGAAGCTTGGTGCCGTGTAACTTTGATGTATGTAATGGACTGCATTTTTCACACTCAAGTATCGACAGAAGTTGCTACTGTTAATTTCATTCTACTTCGAACTTTTTCCGGAACAACTTCGGGCATTGTCATCCATCATCTCCGGTGCGATCGTATATACTCTCTAAAAGTACATCATCTAGGTAGTTTTTTATTATAACCTCTCATACATAACTTCTGGTATGTCGACATATAAACCAACCTAATGCAAGGTAATCGGACTGTGCATGTTATGGTTCGGATGTAGCGAGCTAAACATGCTTACCGCTGCGTATATGTAAATACACTCATGCTCATAAATTAAGGATAATGCTGATACATGGTGAAACAACGCTCTGGTGGGCGGTTTGCGAGTTTAAATCACCTCGGGGTATGACCATGAGATGCATTTGACCTGTGGTCGTCGCACGGTGGCGCTGGCAGCAGTCCACATACGCAGAGGAGTGCTGGTGCATGTCAGAGTACGGTGCAGCGAGTAAGTGTACGGACGTTTTCAGACATGCTAATGGCGACTGTGTGTTGAAAATGGCTCAAAGAACACATATTGATGTTATGAGGGGTAGAATAGTAGGGCGACTGGAGGCTGGTCAAACATAGTAGGTCGTAGCACGGGCCCTCCGTGTGTGACAAAGGGTGATCTCAAGATTATGGCAACGATTCCAGCAGACAGGAAACGTGTCCAGGCGCTACGGTGCGGGACGTCCACAGTGTGCAACACCACAAGAAGATCGATATTTCACCATCAGTGACCGAGCAAGGTGGCGCAGTGGTTAGCACACTGGACTCGCATTCGGGAGGACGACGGTTCAATCCCGCGTCCGGCCATCCTGATTTAGGTTTTCCGTGATTTCCCTAAATCGCTCCAGGCAAATGCTGGGATGGTTCCTCTGAAAGGGCACGGCCGACTTCCTTCCCTGTCCTTCCCTAATCCGATGAGACCGATGACCTCGCTGTTTGGTCTCTTCCCCCAAAAAAACCAACCAACCATCACCATCAGTGCCCGCAGACGGCCACGGAGTACTGCAGGTAGCCTTGCTCGGGACCTTAGCGCAGCCACTAGAACAGTTGTCTCCAGACACACAGTCTACAGACGACTGAACAGACGTGGTTTATTCACCCGGAGACGTGCAAGATGCATTCCACTGACCCCTGGTCGCAGAAGAGCCCGTAAAGCCTGGCGTCAAGAACACAGTACATGGTTATTGGAACCGTGGTCCCACGTTATGTTCACGGACGAGTCCAGGTATAGTCTGAACAGTGATTCTCGCCAGGTTTTTATTTGGTGTGAACCATGAACCATATACCAACCCCTTAATGTCCATGAAAGGGACCTGTGTGGAGGTCGTGGTTTGATGATGTGGGGTGGGATTATGATTGGTGCACGTACACTCCTGCATGTCTTTGACAGAGAAACAGTAACAGGTCAAGTGTATCGGGACGTCATTTTGCACCAGTATGTCCGCCTTTTTAGGGGATGATAACGCACGGCCCCATAGAGCCGCTATCGTGGAGGAGTACCTTGAAACAGATCAGGCGAATGGAGTGGCCTGCCTGTTCTCCAGACCTAAACCCCATCGAACACGTCTGGGATGCTCTCGGTCGACGTATCGCTGCACGTCTTCAAACCCCTAGGACACATCAAGAGCTCCGACAGGCACTTGTCCAAGACTGGGAGGCTATACTCCAGCAGTTTCCCGACCGCCAGATCCAGAGTATGTCAACCCATTGTGCGGCCTGTGTACGTGTGCATGGTGATCATATCCCATATTGATGTCGGGGTACATGCACAGGAAACATCGGCGTTTTGTAGCACATGTGTTGAGGGATGGTTTTCTCAAATTATCACCAATACCGTGGACTTACAGATCTGTGTCATGTGTGTTCCCTATGTGTCTACGCTTTTAGCGCCAGTTTTGTGTAGTGCCACGTTGTATGGCACCACATTCTGCAGTTATCCTTAATTTATGAGCATGAGTGTACAAATAACCTTCCGAAGTCTGAAATTCAGTGATGCAGGTACCGCCCAGAGACGACCAGCCAACATCATTACTTTCCACGTAGTGTCGTATAGTAACTGATGCTTACATACACATAGTGGAAGCACCCGCACACAGGGTGCATATAGCACTTTGCAATAGTGAAAAGAAGAGTAATGCACGTTATTTCTTCACTTCGATAAAACTCAAGAGAATACGAAATGGAAGAACAGCAGTAGATGTACCGCGTTGAATATTAGGAAATACTAGATTGGTGTAATTGAGGTTAACCATTAAGAAAACAGAACACATGAAGAGAAGCGCAAAGTGGAGAGAGAGAGAGAGAGAGAGAGAGAGAGAGAGAGAGAGAGAGAGACAGAGAGAGAGAGGGGGGGGGGGAGGGGTTGGTTAATCTTTAACCCTCTGCTTGACTGACTGTGTGAGATTCCATTTCGAGAATGGATTTCTCTAACTTACCACGGTTGGCGACCTAACAATACATTAACAGTAGGACAAATCGAAACTCACTAACGCATGATTGTCTTTTCTGCTCTTGAGCAACAAGCTTTAGAATCTGGATGTCTTCATCCCGCCACATTTCAACCGAAGACGTTACTTGACTGCACCTGAGTTGGGGGATACCACTGAATTCCTGTAATTTTCTCTCTTCACAAAAAGTTTCTTCGTTTTGTGCTCTGGATTTTGCAGCAAGGCTTGGAACTTTTGCGTTTCCTGCAAATAATGTGTTTCGCGCAAGAGAGCTGCTACAGAAGCAAAAACAATAACAGCCAAGCAACGAGAAACTCCAGAGGTCCCTCATAGTAATAGTACTTATTCCTCGAAACCATATACCAGATTGTTAGTATTCTCTTGCAAGTACCAGTCTTACGCGGAACAGTTGAAATCGTGCAACGGAGATTTTGTTATCATCTTTCAGTGAACAATGCTCTCATGCCGAAGGATGTACTCACCACGGTAAAGCAAGGGATGATTGCTTTGCCGTGACATTTTCTAAATGTCCGGGTATACACATCTCGTCTATTGTTTGGGAGAACAGTATGCTGGAAGAGAGATCGAACAACATATTCACAGAAGCAGTGGCAAACAAAATTGTAAAATACATAAAGATAGCAGCTTCTTGAGATTCTTCGCTGTAGCTGTTTTCTAGTTAACGTTATGCTACTAGACACATAGCAAATAGTATTTTATTCTGTCTGCGTGAGGCATGATCCATGGTATAAGTCTCGTGTGTATGCAATATCGAAGTAAATTTACTGATTTTGAGAAATCCTTCGCAGTTCGCGTGTAAACTGAACACTATTAAAATTTTTAAACTCTTCGATATTACACTGTTTCTGATTATGCACAAAACCAGATAACTGAAAGCACGGGAGCTAGTCAGGTTTTTGTCTGCTGTTCTATGTTGGAAAGTTGCATAACGGGTATATGACGGCATTAGCACTTAGATTTATCGTATCCATTCATAACTGGAGATACAGGAACAACATGAAGGAATAGAGAACGCAAAGAGAAGAAAAAATACTCGGGTAAAGAACTGGAAAATCTAATAATGAAGAGTTTATGTGGTAAGACAAAGACAGATGATAGCATGGATGCGTCTAAGTGCAACTCCATGATAATTTTCAGCTGCATGGCCAGCGGACACTTGACTGAAAAAAAAAGTTCAAATGTGTGTGAAATCTTATGGGGCTTAACTGCCATGGTCATCAGTCCCTAGCTTACACACTACTTAACCTGAATTATCCTAAGGACGAACACACACACCCATGCCCGAGGTAGGACTCGAACCTCCGCTGGGACCAGCTGCACAGTCCATGACTGCAGCGCCCCAGACCGCTCGGGTAATCCCGCGCGGCCACTTGACTGAGTGACGGAGTCATACCTAGCCATACAAACGGAATGCAAGTAATTTCCGAGGCTCTTTCAACTGGTTGCCAAGGATCCATCGAGTCTCAGTTGAAAGTATTACAGCCGATCTAATTTCAGGGTATGTCTACCTGCAATTGGATAAACACAGTTTATGTAACTCTGTTGAGTTTCGCGGTTGGAGTCATTTTCCATAAAATTCTTCTAGGCTTTAGACCGCGTGAAGTAAATTGCTGTAATAGTGGCCTAAACGATGATACTTGATTTTTTAAAAATGATGCGCAATTTGTTGTCTGTTACACACATTTTTTCTCTGTTTATCGTAAAGCACCTTCAGTGAGCTGAAACGTACACACGTTTGCTTTGTCACGTTTCATGTATATTATTTTGACAGCAAGCTTTTAGATTACTAACAATTACAGCACTTTTAAGCTATGTAGAATGTGGCGCCGCCTGGAGAGCGGGGTACGAAAGCACGGTTCACACTTCGCACCGAAACCACAGAAGAGTACGGTCGCTGAATGCCGCACTGACGAATTCTAATGCCGGCGCAGCCACACCCCCTATAGGTTCTTTTTGCCGTCGTAACGGCCCGTCTAATAAAGGCTGCGCAGAGGAATGCACGCTACACTTCGAAGTCAAATTAATGTGAACATTATGTCCGTTATTTTTCAGGTGCACAGTCTCGCAAAATTGTCTTTATCAGTTGCTGCTTTCCTATCCAAAGACAATTATAAATACTCGTAATAGTCCTTTGTAAACGAATTGCACAAAGTTAAGTAAGTATTCATATCTATACTATAATAAAGTGAACTAATGTTGCAATTCTCATTAGCTAAAACGTCCGGGCTGAGAGGCCGTGGTCGACCTGTAAAACTTCTTCTTCCTGTCGTTTCGTTGCCAACCGCGGGCAACATCTTCCGAGGTCAGTCAACGACTCGCTGCCATGCCGGGATGGGAATTATCTAGGGAAAAAAAATTATGTTCTCTCGAAAGGAGTAAATTTTGCAGTTTCTCCATCAAAGGTTCCTATGGAGGATATTAAAGCTAATACACAGGCGGGGATTCGGCAGTTATCACCGTTTGCTGCTGATGAAATTGGTATGGAAGCAGCCGGTACTCAACGTGAAGCAAAGCCACCTAGCAGTAATTTGTCTTAAGGGGGAAGGAAGACGTTACGGGAGATTAATGCGGACAGGAATATTATTGTACTTCCTGCTAATAAGGGTAAAGCTACCGTTGTGATGAAGAGTGAGGACTACCATAGGAAGATCAGTGACCTTTTGGATTCTAACATAAAAAGCTTTAAAAGGATCCTACAACGAAAGTGTTAGGAGTTATCAATCGATTAATAAATAAGTCTTCCATTTCTACAGAGGAGTGGTTCATGGTATGGGTTCCTGTAGTCATGTCCTAGTTCATGAACCACGGGCAACTTATGAGTGGCCAAGTAAGTGGTCCCGACAGTCGGGATACCAGTTACTTTGGAATAAGGCTGGGCATCTCGGACATATTCTGAATCGTGTTCACCTCTGTGCTCATACGGCAAAGACTACCAAATCCACCGGTTAGTCCCTCAACCGTTAGGGGTAAAACTCAATGGGACTCGGGGCAAGTAAGGTTAGCAACCTGCTTCCCTAGTACTTTAAATATGATGCTGGCAACAATCAGAGTAAAATGCCTCAGACCTTTGGAGGCGACGGAGTCCCACCTCTAACTGACAAACTAGGGACTCCTAAGATACGACTTGGCAAACAAATGGTAATGAGATGGGGAGCTATTAATATCAATGGGGGCTACTCTGGGAAGAAGGTAGAGCTGGCAGAGGCTGCAAGTAAGTTGGGGCTGGACGTTTTAGCTGTTAATGACATTCGGGTAAGGGGTGAGAAAGAAGAGGAAGTGGGAGAATACAAGGTCAACCTGTCAGGAGTCAAAGCAGGAATAGCACAATGGGGTGTAGGGCTTTACATCAGAAAAGAAATGGAACCCAGCGTAGTTGCAATAAGGTATGTAAACGAACGAATGATGTGGATAGATTTAACAGTGTATAGCAAGAAAATTAGGATTGTGTCAGAATATTCACATTGTGAAGGGACAGATCAAGATAAGATGGATAGTTTTTATGAGGCACTCAGTGATGTAGTTGTTAGAGTAAAGGACAAGAACAGTGTTCTGCTCATGGGTGATTTTAATGCTAGGATTGTAAATCGAAGAGAAGAATATGAATAGGTTATGGGTAAATTTGGAGAGGATATGGAGGCCAACAGGAGCGGGAAACAACTCTTGAATTTCTGTGCTAGTATGGGCTTAGTAATCACAAACTCCTTTTTTAAACATAAGAACATTCACCGGCATACTTGAGAAGGCAGGGGAACCAGATCTGTCATTGACTATATAATAACAGACCAGGAATTCAGGAAGGCTGTGAGGGACACACGTGTATTCAGGGGATTCTTTGATGACACTGATCATTATTTAATCTGCAGTGAAATTGGGATTGTGAGGCCGAAAGTGCAGGAGGTCAGGTCCATATGTAGGAGGATAAGCGTGGAGAAACTTCGGGATAAGGAAATCAGGCACAAGTACATAACAGTGATCTCAGAAAGGCACCATTTAGTTGAATGTAGTCAATTACAGTCATTGGAAAAGGAATGGACAAGGTACAGGGACACAGTACTAGAAGTGGCTAAAGAATGTCTTGGAACAGTAGTGTGTAAAAGTAGGATGAAGCAAACAGCTTGGTGGAATGACACAGTCAAGGCAGCCTGTAAAAGGAAAAAGAAGGCGTATCGAAAATGACTACATACTAGAACTCAGGTAGACAGAGAAAGTTATGTTGAAGAAAGAAACAAAGCCAAACAGATAATTGCAGCATCCAAGAAGATATCTTGGGAAGACTTTGGAAACAGGTTGGAGACTATGGGTCAAGCTGCTGGAAAACCATTCTGGAGTGTAATTAGCAGTCTTCGAAAGGGAGGTAAAAAGGAAATGACAAGTATTTTGGACAGGTCAGGAAAACTGCTGGTGAATCCTGTGGATGCCTTGGGCAGATGGAGGGAATATTTTGAAGAGTTGCTCAATGTAGGTGAAAATACGATCAGTAATGTTTCAGATTTCGAGGTAGAATGGGATAGGAATGATGATGGAAATAGGATCACATTTGAGGAAGTGGAGAAAATAGTCAATAGATTGCAGTGCAATAAAGCAGCTGGGGTGGATGAAACTAAGTCGGAACTCATCAAATACAGTGGAATGTCAGGTCTTAAATGGCTACACAGGATAATTGAAATGGCCTGGGAGTCGGGACAGGTTCCATCAGACTGGACAAAAGCAGTAATCACACCAATCTTTAAACATGTAAACAGAAAATATTGTAACAACTACAGAGGTATCTCTTTAATCAGCGTTGTGGGTAAAATCTTCTCAGGTATTGTTGAAAGCAAAGTGCGAGTATTAGTTGAGGACCAATTGGATGAAAATCAGTGTGGGTTTAGGCCTCTTAGAGGTTGTCAGGACCAGATCTTCAGCTTACGGCAAATAATGGAGAAGTGTTATGAGTGGAACAGGGAATTGAATCTATGCTTTATAGATCTAGAAAAGGCATATGACCGGATTCCTAGGAGGAAGTTATTGTCTGTTCTACAAGATTATGGAATAGGAGGCAAACTTTTGCAAGCAATTAAAGGTCTTTACATGGTTAGTCAGGCAGCAGTTAGAGTTGACGGTAAATTGAATTCATGGTTCAGAGTAGTTTCAGGGGTAAGACAAGGCTGCAACCTGTCTCCACCGTTGTTCATATTATTTATGGATCACATGTTGAAAACAATAGACTGGCTGGGTGAGATATGTGAACACAAAATAAACAGTCTCGCATATGCGGATGACTTAGTTGTGATGGCAGATTCGATTGAAAGTTTGCAAAGTAATATTTCAGAGCTAGATCAGAAATGTAAGGACTATGGTATGAAGATTAGCATCTCCAAAACGAAAGTAATGTCAGTGGGAAAGAAATATAAACGGATTGAGTGCCAAATAGGAGGAACAAAGTTAGAACAGGTGGACGGTTTCAAGTACTTAGGATGCATATTCTCACAGGATGGCAACATAGTGAAAGAACTGGAAACGAGTTGTAGCAAAGCTAATGCAGTGAGCGCTCAGCTACGATCTACTCTCTTCTGCAAGAAGGAAGTCAGTACCAAGACCAAGTTATCTGTGCACCGTTCAATCTTTCGACCAACTTTGTTGTATGGGAGCGAAAGCTGGGTGGATTCAGGTTACCTTACCAACAAGGTTGAGGTGACGGATATGAAAGTAGCTAGGATGATTGCAGGTACTAGTAGATGAGACCAATGGCAGGAGGGTGTCCACAATGAGGAAATCAAAGAAAAACTGGGAATGAACTCTATAGATGTAGCAGTCAGGGCGAACAGGCTTAGATGGTGGGGTCATGTTACGCGCATGGGAGGAGCAAGGTTACCCAAGAGACTCATGGGTTCAGCAGTAGAGGGTAGGAGGAGTCGGGGCAGACCAAGGAGAAGGTACCTGGATTCGTTTAAGAACGATTTTGAAGTAATAGGTTTAACATCAGAAGCGGCACCAATGCTAGCACTGAATAGGGGATCATGGAGGAATTTTATAAGGGGGCTATGCTCCAGACTGAACGCTGAAAGTCATAATCAGTCTTAAATGATGATGATGATGATTCTACAGAGGGTAATGTCTACGTAAAACGGAAGCTTACCCTCCTAGACCATAAGGGCTGCCGAAGATTCATAAGCCACTGAGAACGATAGTGAATGCTACTGGATCGCCTACTTCAGAGTTGGCTAGACATCTCGCCACCTTGCTATAACCGCATATTGGTAAAACTGATTATCACATTAACAATGCTGTACACTCTACTGAAAAACTCAAGGAGATTACTGTCAGCCTAGGTGATATCCTTGTTAGTTTTGATGTGGTATCACTGTTTACCAAGGTTCCTGCTGATGAAGCTCTTTCATACATGGTTGTGAGGGTCACAACTACCAACCACAGTCCCATGTCCTTAACTTAGGAAACAGTATGATAATGCATAAATAGTTGTCGGTTTACTTGCCGCGTCAAAATTTGATGCGGCAAGTAAACCGAGAACTATTTATGCAAGGACTCCGTCGCGAAAGACTTCGTAGTCATAGTATGATAATGAGTTTTACGAAAAAATCGAAGGAGTGGCCATGGACAGCCCTCTGAGTCCAGCATGTTGCTAATCTATTCAAGGAATTTTTTGAACAGCAGGCGCTGCCAGTAAAAGCCCTTTGGAGCGGTATTTGGCTGATATTTTTGAGGTATGGAATCACGGTGAAGAGGAACTGTATGGTTTCTTGGTGCACATAAATATTATTAATCCAAAGATACAATTTACTATAGAGAAAGAGAGCAATAGACAACAAAACTTTTTGGATGCATCGGTAATTAAACTGGCAGAGGGGAGTCTAGGGCATAAAGTGTATAGAAAAGATACACGCACCGACCGTTATCTCCATAAGGATTCGAACTATCATCCCAGGCAGAAGAGTCACCACATGGGGGGGGGGGGGGGGGGGGGTTGAGTTGGGTTGATTTGGGGGAAGGGACCAAACAGCGAGGTCGTCGGTCTCATTGGATAAGGGAAGGATGGGGAAGGAAGTCTGCCGTGCCCTGCCAAAGGAACCATTCCGGCATTTGCCTGAGGCGATTTAGGGAAATCTCGCAAAACCTAAATCAGGATGGCCGGACGCGGGATTGAACCGTCGTCCTGCCGAATGCGAGTCCAGTGTGCTAACCACTGCGCCACCTCGCTCGGTCCAGGCACAAGAGAGGTGTCATTAAAACATTGGTGGACAGAGCTAATAATGCCTGTGAGCCAGTTTAGTTGCAAGATGAACTAAATCATTTGCGAACGGCTTTTAAAAAAATGGATATGCTGACAACGGGATAGATCGAGCACTTCATCGCAGAACAAAAGGGTCTGACAACATCCAGCAACAACAACTGTCAACTGGAAAAGTTTTTCTTCAATTTATTCGCAATATTACCGACAGTATTGGGAAAGTTCTGGCCAACTTTCTCGTTGAAACAATATTTAGACCAACGAAGAGGGTTAGTGAGTTTTTAAGATCGGCGAAAGACGCACGACACCACTTAGCAACTCGTGCGGTGTATAAAATTCCGTGTAGCTGTGGTAAGGTTTATATTGGAACAACGAAAAGAAGTGTCAATACCGACTTAACCTAACACAAAAGGAACTGTCGACTAGGACACACCGACAAATCAGCTGTTGCTGAACATGTTTTTAGAAACGGTGATCATGAAATAAAATTTAGTGAGACGAGCGTCCTATCCAGGATATCGCGTTATTATGCACTTATGTATAGGGAAGCTATAAAGATTCAGAAGCACCACAACAATTTTAATAGAAAAGAGGAAGCCTTAAAGTTAGACAAGATGTGGTGGTCGACTTTGCACCAACGATGTGAGAATCGGTTAACTTCAATTGAAAATAATGACGTTAATCAGAGATAGACTTACAGTCGGCCCCACGTGACGTATGGTGGTGCCCTCAATGCACTCTATATAAATGGGACCTCCACGGCCTGGCAGCCAGTAGTTTACTCACCTCGGAAGATGTTGCCTGCAGTTCGTAACGAAACGTCAGGAAGAAGAAGTTTTACAGATCGATCACGGCCTCTCAGCCTGGAAGTTTTAACTAATGAAGACGCCGGCCGTGGAAGCCTACACGTAATGTTGTAATGCTGCTCGGAGCTCCTCCCGGAGCGAACCAAAGAAACCACCGTTGTACTACCGAGTGTATTTTCAATTTTTTTCTGTTTTTCTTTCCTTTTTTGTGAGTCATCTGTCTTCTGACTGATTTCATGTGGCCCGGTACGAATTCCACTCCTATGTCAACTTTTTCATCTGAGTGTAGCGCGGAGTGGTTCATATGGCTCTAAGGACTATGGGACTTAACATCTGAGGTCATCAGTCCCGCCCGCATTTCGTGGTCGTGCGGTAGCGTTCTTGCTTCCCACGCCCGGGTTCCGGGGTTCGATTCCCGGCGGGGTCAGGGATTTTCTCTACCTCGTGATGGCTGGGTGTTGTGTGCTGTCCTTAGGTTAGTTAGGTTTAAGTAGTTCTAAGTTCTAGGGGACTGATGACCATAGATGTTAAGTCCCATAGTGCTCAGAGCCATTTGAACCATTTCATCAGTCCCCTAGACTTAGAACTGGAATGGCAGCGCGGGTTGAGGCGCCATGTCACCGATTGCGCGGCTCTCCCACCGGAGGTTCGAATCCTCCCTAGGGCATGTATGTGTGTGTTGTTTTTATCGTATGTTAGTTTAAGTAGTGTGTAAGTCTAGGGACCAATGACTTCAACAGTTTGGTCCCTTAGGAATTCACACACACACACACACACACACACACACACACACACACACACACACACACACATACACTCAGTGTAGCTACTGCAACCTACGTCCTCAAATAATTGCTAGATGTATTCCAGTCTCAGTTTCCCTCTACAGTTGGGACCCTCTACAGCTTCCTGCAGTACCATCCAGGTTATTTCCTGATGTTTTAACATATGTCCTCCCAGCCTGTCTCTCCTTCTTGTCAATGTTTCCCATAAATTTCTTTCCACACAGATTTTGCGCAGAACCTCTTCATTCATTACCTTATCAGTAAACGTAATTTTCAACATTCTTCTGTGGCACCACATGTCAGACGCTTCGATTCCTTTCTGTTCCGTTTTCCCCACAGTCAACCTATTACTACCGTACAATGCTGTACTCCAAACGTATATTATCAGAAATTTCTTCGACAAACTAAGACTTGTGTTTGATGCTTGTGGACTTCCCTTGGCCCGGGATGCTCTTTTTGCCAGTGCTAGTCTTCTTTTTATGTCCTCCTTGCTTCGTCCATCAAGGGTCATTTTGCTGCCAAGGTAGCAGAGTTGCCTAAAATCACCTACTCCGTGCTCACCAATCCTTTGGTGTTGAGTTTATCGCTGTTCTTATTTCTGCTACTTCTCATTACTTTCGTCATTCTTCGATTTTCTCTCAATCCTTAATATGTTCTCATTAGACTGTTCATTCCATTAATTCCTGTAATTCTTCTTCACTTTCACTGAGTATAGTAATGACATCAGCGTATCTTATAATTAATGTCCTTTGAACCTGAATTTGACTCCCGCTATTGAACCTCTCTTTTATTTTCGCCATTGCTTCTTTAACGTGTAGACTGAACAGTAGACAGTAGGGGCGAAAGATAACTTCCCTTTCTTAAACCGTTTTCTAATGCAGGACTTCGTTCTTGGTCTTCCACTCTACATCTACATCTACATCTACAGCATACTGCGCAAGCCACGTAACTGAGTGTGGCGGAGCGTGCTTTTTGTACCGCAAACTGCGCTGTCAACCCTGTTCCACTCGCGAATAGCGTGTGGGAAGAATGGTATCTCTCCGTGATACACAATGCCTCTCTTGTAGCGTCTGCCAGTGGAGTTTGTTGAGAATCTCCGTAACGCTCTCGTGGGGACTAAACAATCCCGTGACTAAATTTGCCGCTTTTAGTTCGGTCTTCTCTACTTCTTCTATCAATTCTGTCTGGCAGGGGTCCTAGATAGATGAACAATACTTAAAAATTGGTCGAACAAGCAGTTGGTTCAAGTCACGGAGGAGGTTCTGGTGTATCATCACGCATACAATCTGTACCGACCGTTGATAGTTTACCGCGGCCACTCCTCACACTGCCCGAGACCGCTTTCAGTATCCAGCACCGCCATCTTATCGATGTTCAGAGACTGCCCGCAGCCTCTCCTTATCACTCATTCGGTATAATATGCCGCCGGCTTCATCTCTGGAACAAACTAGCAATAGCAGATCGGCAGCGTAGGCACTATAGAGGAAGGTGATGTCCCACAGGATGATGCCAGATAGCCTGCGTCCGTTGACTAGGCCTTGAGGGCTGACTGCTGCCAGCATGTGCCTAGGGTGTCGATGAGCCTCAGGGCAAATCCTGTATGGTCCATCACCTTTAAGAGGAACTTAGGGTGCATTCTACTGAAGTTCTGATAGAAATCGATGGAGGCGATAGCCCCTCTCAGGCAGCGCGCTGAGGATCTCTTTTAAGCCCCTGACGTCGCCAGTGGCCATTTGTGTTTGTTGTTTGTGGGAGGAGACCAAACTGCGAGGTCATCGGTCTCGTCGGATCAGGGAAGGACGGGGAAGGAAGTCGGCCGTGCCCTTTCAGAGGAACCATCCTGGCATTTGCCTGGAGCGATTTAGGGAAATCACGGAAAACCTAAATCAGGATGGCCGGACGCGGGATTGAACCGTCGTCCTCCCGAATGAGAGTCCAGTGTGCTAACCACTGCGCCACCTCGCTCGGTGGCCGTTTGTGTGTTGGCATCTCCGCGCTGTGACGTTTGTTTTGGGGTGAGGATCACTGGCTAAGTTTTCTTAATGCAGGCTGCCAAAAGCATGGCGAAGATCCATTATACCACCGAGGTCCAGTAAAAATCGGTCAGTTATCCACTGGATCCTGAAGACTGCACCTTTGCTCGAGGCGTCCCCTACGTGCTCAGACGAGACTTCCTCCATTAATGTCATTGCTGTTGCTGTGTCGATAGCACGTGTGATCTGTTGTAACGCTTCTGCAATGGCCTCATCATCTACAGTTTTCCTGGTAAAAAATGATGAAAATGATAATCTATGGCTGCTTGGGTCGTATAGGAGCGACCGTCTCGCATGTGATTAACAGTCGTCGGTGTCGGTGCACGTGCGCCACAATGTGGTGCATCATCGCTTGGTCGTGTCGTCACAAGACCATGGTACCTTCTAACCAGCGTTTATCAACGATAGTATGTGTCGTTCTCGTTATCAGTCCAGCGATGGTAGAAAGTCGAGGTCCCTGAGCACCGTGTAGTTGAAGTCCAGGGTCTGCCAGTGCCATCCAGCCGTTTCCTTCCCAAACCACCTATGTGTCTTGCGGATTGTCGGTTTGACGCAGAGGAGCCACCACGCCACGTGTATCGCGATTGACGTCGTTCACAGTTGGCACACATCGCGGAGACTTGCTGACAGCAGTCCGGGTCCTAGAGGTGTGTTACACTCATTACTGCCGTTACTATGGCAGACTTGTTGAGGACGGAGATGCATCGTGCAGATATAGCCAATGTGATCAGAGAAGGCTAGAGGCCATCGCATGGCGGCCACCACTCTATGTGTGAGACCTTGTGACACATGTACGCAATCCAGTCGGCTTGCCGAATGACTGTAAGGTGTGTGTGTTCAGAGCCGTCACCGTGTATCTTTTTGCACATGTCCCACAAATGAAGATTGCGAATCACCATACAAGATTTTTAGCTTGGGATTTGGTCATTGGGATGAAGGACGCTTTGTTTGTACCGTCATAGGAAAAGACGGGCGTTGTCAGCGGATCAGAGCCTGAACCGGTCACGATTTCTGGTGGCGTCCCACGGTGCTTACACATCAATGAATCGGGTGTCGAGCACCTTGACCGCTAATCCTCGTGCGAAAAGGAAAGACATGATGTCTGTGGATTCGATACCGTTATGCACTAAAATCGCAATGTCGGTGTTGTGATACCACCAGGGGCCATATACATTGCGTAACCATAGGAGTTCGGGAGCGCATTCGTTCGCACTTCTTGTAGGAATGCAAAGTCGAATCCTCAGCCTCGTATTATTTCTCTGAGGAGCTGGATCTTGGCAGGGAAGCTAACTATGTTAATATTCATAGTGGCCAGACGGTAAGCCTGGTGCTGCGGTGGTTGGGCACGGTGATCCATGGTGATGGTGTATTGGTGAGGACGCCACGATGGACGTCACACCCCGCCAACCGCGGCGCTCCCAGTGTTGTTCAGACTTGTTCAGACCTCAGCGGGCCCCGGCTGGGCTCCTGCTCCGTCACGACGTCCTCGACCCACGATTTGGGCTCGGAAGTCTGTTCACTGTTCACATTCCGTAAGATCGTAGTGGTTGTAGAAAGGGGCCGAGTGGCTTCGCAGCCTGCACTGAAGCCTTGCTGCTGACCACTGTTCACCGCACAGGACTGGTAGATGGACTCCAGCCGCCCCGCCTTCCGTTCTGCAGGGTTTGAGATGGTGGCGACGGTGTCAGCCTCTGCGACTGGGTCCTTCGGCGTCGCTTTCGGCGTTTCGGTGAATGCTTTGTTCGTCTGTGCCCCACCGTATTGGAAGATGGCACTGACTCACGTCTCGCCGGCGTCTCTGTTGGTACGATAAGTGTATCGATTGCCATCCTGCGTGAGCGCCACCGCGTAAGTTACTGGGAGGATTGTCGGCGACAGTGGAAATGCCTCGTCCTGCAGTGGAAGTTGTGTGATCCGACGTTGGATGCACTCAGAACATCGGTGACCTTGCCTCCCACATCCAGTACACGTTTTAGGCTGTCCGTCAAAATAACGATGGCCTTGCAGCCTCTTATTTGGAGGTATTATGGCACATGTCATCGTAGTTCAATGCGCACCTGGTGTACTCCGTTGAGGAATGATTATATCTTAAATTGGGTCCAGTTTTATGCCAGGTGTTTATGTATTTACCGTAGAAGCTACGACGTCTGTCGCTGGGATTTCAAACGGTAGTTCGAATATGAATATAGTCCGCAGTCTCAGTCCGGTATTGTCAACCTCGAAGTTGCAACATTTGTGTCTGCTTGGTAGAAGTGGAGTCCTTCTTTCGTCTCTCGAAGAATCCCATCGCTTGTAGCGCCGTTAATAAGTTTCACATCGCCCGCGTTACTTACGATCGAAAAGTGAATGCTGACGATGTCGGCATCTGGGATCTTGACCTTTTGCTTTAAAAGCACTCAACATCGAGTGCTTTTGGTGTTGCAAGATCGTCTCTAAAAGCAAATTTCAGTGTTGATTTACAGTATTGATACACCATGATCTAGTCGCGCTACGGCGACACGTTAGTGCGGGCGAAGGAAGTAAACAAGGCGAGAGTGCTCGCGCAGCATACGTAAACGCACAGCGCGTGTGCTCTTCTCGGCTACTAAAGCCAGACTGGCCCGTAGACCGCTTACAGCCCAACATGGAAATACACTGACAGTGAGTTTGCTTTGTAAAGCCAGTCGTCTGTTTCAGTGCTACGCAGAATTTACCTAGAGGGCATAAATTGTAACTACGCTTTCCATTTATCTATTTAACTACGCTTTTATTTTGCCTTATGCCAGCTGTACGATACCTTTACTTAATGTCTCTGGAAAATAATTGAATTGGTCATATGCTTTTTATTTTCCCAGTTTTTATTTAATTGTTATTATTTATTGGGTTATTATGATCTTTCTTTTTTTATGCACCCTGCGATAGGTATGTCTTTGAGCCCACTAAAGACACATCGTAATAATTTGAGACGACACACGTGTGGCAGGAAATAAATTGCTTTTAATTAGTTGCACGTAAGAGGTACTCCGTTACTACCAGTGCAATCCATTCACATACGTAAGAAACATCTCTTCGAATGGGGCGAAGCGCTTTTGTGTTTCTCAATATCCCCTTTCCTGACTGCCTGCAACGATTTAAGTAAACACGCCACAGAGTTGCAAATGGCGATTGCCTGAGCTGCCGCGGAGAGAGTACCTGCGATTTAATGCAGTAAGGTGTAGTTCTTTGCTCCACGAAAATGGAAAATAGCTTCCCCGCAAGAAAAGAAGCAGTGGCGGGACGTAATATAAAAACTCATTAAGCGTCCGGCAGGCGGCTTATTGCGTTATGCTGCGGCGGCGGCAGTGGCCCGCGGCAGGAAATGAAAGCTCTGCTCGGCGCGCCTTTATCTGGGTTCTCGGGCCATTTGCAAGTGCTGGCACCCGGCACCAGGTGCCGCCGCCCCCGGCTGCTAATTTCCTCTCCTCCTGAGTGTCGCGTGCAGGAGGGGGGAATACCTACTTCCGGTGGCTGTACTGGTGACACGAGCGTAATATCTTAGTTACCCGACAAGTAGTCGCTCCCTCAGCGTGAGCTAGGGTGGCTCTGAGCACTATGGTACTTAACATCTGAGGTCATCAGTCCCCTAGAACTACTTAAACCTTACTAACCTAAGGACATCACACACATCCATGCCAGAGGCAGGATTCTAACCTGCGACCGTAGCGGTGGTGCGGTTCCAGACTGAAGCGTCTAGAACCGCTCGGCCATCCCAGCTGGCAGCAAGGGTTGGTCTATACGTCACCCAATGTTTACAGGAAATTGGTCATCTAATTTAATCTAAACAAATAACCTCTTTCGTCGCTAGATTAGTGGCCTCGTCTTTGGCTTCCGGCAGGCATTCTGTGCTGTTTCGCACATTGTACGAATTTATGCAATAAAAAGATCAGCTCTGTGATTGGGTTTAGGAGCTCCTACGAACTAGCCAACAGAACATAATATGTATGTCATTCCTAACATTTATTGTCTCCTATTAATGAAGTACACAGGCAGTCAGTTGCCAATTTTTATTTATTTTTTAGACTTGAACCAGGTTTCGATAACGCTAAGGATATCTTCTTCAGACGAACAGGTATGGCTGTTGAAGAGACAAACGGCAAACTAGTCTTAGTTTGACGTTTGTCTGTGCTGTAGCCATACCTACTTTAATCTTGCAGCTTTCATGGATTTCAGTTATCTGTATGTGACCTGAGCGCCTCTGCTCATGATGGATGTAACATGTTTTACGTAATGCAGTCCAAGTAAGATACCCTTAGCGGTATCGAAACCTAGGTCAAGTCTAAAAATAAATAAAAATTAGCAGCTGACTGCCTGTGTGCATCATTCCACACCTATATCTGCATGCTTACTCTACAATTCACAGTTGAGTGCCTGGCAGAGGGTTCAGTAATTGGGAAGTTACTGCCTGATAAAAGAAGAGAAGCACTCCGAAGACAGTGTCTGCACACTTTGTAAGGAGTGTGTCGGAACTATCCATTACAAATGGTTCAAATGGCTCTGAACGCTATGGCACTTAACATCTATGGTCATCAGTCCCCTAGAACTTAGAACTACTTAAACCTAACTAACCTAAGGACATCACACACATCCATGCCCGAGGCAGGATTCGAACCTGCGACCGTAGCAGTCGCGCGGCTCTGGACTGAGCGCCTAGAACCGCTAGACCACCGCGGCCGGCTATCCATTACATTGAAAACAATATAGCCGACTTAACGCTATTCTTTGCGTTGTGTAAGCACTCAGATATCGACAGTAACAATCTGAGTGTGAAACATGACAGCGCGATTCTAAGCATCCTTGTGAGACGAGGTCTGTCTGCGAGAGTGGAAGTAGTAGTGTCGGTCGAGAGCTCGGAGACAGAAGACGTGTCACGCTGCCCTCACATCGGTGATGGCAGATCTTACCACACTCAAGGCCTGATTTCATTTATATAGCCAGGGGAGATTTAGAAGATGGATTTCAAGGTAAAATTCGCAAGCATAGAGCAAAAGCAATTGCAGGGTTAGGCTAGTGATCGTTAGTCCAAGTTTTCAATAATCCCATGTCTTGCTTGTCAGTTAAAGAAGCCTCCTTAATAAATATTCTCCACATCTAATTAATAAATAAATGCTGTGGTTATTAAATGTTATGTAACTTTGAAATTGGAATAATTTGTTAATCTGGCACTCAACCATTATTGATACCTATGTCATTGTCAGCCGCGCGGGATTAGCCGAGCGGTCTCAGGCGCTGCACTCATGGACGGTGCGGCTGGTCCCGGTGGAGGTTCGAGTTCTCCCTCGGGCATGGGTGTGTGTGTGTTTGTCCTTAGGACAATTTAGGTTGTCTGTAAGCTGTAAGCTTAAGGACTGATGACCTTAACAGTTAAGTCCCATAAGATTTCACACACATTTGAACATTTTTTTTACTATTGGTCATGATGATTTCTGAAGTTTTAAATAGACTTAATTTATGAAATCCCTTCTCGCAAGCTATTTTGTAGTTAACAGGACCCAAGAACACTAGTTTTTATGAAATTCATCTTAGTAACAATAAACTTAAGCCGTTGCTGCATGATGCTGGGAGTTGCTGTAAACCACATGGAAAAAGGCAGTCATCTAAAGAGGTGAGTGCAAAGCTTAGGGCCTAAACAGAGTCACTGACACACTATAACATGTCATGTACTCTGATCCAGTAAATTCCGCTGCACAAGTCAGATTCTGTACTAATTCTAAATTATTATTCAGAAATGCAGTCAGATAGCTTAGGTATTCATTGTACAGGTTCATTTGTTCCTGCAGTTTTTCATACTCAAACACGCAGTCAAATAGCTTATCCAAACGTTAGTTTTAAGTTTTTCATGTAACGATCTGTTGAGGCTTAAAGGACAGTGAAACTGACACTCATACAGCACTCACACATTGTTATGCAGATTAGATTCTGTTTACTGATAGCTCAGGTTGCTTATCGAGTCCATTTTCGCAGACGAACATAGGCAATATTAGCTGTAGCTACGATACACATTGGTTGCATATACGTTACGACTTAGAAGCCATCGGCAGATATGTAAATCATTAGAGTCACAATTAATAAAACATCTGGGCTATTATGACATGGTCGAATGGATGTCACATTTAAACCCAATGATTAGTCCCCGTCTGGGGAGGACATTTTCAAGGGTGATCGCAGCTTCGTTCGGTATCCATTTCACGCCCTGGCTCGTTACTGAGTGCAGCAAAATTCCGTTTACGCGTGCTTCCGTTCTGTAGCGTGACGTCACATGCTTGGAATACCCGAGCATGAGTGAACGTTGTCGACTGCCGTCGTGCCCCGGAGCTATCAGCCCATGATGGAAGACTGGTACACATCTGCTTTAGCATCGGGATTAAACTGTCATTCAATTTCACGCCCTCCTGCTTTCTATTGAAATTCCTGGAGCGTTTTCCAATCTCTGAGGGCTCCGTATATATCCTTTCATAGGTATCCGATTGTGGTTGCCAGTACTTATATCAAATGGTTCAAATGGCTCTGAGCACTATGGGACTTAACATCTGAGGTCATCAGTCCCCTAGATCTTAGAACTACTTAAACCTAACCAACCTAAGGACATCACACACATCCATGCCCGAGGCAGGATTCGAACCTGAGAACGTAGCAGTCTCGCGGTTCCAGACTGAAGCGCCTAGAACCGCTCGGCCACACCGGCCGGCGTACATATATCAAAATTGTTGTGGTCTTCTGCCTGTAAAGCATGTTCCACAACAGCCGCCCTGTCAATCTGCCCCATTCTACAGTTGCCCTTATGCTCTTCTAGTCGATTTTTGGCCATTCTTTTTGTAGTTTTTTTTTGGTCGTCAGTCTACTGACTGGTTTGATGCGGCCCACCACAAATTCCTTTCCTGTGCTAACCTCTTCATCTCAGAGTAGCACTTGCAACCTACGTCCTCAATTATTTGCTTGACGTATTCCAATCTCTGTCTCCCTCTACAGTTTTTGCTCTCCACAGCTCCCTCTAGTACCATGGAAGTTATTCCCTCATGTCTTAGCAGATGTCCTATCATCCTGTCCCTTCTCCTTATCAGTGTTTTCCACATATTCCTTTCCTCTCCGATTCTGCTCAGAACCTCCTCATTCCTTACCTTATCAGTCCACCTAATTTTCAACATTCGTCTATAGCACCACATCTCAAATGCTTCGATTCTCTTCTGTTCCGGTTTTCCCACAGTCCATGGTTCACTACCATACAATGCTGTACTCCAGATGTACATAGAAATTTCTTCCTCAAATTAAGGCCGGTATTTAATATTAGTAGACTTCTCTTGGCCAGAAATGCCTTTTTTGCCATAGCGAGTCTGCTTTTGATGTCCTCCTTGCTCCGTCCGTCATTGGTTATTTTACTGCCTAGGTAGCAGAATTCCTTAACTTCACTGACTTCGTGACCATCAATCCTGACGTTAAGGTTCTCGCTGTTCTCATTTCTACTACTTCTCATTACCTTCGTCTTTCTCCGATTTACTCTCAAACCATACTGTGTACTCATTAGACTGTTCATTCCGTTCAGCAGATCATTTAATTCTTCTTCACTTTCACTCACGATAGCAACGTCATCAGCGAATCGTATCATTGATATCCTTTCACCTTGTATTTTAATTCCACTCCTGAACCTTTCTTTTGTTTCCATCATTGCTTCCTCGATGTACAGATTGAAGAGTAGGGGCGAAAGGCTACAGCCTTTCTTAATACGAGCACTTCGTTCTTGATCGTCCACTCTTATTATTCCCTCTTGGTTGTTGTACATATTGTATATGACCCGTCTCTCCCTATAGCTTACCCCTACTTTTTTCAGAATCTCGAACAGCTTGCACCATTTTATATTGTCGAACGCTTTTTCCAGGTCGTCAAATGAAATTTGAAAGTGTCTTGATTTTTCTTTAGCCTTGCCTCCATTATTAGCTGTAACGTCAGAATTGGCTCTCTCGTCCCTTTACTTTTTCTAAAGCCAAACTGATCGTCACCTGGCGCATTTTCAATTTTCTTTTCCATTCTTCTGTATATTATTCTTGTAAGCAGCTTCGATGCATGAGCTGTTAAGCTGATTGTGCGATAATTCTCGCACTTGTCAGCTCTTGCCGTCTTCGGAATTGTGTGGATGATGCTTTTCCGAAAGTCAGATGGTACATCGCCAGACTCATATATTCTACACACCAACGTGAATAGTCGTTTTGTTGCTACTTCCCCCAATGATTTTAGAAGTTCTGATGGAATGTTTTCTATCCCTTCTGCCTTATTTGACCGTAAGTCCTCCAAAGCTCTTTTAAATTCCGATTCTAATACTGGATCCCCTATCTCTTCTAAATCGACTCCTGTTTCTTCTTCTATCACATCAGACAAATCTTCACCCTCATAGAGGCTTTCAATGTATTCTTTCCACCTATCTGCTCTCTCCTCTGCATTTAACAATGGAATTCCTGTTGCACTCTTAATGTTACCACCGTTGCTTTTAAAGTCACCAAAGGTTGTTTTGAGTTTCCTGTATACTGAGTCTGTCCTTCCGACAATCATATCTTTTTCGATGTCTTCACATTTTTCCTGCAGCCATTTCGTCTTAGCTTCCCTGCACTTCCTATTTATTTCATTCCTCAGCGTCTTGTATTTCTGTATTCCTGATTTTCCCGGAACATGTTTGTACTTCCTCCTTTCGTCAATCAACTGAAGTATTTCTTCTGTTACCCATGGTTTCTTCGCAGCTACCTTCTTTGTACCTATGTTTTCCTTCCCAACTTCTGTGATGGCCCTTTTTAGAGATGTCCATTCCTCTTCAACTGTACTGCCTACTGCGCTTTTCCTTATTACTGTATCTATAGCTTTAGAGAACTTCAAACGTATCTCGTCATTCCTTAGTACTTCCGTATCACACTTCTTTGCGTATTGATTCTTCCTGACTAATGTCTTGAACTTCAGCCTACTCTTCATCACTACTATATTGTGATCTGAGTCTATATCTGCTCCGGGGTACGCCTTACAATCCAGTATCTGATTTCGGAATCTCTGTCTGACCATGATGTAATCTAATTGAAATCTTCCCGTATCTCCCGGCCTTTTCCAAGTATACCTCCTCCTCTTGTGATTCTTGAACAGGGTATTCGCTATTACTAGCTGAAACTCGTTACAGAACTCAATTAGTCTTTCTCCTCGTTCATTCCTTGTCCCAGGCCCATATTCTCCTGTACCCTTTTCTTCTACTCCTTCCCCTACAACTGCATTCCAGTCGCCCATAACTATTAGATTTTCGTCCCCCTTTACATACTGCATTATCCTTTCAATATCCTCATACACTTTCTCTATCTGTTCATCTTCAGCTTGCGACGTCGGCATGTATACCTGAACTATCGTTGTCAGTGTTGGTCTGCTGTCTATTCTGATTAGAACAACCCAGTCACTGAACTGTTCACAGTAACACACCCTCTGCCCTACCTTCCTATTCATAACGAATCCTACGCCTGTTATACCATTTTCTGCTGCTGTTGATATTACCCGATACACATCTGACCAGAAATCCTTGTCTTCCTTCCACTTCACTTCACTGACCCCTACTATATCTAGATTGAGCCTTTGCATTTCCATTATCAGATTTTCTAGTTTCCCTACCACGTTCAAGCTTCTGACATTCCACGCCCCGACTCGTAGAACGTCATCAGTCCCCTCCCGGAGATCCGAATGGGGACTATTCCGGAATCTTTTGCCAATGGAGAGATCATCATGACACTTCTTCAATTACAGGCCACATGTCCTGTGGATACACGTTACGTGTCTTTAATGCAGTGGTTTCCATTGCCTTCTGCATCCTCAGGTCGTTGATCATTGCTGATTCTTCCGCCTTTAGGGCAATTTCCCACCCCTAGGACAAGAGAGTGCCCTGAACCTCTATCCGCTCCTCCACCCTCTTTGACAAGGCCGTTGGCAAAATGAGGCTGACTTCTTATGCCGGAAGTCTTCGGCCGCCAATACTGATTATTTATCAAAATTTAGGCAACGGCGGGGATCGAACCCAGGACCGGGGACGTTTTGATTACGAATCAAAGACGCTACCCCTTTTTTTTTTTTTTTTTTTTTTTTATTGTATTTTACTAAAACATACATTTCAAGTATTCAACAGTACAATTAATGATTAAACCATTTGCAACATTAAAAAAAAGAACCAGTTTTAAACTATTTATATGCTAAATATGTCTAATACAGTAATAATGGTAAAACAAACTTTAAAAGTGGTTTCAGTATAAACTTTGCTCAAGATAACTGAGATTATTCTAGGTGCAAATTATTGTCACCCAATCAGTGGGTTTGTCTACATAGTTGAATTCACTGTTTAATTTGTGAACTGTCCATTGAATAAAAATAATAGCATATTTAATACCAGTTTTTTTTGACTATGAACCAGTTTAAATACAATCCAATTAAACACATACAAAAAAAAAAAAAAAAAAAAGTTTCGGAAGCAAGGTTAAAGTAAATAATAATAAGGAACCAAGTGACTTTTATTTTTCTTCTGTTCGTTCTCGTTCAAGGTGTTGTAGTGGTTCCACATATTTAACCGACACCCATTCTTTCAAAAATGATCTTCAGCATGTTGCCGTAGTGCTTCTTGTGATTGCGATACGTGCTGATTTTTGCATATTCACACTTCATGTAAACGCGGAATTCTATCTCGTTGTCCGACCCAAGTGTGTGGATGACATAACTAACATATTTTCCCAGTAACCAGCTAATGGCGTTGGTTTTTAATTTCGGAAAGTATGTCATGTCCGGTCTCAGGAGGAGCGACGGCGTTATATATTGCGTAGAGGATCTGGTGAGAAAGGCGATTTGTTGCCTGATCCAATTCCAGTTATGCACATTGCCACCACAGGTGAATCTGTGGCTGAGTGTATCCACCAGATTGCATTTTCCACAAAGGTGTGTCTGGTTTAAACCGATCCCATATAGTCTCTCGTTGGTGCTGATGACATTATTAACTGTTTTGTACCATGCGGAAATAGCGTCTGTAGATAGCCCGGCATAGTTGATGTTCCGCCATACAGCTTTCCAGTCACTTTTCGTTTCAATTTTGTTTCTACCCTCATTTAACTTCCTTTGAAGTATGATGTCGCGCGCTGTGATACGTGTGTTGCTTCTGATTTCGTCACTAAGATAACTTGCTTCGAGGAAAAAGTTCCTCACATACTGCAGACGGGCATTAATCCTTCGCACATCAATCGGTGCTTGCAGGCTATGGGGTGTCACAGCCTCAAAGAGCTTTGCGGTTATACATTGTGGAAGTTCTCTGAGTATATGGAAAGTCCGTTTGAGGAACAGAGCAGACGCTTTATTGCCAATATGCACCAAACCGAGGCCCCCGTTTCTGACATCCAGTATAACCGTAGTCGCACCAACCCTGAATATGTCTCCTCTCCATAAATAATTGGTAACAGTGGACATGATCCCTTTCGCTACTAGTTTAGGGATTGGAAATACCTGTGCAGTGAAATACGCTTTAGACAAAACGCAGGAGTTGATGAATCTGACTTTTTGCACCAGGTCCATAGTTCGATGGATGTTCTCCATTACAGCACCATGAACTTTCCTCCTAGTTTCCGTCCAGTTAAAAGCAGCCATCCGCATCGGACATGCCATTAAGGTGATTCCCAAAGTTTTATGTTTGTTGTCTTGTTTTGCCCATGCCAGTCGAAGGTGATCTAGGCCCCGTAGATTCAATATTTGACTTTTGTTTTCATTTACTGTCGCTCCCGACGCTAGACAATATCTTTGGATTTCTCTTTCCAGTGTAACTGTCTCCTCCTTATTCCTTATTACAACGCCTACGTCATCAGCATAAGCTCGTATGACAGTTTTCTCACCACTCAATGTTATGCCTGTTAATCTTTCGTGGACAGTGCGGAGGAAGGGCTCTAAAGATACTGAAAATAAAAACATTGATAATGGGCTGCCCTGTGGAACCCCTCGCCTTATCTGTATGGGTTTAGATGTTTGGCCATTGATTGCTATTTTCGCATTTACACCTGTTGCAATATTCCTTAGCATGTTCACAATCTGGGGGTGGAAAGCCATTCTTGACAGCGTCGCAAATAGGTATCTATGACTAACGCGGTCAAAAGCTTTGTTGAAATCTATGAAGATTAAAGCACATTTTATACTTGTCACTGAGGTAATTGCAATGACGTCTCTGTATGCAGATAGACTTTCGAATATCGTTCTGGTCGGAGAGCAAGATTCGTGATGACTCAATATTTTGTTGGAAAAGGCAGAGAGTCTTTTGTTGATAATACGCGAAATTATTTTGTAATCAGAATTTAGTAGCGAAAGAGGCCGAAAATTGTTTAAGTTGGTTTTGCCTTTACTCTTAGGAATCAGTACTATTTTACTTTCCTTAAACTCTGCAGGGACCGGTTTTCCGTTCAGGACCTCATTTGCCATGGAAGTGATCTTGTCCCCAATTATAGACCAGTAGCGGGCATAAAACTCCACAGGGAGGCCATCAAGTCCCGGAGATTTGTTGAGAGGTGAGTTACGCACTGCCTCATGCGCTTCATCTTTAGTAATAGGTGACAGGATGTCAGCGTTGTCTGTTCCCGACAATTGTGGACCTAAAATAGTGAGAAAGTCCTCGAGAGCTGCATCTTCCACTGTGGTAGGGGCATATAAGGTTTCATAGTACCTGTGGACTTCGTCCAGTATTTGTTTCTGGCATGTGAGCCTCGTACCAGTATGCGTCTGGACTTCATCAATTAAAGTTTGACGTCTGTTTTTAGCATGCCGCACCAAGTGATACAGAGAAGCTGTTTCATCTGCTACGACTGATGTGGCTTTCGATTTAATTTTGAGTCCCTCCATCTGTTGCCGTTTAATGCTTAATAACTTGGCTTTTATTTTTTTGATATCATTTAGACGAATTACGTCATCATGGGCCTGTTGATATAAGTCTCTTAAAACTTTATAATAAAACTCCATTGTATTCCTCAACTCCCTGTGCCTGGCTGCACTATACTGCATGACAACTTTCCGCAGCCTTGGTTTAGCCCTCCTTGTCCACCAGTCTATGACTGTTGGGTGCTTGTCTACTGTGCGGAGGCACATAGTCCACGCAAACCTTATTTCCTGTTCCAGTTCTTCGTCAGTTAAAACAGAGATATTTAAGTTCCATTGGCCTCTGAATCGACGGGTTGGTTGTACACTTAGATTAAAGCAAGTTAAAAGTGTACTGTGATCGCTAAAATACACTGGAATAGTCTCAACGTTTAATAAATAATTTTGCAAATTTGGTGACACGTAAATTCTATCTAGTCTGCTGCGGGAGTGGCTGGTTATATACGTGAACCCGACTGACGTCGGGTGCTGAAGTTCCCACACATCCTTAAGGTGTAGATCACTTACTAATTTTTTTAACTGTGGCGAGTAGTTGAAGTTGGGTTGTTGATCTTTCTGGTTTAAAACACAGTTAAAATCTCCACCTAGTATAAGAGAACACGGATTTTTCCTCAATAAATAAATCAGTTCATCTTGAAAAAACTTCGCACGGTCCAATTTGTGGGAAGTTCCTGATGGGGCGTAAAGGTTAATCACTGTCACATCGAAAAGTTTTATGCCTATGGCTCGTCCTGATTCTAGTCGTTCGATTTCAGTCACCGGAATGCCTTCCCTTATAAGAATGGCTGTACCGATATTGGCTTCCGTAGAAACATTTACAATTTCAAAAAAGCCTGGGATCCGAAATTCCGTTATCGCAACTTCTTGTAACAACGCGATATCTGTTCCGGACTGGTACAAGAATTCCTTTAGTGCTGCCAATTTCAAGGGTGACTGTATTTTATTAATGTTAATAGTAGTAATGCTATAAGCTTGCAGCACAGACATACCGGAAGAAGCTATTTGGGATGAGGTTCGGTATGATTATAGCAGCAAACGTGCTTCCCTACAAGGCACGATCTTTACAAGCTGTGTGCCCAGTACATGTACTAACTGCCTAGAAAATTTGCACTGCTTTTAAACAAATAGCTTGAGAAGAAAAGTATCCTGAAATCCTGACAATGCATTGCTATAAGTCACTGTGGCCATTCTCTTTCTCCTCGTCAGTATTGGACCTGATGACTTCATATT
Organism: Schistocerca serialis cubense; assembly: GCF_023864345.2. Classification (NCBI taxonomy): domain Eukaryota; kingdom Metazoa; phylum Arthropoda; class Insecta; order Orthoptera; family Acrididae; genus Schistocerca; species Schistocerca serialis. Next base: position 705,244,389 of record NC_064638.1, read on the forward strand.
TGGTATTCTTTTTCTTGATGTCTTTCTTCTCTGGTGTGACTTTCGCTTGATGACGCGTGACAGCAAGGCCCGGTGTCTGTCGCAGCCGCCGGCGGTGGCTAAATGGGGCAACGGCCGTGGCTTGCGAGTCGTCAATGTTTGGTTCCGGCGTGGTGTCTGTTGTGTTGTTTTTCTGGCGAGGCGGTGATGCTTGTGTATTTCCTCCTTCGGCGCGGCGTTGCGCTTCGGAGTCAGCAGGTTCTTTACCTGGTACTTCCTCGTACGGTTCGCACTGTATGGGCTGTGCACTTGATGCGGTTATTTCAGCCGTGACCTCAGGCTCAGGGTCACATTTCCGTGAAAAATCACTACCCGCTGCGTCACTATCTGTTCGTGGCGGTGTAAGTCCTTGTGCGGAAGTGGGAGCCACATCGACCTTCATTCCATCTCCTTTTTCCACTTCCAACAGATCTTCAGGACTGGGCTTCGGCCTCCTGGCAACGGGTGTTTCACAGGAAGAGTCCTCATCAACATTTCTTTCAGTGTCCTCTAGAGGACGCTTTTTTGTGGGAATCTCGCTGTCACGGGACGGAATTTCAGCAGTTAATGCAGGTTTTAAAGACGGAAAGTCATTAACATTAAGTGCAACATTTTCAGAGGTAGTAACAGGATCCACGACCGCCGCTGGCTCTGTTGTATTACTGGCTGGCAACAAATCGTTGAGAGTCAATTTCCGGCGTTGCGTAAGGTTATTTGTTAGCACAAATACACGGCGAGGGCAGTCCTGACGGAGGTGACCAGACTCGTTACATACATGACATGTAGGAGTTTGCCCTGAGTACATAACATGCGCCTTGTGCCCGTCAACAAAGATGTGGGAGGGAATGTTTGCTTTCACTTCCATCTCCACGGAGCGAATGCCGTTAAAGCACTGCAGCTTGAAATGCGAAGCCCACCTTTCGTTGACTATTTGCCTGACAACCCCATACTTTGAAAGGACATCTTTAATTTTCGAATTGTCTACTTCTATGGGAATATTCAAAACCCTAACATTCCGAATTACAGACTCGGAATTCCGGAGTTTGACAGTACTTTTAGTACCATCACGGTGTATAAATTCCGTTTCATAACCAAATTTTGCCAGAAAGCGGTCTACACTCGCGGAATCGTTAAACTTTACAAAAATGCAGTATTCATCAGAGTCCAGCTGCATGGTATGAACAGATTCAGAATGAAGGCCAATTACCTCGGTAATCCAGTCGTGTATTTCAAGTGCAGAGGGCTGTACTCGACGGGTGTACTTGTCGAAGGTGAAAATCACGGTGTTTTTTCTCACGGAGTTTGCCATGGTGTTCTGCAGCGAAGAAATCTCGGACAACGCCGAAATTCCAACGGCACTTCGTAGAAAGATGACACGAAAGAAGACCAAATGCTCAATTGATAACGCTTAATTCACGTGCAAAACGTCAATAAACGAGCACAAAACACGAAAACACTGGCGTAAACACTGAACGTTCACGGAGCAAACTTGGGGAGCGTGCGACCGCTGCGGCAGCTAATGCCAGACTGCCTGGACCACGGGTACCCGTCTCTTCTTGCAGTAGCCACACACATATCTCCACAACTACGTGGCATTTTTTTTTTTTTTTTGGTTTTCAAGCACCCTTGTTCAGCTTTAGGTGATCCTGTACCTTCCGGGTTGGTTTGTAGATTACCATGATGTTCCATTTTTCCAGGGTTTTTCCTATGCGTCCTTAATGAAAGGCAGGAAAGCTTTCGATTTCACAGGCGCTTGTCGCTATGAGTTTTGCGCTAGAGTCTTAGCGGACGAATAACCATTCATGAGCCGGTCGCGATGGCCGAGCGGTTCTAGGTGCTTCAGTCCGGAACCGCGCTGCTGCTAAGGTCGCAGGTTCGAATCCTGCCTTGGGCTTGGATGTGTGTGATGTCCTTAGGTTAGTTAGGTTTAAGTAGTTCTAAGTTCTAGGGGACTGATGACCTCAGATGTTAAGTCCCATAGTGCTCAGAACCATTTTGAACCATTCATGAGCAATGCATCGGTGAGATGTTCTAATTCCGCTTTAAGCAGCACTGGCTCACAGCTTTTCCTTCCTCTATCCGCCAGTGTTTTTATGGTGCCTCGCTTTTGATCGAGGAGGCAAGAGGTACATTATTCTTGATGTTCTGGCTTCCAAGAAAGAAGATGGCAACTCTGGCACTCAGTTTGCCGAAAACCCATACACATAGACCGTTACCTACATTCGAACTATTACCCATCTTCCAAGAAGTTTCACGTCATCCCGCTGCAGAGTGACAATTTCATTTTGTGAACAATTTTCTCCCAGCAACCTTCTGTGACATTCCCAGTCATTGGTCGTGGACTAACGGCAGGTGGAATAGGAGGTTACCGCTCTATGTGTATACTGCCGTTAACAGCACAAAAAAACTGCCTTTGGAATAGTGTCGTGACTGTGAAGCATGGACTGCCGTTGATGGCATCGCATTGTGATCAGCGATGAAGCGCGGTTCTGCAGTGCTTTGTTTTGGATGTTTTAGCTACCGAGTACGACGGCGACATTGTGAGAGTCACGATTCTTCCAATATTTTGGGGAGACATAGCAGTGATAGTCTGGGCGTCATGGTGTGACGCGCTGTCAGGCTGACTTCAGATCGTGACTAGTAGTGGATGAGGGAACTCTGACGGTGCAACGACCAGTCCTGTGTCTTCGTGTGTTACCTATCACGTGGCAATAGCTTGGTACCATTTTTCAACCAAACAAGGCTTGTCCAAACACGGCAGGTATTTCTATGACCTTTCTACGTGAAGTTGAGATACTCCCATGGCCTGTAAAAATCTCCAGATCTGTCCCAGACAGGTGTGTGGCACCACCTCGGACGTTAACTCCGTCTCAATCCCAGTATCCAGCATATCAAGGACCATTTACAGCAGTTGTGCGACAGATTTCCTCAGGAGACAGCACAACGGCTTTGACTCCCTTCCCAAGCGAACCAGTGCACGCACCCAGGCCAGAGGATGTGGAATGTCGAATTGACAATTTGGGCAACTTGTAAGTTGTTTTAATTTTGACTCGAATATGTACATAAGCGAGAATAACTGCTAAGCTATAGTACTGCGCATAAATACCCGTTACTGAATGATCACATGACTGCAAAACAATCCCTGGAAGCAGCTACATCCTTTAAATATCTCGGAGTATGTGTACGGAAAGATCTGAAGTGGAACGACCACATTTAATTGCTCGTAGTAAATTCGCCAGACTGAGATGCATTGGAAAATCCGCAGCCAATATAGAGCACCCACGAAAGAGGTAGTTAACATATCCTTGAACAACCGTTAATTGAATATTACTCGTCGGCCCAGGACCCTTACTAGTTTGATTAATAGAGGACGTAGAGAAGATTAATAAGATAACGACAGATTTCATCACAGGTTGCTTTAGTTTTCGCTGAATCAGAAAGCTTGTAGAAAAGCCGAAGTAGCCGGCCGCGGTGGTCTAGCGGTTCTAGGCGCTCAGTCTGGAACCGCACGACTGCTACGTCGCAGGTTCGAATCCTACCTCGGGCATTAATGTGTGTGATGTCCTTAGGTTAGTTAGGTTTAAGTAGTTCTAAGTTATAGGGGACTGATAACCTCAGAAGTTAAGTCCCATAGTGCTCAGAGCCATTTGAACCAAAACCCAAAGTACCTCAGCGGCAATGCGCAATCAGTACCTTCACTGCGTGGTAAGAATGGCGATACTACTGATGACACCGCCAGTAAAGCAGAGTTACTAAACACGGCTTTCCGAAATTCCTTCACCAAACAAGACGAAGTAAATATCTCAAAATCGAATGAAGAACTACAGACAATATGAGTAACTTAGAAGTAGATATTCTAAGTGTAGTGAATCAGCTTAAATCACTTAATAAAGGCAAGGAATCCGGTCCAGATTGTATTCCAGTCACGCTCCTTTCGAATTATGCTTTACAATAGATCCGTACTTATCAGTCACACACAACCGTTCGCCCGTCGAAATATCTGTACCTAAAGACTGGAAACATCTACAAGTTACTCCAGTACCCATGAAAGGAAATAGGAGAAATCGGCTGAATACAGACCGATATGACTAACGTCAATTTGCAGTGTGTTGTTGAACTTATAATGTGTTCCGGCATTATGATTTACCTCGGTGTGGGATTCGCATCAAATAGTATTGACGGAGGACATCGAAAACAAAGAAGGGCAGCTCGTTTGGTACTGTCACGGATATGATTCGCGAATTAGGAGTCGCAGTCATTGAAAGAAGTACTTTTACGTTCCGGCGGGATCTTCATATAAAATTTCAGTCACCTAATTTCTCCCCAGCGTATAGAAATACTTTGCTGGCGCCCTCTACATAATAAGACAAACCAGAGCTCGCATGGAAAGATTTAAGTGTTCGTTTCTCCCGAGAGTGGAACAGGAAAGGAACGGCTTGAAGGTGGCTCGATGAACGCTCTGCTAGGGACTAAATTGTAAACTGCAGAGTAATCAAAGACATGTAGGTGAAAGCGTCAAAGAGATTTCGTCCAACTCCAGTGACAGACGTTACAAAGCACGCGTTGTGTATCACGGTACTGTTTACTACCAAAATTTATAGAGACTACATTCCTACAAGTTTCAACCAATATAATGTTTCGTAATGCGACTAAAAAATACTATAAATGTAAAATTATAGAGATTCGAAGTCGCACGAAGGCCTACCAGCAATTGTTCTTCCCACGTATCGTTCACTACTGAAACAGGGAAGTGAGAAGGGGAATGCATTATACATCTTAAGGTGACTTATGCAGTGTAGACGTAGATTATAACGGTCTGAACACGGCTTCGGATGAGTTTCAGGAGAAGCAGCACGTGTACTGTAATCTTGCTGTATATCAGAAGCATTTCAGGTCTGTAAAACTTGAGCGTAAAAAAGTATGAAGAGCTGTGAGACACTGTAAGTTGTCATTAGAAAGCTGTTCAAATGGTTCAAATGGCTCTGAGCATTATGGGACTCAACTGCTGAGGTCATTAGTCCCCTAGAACTTAGAACTAGTTATACCCAACTAACCTAAGGACATCACAAACATCCATGCCCGAGGCAGGATTCGAACCTGCGACCGTAGCGGTCTTGCGGTTCCAGACTGCAGCGCCTTTAACCGCACGGCCACTTCGGCCGGCTTAGAAAGCTGTAATAAGGGTGTTATCGCATATAAGTATATGGGTTGACGTGGATTCTTTGGACAGACCTTCAAACGTTTTACCATTCTACACATCACGCTCGCTTGAAAGATATCGTGTTTACGCCAGTGTCTGTTAAACTTTTTATTTCCACTATTGCAATTTCGACCTTAGGCCATTATCAAGTGCAGATGCTTTGGCTTTAAGCCCTGTCTACTTTATACAAGCTGACCCATTTATATGTCGCTGTCATTTGCTGTTACATACAACGACATATAAATAAGTCAGCTTGTATAAAGTATACACGGCTTAAAGCCAAAACATCTGCACTTGATAATGGCCTAAGGCCGAAATTGCAATAGTGAAAATAAGAAGTTTAACAGTTTCTGGCCTAAACATGTCTTTCAAGAAATTTCACATGACTGTGAATTCCAGTAATGAAAAGTTAATTGTTAATTGCTATGTTTGGATGCATCGCCGGCGTTGCTGGTCTGACTATACACGTGTTGTAAATTGGAGGTACGCCGTGTGGAACTTTTTAATTACTTTCCACCATTGAACAGTGATAGTTTGGTCTCTAGTAGTGGTTACAGTAGGTTCAACTGATATAAACTAGTGTCCTGAACCTGTTGCTTAATCGACGTGGTTTCCAGATTCTTCTGATATGAATAGTCCTTTGTATGTATGGGCCCATAGCTGTTGCAGATTTTGTGATAGAGGTGAGCTTCCTGCGAGCGTTGTTATTTTATTTTCTAATAAACAAGTTATTTCATAATTAGCTAGTTTCACCCTCATGGTCATTTCACCAATGGAAACTGTAATGCAGCATGATATATTCCACACGTCCCTGTGGACGAAGTAACGTCTGTTGGCATACTTAAAAGGGGTTTCGCACAACAACAGTAGGTACAGGCAGAACTATCTCACACATGAAGTCCTCAATTGTGTTAGTTTTCCTTTCCCATTCCACGGACTTCACGTCCGAGTAAGCTGTGCACATACATACCATCGCTGTACGAAACCCTACATATGGACGCCATCACAAGTTGCTTCCTCCGCGAAAAGTGTACAATATATCATGCTATATGCATTACAGTTTTTACTGTTATGTTGCTTGATAATGCTGAAGGTAGCGAAATTAGTTGATTTCTAAATTCCGAAATAAAGTGTTTACTTCAAAACATAAAACAGCGGGGAAATGATTTCCCTCAATTATTTCCCTCCAGACTTTTCCGAGTATTATAAATGCAGAGGTCAGTCTACGAAGGAATATGACTTCCCACAAGAAATATTCCAGAACTGTTCGTGGTGCTGTGTACCCGAGGCCAGTTTACGCAGGAAAATAAGTGACTTCCCTCAAGAATTCTTCCAGTGTTGTTAGTGGTGCTGGGCACCAGAGCTCAGCCTACGTAGGAAAATAACTTAGTGCCTGTGTTGTGCAGAAGTATAATGCAATCTGATCTTGTCCGTTTTGCTATACGGTGCAAAGTACCTTCCGGCATGCATGCACTACAGACACTGCGGCGACTACAGCTGCTATGAAATGTATTCGCGGTCGCGAATAAGGACAAGTATCAGCTGCATAATGGAATGACGACAGTGAAAATTTGTGCTGAACCGGGACGCGAACCCTGACTTTCTGATTATCTCGAGCGGTCGTCTTCCCATTAAGCTATCCGTATGCGCTTCATGGCTAGACACAAACTTCCATATTTCAACCATGTGTCTACAACCTGCATTCGTACATGCATTATGTGTATTCCCACACAGGGGAGACATTGTAATTGAAACTTTCTTGTCCGGTGTTGGCGGAAAAGTACGATATTACAGTTCCTGTATTATGTTCGTGCACATTGCATGGTACTTCTGAACAGTACAGGCACGGCAATTCTCCGCCAACACTAGGCAAGTGACTTCCAATTAAAATGTCTATGTCTCTGCTGTACAGGAATATATATAATGGAAGTACGAGTGCAGGTTTTAGACACATAGGTGACGAAACGTGGAAGTTTGGGTATGACCGTGAAGCGTGCACGGGTAGCTAATGGCGCCGGCACTGTAGCTCAGCGTGTTCGGTCAGAGTTAGCCGCCCGCCCTCTGAAAAAAAAAAAAAAACTGAGTTAATGGAACGACGATGAACCTGAACAGATGTTATGGGACGTCCGCCCTGAACAAATAGAACGAACAACCACGAACAAAATGAGGGTTATCTGCCCTCTGCAATAAAAAAAAACTGAGTGGCTCAACAACAAACTATAATGTGTGTCAACGACATCCGCCTCGAACAAATACGACGAACAATAACGAACAAAAAAGAAAAACTGGTAAGGCGCCGACTCGCGATAAGCAGGAAATTCGGGTTCGACTCCCGGTCCGGCACAAAGTTTTACTGTCGTCATACCTTTATACAGGTGCTGTTTGTCCGTATTCGCAACTCTGAATACATTTCATGTAAATTTCCAGTTTTTTTAGTGGTGCTGGGTGTCTGGGATCTCGTAGTTGCGATATATTGCAGGCTATTGATGATGTAACATAGTGATAAAGCCTCTGAGCTACTCTTTTGATTATTGTTTCGGAAATGGCATGAAGAGTTAGATCGGTTATGCTGCACAGTTTTTTTTTAATTGACTGGTTTTCGGGACGTGCCCATACATCCACGTCATTAGTGGAAGGTCAGTTGTGACAAAACCAGTCCGCGAGTGGACAAGATCTCCCTCTCGACTGGGAATCGAACCCGGACCTCTTTGGTTAGCAATCCACCACATTGTCCGCGCAGCTACCGACTTCAACGGTATGCATCTTTCTCGCGAGCTATGATCGTAACTGCAAGTTCGACCACACCTTCTGCAGGGAGCTCTCTCGACAATGGAAATGCGAAACTCAGATGTTCGTGCTCTCTACCCTTCGTTGACAACTAATCGTCCGTGTATTGCCAGACTAATGGCCCCTCTCCCGGAAAATGAGGTTTTCCACGAAGCACACTTCCACGGACTCTTTAATAACGGAATTTCAAATGACTCAGTATTAGCCTGAATTGTTGTTTTCATGTATTTAACTTCATTCCTAGTATGTACAACGTTCAACAGCTGCAAACATCATAGGATCCAAAAGGAGAATACATCGTTGATGTTCAGCGCAGCGCTCTTCCAAGGTGGGTATGATCTGACGTACATAAGTCGTTCCACATTAGCTAGGGGTTTATGTGTACTCTGGCCTTCTGCAGGAATACACCATCCTTTACCGATCGAAAAAGTTGTTTCCACTTGGCATCTATGACTGCAGATCATCTTGGTTCGAATACTGTGTAAGTTGGGCGGTTGTGATGCTCCATATCGACTACCGTTGAGTCTCGTGAAGTGACATGCCAGCTTAACACTAGAACGAAAATTCCGTATCTGGCGACAGAGGTGGCTATTGGACAAAATCATCACGACTATATCATTGATGTGCAAACATTACATCAGAGTGACCTTCAACTTAGCATGAAGTGCAACGGCTTTCCGTGGTGGAAAAAAAGCTGTACGTGAGTATATGTAGCATATTAAGGAGCATGCCCAAATTTCGACTGCCACTTTCATTAAATTCTTAAACCGCTAAAAATATTAATGGATATTAATGGAATGGATCATATTTTAGTTCAATGTTGTTGGTGTAATAAAATTTGAACGTTTATTTTTTCTAAATTTTTTTAAACAGTGGTAAAATTGGAGTTTCTTGATATGTGATCGAAATTTTAACTAGCATTTGAAGCAATTTTAATTTATCTCGACAAAAGTAATATAGTCATAACTGCGCGTATAAAACGTATATTTCTGATACGAGAATACATAATATACCCTCGACATACTAAACATAATGCATCAGTTCTGCCCCACAGGACCCTCGACTTGTCTTCTAAATCCACGTGTAGTGCTGGTCAGCCATTGGGGTAACTTTTCAGCCACTGCGTTCTAACATACATGCCTTTGAATTAGTCTACGCCAGCTGCGTGATGGAACCATTTTCGTGGCCATTTCCTGTTCCCGCTAATACTATTTCTTATCAAGGTGTGACATCCTGCCAATAGTTTTCAAAAGCTTTTTGCACCAAGGGTTGGAAAACATCTGCCACAGTCAGCACAGTAGAGCCTCAGCCGCCAACCATTCAGAAGCGAAGTCTGACTCGTCACCTCAAGGCTAGATAAGGCCCCACTTCCTGCTCACTGGATACTGGAAACTGTGGGGTCCACGAAAGCCAAAGGACTAGCCTGCGCGAGCGTCCATGAATGATAAAATAATGTTGTACAAAAAACTTGAAATACGAACAGCGTTCCACATTGAGTCTGGGATAGAGCGACACCTCCCACTACCTGTAGACCGTAGTCGGTATTTGTACGTTTCCTTTTACTGTTACATGATGGCACACAGAAAATTATTCTTAGGACAGGTCATCATATCTTTTCGGTATTGTCACCTGCAGCGCCGAGGTCGCCAATGCAAACTAGTCTTGCGGCATTGGACTTCCAATATTGGTGATATGCGAAATTTATTGGAAATTTGTGGTAAGGTCTTATGGGACCAAACTGCTGACGTCATCGGTCCCTAAGCCTACACACTACTTAATCTAACTTAAAGTAACTTACGCTATGGGCAACACACATACCCATGCTCGAGGGAGGACTCGAACCTCCGACGGGGGGAGCCGCATGGACCGTGTCAATGTGCCCGAGACCGCGCGGCTACCCCGCGCAGCGTATGAGAAATTCTCGCCGCTATTACTATCAGACCTTGGGGTAGAGGTGATGCTACTTCGACAAGAGTTAGAAAGCCTGTCTTCTACAGTAACGTCTTTGTGACATAAAACCTCTTTCATCGCAAGATGTGATGCATAATGTAAGGAGGAGTCAAACTAAAACGACACAAATGGGAAAAAAAGTTAGTAAGCTGATTATGATTTCAAAATTAGCCGCCGTTTCTTTTAATAGAATTTATCCTACTGTGAGACAAGACGGTCAGTGCTTTCATGGAAAAATGTTTGCTGTTGTCTACGAAACTATGATTGTAGCCAGACGTCCATCTCTTCGTCCGGGCCCATATGTCGCCGACGTTGTTTCGACTACATTGCAAAAATTTCACGGTGAAGCCCTTACACTTCATATAGCGTACGTCTCTCCCCAAGTGATTTCCATAGTACTGAAGCCCTGAAGAAAGACCCTCATGGCCGCCGATTTGTTTCAGACGAAGCACGTTGGTTCAGTCATAACAGAAATGGTGGTTCCTTTTGAAATAATAAACAGTTCAATTACTTTTTACCAACCGCCTCGTTTTCATTTGACTGCCTCTTATAGCTAATCTTGAACTTCCAACTGTTTAAGCATTCCTTGTTTTTTCTAAAGTGACGATGCATGATGCTTCTTTGAAGTATTTGCAAAATACATCAGAAGAGAAATGTTATGGTGGAACACTTTTGTATTACATATTATACTTAATAATTTATAGTTGCAAAGTAATTTAATTGTGGAGGTATCATTAATGCTAGATGTTTCATTAATATTAACATTCAATTAACGAACTAAAACAGCATTCGTGGCCAGTAACCAAATCCCCGCAATGCATGAGCATAATTACCGCTTTGAATGCATAAACATCAAAATAAATTGTTTCAGTGATAATAACTCCACGACGACAGGGTTGCCGTGTTTAATTAGGGCTCTCTGCAAAAAACGCAAGTTCGTACGTTAGTATAATTAACTCTTCATCTTCATTTCGCAGAATCACACCAAACCAAGCGCATTTGGGCCCAAGTTCGGTGTAGAAAGATGTTATCGTTCACTGTAATCGGCTTATGTAAAGTTTCGTATCTTTTCCTGTTTCTTGGTTAAGCTTCGCCGTCTACTGTTTCGTGTTTGCAGAGCTACGAGAGCTTCACCAGACACTGCACTGTAATTATCCGTATGCCAGCTTCTAAAATGCTATTTTCGGCCGTTGTCAGTAGATCGTCTGTGATAAGTCATAGAATATTCGGCTATTTAAACTCTTGAAATGATGAATACACAAAATGAGGTCTAATTTCTATTTTTAAGAGGAATATTACAGTTTAGAGTGATGTGAAGAGCCTACAAAATTAGCGGTACTTAAAAGTTGTGAATAACAATAAGGAATTATCCAGAGTCTGTCGCATTTATAAGAAACTGGTACGTGTAAATGAAATGTTAAGCAACTTAAAGTTGTGAACAAACCTGTTGGAATACATTTTCGTGACGGGATCCTTCCTGACGTTGTAAACTGCAATCATACGACAGTTAAATAGGTAAATAAATGAACAATGTAGATGCTTTCTGTATCATGTAGTCTGCAGACAGCATAGGGGGCTGATTGACCGATGTTCCATCGTAGATTGATTGGACATGTTTCCAATTAACCTATAATGGAACATCGATCAATCAGCCCCTATGCTGTGTACGGAATACATGATACACAAAATATCGACATTCTTAATTTACTTGCCTATTTAACTATTTCAAGATATCAGCGTTCCAGAAACGTGCACGTACGTATTTCACAGGCGCTGTTCTTTCGAAATAAAGGTATTATTCACGTACCTCTTGTTGCTGCTGTTGGAGTCAGGGGCGATGTTTTCCTCACCTCTCGAAGCACATACCGGTGTTCAAGCATATGCAGAAAAATCAGAACAATCAGAAGCACTGTTCTACAGATGATAAAAATGGCTGGAACTAACCTGTGAATTCTCGGTGTCCTACAGATGATAGTCTGGAGACACTCTAAAGCCACAATAGTGGATGAGGGACAGCGCCCTGCCAGAGGCGGATGGCCTACTTGAACTTGTCTTTGAAATCTTGAACAAAGAAGACATCACGTTACTCTCAGAACTTTCCATAGACACCTTGCCCCTGTCTTGTTCGAACCAGTCTGTAGAGGCTCCTATGCCCTGCACAGAGGATGTATGGTGAATGAATGGGGCATTCTTATTGCCTCTTACTGAATTTAAGCGCCAAACTGTTGCTGGTGCTGTCCACAATTTTCTGTAAACGAGACTTTCAGCGGCAAAACTATTTTGTACAGATCGAAAACAAACATACAGCAGTCATAGTGCACTGACAGTTAAACGCTGAAAATGTGGTCTACACATCATGAAATACGAAAAGCCACTTCCTCAATTACACTGCTCTGCTACTGTTGAGGAAAAAACCGATCTCCAACTGGGCTACGTCACCACATACCATATCGATGTAGTAAACACAATTTGTATCCTGCACCATACAAAATCATCATTTCTGCAGCCTGCATGTAGCTATCGACAGTCAGTCGTACATATACTGTGATGATAAACAGCATAAGGCCATGCATCGTACATATAGTCACAGCACTAGATATTTCCTGCGAGGTCAGTCAGTGATCCCACAGCCTACAGTCACCAGTCATCTACTCCTGCACTCGCTGCTCTGACACGCGATGAGAGCACCCTCCAAGGACAGTGGTCACTCTCCATATTGGTGTACAAAGGCTGAGCCAGTTCCCTTCAGCACATAGGAGTTTCTGTTTCTGGCCCCAATCTACTTGCTTGCATGCTTTTTCTACAAATATCTCCAGATTCTGGGATTACAAGAAGTATTTTCACATGGTTTTCCCAGACTACCATACCATTTAAACAGTAGTTTTCGATATCAAGCACACAGCTTGCATAGGAGGTACTAGCACAGCATAATTCAGCAGATAAAGTGCGGAAATTATATCTCTAGAAACCAAAACTTTAGCGAGGTACTGCGAGCTGGTATGTGCTGCAAACAAACCACTGGGTAACTAAACTTTTAGTGCATCTATGAAAATCCTTTCGTGAAAATTCGAAACAGTTGAGGAAACTGATAGTTCCACCAGCAAATAGTGATGTCAGTGATGTAACATCCAAATCATCCATTTATCTTACAAAGTCAACGAAGGTGTTCTTATGTCTAGAGAAGGAGCAAACTTGACTTCCACCCGCCTTTCCCCAGGTAGATGCACACAACACACACCACACTCTATGTCCTCTCAACCAAATAAAGATGGGAAATGTGCAGAAGCAGATGGTTGGTTGGTTGTTTGGGGAAGGAGACCAGACAGCGTGGTCATCGGTCTCATCGGATTAGGGAAGGATGGGGAAGGAAGGCGGCCGTGCCCTTTCAGAGGAACCATCCCGGCATTTGCCTGGAGTGATTTAGGGAAATCACGGAAAACCTAAATCAGGGTGGCCGGACGCGGGATTGAACCGTCGGCCTCCCGAATGCGAGTCCAGTGTCTAACCACTGCGCCACCTCGCTCGGTGCAGAAGAAGACAAGAGGGAATAACGGTCCAACGTAAACACATGCATGCCCATATTGAGTCTTCGCTTGTTGTTAGCATCCCACTTAGTAAATGAATCGACTTCATTTACTTCCCTTACGATGTACGTGGAAGAGTTATGGGACAATTTTAAACACATTGTAAATCAAGCATTGGACAAGTATGTGCCGAAAAAGTGGGCCACGGACGGAAAAGACCCACCGTGGTTTAACAGCGCAATTCGGTTTTACAGAGAGTACTCTATTGCATTGGCTCCTTACTTAGCTTGCATTTATGGCGAATCTCTTGCCCAACGTAAAGTCCTGAGCGACTGGAAAAAAGCGCAGGTGACACCTGTATATAAGAAGGGTTGAAGGACGGATCCTCAAAATTACATACCAATATCCTTAAGATCGGTTTTGTTGCAGGATTCTCGAACATACACTCCTGGAAATTGAAATAAGAACACCATGAATTCATTGTCCCAGGAAGGGGAAACTTTATTGACACATTCCTGGGGTCAGATACATCACACGATCACACTGACAGACCCACAGGCACATAGACACAGGCAACAGAGCATGCGCAATGTCGGCACTAGTACAGTGTATATCCACCTTTCGCAACAATGCAGGCTGCTATTCTCCCATGGAGACGATCGTAGAGATGCTGGATGTAATCCTGTGGAACGGCTTGCCATGCCATTTCCACCTGGCGCCTCAGTTGGACCAGCGTTCGTGCTGGACGTGCAGACCGCGTGAGACTACGCTTCATCCAGTCCCAAACATGCTCAATGGGGGACAGATCCGGAGATCTTGCTGGCCAGGGTAGTTGACTTACACCTTCTAGAGCACGTTGGGTGGCATGGGATACATGCGGACGTGCATGGTCCTGTTGGAACAGCAAGTTCCCTTGCCGGTCTAGGAATGGTAGAACGATGGGTTCGATGACGGTTTGGATGTACCGTGCACTATTCAGTGTCCCCTCGACGATCACCAGTGGTGTACGGCCAGTGTAGGAGATCGCCCCCCACACCATGATGCCGGGTGTTGGCCCTGTGTGCCTCGGTCGTATGCAGTCCTGATTGTGGCGCTCACCTGCACGGCGCCAAACACGCATACGACCATCATTGGCACCAAGGCAGAAGCGACTCTCATCGCTGAAGACGACACGTCTCCATTCGTCCCTCCATTCACGCCTGTCGCGACACCACTGGGGGCGGGCTGCACGATGTTGGGGCTGTGAGCGGAAGACGGCCTAACGGTGTGCGGGACCGTAGCCCAGCTTCATGGAGACGGTTGCGAATGGTCCTCGCCGATACCCCAGGAGCAACAGTGTCCCTAATTTGCTGGGAAGTGGCGGTGCGGTCCCCTACGGCAATGCGTAGGATCCTACGGTCTTGGCGTGCATCCGTGCGTCGCTGCGGTCCGGTCCCAGGTCGACAGGCACGTGCACCTTCCGCCGACCACTGGCGACAACATCGATGTACTGTGGAGACCTCACGCCCCACGTGTTGAGCAATTCGGCGGTACGTCCACCCGGCCTCCCGCATGCCCACTATACGCCCTCGCTCAAAGTCCGTCAACTGCACATACGGTTCACGTCCACGCTGTCGCGGCATGCTACAGTGTTAAAGACTGCGATGGAGCTCCGTATGCCACGGCAAACTGGCTGACACTGACGGCGGCGGTGCACAAATGCTGAGCAGCTAGCGCCATTCGACGGCCAACACCGCGGTTCCTTGTGTGTCCGCTGTGCCGTGCGTGTGATCATTGCTTGTACAGCCCTCTCGCAGTGTCCGGAGCAAGTATGGTGGGTCTGACACACCGGTGTCAATGTGTTCTTTTTTCCATTTCCAGGAGTGTATTCTCAGTTCGAATATAATGAATTTCCTTGAGACAGAGAAGTTGCTGTCCATGCATCAGCACAGCTTTAGAAAGCATCTCTCCTGCGAAACGCAACTCGCCCTTTTTTCACATGATATCTTGCGAACAATGGATGAAGGGTATCAGACGGATGCCACATTCCTTGACTTCCAGAAAGCGTTTGACTCGGTGCCCCACTGCAGACTCCTAACTAAGGTACAAGCATATGGGATTGGTTCCCAAATATGTGACTGCCTCGAAGACTTCTCAAGTAATAGAAAAAATGGTTCAAATGGCTCTGAGCACCCCTAGAACCCTAGAACTACTTAAACCTAACTAACCTAAGGACATCACACACATCCATGCCCGAGGCAGGATTCTAACCTGCGGTCGTAGCGGTCGCGCGGTTCCAGACTGTAGCATCTAGAACCGCTCGGCCACTCCGGCCGGCAAAAGTAATAGAATCCAGTACGTTGTCCTCGATGGTTAGTGTTCATCGGAGGTGAGGGTATCATCTGGAGTGCCCCAGGGAAGTGTGGTAGGTGCGATGTTGTTTTCTATCTACATAAATGATCTTTTGGATAGGGTGGATAGCAATGTGCGGCTGTTTGCTGATGATGCTGTGGTGTACGGGAAGGTATTGTCGTTGAGTGACTGTAGGAAGATACAAGATGACTTGGACAGGATTTGTGATTGGTATGAAGAATGGCAGCTAACTCTAAATATAGATAAATGTAAATTAATGTACATGAACAGGAAAAAGAATCCCGTAATGTTTGAATACTCCATTAGTAGTGTAGCGCTTGACACAGTCACGTCGATTAAATATTTGGGCGTAACATTGCAGAGCGATATGAAGTGGGACAAGCATGTAATGGCAGTTGTGGGGAAGGCGGATAGTCGTCTTCGGTTCATTGGTAGAATTTTGGGAAGATGTGGTTCATCTGTAAAGGAGACCGCTTATAAAACACTAATACGACCTATTTTTGAGTACTGCTCGAGCGTTTGGGTTCCCTATCAGGTCGGATTGAGGAAGACATAGACGCAATTCAGAGGCGGGCTGCTAGATTTCTTTCTGGTAGGTTTCATCATCACGCGAGTGTTACGGAAATGCTTCAGGAACTCGGGTGGGAGTCTCTAGAGGAAAGGAGGCGTTCTTTTCGTGAATCGCTACTGAGGAAATTTAGAGAACCAGCATCTGAATCTGACTGCTGTACAATTTTACTGCCGCCAACTTATATTTCGCGGAAAGACCACAAAGATAAGACAAGAGAGATTAGGGCTCGTACAGAGTCATATAAGCAGTCATTTTTCCCTCGTTCTGTTTGGGAGTGGAACAGGGAGAGAAGATGCTAGTTGTGGTACGAGGTATCGTCCGCCATGCACCGTATGGTGGATTGCGGAGTATGTATGTAGATGCAGATGCAGAAATTTCCACAGAGAACACATGCGATCACGAAGGCTGCCCAACACATACTGAGTATTATTTCGCTATTCAGCCATGTAGAGGACGATACAGTTAGGTCCGCTACATTCTACTACACCCTGCTGATCTCTCCATTGGACAGCTGCCGCTACAAGCCACAAACGTCAATCGTTCTGGCCACAGACAACCGCCGCCACTTACTCCACGCACAGCAGACACAACAGTCCTAGGAAACTGGCCACATATATTTTATCACTGTACTTATTACAATTGTAGCCTCTATCGGACCACAACCGCCAGTAAGCAAAGTATCAGAAAAAAACCCTGCTGACGTCTGTGGGTCAGGAAGGATAGCTATCCGTACCATTCTTATGAATGAACATAATTTTCCAAGTCAAAATTTTTCTTTCAGCTTATACCTATCGTAGTTTTCCGTTTCAAATCCATACCTCCTCACACGACAGATCATAGCCATTTTCTTTCCACGTGCAGAAACACACACATGCTTTATAAGCCCACTTATCACTGTGAATCTGTCAAGCATCGCCTGCGACTAAATGTAATACTTAGCCAGTAATTGAATCCTGACGGTACCAAACAATACTGAGTGCATATCAACAATGGGTGGATTTGTCTCATAAGCTTTTCTTGCGAGTGGAACGTCTGTGTCTTAGACATAAAGATGTAGTCATCTTGCAAGCCAACAGATGTTAAAAACTCGATTGCCACGGCTATGTTACTGTCACAAGCGGTCTTGGTTCTACAGGCGAACACAAGTATTGCTAACGATATCCATGTTAAAAACTATACAAGCCTTATAACTTCGAATGAAGCAGTTTCCCACGCAAATCCCACGACACCAATTATAGATGGTGATCGCCAGGATGTATATTAACAGACCGACAATTTGGGTACGAGTCGCTGGTGGTGTAAGCGTGTAATAAAATCAATGAATTTAGAAAGTGATTCGGCTAACGAATGTCGCATAAAGTTGGTATTTGCAACTCCCTCATGCCACTGTTAGATATTTCTGGAGTGTTTGTAACACTTTCTACCTTGATGCCATGTCAGAGGTTCTGCGATATATCCACTGGGTTATAGGTGATGGCTGACTGAGAAGGATCACATACAGTAGATGGTGTGTTATGTGACGAATCACTTTAAAAAAAATCAACTCTAGACTGAGCAGTAAGAAAGGTACAAAACACATGGACGTTTCAGATCTATAGAGTTACAATTTCCGATAGAAATGCTATTCCGATTTGGAATCAAGTCTTTCGATTCAACCACATACCTGCATTGAATCCTATAGAGATGTCTTTTAATGATTACGACCACTAGTGTATCATATTTGTGGAACTCGTATATTTCGAAATGACTCGCCCTTTTCAAAACTATTTGCTGCAGGAACATTCCAACGTGGCTTTAGACAGTCCCTATGCACCTAGTAACTGTTCCTGAGACTCCATCCCACAATTTTTTTTGCATTCATCGCTCGATTTTAAATCGGAAGTGAGCAGAATTCAGAGAGCGCCATATCTACCACCTTCTTCAACTCGTGCAGAAACAGGGTGGGCTGAGTTAATGTGACAGAATTGTGTTTTGATCACTTGATGGAAATAGGAGCATGTTGTCGTAACTCCACCAACCATGTACGACGTGTAATGTCAGCACCAAACGAACATTTTTCATACAACCCGAGGTGATATAAAAGACAGTACAAACAGTGATGGGAACTGAGAGAAGGACAAGGATTTTTCTGCTGTATTGTGGTGCATTTGCAAATACATACAGGTACAGCAGTCCAAAGGATATCTGCAACTCTCAGGGCGCATACGTCTGTTACTCAAACATTCTGTATATAATGTACCACGCAACAGAGAAAAAAAAACTATGAATTATAAAAGCAAGAACTCTATATATATATATATATATATATATATATATATATATATATATATATATATATATATATCGAAAAAATGTCTATGTGCTGGGATCGAGCATATGCGACAACCCCATTCCATTAAATATACAGTCCATAAATGCTGTTCCGCAATAATCTTGCTCACGGTACCCATCCAAGTGCACGAGATTTCTCCAGATGCTCACATGTAGTGGAGGTTAGTACACCTTATCGTTGTATAGTAGTAGATATGAAAGTGTTGTGATGATATCATAGACAGTTAAGAAGTAGAATCTGATGGTTTTTATGCGTCGTGGAGTTCCAGACGGACGGAGTTCGAAGCATTTTACGTAAATCAACTGCGCTAACAATTCTTAAATACTGTTCTACTGTCAGGGGTCGGTACCAAGAAACTAACGGTAAGAGGGAACCTGAATAGATGTACTACTAATGCTAGACGGTTCCGTACTTGAAAAACACTATAATGTCAGATCGTTGCCATTCCCCGACCTATTAGCCTATTCATAGGGAAAGCAGAGACTTGAGGTCTGTTGTTGGCTTCACACAGTCACAAATAAGAAGGCTGAGGTATTTCCCCAGAGGCAGGAAGTAAGCCTAGGATTAGCTTTTATCCCTACCCAGTGTGGCACAGGCTGCCAAAATGCCTGTGGCAACTCTGCCTTCCACGTGAATCCTCCATGAAACACTGACATACAGAAAACTGAGCAAATGCATTGGAGCTGTAGAATACGTGACTGGACGCTTTTTAGTACAGTGCCATACTATACTACATGTCCAGAAAAAAAATAGTGTACTTGCGCTAGGTGTTGACAGCTGTACTACTGTATATAAAGGAAATTTTAGAATGTGTGGCGAGAAGTAATGTCATGGTGGCTTGGGCAGAGGTGATATAAAATTACACATAAATTAAGGGAAAAATACGTCGAAATGTGGGAGTACTTGCTTGTCTTCTGCGTATAGCAGGACAATTCTCGTATGCAGCAACAAGAGGAATATGAGAAACAGTTAACATGGAGGCACCGGGAACTAGGGAAACAGTCATTATTTTTTCATGGACAGCGAGAAGACGGCTGGAACTGAATGATTAACGTGGTATGCGTCCTTAGCTAAAGAGCATTGTGGGACTGCAATATACGACCACAGAATGGATCACATGTTTGACCTTCTGCAGGACTGACTATGTGTTTCAAACACTAACCCACAGAATTTACAATATGCTTCTCTGTATTCTCTGCCAATCACAACCTTGAGTTGTCAGCTAACAAATAGCTGCTGTGTGGCGACATTCTACTGTATATTTTGAGGTAATACACACGAGTTGGCTGCTGTCTTTGATGCTTTCCTGGAAAAAAGAGAACCATCTAACTCTAAATTTACTTGCATCTGCGTTGAACGATGACAGAAATGGATGGAGTGATCGGTTGGGATGGAGTTTTAACGAGGTATGATTTAATGGTAGACTGATGATGCATTCTAAAGAGAGAGAGGGGGAGAGGGAGTTGTTACTGTAGGCCATGTGACCATTTCCCATTGTGCTGTCAGGGTGTATCAGTTGTGTGGCATAACCTGTGTTCGACTTGTATGCAACTGTGCGTTCTATGTGTGACTTACAGCAGTATCTACTTGCGATCTTTAACAGCAAACCTCTCAGTCATCAGAGGACTTCGATCTCATGTGTGGTGCTGATGAAGCATGGCCATCCTGGTTCGGCATTTTTCTCTAGATGAAAGAAGATTTGTGTGTCGTACTCCATTCCTCTGTCGCATCTTGAGCATAAAATCGAGTCTTCAGTTTCATAACTACGCTGATTCTAAGTTAGCGAAAGGTGTTTGTGAGGTACTGCAATCCATGTGTATACATCTGCTTGACAGATGTCCTGTTTACAGAGTTAGTGGTGGCATCACGTCTACTTTGCCGGCCAGTGTGGCCGAGCGGTTCTAGGCGCTTCATTCTGGAACCGCGTGACTGCTAAGGTAGCAGCTTCGAATCCTGCCTCGGGCATGGATGTATGTGATGTCCTTAGGTTGGTTAGGTTTAAGTGGTTCTAAGTTATAGGGGACTGATGACCTCAGATGTTAAGTCCCATAGTGCTCAGAGCCATTTGAACCATTTTTGAACGTCTAATTTCACATGTCAAACACCGCCGCCATGGGTTTGTCTTCTTCCTTGCAAGAGGCGTTTTCCGTTACTAACGACAATTTTATATAGGACTGACGCAAAAAAAAAAAAAAAAAAAAAATGGCCCTGTGCACCATGGGACTTAACTTCTGAAGTCATCAGTCCCCTAGAACTTAGCTGCTTAAACCTAACTAACCTAAGGACATCACACACATTCATGCCCGAGGCAGGATTCGAACCTGCGACCGTAGCGGTCGCGCTGTTCCGGACTGTAGCGCCTAGAACCGCTCGGCCACCCCGTCCGGCTGGACTGATGCAACCATAGTGTAATTTCTGAACCGTGATTGGGTGTGAACAGTCGGCGCTATACAACTCTGGAAAGCTATATGGTACACATATCAGAAAGAATCGATGTTTTAAGGAAGTAGTTTTTTCATTTACAGTCTGTCACCATAATTTACCGTAGAGAAACCTGCAAGAAGGATGTGTGTCATACGCTGGAAATGTATTTCTTACACTGGAATAGTAACAGCATTGCATTCCACATGGCTAATTGGTCAAACGATCTAACATTTGTGTGTGTTTTAAGTGCAGAACCGTCTACCCGTACATGTGTTCATGTTTCTCTTACCAATACTTTCTAGGTACTGACCCTGGACAGTAGAACAATACTTCAGAATTGATAGCGCAGTTGATTTACGTAAAATGCTTCGACCTCCGTCCGTCTGGAGCTCCACCACGTGTAAAAACCATCAGTCTCTAGTTCTTAACCATCTATTAGATCATCACAACACTTTCATTTCTACTACTATACACCGATAAGGGTCGCTAACCTCCACAACATGCGCGCATCTGGAGAAATCTTTTGCATTTGGATGCATGAGATCGCTGTCTGGTATACTTTGGTGTATATGTTCGAGATTTAACAATGAATGGGCATACTGCACAATCATCTAACTACACTCCAAACAGTCCTCGTAAAGTAGAGGAGCGGTGGTTTAGCATGTTGCCATGTAATTGGTGTTGGTGTTAAAATTACAGTAAAATTGGAGAAAAAGGTTGCACCATCAACTGTGATGCTTATTACTATAGAACATCGACCATGTCATTTACGTCCCACCCGGCCACTGGTATGTGTTGATTACCACGTCATGATTCACTGTCACCGCTTGTTTGAGATGGAGAAAGAGTTTTAGTGCAGGGGCAGCACTGTCCAGGGATGGCTAGTACCGAAACAGTGATCGGATACGTGACTGCAACATGAGGAATAAATCGAAATGAAACACCAAGCCATCAGCTATCTTATCACTGGGATAGATGGGTTTGAATGTAGAGACCATCAGTTAACTTCAGACAGATATTTTGAAACACACAATAACACCCAAAACTCCTCCAGTTGCCATATGGTGTCACTGTCATTTATTTAAAAACATTCAATGTGTGTGTGTGTTTTGTAGGAGCAGCAGCAACAACATAACTTACACCATGCAATGTCTAGTTTTTGTGGAACCCAATGGCTTAAAATGTGTTGATGTCACTTTAGAGCCTGAGACAGATCTTGAAGTAGTGGTGGGAGATACAAAATGTATGGCAGTGTACAAAGCTGTGTCATACACTGCTTGGACGTTTTACAGCAGAAAAACAATGTTTCAGATAACGACACAGGGACCCTCTCTTGTGACAGATAGTATATAGTCTGTGAAATATGGTCCTCCTCCTACACTACAGGTCATGATATTTTAGAACTGGTCTGCACACGTGAATGAGTGGATCAACACCTGTATATTTAATGGGGGTCAGCACATATTGCTTGATGCCAGCACACGGATGTTATTTGTTTTCCATATATATATATATATATATATATATATATATATATATATATATATATATATATATATATATATATATATCGAGTTCTCTGTTGAACTAAGGTAGAGGAGCTTTTACAGTTAGTAATTTTTTTCTTTGTTGCATGGTACGTGATATAGAGAATGTCTGTGTGACGGATGTGGACGCGCCCTGAGAGACGCAGATTTCCTTCAGACTGTAGTATCTGTATGTAGTTTGGAGATGCACTGCAATGCAGTAGCAAAATCCTCGTCCTTCTCCCAGTTTACGTCTCTGCTTGTATTGTCTTTTATCCCACCTCATCTTGCACGAGAAAGCTTCATTTGGACCGACCTTACACATCGTACATGGTTGATGGAGCTATAACTAGATGTTCTCCTTTCCATTGAGTGTCAAAACACGGTCCTGTCTCATTAACTCAGCTCACTCTGTTCAAGAATAGTCCAAATGGCTCTGAGCACTATGGGACTTAACAGCTTTGGTCATCAGTCACCTAGAACTACTTAAACCTAAATAACCTAAGGAGATCACACAACACCCAGTCAGCATGAGGCAAAGAAAATCCCTGACCTCGCCGGGAATCGAACCCGGGAACCCGGGCGTGGGAAGCTAGAACGCTACCGCACGACCACGAGCTGCGGACTCACTCTGTTCCTGCACTAGTTGAAGAAGATGGTAGATATAGCGCTCTCTGAAGTTTGCTCACTTCCGATTTAAAATGGAACGATCCCATGCACAAAGCTGCAGAAAAGGCGGGGCAGAGTCTGAGGAACAGTTAGAAGATGCATAGGGACTGCCTAAAGCCACGTTGGAATTTTACTGTAGCAGACAGTTTCGAAAAGGGTAGGTCGTTTCGAAATATGAGAGTGCCTCGAATATGATTCACTGCTGGCTGTAATCATTAAAAGACATCTCAATACGATCAAATGTAGGTATGTGGTTGAATGGAAAGACTTGATTCCAAATGACAGACAGCATTTCTACTGGAAAGTGTAACACTACAGACCTGAAACACCATTGTATTTTGTTCATTTATTACTACTCAATCTAGCATTTCATTTTTTTAAAGTAATTCGTCACACAGCGCACCACATACTGTATTCGATCATTCTCTACCAACGATCGCCGTTAACCCAGTGGATATATCGCAGAGCCTCTGACATGGCATCAAGGTAGAATGTGTTACAAATACTAGAGAAATATCTAGTGGGTCCATGAGAGAATTGGAAATAGCAGCATCATACCATATTCCTTAGCTGAATCACTTTCTTAAATCAGTGAATTTATTACGACCTTACACCGCCAGTGGTGTGTACCCTCACTGTCAACATGTTAATACACACTCTGCCGATCACCATCTATATTCAGTGTCGCGGGATTTGTGTGGGAAACCACTTCATTCGGAGGTAGTGCCATACTGCGATTTATAAGGTTTGTATAGTTTTAACATGGATATTATTAGCAATACTTGTGTGCACCCGTAGAACCAAGATCGCTCGTGACAGTAACATAGTCAAATGGCTCTGAGCACTATGGGACTCAACTGCTGTGGTTATCAGTCCCCTAGAACTTAGAACTACTTAAACCTAACTAACCTAAGCACATCACACACATCCATGCCCGAGGCAGGATTCGAACCTGCGACCGTAGCAGTCGCACGGTTCCGGACTGCGCGCCTAGAACCGCTAGACCACCGCGGCCGGCCAGTAACATAGCCGTTGCGATCGTGTTTTTAAAATCTGATGGCTTGCAAGACGACTACGTCTTTATGTGTAAGATACAGTGGTGCCACTCGGAAGAAAATTTTATGAGACAAATCCACCCGTCGTTGATATTCGGTCAGTATTGTTCAAATGTGTGTGAAATCTTATGGGACTTAACTGCTAAGGTCATCAGTCCCTAAGCCTACGCACCACTTAATCTAAATTATCCTAAGGACAAACACAAACACCTATGCCCGAGGGAGGACTCGAACCTCCGCCGGGATCAGACGCTCAGTCCACGACTGCAGCGCCCTAAACCGCTCGGCTAATCCCGCGCAGCATCGGTCAGTATTGTTTGGTACTGCCAGCATTCAGTCAATGGCTCAGTATTATGGTTAGTCGATGGCGATGCTTGGCTGATTCACTGTGACGAGTGGGCTTATAAACTATGTGTGTGTTTCTGCATGTGCAAAGATAATGGCTTTGGCTTGTCGTAAGGGGAGGTTAACTGCGATAGCTATAAGGGGAAAGAAAGATTTTGTTTTTTTATGTGTTCAGTCATAAGAAGAGTACAGATATTTATATTTCCTGACCCAAAACCGTCAGGAAGGGGTTTTTCTGATTCTTTACTTATTGCCGGATGTGGTCCGATTGAGGTTCAAATGGTTCAAATGGCTGTGAGCACTATGGGACTCAACTGCTGAGGTCATCAGTCCCCTAGAACTTAGAACTACTTAAACCTAACTAACCTAAGGACATCACACACATCCATGCCCGAGGCAGGATTCGAACCTGCGACCGTAGCGGTCGCGCGGTTCCAGACTGTAGCACCTAGAACAGCTCGGCCACTTCGGCCGGCCTCCGATTGAGGCTACAGTCGTAATATTTAGTTGTAAGTACAGTGATAGAATATATCTGGCCAGTTTCCTAGGACGATTCTGCCTGGTGTGCGGGGAGTTTGTGGCGGCAGTGTTTTGTGGCAGGAACGGTTGTGATTTTCGGCTTATGGCGGAAGCTGTCTAAATGGACAGCTCGGCTGGGGGTAAAGGAATGTAGCTGACCCAACTTTGTTGCCCTCTACACGGCTGAAAAGCGAAATAATACTCAGTGTGTGTTGGGCAGCCTTTGTGATCATATGTGTTCTCTGTGGAAATTTGAGAAAATTCAATATGAACGTGTGTTTGTATTGGATCATTATTTCCTATTACGTAAATGTTCGGTTGAAGCTTCTGCACTTTCCCGTCTTTATTTGGTTGAGAGAACATCGATTGTAATGTGTGTTGTGTGCATCTAGATGATGAAAGACAGATGGGAGTCACGTTTACTGTTTCTCTAGATACGAGAAACACCTCATTTGACTTTCTATAGTAGATGGATTATTTGGAATCTGTTATACCATTGACTTCGGTGTTTTCTAGTGGAACTATCAGTTTCCACAATTTTTTGTGTTTCCACGAAATGATCCTTGCAGACGAGATTTGCTTCCAGTTACTCAGTAATTTGCAGCATGTTCCACCTATCCGCAACTCGTTAAAGTTTTGGTTTCTATAGATATAATTTCGCACTTTATCCTTGGAATTATACTGTTCAAGTGACATTGCTATGCAAGCGATATTACTGTGTGTTTGATTTCGAGAACTATCGCTTAAATGGTATTGTAGTCTGGCAAATCATGTGAAAATATTTATGTTCTTGTAATCCCAGAGTCTGGAGATGTTTCTAGAAAAAGCATGCAAGCAAGCAGATTGGGACCAGAAACAGAAACGCCTTTGTGCTGAAGGGAACTGGCTCAGCCTTTGTACACCAATATGGAGAGTGACCACTGTCCTTGGAGGGTGCTCTCATTGGGTGTCAGAGCAGCGAATGCAGGAGTAGTTGACTGGTGACTGTAGGCTGTGGGATCACTGACTGACCTCGCTGGAAATGTCTAGTGCTGCATCTATATGTATGGTGCATGTCCTTATTCTGTTTATCATCATAGTGTATGTACAAGTTTCTGATTGTCGACAGCTACATGAATGCTACTGAAGTCATGATTCTGTAAGCTGCAGGATACAAATTGTGTTTACTACATCGATATGGTATGTGATGACGCAGCCCAGTTGGAGATCGGTTTCACGTTAAAAAATTCAAGCTTTTCTCAACAGTAGCAGAGCAGTGTCATTGAGGAACTGGCTTTTCGTATTTCATGATCGTTTAACTGTCAGTGCACTATGTCTGCTGTATGTTTGTTTTCGACCTGTACAAATTAGTTTTGCCGCTGAAAATCTCGTTTACAGAAAATTGTGAACAGTGCTCCCACACCAGCACCAGCAGCAGTTTGGCGCTTAAATTCAGTAAGAGTCAATCGGAATGCTCCATTCATTCACCAGACGTCCTTTGTGCACGTACTACAGACGATCGTTCTTTTAACGTCAGAGTGTACGACATTGCATCTAAATACCGACTGGTGAATGGGTGCTTAATACCCGGCCTTAAATATCATTCGTAAAAATCAGAAGGAACATGATGCATAGATGACAAAACACAGGAATGTATTAAAGTCTTGGTAGTGTCGAAAATTGTAGAACATATGCCTTCTGCCTGTGAAGTATCGTTGTAATTCTTCTGGAGGTTGCAGGTTGCCGAATGAGTTTTTCTTTTTTTAACATATGCTACCCAGTGAGTTCCAGGTCCTCCTGTCACAGTTCCGCATTCTCCTGATTTCCACATAGTCTTCGGTAATTTATTCCGCATAAACACACTTCGGAATCTCGGAATGCTGAATTTCTTCGTAACAAGCAGATCTGTAAGCGCCCTATCTGGTAGGACTCCTAGGGGGCTTTTTTGCTTATGAACACATCTAGTCATTCATTTTATGGTTTCAAGTATAGCCCTTTTCCGATTGTTGCTGCCTCCATCATGTGGTTATGTCTTCGTGCCTCCTGCAGTTGCTCCTGAAAGCTTTGTGCATAAGGACTGTCCTGGCCATAGCCGCAGCACCCCCAGCCAGTGAATCCACCGCTGAGAGATCGGCTAAGGCGAGAATGAGGAAGGGAATAATTCCACCCAACGTCTTGGGCATTCGTAGAACCCTGGGGGGGTTAATAGATCTTTTTTTCTCACTCCTTTCTGCTTTAGGGAGCTTTTAGCTGCATATAACGCTGTCAGGATACAATTTTTCATGCACCCTTTGGTTTTCATCTTCTACCTTAGCGCCCAACGTGCAGTGCTCATAACTTGGCTTAACTTCTTCATATCCAAACCCATCTTAACTTTACCACGCATGGTTTTCTCAACTGTAAAAGCTGCAATGCGTTGACCTATACCAATACCCTTTCTCGCACATATTGCCTTTATATGCTACTGACAAGGGAACCTCCCCATCGCACCCCCCTCAAGTTTAGTTATAAGTTGGCACAGTGGATAGGCCTTGAAAAACTGAACACAGATTAATCGAGAAAACAGGAAGACGTTGTGTGGAACTATGAAAAAAATAAGTAAAATATACAAACTGAGTAGTCCATGCGAAGATAGGCAACATCAAGGACAATGGGGCGTCAAGGAGGGCCGTGGTCCCGTGGTTAGCGAGAGCAGCTACGGAACGAGAGGTCCTAGGTTGAAGTCCTCTCTCGAGTGAAAAGTTTAATTTTTTATTTTCAGTTTATGTGACAAACTCTTATGGTTTCATCACTTTTTGGGAGTGATTATCACATCAACAAGGAAACCTAAATCGGGCAAGATAGAAGAATCTTTTTACCCATTCGCTAAGTGTACAAGTTAGGTGGGTCGACAACATATTCCTGTCATGTGACGCACATGCCGTCACCAGTGTCGTATAGAATATACCAGATGTGTTTTCCTATGGAGGAATCGGTTGACCTATGACCTTGCAATCAAATGTTCTCGGTTCCCATTGGAGAGGCACGTCCTTTCGTCTACTAATCGCACGGTTTTGCGGTGCGGTCGCAAAACACAGACACCAAACTTATTACAGTGAACAGAGACGTCAATGAACGAACGGACAGATCATAACATTGCGAAAATAAAGTTTTCAGTAGAGAGAAGACTCGAACCATGGACCTCTGATTCCGCAACTACTCATGCTAACCACGGGACCACGGCGCTTCCACGCTCACGTTTTCCTTGATGTTGCCTATCTCGCGCATGGACTACTCAGTTTGTATATTTTATTAATTTTTTTCATAGTTCCACACAAGTTCTTCCTATTTTCTCGATTGATCTGTGTTCAGTTTTTCAAGGCCTATCCACTATGCCAACTTATAACTAAATCTGAGGGGGGTGCGATGGGGAGGTTCCCTTGTGAGGAGCTTGTGGTCTGCGTTCCCTGTTATATAACAAATCGTCAGCGTCAATCCAGCTGTGTTGTGATGCGGGAAAACCAAGCCATTTAACCAACGCTCTATTTCCTGGTCGATGTATGACTCTCTCTACGAGATACACATGAGGTTCCGAGATCTTCTGTAACTCTTGTGTGTAAAATCATCCTGCAATTTCAGTACCACTGCTGTCCTTTAAGAGCTAGGTTCTAGGATCCGTTCTCTGCACTTTGGAAACTGTGAATATCTCTGTTGGCCAGTTTGGCATTTATGACTTCTTAAATGTTGCTATGTGTTTTGAGATACGAACTAAATCACCTACATTAAATTGCTGTTTGCTCGGATCTATCATTTTAATACGGTTGTATACCGAATCTAGTATTATCGAGAACATCGATTGGTCTTATTTTAATTGCGCAATGTTTGGTTCGATTATACTGTGCAATTATTTGCGAGAGGAGCTACGAAGATTGAATTGCATCCACATCTGGGTTTTCACTGTTCTGTTCAGGCGTTCCACAATATTCGTCTTCAGGTGGGTGAACGTCGAGTAGTGAGGTATTTCATACCGCTCCATCACGGCCTTGAAATATTTATTATAAAACTCACCGCCGTGATCTGTTTGAAGGTTGTCTGTGCTTCGATTCGTCCCCGTATGCAGCAATCCATCAAACACATGCGCGACTTCCTTCCCTGTTTTCGCTTTCACGGGGAATGCCCAGGCATATTTAGAATAAGTATCAACTACCATTAAAATGTATTTGAATCCATTATTCATAAGTGAATATTCCCTCATGTCGACAAGATCCGCCTACCACAGGTCGTCCAAACCTTCAATCATAACATATCTTCGAGGGTACTTTTTGCGCGCTAGTTTGTGCAGTTCTCAAACTACAGTCTTCATACTTATTCGATGATGCCTCTCTAAGCTCAGAAATTATTGAAACGTCTTCATTCGAATGAGCTGTAATTACCAGCGACAGCTGATGCCAACAGCAGTCGTAGCCGGTCTATTAGCTCATTGGGGTCGTCGTAATATATATATTGCGGGAGTCGATTGCTCACTCTTTTATGCTGAATGTCAATACCATCACCACTGCTATATTTTTCACCATCCAAAATAAGTCTAATAATAGATCTTTAGTTCACATTGCTTCGACTTTTTGCATTCTTATGCAGAGCAGTTAAAGGCAATATTTCACTATACATTTCCAGACCTTTAGGTGAGTAATTTACAATTTTGTGCGTTTTAGGAAAATAAGGTTCAGTAGACCGGGTGTTCTTTGAAATTTTTTATCGCCGATCTGTATCGTTTTTTTCATTTAAAGTTATAGGCTGCGTGCCCAGCGTGTGTGGTTTCTCACCACCAACACCGAATGTTTTGTCTATCCTAGCTTCGCTGTGACGGTTAATCAAATCGGCAGTAGCGTTATCGTCGTAGTTGTGGAATTTCGCTGAGAGTTCAACGCGAGATTCAGTGACTAGTTTAAAGGTTTCTCGCAGTGTCCGCTCCCGCTTCAAATGCCTTAACCTCAGTAGCCGTAACTTCTCGCGAAAAGCCTTCCATGCCTCGATGACTTTGTGCTTCGTCGACATCTCGATGTATACTAATCGGACTTCTGTGCAGCGTGAGGTTTTATATATTCGCTCTTCTTCTTCTTTTGCCACTCCCCCTTCTCGGTAACAGCAATTTTCCCTTCTGTTAAGTTGCCTATTTTCTTTTCAATTGCGTTAAACCGTTCGTACAATGTCCCGATCTCAATGACACCTATTCCCCCTTCAGTTAAACCGTTCGCTTTCTTCTCGATTGCATTAACCCGGTCATTCGTTGTATTGTTCAGTCTCAGAAGGGCTTGACAATACGTCTCTAGTTCCTTGCGTACGCCTCAAACTTTATGTTCGAGAGTTTGAATTTCCGCGTCCACGCACAAGTGAACGTTTTGTCTATGTACACCTATCCTAACAAACTGAGCTCCCGGCATACTTGCATCCATGGTGATGCGTATGCTGATGTACTCACCTCTTTGCATGGCTATATATATAGGAACTCCTGGAAGTTCCGTCTGTACCTGCCATCATTCAGTTTTCTTGTTTTATCAATAACGAGAAACCCATACTGTGATTGATTCCAGCAATCTGCACATGTCTTTTCAAAATCATTGAACGACATGTCGGCTCCTAAATGAGCCTGGTAAATGTGTTTTAAATTCAGATTTTCTTGTTTGAATGCTATAATTAGGTTTGCGTTATCCCTCACCAGCAGTTTTGTGATTCTGGAAGATGTCTGACTCAAATAAAATACATCAACAGCCATATGTCGACCGAAACAGAAGTATCCTCTAATTTGATGTTGGTTTTCCGCAGCAACATCGTAAAATATGAACACAATGCTTAATTGGTAGCTTATCATACACTACATCCTCACTCTGTCCATGTAGTATCTTGAACATTCTGCTATTGCTCGTATGATCGAGGCCTGTACCGACCTGTGTCATGCTGATTGGGACCCCCGGTGCACTTCAGCGAGTCAGGGGCTGGCTGGGTGTCTTCAACCGACAATAACAGCTGATTGTTCTGCTCTCTCAAACTGACGAGGTGCGCGACAGGGACCCAGGATGCTGCCGCTGCTGCGGGTCCCGACGGGCTGGGACACGTCGCTGTTGCAGACCGCGACTGGCTGGAGGACGTCGCATCCACTAATGAGCAAAGAAGAAAAACCGTTACAAACGATGCTAGAAACACGAAGTCCCTCACACGGCAGTAAACACAGACAGTATGCAGGGAGTAGTTGCTCTTCCGCAGTTTCTTCGTATTCTGTTGCAACTGTGGCTGGACGGCACTGGACGATCTCGACTGCCGCTTTATTCAGGGTGACTGACTGCAACTGAGGCTGCAGAGCTGCTGCGCCCGCCTTCTGTCCCCGTTGTGGTCGGATGCTGCGTTCCTATTGGCTATTGCCAATTTCAAGCATCTCTGGTGTTATAATTGTGTTATTGGGAGGGGGGGGGGGAGGGGGGAGGGTGGTGCACTTACGCTTTCTTTCCAGTAGAATCAAGGTTCAAAACCCAGAAATGGCACCGCCATTTTTTTATTTCCCGTAGACTCCAAGCGCCTCTGGTGGTTTAATTGTGTTAGGGATGTGCACTTGGGCTTTTCACTCAGCAGGACCCGGGTTCGAGTTACAGAAAGGGCACCGCCAATTTTAATTTCCCGCCAGTCCATGGTTGGGAGTGGGGTGGGATGTCAGCACAGTCCTGGGGCAAAGAAATTGTCACCGAAGTCGAAATTTCCACCGAAATTCGAAATTCCCGCCGAAATTCAAAATTTCCGCCAATAGAGTAGGTTGGGGAGAGGGGGAGGATGGGGAGAGGAGAGGGGGAGGAGAGGGCTGGGGCACACGTGTAGGCCGAGAAAAACACGTGATGTTATCCGGGGGTGGGGGTGGGCACGGTCGGGGCGGCGGTGGGCGGGGGCGGGGGTGATTAATTCATCAATTTAATTAATTTGCATATCAATTTGATATCAAAAGTGGAGGCGTAACCCCACTACCCTACTACTGCAGACATCTATCCATACCATCACACAGGAATTCCAAACTGCATCAGGATCCACTGCAAGTACTATGAAAGTTAGGGGGGAGGTGAGACAACTTGGATTTCATGGTCGAGCAGCTGCTCAAGAGCCACACATCACACCGGTAAATGCCAAACGACGCCTCACTTGGTGTAAGGAGCATGAACATTGGATGACTGAACAATGGAAAAACGTTAGGTGAAGTGATGAATCACGGTACACAATGTGGCAATCCGATGGCAGAGTGTGGGTATGGCAAATACCCAGTGAACGTCTTCTGCCAGCGTTTGTAGTGCCAACAGTAACATTCGGAGGCGGTTGTGTTATGGTGTGTTCATGTTTTTCATGGAGGGGTCTTGCACCCCTTCTTGTTTTGTATGACACTATCACAGCACTGGCCTACATTGATGTTCTAAGCACCTTCTTGCTTCCCTCTGGTGAAGAGAATTCGGGGATGCTGATTGCATCTTTCAACACGACTGAGCATCTGTTCATGATGCACAGCCTTTGGCGGAGTGGTTACACGACAATAACATCCCTGTAATGGACTGGTCTGCACAGAGTCCTGACCTGAATCCTGGAGAACACCTTTGTGATGTTTTGGAACGCCGACTTCGTGCTAGGCCTCACCGAGCGACATCGATACCTCTCCTCAGTGCATCACTCGGTGAAGAATGGGCTGCCATTCCCCAAGAAACCTTCCAGCACCTGACTGAACGTATGCCTCAGAGAGTGGAAACTGCCATTCAAGGCCAAGGGTGGGCCAACACCATACTGAATTACCGATGGAGGGCGCCACGAACTTTTAAGTCATTTTCAGCCAGGTGTCTGGATACTTTTGATCGCATATTGTATGCACCTAGTAGGACAAGACCATCCATTGTGCAGTCATCATAAATAAAATTCTAAATTTATAGCTACTACTGGACAGTTGGTTGTGTTGATACATACCACTTCAGAGGAGTGATGCGTATGCCTATCTTTTTTGCCGACGAATGATACACACAACTAAAAGATATAAAAGAAGATGTCAGATGTAAAGGTATGTATGTTATACAGGTGCCTTATTTTCATTTTTCATGTGGTGAGCAATGTCGAAGGTCGATGCGTTTTTCTAACATTACTTAAGTGATAGAAAAGTGTTTTGTGGACAACCATGAGGCTATTTCTCTACCGTTCGACTCTCTGACAGCGAATGAAAAAATGGATATGTAAATCTTTATGGACATGTAAATCTTTGTGTATGAGCTCTGTTTCCTGTTATTTTATTACAATTTTGCCTATCGTGACAGTAAAATATTTCTATACTCAGAGGAGGAAGTTGCTAATTGAAATTTCGTGAAAAGATCTTGCCGCAACATAAAATGCCTTTGTTATAATTACTGCTAATCGATATCGGTTACGATAGTGACATGTAATAAATAAGGAAAATGCCTTTGTTCTAATTACTGCCAATCGATATCGGTTACGATAGTGACATGTAATAAATAAGGAAAAACTTCAGCAGCCAAGATCGCTAATTATAATTTTATTTTTGATGACCAGTGTTGGAAAATCTAAGTTGTCATCATCGTATCTAATCTGTAAAACATATAGATAGCAAATTACAATCATAACCATTTCAGATGCAATAATGCAGGGTACATATTTTCATAAAATATCTGGAAAGTGATTCATCGCATGTCAGTAATAAAACTAGATTAACATAAAATAACAACCATATTCCACTGGACACACAAGCTCATGTTGACACAACATATGAGAGGAGACTGACGATCATAAGTCAAAGCAAAGATATTAGGAGCTACTAGCAAGTGGTGCTGTAGCAGTAAACGTACAGAAATACGATCGTAAATTATAGAGTAAGAAATTACATCCAAAGAGTCGACACAAGAATGTAATATGTACATTTTAGCATGTAATTACCAGTACATAATACAAGTAGGCAAAATCAGAGTATATAGGAGCAATAAAAATATAGACTGTTTAGTAAAAAAGGTTTTTATAAGAATTTTTAAAATTAAACTTCTTATCAAATTACAGCAGAAAGAATTATATATCTATTGTATCACCTCTTGCCTATATAGTCAAATAGAAGATTACTGAAGTCTAGGTAGTAAGCACACAGATGCAATGCACAGAATACATGTATGTGGGTAAGAAAGGGGACAACTTAAATACTGCATTCTTAAAATATCTTATACAAATTGCAATATTATAGATCAAGACCAGCACAACACAAGGTCCAGGTGCTAACATGAAATGGTGCTCGATGTCTAGGTTTGGTTTAATAAACTCATACTGCGAGAACAGAAAATAAGTAATGAATGAATATATAAAAGTAATTTGCAACTATAATAATGTAAATACAATGTCATGATGATTAAACATAACCAAATGTGTCGTTATATAATATTGTGTAATCTGATGTCTATGTGACTACCGGTGTATAAGCTAGGGGACATGATACCCAAGGTTTGAGTTTGCTGTAATTCGCATCTAGGCTTAGATCAAACAATAAGTTACGAATAGGTGTACCTAATAGTTTACAAAATGGAACTATATATGTAAGATATCCTAAATTTATAAAAGTGGTACAAGCAGTGTAAGTAATAGAATGACCAAAGGTGTAACATTTGAACAGGTCTCAGTGGGAGGATTTGTACAATGAACGACAGTAAAATATTAAAAATCGAAAGAAATAATAGTACATAAAGAAAGATGTGTCGTAAATTATAATGAGAGTGTTATGTAAAATAAGGATGACTGGTATAGTGCCTGAGAGCTAGGACATAGTGCTTTGCTGAAGTATAGAAATACATATTTTATACGAAAATTACAAAATATCATCAAAAACAGAAGTTTTTCTGATTAAATTCAAGTTGGTCATTTAGCAAGTTATTTGGAAATCCTTTTCTGTAAAAATGAATTTGCAGTTTTTCTAAAACACATAATTTTTTACCTTTGTGAACATTACATAAATTTTTCATGTTACAGCGAATATCGGTAACGCTATGGTCCTTATCTCAGATGGAACATAGCATTAACGATATTTGCCGTAACATGATAGTTTTATATAATGTTCCTACAAGGAAAACAATGGGGTAGCAAGAGGTGATCGCCGAAAGTGGTTGTATTATGTGTGCTTGTGTGCTCCTTAAACCTTATAAAAGACGACCTACCTATTTGTCCCACATAAAAACCGCTGCACTCGTCACTATTTCATTTGGGAACGCCTGTTTTATTAAAGTTGTCAACATTTTCCTCAATTTTGGCCTTAAATTACACCTTAGTGTATTAGAGATATTAAAAATAAGAACTACATCTGATTTCCGAAAATGCCGTTCAGTCTTGTCAGGCAGTCTACCTTGTAAGTCATGGTGTGAGGTAATGGGCGAGTTAGGGCGCCTTGAAAATATTGTAAGTTAGGAGTTGACATGGCTGCACTGGGACCTCTTGGCGGGCCACAGGTCGTCGGCGGCCACGTGGAGCCGAACGTTAGCCGAGGTCCAGGGACTGCCTGGCTGGGAATTCCATGGTGACGCTGTGTCGATGAAGGAGACATGCCAGGAGTGCCAAAGATGGCGGACTTTGTGAAACTTCAATGGCAGACAGTTCACAGTTTATACAGAAATTAACAGTAGCCAGAAGAACGATGATACTTCAAAAAGAAACATGTACATTACCATTATTTGCACGACGACTCTGATGGTACAATTAGATTTTCAATACATTTATTAGTTTAAAGTTTAGTATCTGATGATAAATTATACAAGTAACACCCAGCAACGAATTTTCAAAATCTAAACGGTTCATTCGATTTTGTCAATCGACATCTCTTTAGAAAGCTATTAGTGTAAACCTAAATTGGTATAAATTACAGGCATGTAACTTGAATAGTACATGAGTTATTATAGGTCAAAGTTGCCGATTACTATCGATCGCGTCAGGCCATAAGTACCCCACAGTTACACAAAAAAAAAAAAAAAAAAAAAGATAGCAGCATGCTTATAAGTATATTTAGTCGTCTATGTCTTTGTTTATATGCGATGTATACAATTCATGAAGAAATTGGTTAAATATTTACTTTGATCTAGAAAGCACAGAGACATTAGGCTACTGGCCTACTTTTTGTTGCTATTTCTTTCATATACGTTTATTTAATTTGTTTAAGTATTTAATAATGTGCGTTAGAGCGTATTTATGGTCCAGCTGTAGGAATATTTATTTAAATTATTTAAGTTATTTCAATGTAAATCCAGTATTTTGAATGTGTTTCATTATGTTTGTGAGTGTGCATTGGCTTGAAGACATGGAGGGAGCGCTCTAGCCAATCACAGTGCTCGTGAATTGGGGGGGGGGGGGGTGGACTGGATGGAAGTGGCAGTTCTGAACATTGTGGCGCGAGGGACAGTCGCACAGGACAAGGAGTTCTGAACAGTGCATCACGAGGGACAGTCGTACAGGATAAGGAGTCGCGAGAAATATTTTGTAGTGCTGACTTGTGCACTTGTGAGATTTCTGTGGCTTCTGCAGTGAAGACATAGTATGTGTTCAAAAGTGAATATTTCGCGAGCTATGTTGTTGTTTTTAACTAATTACGTGAAGTAGGTATTATTGTTTCCCTGTTATTCAACATATATTTTATTTAATTGCTAGACCATCGACACCAATAAGTGTTTTACAGTAACAAAGGGCATTCTTAAATGTACTTCTCCTATGGTACCCATCATTTAAAGTCGTTAAAATAGTACCCGCAGAATTTATTTAATTGCAATCTTTCATTCATAAATTTGTATATAACATTTAAAATTCGCAATTGCCGAGTGATAGGAACCTTCGACCATTCGATTCATGTGTATATTCATATTGTATACTGTAGACTCAGCAGTATTCGGCTTGTAATGCAGCAACTACGTATTCAGCCCCTAGACAACGAAACCAGCCAAAACCTTTAATATTCCAACTCTGAGTCAGAGGGTACTTAGTTACTTAGTTGAAGGCCACTGCATCTCATTTTTTTTTTTTTTTTTTGTGGAAGCCTGCAATGGGAATGCACTTTAATTTTTGGGTTTTTTGTGTGAATGAACTTTAATTTTGTATTTGGCTTTTTATTTTGAATTAAAGAAATATCATTCTTACTATTTTTTACTGCACTTCCCAATTAGTTTTAATTAAGTGTCTGAAACTAAATACCAGGAATACGCATTTGTGACAGCAATGTGTTTTAATGTCGTCAGGTCCTGTTCTATACTTTTAAGATACAATGGTAACCTTAATACTGTACTGGATGATATGGTGATGCTTTAATAGTGATGATAGTATTCATGGGTTTCCTAAAAATGCTAAAGGAATGCTTACAATTTTACTTCTCGATAGTGCTATCCAAGTAATTATTGGCATTATGTTTCTCCATTTCTAATGTACATTGTGTCTTATTATGAATTTTATACAAAATTCTGAAATAATTCTAAGCATCACCTTCGTCTCCCATTATCAAGACGATAATATGATCTACATACCGTTTAAAAAATATATGTTTTTTCTTGAGGTCATTATTCAAAGGAAAAAAAATTATTTTCTATGTTCTTGATAAACATGCATAGAATGGTACCAGCCAAGCTGTTACCAATGACTTATTCTTCACTTTGGTGGTAAAATTTATTGTTAAACAGAAAATAATTGTTGGAAAGTGAAAATTCAAGAAGCTCAATTAATTCTAGAATTTATCTCTGATGTACCTTTTGGTGCAGTAACAAATTGTTTTTAGTAATTTCAAGACATTCACCAATGGTATACTCGGTATAAAGGTTAATTATTATCGAAAGAAATTAACACTGATTCATTCGGTATATCAAGTCATGTAGACATCAGGTTACAAGTTATTGTATAACTACCCATTTGGTTACTTTTGTTCCTCATGGCAATTTATTTATATTACTGTAGTTGCACATTACTTCTGTACACTTATTCATTACTGATTTTCTGGTCTCATACTAGAAGCTTATTATACTAAACGTAGACATTGGACAACAATTAATTATACAACGACCCATTTCGCTATGTTTATTCCTTATGACACTGTATTTATATTACTATAGTTGTAAGTTACTTCTGTACACTTACTCTTTACTGATTTTTGGGTCTCATACTAGAAATTTATTATGCAAACCTCGACATTGAGCACGATGTCATGTTAACATCTAGACCATTTGTTGCACTATCCGTATCCTGTAACAAGGTTGGACGTTTATTTTTTGATATGATGTCAATGGAACACTATAATGCTGTATATGTCATTGGTATACTTCACATTATTTATATCCTTCCCTGTGTTAATAGCCCTTTATAATTTTACACGTAACCTCCTACTACCATCTTTTAGGGTATTTTGTAACCTCTGTACAGCATTTAATCATAATTACTTTGACTTTGTGATTATATCAATACCCTAAACATTATTTGTATACACTTATTTAGTACTTAATTATGGTCTTGTACTAGATGCTTATTACACCAAACATCGAGCAACATATTATGCAAGCACCAAGTCCTTGTATTGTATGGTAGCTGAACTGTAAAACTGTGATTTGTATATGATATCTTAAGAATTTAATATTTGAGTTGTCCCCCTTGTTACCTACATGTATGTGCTTCGTACATTGTGTCTCTACCCTTATCATCTAAACTCAGAGTGATCTTTTGTAAGATTATTCAGTGGCGATATATTTTTACATGGTACTTGTGTTATAGCTATTTGAGTTTATAGGAACTAGGTGGTACAATACGTTTTATTACAATTTTACAAGAAATTTAACTTCAAAAAATCTTAAAAGGTTTTTTGAAAGTTTTTAAAAAGGAATTTCGTTTTCTCGACATACTCGGGTTTGCCTTACTTGCATTATTTAATTACATACTAAAATGTACATATTGTATTCTTTTGTCGACTGCTTGGATGTAACTTCTTCCTTATACGATCGTATTTTTGTATGTTTACTACTACAGTACCACCTAATGGTAATCAGATACAACTGTGATTTGACCTGTGCTCCTCAGACTCCTCTCATCTGTTGTGTGAACAAGAGCTTGTGCAGTCTGCGCAATATGCATAATACTTTATGTAAATCTTGTTTTATTATTGCCTCGCCGATGATGACTTTCTGCATGTTCCTGGAATGGCATATCACGATATGACACCATATGTTGTACACAATATGGAGATGTATTGAGATGTATTTGCGTAAGGTATGCTGTATATATCCATTTTGGGAAATTTCATAACCCACCTTATTGTATCAGACCTGATTATGATTGAAATTTGCGGTGTATATGCTTTTCAGACACGATGACGATTTGTCAAAATCGGTCATCAAAAATAAAATTATAATTAGTGATCTTGTTTGATGAAGTTGTTACTTCTATATTTCACACTATTGTCGATGGTCTCCACTCTTGAACGATGGCAAGCAATATAATATCCGTTACTCGTTCTCTCCCATTTTGCGATAACATAAAAGGAGCTGGACTTCTTTGGACTTTTTTGACGTCTTCCATCAATCCTATCTAGTAAGAATCCCATAATGCACAGCAGTAACCTAGCAGAGTACGAAAAACCGTAGTGCAGGCAGTCTGTTGAGTGGATCTAGTGAATGTTCTAAGTATTCTGCAATAAAATGCTGTCTCTGGATTACCTTCCCCACATTATTATCTGTGTGATCGTTCCAGTTGAAGCTTTTCATAATTATAATTCCTGGGTATTTTGTTGGAGTGACAGCTTTTAAATTCGTATGATTTATCATGTGGCTGAAGTATAAGGGGTTGCTTTTCGTACTCATATGGATGACTTCGCACCTTTCCTTGTTCAGAGACAATTGCCACTTTTCGCACCATACATTTATCGTGTCTAGCTCATTTTGTTATTGGTTTTGATCTTCTGACGTCGTTACTTAACAATAAATGAAAGTATCATCTCCAAACAATCTAAGGACACTGCTCAGATTGTCTCCTAAATCGTTTATGTAGGTTAGGAACAGCAGAGAGCCCGTAACATTTCCTTGCGGAATGCCGAATATCACTTGCGTTTTATTCGACTGTCGATTACTACGTACTGTGGCTCTTCTGGCACGAGATCAAGAATCCAGTCGCACAACTGAAGCGGTAGCACATAGGCACTCTATGTATTTGGAAGTCTCTTGTAAGGAAAGGTGCCGAAAGCTTTCTAAAATCCAGAAATTTAGAATCGGTTTGACAGTTCCTCTCGATAGGACTAATTAATTCGAGAGGATAAAGAGTTAGAGGTGTTTCACAAGATCGATATTGTCTGAATCCGTGCTGTGTGTCAATAGACCATTACCTTCGAGGTAATTCATAGTGTTCGAGCACCGTACATGTTCCAAAATGGTACTGCAAGTCGACATCAGTGAAATGGATCTGTAATTAAACGGCCTCCTCCAATTTCTTTCCTTGAGTAAAGGTGTGACCTATGCAAGTTCCCAGGCTTTTGGTACGGATCTGTCGTCAAGTGAGTTGTTGTATTTAATTACTAAGTGTGGGACTATTGTAACGGCATACTCTGAAAGGAACCTAATTGGTATACAGTCTGGAGCGGAAGAGTTGCCTTTATTAAGAGCATTAAGCTGCTTCGCCCCCAATGCACCCGTGATTAGTAATCAAAACTTCATCGGTCGCGGGTTCGAAACACGCCACCGTCAGCGATTACATTTTGATTAATAGTATTGGCGGCCGAAGACTTCCAGCATAAGAAGTCACCCTCATTCTGCCAACGGCCTTGTCAAAGAGGACGTAGGAGTGGACAGAGTTTCAGGATACTCTCTTGTCCTTGGGGTAGGAAGACTCAGCGATGATCAACGGCATGAGAACGCAGAAGGCAGTCGAAACCACTACATTAAATACACATAATTGTACCCACAGGATATATGGCCTGTAATTACAAAAAGTGTCATGATGATCTCTTCATTGAAAAAAGATTCCGGAATAGTCCCCGTTCGGATCTCCGGGAGGGTACTGCCAAGGGGGAGATTACCACGGGAAAAATATTAAATAACCAACGAAAGGATAACGTTCTACGTGTCGGGACGTGGAATGTTAGAACTTTGAACAAGGGAGAGAAGCTAGGAAATCTGAAAAGGGAAACGCAAAGGCTCAATCTAGATATAGTAGGGGTCAATGAAGTCAAATGGAAAGAAATAAATGATTTCTGCTCGGATGAGTGCAGGGTAATATCAGCAGCTGCAGAAAATGGTATAACGGAAATTGGATTCACTATGA
Organism: Schistocerca serialis cubense; assembly: GCF_023864345.2. Taxonomy (NCBI): domain Eukaryota; kingdom Metazoa; phylum Arthropoda; class Insecta; order Orthoptera; family Acrididae; genus Schistocerca; species Schistocerca serialis. The sequence continues at coordinate 705,285,939 of NC_064638.1, forward strand.
ATAGGAAGGTAGGGTAGAGAGTGTGCTACTTTGGAGAGTTCAGTGATACGGTTGTTCTCATCAGCAAGCCGACACCGGCAAGGATACTTCAGGTATCTAGCATTAGAATCAGAATTTAAGAGAGCTTTGGAGGACTTAAGATCAAATAAGGCAGAAGGTATAGATATCATTCCATCAAATTTTATAAAATCATAGGCGGGAAATGCCAACAAAACGACTATACACGCTGGTACGTAGAATGTATGAGTCTGGCGACATACCATCTGACTTTAGGAAAAATATCACCCACACAATTCCGAAGACTGCAAGAGTTGACGAGTGCGAAAATTATCGCACGATCAGCTTAACAGCTTATGCATCCAAGTTGCTGACAAGAATAATATACAGAAGAATGGAAAAAAAACTGAGGATGTGATAGATGACGATCAGTTTGGCTTTTGGAACGGTGAAGGTACCAGAGAGACAATTCTGATGTTGCGGTTGATACTGAAAGTGAGACTAAAGAAAAATCAACATACGTTCACACGATTTGTCCACCTGGAAAAATCCTTCGTAATATAAAATGGTTCAAGATGTTCGAAATTCTGAGAAAAGGAGGGGTGAGCTGTAGGGAGAGGCCGGTATTATGCAAATGTACAAAAGCCAAGAGGGAATGATAAGAGTGGACGACCAAGAACAAAGAAATAAAGAGAAATATTCATCCCGTGTGGATCTAGTACTAATGCAGAGATGAATGATACAGGTATTACTCTCACTGATATTCAGAAATAGCCATCATCGCTAAAACAGAACGAGGCTCCAGGTACTGATGCGATATCTCACAGCATGTAACTAATATGTCCACTGGTGTATGTAACTACTACGCGTATTGGTTGTTTACAGTTTCAGGATATCTGATGATGTCAAACACCTAAACGCCAATATTGGATTAATGAAGTCAGTTAGCATTCAGTCAACGACATTTACCACAGCGATATATTTAGCGGTTTTAAGGGTACATACATTTTTCAACATGGGCGCATGCCTGCGTCGTGACTGTATGTCACGGCTACGCTATACGTAATTTACTGCCGAGTTAACTGTATAGAGAATCCTACTGAGATGCAAAGAATGACAAATTGTGTGTGTGTGTGTGTGTGTGTGTGTGTGTGTGTGTGTGTGTGAGAGAGAGAGAGAGAGAGAGAGAGAGAGAGAGAGAGAGAGAGTCAGAAAATGCACTCTCTATGCTTGCGAAGACCCACTTATGCAGCTCAGACAAAAGTTACAAAGCGTGATAGTGTGTATAGGAAGATCACTCACGGTGTTCTGTAAGACTGTAAACGTATAATAAAATAAGCATAAAAAGAAACCAATAGCCCTAAGAATTACGTAAGGCAGTTGTTCTCACGGAAAGAATGATAACAGACAGCACAAGTACTTTACAAGAGTTATCTACAGTCACAATGTCCAATTTACTAACGAATTATTTGTGTTGTATAACTGTCTCAAATTAAATACCTAGTCTGAAGTAAACGACAATAACAACAACTAGTTCATGTAAGTTGCCAAAGTAGCTAAGCCAAGCTGAGAGATCTTGAGTATACAGAAATGTAAATGTATCCACTTTACTAACTGCAGAAAGCTGATATCCTACGACTATAATGTCAATGAATCGCTGTTGGAGTAAACTCATACAAATACTTGGGTGTAGAAGGTAGTGGAGATATGAAATGGAATGATCGTATAAGCTCAGTTGTAGGTAAGGCTAGTGGACAGGATACCGTGAAAATACAGTCTACTAAGAATGCTTACAAAACACCCGGGCATCCTATCCTTGAATGTTGCACAAGTTTGTGGAACCATACCAGGTAACACGAACAGGAGCTACTGAAGAAGGGGAACACGAAAGGTAACAGGTTTCCTTGACTCCTGGGTGAGTGTTACCGAAAAACCTCTATTGGCAGACACTTGAAGGCACTTGAAAGCCAACTTACAAACTTCCACGAACCACTACTAATGGAAGAAAGTAGACATATACGTTAGCTCCCTACATACAGCTCCGTTGGAATAGCGAAGACAAGATTCAACTAATTATAGCGCACACCCAGAGGGATTTCAGCAGTCATTCTGTAACGATACAGTTAAATTCAAATTGATATGTCTAAAAATTTTTTACGCATTTAAACAATACCGAGTGAAAATCGACCGAGTAAGACAATCGATCTTGTACAAAATGTTAGTGTTAAGGAAACCTCTAAAACTGTGTCTATAAGCACAAGTGCAACGTCTGTGACAAAAGTTCATTGGAAGGAAACACTATTTTGGGAAAGATTAATAATTTTATAAAAAATAAAATATAGCAAATAATGTAAGTTATAAATGTACTGAGTATAACACAATAAGAGTATTTGAACATGTCATTCATTAAAACAAAATTAAATCGTAAAGATAGCGAATCCACTATGGGATTTCAACTGCCCGTCTTTTGGATAACGTTAGCGCGAGCGTAGCAAGGGAGGAAAAGAAAGGGATATCAGAAGCAGTTGCAGTCAAGCGTTGGCAGTATACTATCGTGGCGTCCCATGTCTGGTGATGTGAGCATGTAACAGTAAAATTCTGTGTGAATGTGCTTAACATTTGTTGTGGCAGTGGTTTACAGTTGCTGAAGTCGTCTCCAGTTTATTTTGTGTCAGAAAGCAAGAATATCCGATTGGTTTTATATGATGGAATATGGACCCGATGATACAGAAAGAAAGTTAACATGGCTACTGCAAGCGTATGGTAGCTATAAATCAATTCCATCATATCCAAATTTTTATACAGCAAGCAACAACTTCAACTTCGATACGACTGTAATGAACAAGGCAAGATATTTTCGTATTAACGGTCCTTAGTAGCGTATCCGACTGTGGCAGTCAACACCATAATTTGCCAAAGTCCTAATATAGTTTTGCTAAAAGTATTTGTTAGAATCATTGCCCCAAAGTCATATACCGATCCAGTTTCCTGTCCAGTTTGTTAAATGTAAATTTTGTGTCATTCTGTATGGTCAAAAGATCGTAGTTAGTTAATTTTCATGTTATGGTAATCTTGCAGTGTCATGTAAAAGTAATTTCCAAAAATAATTGTTTACTTTCAACTTGAAGAGACAAGAAGTATGGTCGCTTAGATATATCATCGTGCAGTTCAATTTAACGAGGTTTGTTGCCTTTAAATTTGTTTTATCAGAATATTAACTTTACGTAACTATTCAAAGTAAATACGACAGAGATTAAGCCACGTCAAAATATCTCATTCTGCCTCCATCTTGTTTCCAAGTAAAATTGTTGCCACAAAAGTCATTAACATAACTTTACTTCTGGCACATTTACAGAAATGTAAACTGAAATAAAGTACTGAAATTGTTCCTTCAGAGCTGCCGACCAAACTATCTTCGTACATACAGTTTTCTTTCAGTGGATATATCGTAAGGTAAGGCTACAGAGCTGAAAGCTGTTTGCTACTAATTCCAGGTAGGCCATATAAAGTGTTGTGTGTGTAATAACTTGTGTGGCATACCAATCTCATTATCCACATTACGCTTTGGGGACAAGTTTCAATCATAAATAGGAGCCATGCTAATAATAGTATTCTGTTGGGTAACATGTGTCTAAATTTGTCACGTTCGTAGTTAAAAAGTATTCTTTTCCCTGATATGCAACGTTAAAAACGGTTCGATTACACGCGATTCAAGCTAAGTTCGTAGTTAAAAAGTATTCCTTGCCCTGCTACGTAGCGTTGAAAACGGTTCGATCACACGCGATTCAAACATTTGAAATAAAAAGGTGAATCGGTCACCCGTGGAGTCGGCGAGTTCAGTTACAATTCTTCTGGCATGACATACTCTTTCGGCTAATATACTAATACCGGAGAGTCATTAAAATCCTGAGCACAATAGTAAAAATTGTGCAAAGAAGGTTTCACATGCCACTGTGCAATAATAACGTATCACAACGCAATTCTGATCGCTGTTGTGAGCTATGGGTGGACCATTTGAGCTGTTAGAGCCAGGAAGGTAAGAACAACACAGTCTCTGCGGCGAGCAGAAAGGAGTGTGCTCCTGTGCCTGACAGACATCTGTAGAATAACATCGATTGAGGCGCTGCTGGCGATATTGGACTTGCTACCTCTAGACCTAGCCGTAAGAAAGAGAAGATCGCAATATTGGCTCAAAAAGAGCGACAACGAGAAGGTAAAGCAGATACTGTTCACAAGTGCTACATCGAATCAGGAGATAAATGCATGCATTGGTAGAGTATGGTAAGAAATCTGGTACAACGCACACACACCAGGTTCTTCCAGCGAAGAAAGCTATACGCCACCTGTCGGGACTTGGTCCATATCCCAGCTGTTTACTGAAAATACGACAACACAGTACAGACATTTGTAAATGTGGAGCAATCGACATCCCAGACTACATCGTCTGGAAGTATGCCATTAGACAAGATGCTACAGTCTGTATCATAATAACGAATGAGGAACTGTCCTTAAGAAGAATTCACTGACAGCTGAAATACGAGTTTATGAACTGCAAGCCTATATGGCTGAGAGACGACCAAGAAGAGATCATACACCACGACGATAAGTAACATCCACCTGCAGAAATCATTCGGAAGCAGTGAGAAGATGAGCCCCATGGAGGGCCAGGAAGAATTTCCTGAGACTTTGACAGCCATCTTCCAGTCTTCACTTCTTGGGCGGCAGAGCAGCACAGCTCCTGTGAATCCTGAGTTGTGCCTCGGCTCGCTGGGAGCAAAAAATCCAGACACACGAGAAATTTAGTTTGGTACTAATACCAACTGTAGTGCTGTGTATCGTGGTGTTGTTTATTAGTATAGTATAGAATTGTAAATTAGGCAAGCTGCGATCCAGTAACGCAGCGTAGTACAATTGAACAGTAGCATCTACCTTTTCAATACCAGATGAACATATGCCTGTAAATCAGATGGCCAAACAGCAGCATGTAGAATTTTTTTGTTTTCTTTTTTTCTTTCTTCTAAAAACTGAAATTTTCTTTCAGCCGGTGTCTTACGTATTTTCCTTTAAACACCAAACTGTTAGTTACATTAACACATTTGAATTTATGTTAAAATATTATGCGCTATATTCAAATCAATTCACGTGCAACGTTTGGTCTCTTTCTTTATATAGATAATAGACTAAATGAAAATACCAAAAAAAGTATATACATAAAAATATTAATGGTACAGGAAGAAACCCAAACATGTCACACAATGCTATGTATCCTATACCATACACTTAACAGCGGTTTGCAGAATATGTTTGCAGATATAAATTGGCTTAGGTTACGAAAGTCATGGGATACCTCCCAGAATCGTCTCGAACCTCATTTTACCCGGCGTAGTACAGCAACTCGACGTGGCATCGAGTCAAAAAGTCGCTGGAAGTCCGAGCCAGAAATAGAGGGCCTCTATACCCGTCCATAATTGCGAGCTGTAGTCTCTGCAGGATTTTATGCAAGAACTGAAGACTCAATTACGTCCCATAAATGAGTCGTTGGAAGTCCTACCCAGAAATAGTGGGCCTCTATTGTTGTTGTGGTCTTCAGTTCAGAGACTGGTTTGATGCAGCTCTCCATGCTACTCTATCCTGTGAAAGCTTCTTCACCTCCCAGTACCTACTGCAACCTATATCCTTATGAATCTGTTTAGTGTATTCATCTCTTGGTCTCCCTCTACGATTTTTACCCTCCACGCTGCCCTCCAATACCAAATTGGTGACCCCTTGATGCCTCAGAATATGCCCTACCAACCGATCCCTTCTTCTAGTCAAGTTGTGCCACAAAATACTCTTCTCTCCAATTCTATTCAATACCTACTTATTAATTATGTGATCTACCCATCTAATCTTCAGCATTCTTCTGTAGCACCACATTTCGAAAGCTTCTATTTTCTTCTTGTCTAAACTATTTATCGTCCACGTTTCACTTCCATATATGACTACACTCCATACAAATACTTTCAGAAACGACTTCCTGACACTTAAATCTATACTCGATGTTAACAAATTTCTCTTCTTCCGAAACGATTTTCTTGCCATTGTCAGTCTACATTTTATATCCTCTCTACTTCGACCATCATCAGTTATTTTGCTCCCCAAATAGCAAAACTCCTTTACTACTTTAAGTGTCTCATTTCCTAATCTAATTCCTGCTGCATCACCCGACTTAATTCGACAACATTCCATTATCCTTGTTTTGCTTTTGTTGATGTTCATCTTATATCCTCCTTTCAGGTCACTGTCCATTCCGTTCAGCTGCTCTGTCTCTGACAGAATTACTATGTCATCGACGAACCTCAAAGTTTTTTTTCTTCTTCATGGATTTTAATTCCCACTCCGAATTTTTCTTTTGTTTCCTTTACTGCTTGCTCAATATATAGATTGAATAGCATCGGGAATAGGCTGCAACCCTGTCTCACTTCCTTCCCAACCATTGCTTCTCTTTCATGCCGCTCGACCATTATAACTGCCATCTGGTTTCTGTACAAATTGTAAATAGCCCTTCGCTCCCTGTCTTTTACCCCTGCCACCTTCAGAATTTGAAAGAGAGTATTCCAGTCAACATTGTCAAAAGCTTTCTCTAAGTCTACAAATGCTAGAAAAGTAGGTTTGCCTTTCCTTAATCTATTTTATAAGATATGTCGTAGGGTCAGTATTGCCTCACGTGTTCCAACATTTCAACGGAAACCAAACTGATCTTCGCCGAGGTCAGCTTCTACCAGTTTTTCCATTCGTCTGTAAAGAATTCGTGTTATTATTTTGCAGCCGTGGCTTATTAAACTGATAGTTCGGTAATTTTCACATCTATCAACACCTGTTTTCTTTGGGATTGGAATTATTATATTCTTCTTGTAGTCTGAGGGTATTTCGCCTGTCTCACACATCTTGCTCGCTAGATAGTAGAGTTTTGTTAGGCTTCTCTCTCCCAAGGCTGTCAATAGTTCTAATGGAATGTTGTCTACTCCCGGGGCCTTGTTTCGACTTAGGTCTTTCAGTGCTCTGTCAAACTCTTCGAACATTATCATATCTCCTATTTCATCTTCATCTACATTCGGTTCGATTTTTATAATATTGTCCTCAAGAACATCGCCCTTGTATAGAGCCTCTATATACTCCTTCCACCTTTCTACTTTCCCTTCTTCGCTTAGAACTGGGTTTCAGTCTGAGCTCTTGATATTCGTGCAAGTGGTTCTCTTTTCTCCAATGGTCTCTTTTCCTATAGGCAATATCTATCTTACCCATAGTGATATGCGCCTCTACATCCTGACATTTGTCTTCTAGCCATCCCCGCTTAGTCATTTTGCACTTCCTGTCGATCTCATTTTTGAGACGTTTGTATTCCTTTTTGCCTGCTTCATTTACTGCATTTTTATATTTTCTCCTTTCATCAGTTAAATTCAATATCTCTTCTGTTACCCAAGGATTTCTATTAACCCTCGTCTTTTTACCTACTTGATCCTCTGCTACCTTCACTATTTCATCTCTCAAAACTGCCCATTCTTCTTCTACTGTATTTCTTTCCCCCAATCTTGTCAATCGTTCCCTAATGCCCTCCCTGAAGCTCTCTACAACCTCTGGTTCTTTCATTTTTTCCAGGTCCCATCTCCTGAAATTCCCACCTTTTTGTGCAAAAATTGAACTCTCGATTATGTCCCATAAATGAGTCGTTGGAAGTCCTAGCCAGAAATAGTGAGCCTCAACAGCCGTGTGTAATTGCGAATCTGTAGTCTCTGCAGGATTTTGTGCACGAACTGACCTCTCGGTTATGTCCCATAAATGTTCGATGGGATTCATGTTGGGCAATCTGAGTGGCTAAATCATTGGCAAAAATTGTCCAGAACACACGTGCATTGTCACACATAAAAATTCCAACGTCGTTTTGGACCATGAAGTCCACGAATGGCTGCAAATTGTCTCCATACCCATCTCCAGTCAATGATCGGTTCAGTTGAACCAGAGGACACAATCCATTCCACGTAAACGCAGCCCACACCATTATGGAGCCACCACCAGCTTGCACAAAGCCTTGTTGCCAGCTGGGCGCCATGGCTTCGCGGGGTCTACGCCACACTCGCAATCTGCCATTAGCTCTTGACAGCTGAAATTTGGACTCATCTGACCATACCAAGGTTTTCCAGTCGTCTAGGGTCCAACCGATATGGTCACGAGCCCAGGAGAGAGGCTGCAGGCGATATCGTGCAGCAGCAAAGTCACTCGCTTCGGTCATCTACTGCCACAACACATTAACGCCAGATTTCGCCCCACTGTCCTAACGGAGACGTTCGTAGTACGTCCCACACTTATTTGTGCGGTAATTTTGCGCAGTCTTGCTTGTCTCTTAGCATTTATAACCCTACGTAAACGCCGCTGCTCTCGATCGTTAACTAAAGGCCGTCGACCATTGCGTTGTCCATGGTGGGAGGTAATGCCTGAAATTTCGTATTCTCGGCAGACTCTGTGCATCTCGAAATACTAAATTTCCTGACGATTTCCGAAATGGAGGGCCATGCGTCTCGTTCCAACTACCATATCAATCACCTGAGTACAAATGACAGCTGCGCCAACCCACTGCCCTTTTGTACCTCGTGTAGGTGATACTACCGCTAGCCCATAACTTTTGTCAACTTAGTATAAGATTATTATCGAAGAAAGACTAAAATCAGTAAATGTGTTACTATCAAAAATAAAAACACGATTCTTCAGCTGTTAAGACAAAATAGAGTGATATATTTACAAATAAAACATCATTCTCATAAATTCATGAATGTTTTACGACACGTAGCGGTGTTACTAAAACTGTGATTTCAAAGTGTATACGGTTCTATTGCCTGAAAGTAGGATTGATACAGTTTCTGGTGCGACAATAAATCTCCATCAGTGCGGTTTCAGTTGTCGCAGTATTTCAGCGAATGGACGATGTTATCGTTGCTGTTGTTCTCTCTGTTCTCAAACACGGATTTCTGCACCCCCTCGGGTTTGTAGCGGGCTCTCCTCGCTTTTCGTCGCCAGCCGACTTGGAGGTTCCGACCGCAAACCTGGCGACCGCCGGCCAGATGTATTTTCCGCCCACCTAGTTTGGGCAGTCTATATGTTACAGGCGCGGATATTTACGGTCGGGCTTAACCGCCGCGCAAGAACGGAAACCAATTCCACCGCCATTATTTCTCTCGCCAGGGCTGAGCCCGTGGAAATGTTGTCGACTCCCCCCCAGACGTGGCCACCACCGGTTTCTTTTTAAGCCGCGGAAGGCCATTAAATACGGCGGCGACGGCAACGACGACGAATATTTACCTACTTCTTTGAGCTGTCGTATGCGCCCTGTAAAGGAGACCTCCGTTCGCCTTTTACGGCTTTTCGCTGCCAAAGTAATATTTCTTTACTTTTTCTTCCTCGTGTCAGTCCGTCTCGGGAAAGTAGATTAACGGATCAAAAACAGATTACATTGCAACTTTTGTTAGGAAATTTCTTAGCCATTGCTAAAATACGGAAGCGAAGGCTTTTTTCTTTCTTAGTCCACGGCTCTAGCATCTTGGCTAAATGAAAAGTTTCTTCCTCTTTTCTCTTTGTAACAGTAACTTCATCAACATACAAGAGTGTTCCTGAGTTCGTCAAAGATTTCGGAATTGGCTACTGCAATTCGTATCAGACACAAATATACACGCAGACACACACGCACACGCGCGCGCGCACACACACACACACACACACACACACACACGAGAGATCTTTCAGCCTCAGAAAAAAAGAACATTGTAGAGAATTATGTGTTTGTAAGGGAAAGCTTGAACAGGATGTCACAGATCACAGACATTTCTGAATATCTAAGCTCTGTGACTTCTGCATTACTGACAGTAAACAGTAACAGACTTTGGAGATGGAACTGTCGTACAATTAATTCCTTTTCCTGTTTACGTTCTTGATGTGTTATGGACTCTTGGTTCAAATGGCTCTGAGCACTATGAGACTTAACATCTGAGGTAATCAGTCCCCTAGAACTTAGAACTACTTAAACCTAACTAACCTAAGGACATGACACACATCCATGCCCGAGGCAGGATTCGAACCTGCGACCGTAGCGGTCGCGCGGTTCCAGACTGAAGCGCCTAGAACCGCTCGGTCACAGCGGCCGGCTATGGACTTATGCTCCTGGTAGAAGCGTCTAATATGAATAACGTGTGGTATCTAGTATAAAAGTTTGTCAGTTAGGTATACTGACATCAGTTTCATAGTACATTTACTTTCTCATGAAAATTGTTGTCAATAATAAATCGCAATTCGTGAACAACAGTAGCAGTTATAAACGGAGAAATGATTTGCACTATCCATCACTCAGTTGTAATGAGTCACGTACAGTTGAGAGGTATAAGTTACATACGATTAAAGTTAATTCAGTATATATCAAAGGAGGTAAGAAAATAAAAACATAAAAGTAGTTTAAGAACTGTGTAAAAGACAGTCAGGTAAACCTTCGCATATTGACATATTTTTCAATGACACAGTTGACATCATTGCCAGACATCGTACTTATGACGCATGGAAAATGCGAATAACTTACTGCTAAAGTCATGCACGTTTTTAGTGTGATCTTTGCTCTTCGTTGTTCATTTTTATGTGGCGTATGTGATCCGAATAGCCTGCCGGAGTGACCGAGCGGCTCTAGGCGCTACAGTCCGGAACCGCGCGACCGCTACGGTCGCAGGTTCGAATCCTGCCTCGGGCATGGATGTGTGTGATGTCCTTAGGTTAGTTAGGTTTAAGTAGTTCTAAGTTGTAGGGGACTCATGACCTCAGAAGTTAAGCCCCATAGTCCTCAGAGCCATTTGAACCATTTTTTTGTGATCCGAATACAACAGGAACACTTCAACTTTTATGAGGTGAGATGGAAGAACAACAGAATTTACTGCAGAGCATACCAAAGCGAAATACACAGAAGTGTTTAACGTGAAAGATTACAGACTTGTTTACGGTGTTGTTTATTGATGTTGATTATTCAGACAACATACCTAATCAGTTTAGGAGTACACACTCCCATTATCAGATGTGTCTGAAGAACCAGTTACAACTAATCAATTAAATGAAATGCGTCCATGTATGGATAGCTGATAATTACTGGCATACCGAAATTCCACTGTACCATGTAAGGAAGATTAGCAAATGAATGTTAAGGGTAGGCACAGTTCTGCAGAAAATGCTGCAGAATGCAGACTAGACGAAAATGAGGTTTTTGGTTGACTTTCTTTAATTGTGGCGTTCAGCACTTTCCCAACATATTTAGTTAGATATCAGCAACTAGCGAGCTCTGAGAACGGAAGATGTCCAATACAATTACAAGAAGAGACAGTATCAAATGTATTCGATTTAGGAGAATAAAGGGTGTCTCAACACTGCATTGGTGCTCTCAGCACGTTGAGTATTAAAAGATGTTTCTATTTCATATGTTTATATTGCTGACTCTTTCTATTAACAACTGTTACCTTAATAGGTAACGAATTTAAAAGTGAAATATTATCTTTCAAACTGGGTTTGGGTCGCTCCACTAACGATGGTCTCGTATTAGAAATTTTATTTCTAGATCTTGCTTATTGTTGTTTCCAGTATATTAACCTTTTTTTATTCACGAGCATAGCATATTTTTGGTGATGAAACAAATTATAGAAAACGTTTTAATAACGAAAAAATCATACATTTTGACTACTGCAATTCTCCTTTTTTAAAAAATTAACCAAGTAGTGCATATTTCTATTTACTGTCTTGGAACTTCGGGAGCCATTTCTAATACTAATCTATTAGAGACAATTACCTGACTATATAAGGAAAACGTGAAATTTTTTCTTAGAAAAAATAAAAAAAAGGCAAAATAAATCGTTTCACTCACAGAAACGACGGTTATTGGAAGTCCGATTGCAAGAGATACGCTTTATTTAGAAAGAGATACTCGTAGCATATTGGATAGCTTCTTTCGTTATGCGTCTGCTCTGCATCTTTATTGAAACAAATAAAATGTAGCAAAATGTAACAGAAACTTCCATTAGCAACAATTTCAAGGGTAAAAAAATAATAAGACCAGTGCTTTGTAATGCTCATCAGAATATGATCTTCTATAGTCTCCGAACATAAAATTGCGCGTAACAATATTTGCCGCTAATCAGTGTATAGATACAAAAGACAATAAGTTGACTTTAGTCTTCTTCTGCGAGATGAAAGTCAGCGAGCTAAAATTATTGCGATGGCAGAGATTTTTAATTACCCGCACTGTCTCCCTGGTTCAGCAATCGTTTACTGCTAGGTCAGAGACGTAATTTATTTTCGCGTAAAGCACTGTATTTTTAAATATTTATTGACTGAGACGCTACAATATTTAATACGAAATTTAAACTGAAGTTTGTAGCTTTGTCACAACAAATCAATTAACGATTAAAACAGTTTTCATTTCAGAGCTTGTACTGAGCATTGTTTCGGTGCAGGACGGAGTGGTGTGCTGACGATAGATCCGCACATGTGTTGGCTTTCTAAAGCAACAGAACATGCAGGTTGCTACGCGCAAGTGAAAATGAACACACAAATCGTTGACGCAGGCGTAAGACGAAAGACGTGATAGACGGACTGAGCGCGGCTTCTTGTTTGGTTTCGTGTCTACATTACAATGCTTCGCGTTTAAGTTATCCATCTTCACAATTATCAGTGTTTTTAGTGAAGTGAATTGTTGGTTCACCATTTTTTATTGAGCTGTAAGTCACGATCTGCATTCGAACTCTGACCTTATACCAACCTAAGGATTTCTGATTGCTAAGGGGACCACATACACAACGATTTACTAGGCATGATCCGACCAATAGTATTGTTCTACACTCCGACGTAATTGTCGTAAAGGAGTACGACTATAATATATTTTAAATGTTTATTGGACACTACAATAATGCAGCCATAGTCACAGTACATAAAATTTTTCTTTAAAAATGGGTTTACATTACCGGTTTCTACGAACTACGTGGTCACTTGGAGAATTTACACTACTGGCCATTAAAATTGCTACACCAAGAAGAAATGCAGATGATAAACGGGCATTCATTGGACAAATATATTATACTAGAACTGACATGTGATTACATTTTCACGCAATTTGGGTGCATAGATCCTGAGAAATCAGTATCCAGAACAACCACCTCTGGCCGTAATAACGGCCTTGATACGCCTGGACATGAGTCAAACAGAACTTGGGTGGCGTGCCAGGTACAGCTGCCCATGCAGATTCAACACGATACCACAGTTCATCAAGAGCAGTGACTGGCGTATTGTGACGAGCCAGTTGCTCGGCCACCATTGACCAGAGGTTTTCAGTTGGTGAGATATTTGGAGAACGTGCTGGCCAGGGCAGTAGTCGAACATTTTCTGCATCCAGAAAGGCCCGTACGGGGCCTGTAACATGCTGTCGTGCTTATCCTGCTGAAATGTAGTGTTTCGCAGGGATCGAATGAAGGATAGAACCACGGGTCGTAACACATCTGAAATGTAACGTCCACTGTTCAAAGTGACGTGAGTTTTATCACTGAAAAAAACAAAAATTTAAACAGGAATCAAAATTCTCCGGAACGTGACTCCACATAACGATTTTTCCTGATGGCATGGTTGACACATTATTTAAAAAGAAAAATAAAGAAAATTAGACCCAGTCCCAAAGAAGAAATAACTGGAAGCAGGGATACATTGGAACAGAAGAAAAGCAAAACTATTTTATACCCATATTTAGTAACGCTTTCGAACAAAACATTTCGTTACATTACATTGAGTGTAAATATGCTTCCAGTTTTAGCAAGTAACTAAATATCAATTACAGATGAACTTTGCTGTTAGTGCAATGTTTCTTTCTGTTCAAGTTTTCATTCATATGTATGTCTAAACATTTGGAGTTTTGTAACCTGTTTACTGGATCTTGTTCGCATGCTACATTGACATTTCCTTCTGTCCATTTCTCTCCAATGGAGTTTATTAAGGCCCTAGTATCGTCTGCAAAATGTACCATTCCTTCTTGCGGAATGTTACATGGAAGTCATTCACGTATAGAAGGAATTGAAATGTTCCCAAAATAGAACCCTGCAGAACCTCCTTCGTAATTTCTCCTCGTCATTAAAATTTCTCTCAACTTCCAACATTGCAAAAAGTTGTGCTCGATAATTTAAGCATTCTTTTTGTTAAGTATCGTTCAAAACAGTTACTTGTAAAGCTGTCGGTTCCATAACACTTAAATTTTTCTAAGAGAGTAATACAAGGTGGTCGAAACAGTCTGAAAAGCTTGTAACGGGCTTGTAGTGTAGGTTCTGCTGAGAGATACTAAGAAAAAAATTCGATACGATCCGCTGTTTCCAAGTTAATTAGCACTGAAGTTAGCCAATCAGGCTGTTGCGAGCCCAGGCTGAACTGCCCGCCAGAGACGGTGTAGGCAAATGTATTTTTCGTTTCGTTTTCTAAAGCCGGACAGGAGATCAAAACAAAAATTGGACATTGGACGTTAGTAAGGATCCAGCCCAAGCCAGAGGGTGAGCAGCCTCGTGCACTATCGTCTACGATATAAGAACAACTGATACTAACTGTATAACTGTATCCAGCGCGCCGCTTGAATTTGCACGTGCCTCATTGACTAACTTCAATATTAATTAATTCGGGAAAGTCGCAACGTACCGAATTTTTTCTGAGCAATTATTTCTCAGCACAAACTACCCTGCAATAACCTTACAAGCTTTTTAGACTGTTTGTAACCAGCATGTATAATGTACACAGTCCAATGCTGCGGACAGATAAAAAGAATATCAATTGGTGATATTTTATTGCATGGGCTAGGCTACTCACATTTAGGAGTTCGGCTATTTTTGCCTAATAACTTAAATAGGTTGTCCACTTGCTGCACTTACACGGATCATAGCTGAGTTCGCGTCCCAAGTCCGATCTGCTGTTCTTCTTCTTCTCTTATAACACCAAAAGTGACGAGATGTTCAACCACAACCTTTTTTCCTTCAGGTTTCAACTTCTCCGTTTTTATCACTGTCATTTTTCACTTCCAAACAATGCTGGGAACTGTCTTCCACTTTCAGAATCTTGTTCTTAAATTTTCTCGATATTTGTTGCCAGAAAAAAACATTTGTTCCAGAAAGTGTGGTACAGAGTCACACCTTGTCATCGATCTATAAAAATACAGAGAAATTTGGAGCTTTGGAATGAACAGTCGTCAGTTTAGTACATCACAGACTTAAATACCAGATCTGTTCACGAAATGTGGCATAATATGTTATGGTAAACGTAGAAGACGACATTGGACAAACTTCCGTCGCATGGTGGCAACTCTGCTGCCAACTACCCTTCCCTGCAGCATTACGGGTTGCACGTGTCAGCCTACACACCAGGCGGAGCGAGCACGCTAGCAGCTCGAGTGGAATCCTTCAGAGGTCGCCAGCTAACGAGAAATATGTTGCATGTTAGCAGTCACATGGAACAAATAATTCGAAGTTTGGTATCACTGCGCGAAACAGGATACAAGCCACGGCCCGTGGTTCACGGGGCAGTAGCAGTTGCTGCTCCTCTTCGTCACAGACCAACCGTCGAGGAGCATCGACCTTTCCGCCAAATGAACCGTCAGTCTTGCCGACGAATTCAACGTGGGATTAGCAACCCATCGACAGCTCAAGACATGAGCATCATTATTACAACAGGCAGCTGTAAAATCTATGCAGAAGCAATAAATCAAGGAATGAATGTAATTAAGGAGATGTTACTGCTTGAGGAACAATTTGGCTTTAGCCCTGGCCGCTCATGTGTTGATAATGTACTCGTAGTGATCTAAATTATTCATAAACGCAGAGAATTTAGCATATAAACGCATCTAATGTTCATACATTGACTTCGCGCCTATGTGTGTGTGTGTGTGTATGTGTGTGTGTGTGTGTGTGTGTGTGTATGCGGCAAAGAGTCTTACAGTGTAACAGACCATCAAGAAAGTGTTTTTTACGCTCTGTGGTGTTTTTGGGCCTTTATTTGATTTCACTTTCATAGAGATAAATTTTCATTTTTACAACTCAGAAAGAGCATATTAAGCTGAAAATTATTTCTATCGAGTTTATGAAGGGGACATGAAAGTTGTCGGGATGGTAACATGTGAACTTTTACATTCTGATTACGTGTTTTTTTCCCTTTAGGATCTTCGCCTTTTTCGAACCGCTATGCACTTTCATAGGTAGTTATTTCTCGCAGCCTTAAGCCTGAGAAGTTAAACTGGCAGCAAATATTTAAGACTGAAATATGTCAAATTTAATTACCCATTCACGATGCTTGCATACAACAATTAATATGGTATCTGCGTAATTACACTTATAATTAAATTATCCACTATTACCAAAACACCTCTTTCTTCTTCTTTCTATGCCAAGCAGATCTTCTTGTAAATTTGCAGCACGCACTTTCTTGGCTGTTTATTGCAGAAGATAATGCTTTTACAATAACTGTTGACATTACATTTTCAATACAGGTGTTAATGTCTGCATGAACTGTCTTATTGTCGACATATCAATAAGATTCTTCTGCATTTAATGTACTCTGTGATGGTCATTTTTTTCTGTACCCACAGAGGTATGCACAGCGAATGGCATCACATAATATGGCAATAGACAGCACCAATAGGCAACATATGAGCCTTTCCCCATCACTGAAGATGTCGGCGACTGGAAAAGATACCGGGCGAACCCCTTACTCTACGACCCCGGCCGTTAAAGCAACACATTTAGACTGGCAGTTTAGGCGCGTGAGTTGAGCCCATTTTCAACACTCTGCTTTTAACGAGATACGCAGCAGACAGTATTAAGTAAATATCGCAAAATTTAAGTGTCTCTTTGAGTTTTCAAATGCAGTTACTCGAAAATACAAGTTTAAAGATCGGTAGACAGCATGGACACCTTTATAAAGCAATGACAGAAGAAGAATATCGTTCCACACATGTTTTCATTGGCGAATGATTAAATTGTTTGCCTGTTGGAAAAACAACAGTAAATGATAATTAATTGAAACCCTCAGCTGCCGACAGGTGTTGTTGATATACCTCGATGGGGACAGCCGACATTATCACCTGTCAGCAGCTGAGGGTTTCAATTAATTATCATTTATTCGAGAGAAGCTGCGCGGTCATCTATGGCATCTGTTCTTTCGAGAACAGTTACTATCTTCATATAAAAACTACAGTTATTTCTGCAAAGGTCTTGCTTGGTCGCTTGGCTTTAGTGTGGAATGACAAATGTCGCCTCTGGGCCTTTTCTTCTGGCACTTAAAACGACTTTCTGTTGTTTTCAGGCCGGCCGAAGTGGCCGTGCGGTTAAAGGCGCTGCAGTCTGGAACCGCAAGGCCGCTACGGTCGCAGGTTCGAATCCTGCCTCGGGCATGGATGTTTGTGATGTCCTTAGGTTAGTTAGGTTCAACTAGTTCTAAGTTCTAGGGGACTAATGACCTCAGCAGTTGAGTCCCATAGTGCTCAGAGCCATTTGAACCATTTTTTGTTGTTTTCAGGGTCATCTGTGTCGAAGGCCATTCTATGTTACGCTTTATGTATAACGTTCTGGGTAAGTCTCATCACTAGTCAAGGAAGGCGTCCGCCCCCGGTAGCTGAGTGGTCAGCACGACAGAATGTCGTGCCCGGGTTCGATTCCCGGCTGGCTCGGAGATTTTCTCCGCTCAGGGACTGGGTGTTGTGTTGTCCTAATGATCATCATTTCATCCCCATCGACGCACAATTCGCCGAAGGCTTTTACTGCAGGGTAGGAGTGGGCAACTCGTTCTCTGTTAAAGGTTGGCTATGTAAATGGCAAGGAAGGCAGCCTATCGGTTGATACACCACTTCGTTGGTGAACACGAATAGACATGGTTCAGCATATCTGCCGGGTGTGCCGACGCAGGCGTTTCCCCGTGGCCCTGCTACTACAGCATGGTGGTGGATGGCGGCTGACGGCTGCTGGGTGGCGGTGCGGCCGCGAGGCGGAGTCCCTGTGTCCGTGTTGGACACTCAGGCAGCGGTCGTTGGTGCGGGGCCCGGTGGAGGCAGTCATAGACGCGGCATCGACCGGCACGGGCTCTGCATCATCGGAGGACTGAGATGTGATGACTTGCTGACGGGCTGCTCGTGCTGATTTAAATCCCTCTCCAAGTGCTGGCAGCTACCAAAGCCCGCTGTACGGGGCTGCGTCGAAATATCTGAGGCGGGGTCGATGGCCTGGTGTGGAGTAGTCGGTAGGTCAGGAAGCTCAAAGGAGGGCGTCAGCGTGGCGTCCCCCACGCGGAGGCACCGGTTGTGGAAGCCGTGTCTGTTGAGGCTGCTGAGCTGCCAGGGCAAGTCCTACATGACAGTACAGAATGTTTCGAGATTCTTTTCTCGGAACGTAGTAGAATTATGTGCTGCATTCCGTATGAAAGCTTGCTGTGCTTGATACACTTGCGACTTCTGAATTTATATCAGCCTTACGATCGTTGTGTCACAGCAGGACACATTGCAAGAGTCCTTGGCAATTTTTACCCTGGTGGGTTTTTATTTATTCTACATTAGGACATGGAATGATCGGTTGGGCAAGCATGGGCATAAATTGTATCGACGTGGTTGTGCCACCATTGCCTCGGTTGCCTGATCTCATTATTTTTCGTAATTGTTGTCAGATGTACGGTCACAATTCTCGTTATACACTACTGGCCATTAAAATTGCTACACCACGAAGATGACGTGTTACAGACGCGAAATTTAAGAGACAGAAAGAAGATGCTGTGATATGCAAATAATTAGCTATACAGAGCATTCACACAAGGTTGGTGCCGGTGGCGACACCTAAAACGTGCTGACATGAGGAACGTTTCCAACCGATCTCTCATACACCAACAGCAGTTGACCGGCGATGCCTGGTGAAACGTTGTTGTGATGCCTCGTGCAAGGAGGAGAAATACGTACCATCACGTTTCCGACTTTCATAAAGGTCGGATTGTAGCCTATCGCGATTGCGGTTTATCGTATAGCGACATTGCTGCTCGCGTTGTTGGAGATCCAGTGACTGTTAGCAGAAAGTGGAATCGGTGGGTTCAGGAGGGTAATACGGAATGCCGTGCTGGATTCCAACGGCATTGTACCACTAGCAGTCGAGATGACAGGCATCTTATCCGCATGGCTGTAACGGGTCGTGCAGCCACGTCTCGATCCCAGAGTCAACAGATGGAGACGTTTGCAAGACAACAACCATCTGCACGAACAGTTCGACGACGTTTGCAGCAGCATGGACTATCAGCTCGGAGACCATGGCTGCGGTTACCCTTGACGCTGCATCACAGACAGGAGCGCCTGCGATGGTGTACTCAACGACGAACCTGTGTGCACGAATGACAAAAGCCATTTTTTCGAATGAATTCAGGTTCTGTTTACAGCATCATGATGGTCCCATCCGTGTTTGGCTACATCGCGGTGAACGCACATTGGAAGCGTTACACGTTACACGTTGGTTACACGTCTCGGTCTCCCCTTGTTCGCATTCACGTCACTTTGAATAGTGGACGTTACATTTCAGATGTGTTACGACCCGTGGTTCTATCCTCCATTCGATCCCTGCGAAACCCTACATTTCAGCAGGATAAGCACAATCGCATGTTGCAGGTCCCGTACGGGCCTTTCTGGATACAGGAAATGTTCGACTCCTGCCCTGGCGAGCACATTCTCCAAATATCTCACCAACTGAAGACGTCCTGTCAATGGTGACCGAGCAACTGGTTCGTCACAATACGCCAGTCACTACTCTTGATGAACTGTGGTATTGTGTTGAATCTACATGGGCAGCTGTACCTGTACGCGCCACCCAAGGTCTGTTTGACTCATGTCCAGGCGTACCAAGGCCAACTAATGAGTCATGGCGTGAAAATTCGCTAGTTTACATCGTTTCGGGTGACATGGTTCGTTGAGAATACATTGTCAAAAATGGTTCAAATGGCTCTGAGCACTATGGGACTCAACTGCTGAGGTCATTAGTCCCCTAGAACTTAGAACTAGTTAAACCTAACTAACCTAAGGACATCACAAACATCCATGCCCGAGGCAGGATTCGAACCTGCGACCGTAGCGGTCTTGCGGTTCCAGACTGCAGCGCCTTTAACCGCACGGCCACTGCGGCCGGCTAAATACATTGTCGGAGAAAAAATCACAACACCACTAAAGAGTTGTACAACGTAAACGAAAGTTGGCAGGCGTGTTTCTACATCTGAAAGATGATGAAAATTCAAATTTCGTGCCGGTCGTATAAGAGTGGATCTAGTAGCGCCATTATGAGGACGCAAAACAGGTTTGCTTTAAACATAGTCTGTAGTGGTCTTGATATTAGTCAAGAATGCCTTTATGCCGACAAAGTCGCTATTATCAGTACTTCCCTAAGATTGAAAGAGGTCGTGTAATAGGGCTACGGGAAGCTGGATGTTTCGTCTACGACACTGCAAGAAGATGTAGCAGGAACTAGCTTCTGTACGTGATTGCAGGTAGGATGTACGATCGCAAGGAGACCAGACTCCTGACGGCCACGTGGCACTACCGAGAGGGAAGACCATCGTGTTTGGCGTATGGCTCTGGTGCATTGTACTGCATACGTAGCAGCAACTTTAGCAGCAACTGACATCACAGTGACACAATGCACTGTTACAAATCGGTTACTTGAAGGACGGCTCAGAGAGAGATGCCGTATAGCGTACAGTCCACTGACACCACCGCCGTTTGCGACTTCAGTGGCGCCAAGTGAGAGGTCATTGGAGGACATGTTGAAGGTCTGTTGTGTTTCCTGATGGAAGATGGTTCTGCCTTGGTGCCAGCAATGACCGTGTGTTGATTAGAAGGAGACCAGTTGAGAGCCTGCAACCAACCTGTCTGCGCGCTGGATCTTCTTGACCTACACCTGGAGTTATGGTCTGGGTGTGATTTCGTATTACAGCAGTAGCACTCTCTTGGTTATCCTACGCACGCTAACTGCAAATTCATTCTTTAGTCGCGTGATTCGACATGTTGCGCTGCCATAACGAACAGGATACCTTGGCGTGTTTTCCAACACGATAACGTTCACCCGCATACCACTGTTATAACCCAGCATGCTCTAGAGTGTGTTGACATGTTGGCTTGGCTTGCTAGGTCACCAGATCTGTCTTCAGTCGAGCACATATGGGATGTCGTAATACGACACCACCGGCCTCATCCACAAACAGCATTAACCGTCCCTGCATTGACCGACCAAGGCTAGCAGGCATGGAACTCTATCCCACAAACTGACATCCGGCACCTGTGCAACGCAATGCATTCGCGTTTGCATGGTTGCATTAAACGTTCTGACGGTTACACCAGCATTTGACTTTTGCGATGGCTTATATCGGGCTTACATTCATCTATGATCTTGCAATGTTAATCACTTAAATATGTAGGCTAGACAAATGTATTCGTGAAATTTCATTACTCTACATTAATTATTTTTTATGTTGCGACTTTTTTCCGTCACTGTAATTTGCGTCTGCTATGGTGGACTTACAAAATACATCATATGTGTGGTCCGTGGTATAGGGACAATATCTTTGACTAGTAATTAAATCGCCCGGAGTCCCGAGGTCGAAACCAGACACCGCTTAAATTCAGTATAAAACTATTCAGTAATGGCGGCCAATAGGTAATTTTTAATAATTTGATTGTATGTGTTACCGCATACTTGAATATTTTTCAGCCGCGAGGGTTTAGCCGAGCGGTCTAAGGCGCTGCAACCATGGACTGTGCGGCTGGTCCCGGCGGAGGCTCGAGTCCTCCCTCGGGCATGGGTGTGTGTGTTTGTCCTTAGGATAATTTAGGTTCAGTAGTGTGCAAGCTTAGGGACTGATGACCTTAGTAGTTAAGTCCCATAAGATTTCATACACATTTGAGCAACCTAGCTTTGAATATTTTTCATGCGTAAGTTGGTTACTCTACTACCGTAAAGAGAGAAAGAAATGATTACAACGAACTAACCATTCATCGGAACGTGGCTATAGATAACGTTTTTTCCTAAGGCAATGACTGACACTTTATTTAAAAAGAAAACCAAGGAAATGTGGCCCAGTCCCGAAGAAGAACTTTAATGCAGGGTACTTGGAAACGGAAGAAAGTGTTCCTGTGTGCTCATATTTACGAATATGTACTGTTTTCGACAAAATAGCTCGTTGCTTTAAAAATACAAAAGTGAGAACAAGTTTCAGTAAAAATTATAATATGCAACCCTTGTTGAGACTTACGTCGCTTCACGCAATTCTGGTGCATAGATCCTGAGAAATCAGTACCCAGAACAACCACCTCTGGCCGTAATAACGGCCTTGATACGACTGCGCATTGATTCTTACAGAGCTTGGATGGCGTGTACAGGTACAGCTGCCCATGCAGCTTCAACACAATACCACAGTTCATCAAGAGTAGTGACTGGCGTATTGTGACGAACCAGTTGCTCGGCCACCATTGACCAGACGTTTTCAATTGGTGAGAGATCTGGAGAATGTGCTGGCTAGGGCAGCAGCCGAACATTTTCTGTATCCAGAAAGGCCCGTACAGGACCTGCCACATGCGGTCGTGCATTACTCTGCTGAAATGTAGGGTTTCGCAGGGATCGAATGAAGGGTAGAGCCACGGGTCGTAACACATCTGAAATGTAACGTCCACTGTTCAAAGTGCTGTCAATGCGGACAAGAGGTGACCGAGACGTGTAACCAATGGCACCCCATACCATCACGCCGGGTGATACGCCAGTATGGCGATGAAGAATACACGCTTCCAATGTGGGTTCACCGCGATGTCGCCAAACACGGATGCGACCATCATGATGCTGTAAACAGAACCTGGACTCATCCGAAAAAATGACGTTTTGCCATTCGTGCACCCAAGTTCGTCGTTGAGTACACCTTCGCAGGCGCTCCTGACTGTGATGCGTCAAGGGTAACCACAGCCATGGTCTCCGAGCTGATAGTCCATGCTGCTGCAAATGTCGTCGAACGGTTCGTGCAGATGGTTGTTGTCTTGCAAACGTCCCCATCTGTTGACTCAGGGATCGAGACGTGGCTGCACGACCCGTAACAGCCATGCGGATAAGATGCCTGTCATCTCGACTGCTAATGACACGAGGCCGTTGGGATCCAGCACGGCGTTCCGTATTACCCTCCTGAGCCCACCGATTCCATATTCTGCTAACAGTCATTGGATCTCGACCAACGCGAGCAGCAATGTCGCGATACGATAAACCGCAATAGCGATAGGCTGCAATCCGACCTTATCAAAGCCGGAATCGTGATGGTACGCATTTCTCCTCCTTACACGAGGCATCACAACAACGTTTCTCCAGGCAACGCCGGTCAACTGCTGTTTGTGTATGAGAAATCGGTTGGAAACTTTCTTCATGTCAGCACGTTGTAGGAGTCGCCACCACCGCCAACCTTGTGTGAATGCTCTGAAAAGCTAATCATTTGTATATCACAGCATCTTCTCCCTGTCGGTTGAATTTCGCACCTGTAGCACTTCATCTTCGTGGCGTAGCAATTTTAATGGCCAGTAGTGTATGTATGGCTAGTACATCACTTTCGTATGTCTATGCATAATTTAGCATAAGACCTTTGCATCAGCATTACCGTAGTCCAGTGCCAACATGAAACATCGTGCAGCCATAACTGGATTTCGAGTGTGATGGTACATACGAAACACGCAAATTTAGAAATTGTGGCGTTGCACATGTACTAATTGACCTAATGACATCAATTTTGTGACTGCTATAACACCTGCACTGAGAAACACAACAACAGTGGTCACTATTTAAATACACACACGTGCGTAGGAGGCTTGTATGGCATAGCGTGCCCTTGATGAATTTTTTATAAATTAGGTTGTGTTTATCCTAGCACATCTCTGTATTTGAATTGATGTTATGTTTAACTTTTTACAGATTGCAAATAAACTGAATGTATGGTACTTTCCTTTAATAAGATATTTGATAATGGCCTAAGGCCGATATTATGCAACCTGTTCAAGGAAGAAAGGAAGAATGAAGATGATATTACGGAATTTTTTTGTGTAACTCATTACTCAGAAAGAAAGTACTGATTGCGAAAAAACGATTAGTACGGAAAACATTAATAATATGTGGTGTTCCTCGCAGTCATCTCATAGGTGCCTTTTCAAGGAGTTAGGCATTTTAACTGCACCTTTTGCATATAGTTTGTAACGTAATTCGTCGTAAGTAAGAGAAAAATGGTGACATTCATAACTACAGCACCAGAAAAAAAGTCCTTCGTCACCCATTATCAAATCTGTCACCGACTTCGAAAAGCTTTTAACATGCAACAACCATAATTTTTGATCATTTACTCAACAGTAAAAGATTTCTCAAAGGTAGCAAGGCAAGTCTTAAACATAATCTTAACTCATTTCTTCTGGATTTTTTTTTATTCCACAGACGAATTGATGCTTCAAAATTGGCTAGTTGTAGAGGAAAAAAACATAGTTTTACGTGTAGTTGTAGGAGTGCTACTCAAAAATTGTCTGTTCACCAATATTAAATCTAGGCCAGTCTGCTATTTAGGAAGTTACAGAAAGCTGACATGTAGACACCCACCGAAACTAACAGTGTATACACATCCTGTACTTTACTTGTTCCAAGTTATTTTGATAAAAGAATCGCTCAAATTATCTATGGATTATAGCGAAATAAATACTAACGATAATAATAATAATAATAATAAATATTATTATTATAACAAAAATAATAATAACAACAACAGTAATAATAACAGCTAAAAAAGTCCTTATCTATTTAGTAACCACAATGAACTTCGATAGAAAGCAAAGAAGTAATACCTATCACGTAAAAGTCTTTCTAAAATATCGCGAAGAATACTTTATTCACTGGCAGCCCACACAGTGCTCGCAGACACTAGATTTCCTGGGCTGCGTGTTGTCGCCGGCTGGGCCGTTACGGTGAGTGTGTCCACAAGCGCTGCCTGTATGTCACAGCGGGGCCACGTGTGGTTTACTGACTGCATTCCTTTCACGCCAGCGCAGCGCTGAATTTGAATAATTTGTGCGGCCACAAAGGCGGCGCCGCTGTTAGGCACGGGCTTCAGCGGTCCCAAAAGGCTGGCAAACGTTTTGCCCTCTCTGGCGTGACGCCACGCTGACTTCTCCACAATGTCCGGCAGCCGCTGTAAGCGCGCGCCGCTGTCAGCGACGTGACGGCCTGTCTGCGTCTGCGTCTCCTCCGTTTTACTGGCGACTGTTGGTACCGAAAGTGAAATGGACGGGGAAAATGTCACTGCACTGCCGTTTTCCCGAAGTATGGACTTTTTGCTGCCAGAGGAACTTCTGTATAGCTTAGTTTAGTTTTTTGGGGTCTTCAATTGATCACATTCATGACGATTTGCCACGATGTGGTACGTGTTTACGTAGGCTGCAAAAAAAGATACATTTTGTCTGTGAAAATACGGCACCATTCTGGCCATTTACATAAACCGATTTCATTTTGTTCTAATCTTTATCTACAGAAAATTTGATAAATGAAACTCAACCACATACAAGCTCTAGTCGGAAATTTTTCTATCGAGTAAAGGGAGCTATAGAAGTCATTCCAACTTGAGTTTGAAACCCTCATTATCTGCGACCATGTATAATTCACAAGAGAGGGGTCAAATATTTTTATAACAACATGCTTTGCTCTTTTCTGAGCAAGAATAAGGTTAAACTGTCGATACTGGAGATTATTTTTACCGCTAGTCTTATATTTACGAATGATACGATTATTTTAAAAACAGTGTCTGACTAGAAACAACAATTTCCACCAGAGAGTAAATGCATTGTCTGTTGTTGGACTGCCGGCCGGGGTGGCCGAGCGGTTCCAGGCGCTAGAGTCTGGAACCTCGCGACCGCTACGGCCGCAGGTTCGAATTCTGCCTCGGGAATGGATATGTGTGATGTCCTTAGGTTAGTCAGGTTTAAGTAGTTCTAAGTTCTAGGGACTGATGACCTTAGAAGTTAAGTCCCATAGTGCTCAGAGCCACTTGAACAATTTTTTTGAAGTGCTCCGAAACATGCATATGTACACTCAATTCTTACCTCATATGTACAGCTATTTCATTCTTTTTTGGGGAACAAATGCACAAAATATGAACACAATTTTCAGACTCCAGAAAAGAGCCATAAGAATAATTACCAAAAATACTAGTCGAGCTCATTGTAAAGATCTGTTCAGAACACGGGGGATTTTAACTGCTCCATGTGAATACATTTACCAGTCAGTTGTGCACATCAAAAATAACATTGGTCATTACTGCACAAACAGCTCTGTCCATGAGCATGCAACAAGAGACAGACTCAACTTACATTTACCAAGAAAAAATAAACATAAAACCCAAAACAGCATTTTTCTACCAAGGGATAAAACTGTACAATAAATTACCAAAAGAGATTAAAGAAATTGCAAAAATACACTTATTTAAAATGGCAGCAAAAAAGTACCTGTTATGCAATACATTTTATACATTGAAGGATTACTTAGCTAAAACAGAGTAGGGGTTTGATGAAAATGTTATACAAATAAATTATAATAATAATGATTATAAAATATCCATCATTCCACATAAAACCTTCACTTTATGTTTTTTTTCCTTTCTAGAAGTACTTACCCCCAAGCTATGCATGGCACAATACTAACACCTCTTCCTCTTTCTGAGCTCAACATCTCACTCATTATGGAGGGATGCTGAGTCAGTTTTTCAGGATAGGAAATGGCCCAGAGATCACCAGTGTGTGTGTGTGTGTGTGTGTGTGTGTGTGTGTGTGTTTGTGTGTGTGTGTGTGTGTGTTTGTGTGATTGTGTGTCTGTGTGTGTAGTGAGGGAAGTGTTATGAAACAATGTGTGTATAGTGTGTGCAGTGACTGAGATATGAGTGAACAATGTGGCATTACATTATTTAATGTTATTTGTAAAAAAGTATTCTATACCAGGAGTAAATCTAATGATTGTCTCTAACTAGAAGTCTGTAAATATATGTGTATACGAAATAGCTTATTTTAAATTGATCTAAATTTGTAAATACTTTGACATGTCCTATATCCCTGTAAAAAGAGATCTACGGATCAATAAAGCTATTACTACTACTACCACTGTTATTCCCTATGACATCAATGAATGGAAATTTGAAAATTAAGCTAATCATCTATTGCTTTCGTGGCCAAAATCAGTGATTACACCTAGGACGAATTTTGCCACAGTGAAGCGTTTGAAAAGATCTATAATATTTGATTTTGAATTCATATTCCGATCAGTATCCACACCCAGCACTTCCAACAATCAGTTTCACATATTTCTTTTCCCCTGTGGCGTATTGCGACTGACGATGGTACATTTTACCTTGTGAAAGGTTCAATGCATTGTGTTTCCCCTAAGCAATAGACCACTTACCTAGAACTAATCAATAATATATTTGAATATTTCATTTGTTGCTCCTGTTTGTGCAGCTCTTTTGCGTATGACTGGGACGTTTGCATCAGCAAACAACACTGTTTGTGTTTTATAGGAGCAAGCGTAGGAATGGTCCCAGAACTGAACACTGTGGAACGACGGTAGTAACTTATCTACACCCAGAAAAAAAGACTCATCGTGAAAGCTAACGTGGTACCTAACATGACCCTTTCTTTCTTATCTGTTAAATATGACGTGAATAACTTACTCATTGTACATCGAAAACCATAAACCTTAACACTGGTGAGACAACCTTCTGCCAGCTATTGGGTGTTTCCGTTGGATTATGTATTTCGACAAGAAAATAAATGAAAGCTCTGAGCAAAAATGAGACATTTTTAAATTTTGTATTGTCTTCTGGCCACGACAAAAATCAAAGACACACTTTTGTAACATTTTATGTACATGCGCAGCATACACGAGGTGCAGTCATACACGTTGTTCAATATGACGTCCCCCATATAGTCTGCAGACATGATGCTGTTAGTCGATAGAATCTTCCCACGAAACTTCTCACATAATCCTACAATGATAAATCTAATGTTTCAGAATAGGCAGCGAAATAGGACTTCCTCTTGGTGTTCACAGTAAACTATGCAAAGTGCACTGAGGTCCCATCATGTAGGAATTACTTGCACTACGTGCACGAAGAAACCAACCTAATGACTTTAAGCACTATGGGAATTAACATCTGAGTTCACCAGTTCCTTAGTCCGCTCCGGTAGCTGAGTGGTAAGCGTGACAGACTGTCAATCCTAAGGGCCCGGGTTCGATTCCCGGCTGGGTGGGAAATTTTACCCGCTCAGGGACTGGGTGTTGTGTTGTCCTAATCATCATTATTTCATCCCCATTGACGCGCAGGTCGCCGAAGTGGCGTCAAATCGAAAGACCTGCACCAGGCGAACGGTCTACCCGACGGGAGGCCCTAGCCACACGACATTTCCATTTTACCAGTTCCTTAGACTTAGAACTACTTAAACTTAACTACCGAAGGTCATCACACACATCCATGCCCGAGGCAGGATTCGAACATGCGACCGTAGCAGCAGCGCGGTTACGGATTGAACCGCTTAGAACAGCTCGGCCACAGCGGCCGGCGTGCACGAAGAGCAGGTGAGATATCCTCCGAAACAGTGATGAGCATGTCGCTCAGAAAGACAGCATACAGCTTAGCAGTTAAGGAAGATTATGGCGTCACGTCCCGTAGGCGATGAGGCCGTTAAATAGGCAACACAAGAACTGATTGTCATTTTCGAAAGGTCCATTCCTCATTTGACTTAAGCGATTTACGGAAACCCTAAATCTGGATGGACAGTGAAAATATGAACAGCCGTCCTACCACTGAACTACTGAACCAGATGATAGTGATACTTTGTAGCTTGGTGTATCATTCAGTAGTCGGGCCGCCTCTACGGTGTATGATAAGTCATATTTGTAATTTATTTTGGTAGTGGTTAATGAATACATAGTAGAAACAATTTAAACTGAAAAAATGAGTAAACACGTTTATGTTTCTTTTATTAGGTGAACGATACAGAAAACGAATAAGAGCTGAGGGCTGCTCTAAGTATTTGCGTCACTGGATAAAATTCTACTAGGGTCGACGGCCGTCATCAGAAGAAGATGCCTGAAGCTGCATTTAATTGCTGTGTTAACTGTTGTAACAATGAAAAAATAAAAGAAAATATTCTACACAATGGTAAATGATTTATTGAGCCACGAAACTGTTAAAGTACATATTGACTTCAAGTTACGTAACACATGATACACCTTGTAATCTGTGGATTATAAACCAGTGTGAATTCGTCTGTAAAAATATTTACGGTGTAGATGTTTTTAATAAAAGTGGATAGCATCCCGAGTATTTCTTACCTTTTACCAATAATAGGGATTGAAATGAATTCATTAATCAGTTGAAGAAAAGCTTGGATAGCAAATGCTAAGGAAGTGTAACATCTTTGGATATCGAATATTACGATGAAATTGAATTATCACCAATTAATGGATACATTTCGGATTGAAGGACCGTAGTAAATGCAATAATCTGAAAAGGTTCACTGCCTATAAATAGGACCTGTTGGGTAGATCAATGGTGAATGGGTGGTGGAGCTGGGCTGCTATAAGTGAGGAAGGCCTGCCGTTCATCACTCTGGGAGTAGGCTGCAGCTCTGTGGTGGATAGTTACCAGTTGCCTATCCGACGTCCCATCATAAAAGGAGCGACGTAAGAGACACTTTTTATTCTGTGTCAAAATACAACAGTCGTGATGGTACTAGATGGCGGCCA
This sequence comes from Schistocerca serialis cubense, assembly GCF_023864345.2. Taxonomy (NCBI): domain Eukaryota; kingdom Metazoa; phylum Arthropoda; class Insecta; order Orthoptera; family Acrididae; genus Schistocerca; species Schistocerca serialis. The sequence goes on from NC_064638.1 coordinate 705,315,809, forward strand.
AAGTCCCAAAACGTGGGTTGGGTTCGGTCTGTGAAGTCTGCTTACATAAGCAGGTAGCCTTCTGTCACAACCAGTGTACTGTATCGCCCTGGGCAGCGGACGGCGGCCAGGGATCATGGAGTGTTCAAAATTCAGGTGGTGGCGCTCAGCAAGCGCCGGAAGCAGGGCAGTGTGTGTCAGTCGACTCAGGCAGCTGTACCGTCTGGTGCGAATACACGGCATCAGGCATGCAGGCTCAAACTGTGGATCGTGCGGGGTAGCCGCGCGGTCTGAGGCACCTTGACACGCGCCGTGCGGCTCTCCCCGTCGGAGGTTCGAGTCTTCCCTCGGGCATGGGCGTGTGTTGTCCATAGCGTAAGTTAGTTTAAGTTAGATCATGTAGTGTATGGGCTTAGGGACCGATAACCTCAGCAGTTTGGTCCCATAAGACCTTGCCACAGATTTCCAATTTCCAAACTATAGACCCCAGTGCGGACAGCGGTGGATGACATCAGTGGCGTGTGGTCACACAGGTGACGATCAGCGACAGTATTAGTCCACAAAGGCGTTGAAAAGTGGGCAGCTAGATGGCCCGGGCACGAGCTACAGACCACCAGAGTAGGTGACCAGCAGTGGGTAGAAGATATCAACAAGTGACCCGCCGCTTCGAAGGCGCCAAGTCAGCAGCATTCAGTCTGCATAAACAGCAGCCTCGCAGTTAACGAAGACAGAGTCTGGCAGCGACAGCCTGTAGACACATATAAACTCATAGACGGGCGTATACCTCGCCTCGTAGCTTGCTGCTGGCAGTCACTGATGATGACTGTCTAAAACTAATGGCGTATTTGCAAGCCTGGCCCGCTATTGTTTCGGAGACGGCAGCACTGCTGCCCTCGAAGTCACAACAGGGCCTCTGTGCAAAGTATGACCGTTGACCAACCATGAAACGATGGCCCCAGGTTTCCCTCTGTCAGCAACTTCACAGCTCTGGCTGTTTAATAATTTAGCCTTTCAGGTACGGTTGTTATAGTATCATCTTCTTGTGTAAAAACTCTTAACCACTCCCTGTAATGTGGCTTCTTAGGCCACCCTGTTGTGACTCCACCGATAAAGTTGATCATCGGATTTCTTTCTGTTGGGATAGGTGGAATGGTGGCGCAACACAATGACTGAAGTAAAAACAAGATCTTCTGAACTTCAGTACTATAATATTTGAGATCAGTTAATCTCAATATACAGAATAGTTTAATTGCAAAATGGTTCAAATGGCTCTGAGCACTATGGGACTCAACATCTTAGGTCATAAGTCCCCTAGAACTTAGAACTACTTAAACCTAACTAACCTAAGGACATCACACACACCCATGCCCGAGGCAGGATTCGAACCTGCGACCGTAGCAGTCCTGCGGTTCCGGACTGCAGCGCCAGAACCGCTAGACCACCGCGGCCGGCAGTTTAATTGCAGTGGGCCAGTGTAGTAGCAAGTCTAGTCTCTGTCGTTACAACATCAGCTGCGCTATAATCAAGCAGAGTCATAATTAAAATTTTTGCAGAGTATTAACGTAGAACATTTTGTGCCCACACTGCTGTGCATTAGCGATGGAAATGAATCTGTTGTAGTATGTCTACAATCCACATCGTCAGATAAACAGTGAAGTATGTTCTGCATTGACGTAGTTATTATACAGGGTGTCAGTGATATAAGTGCAAATATTTCTATTGATGACTAAAGACAGTGTACTGAACAACATTTCATCAGTATTTACTTCGTTTGCAGATTAATAATGGGGGTTAGGAGCAGTATATTTTTAGGCTGGTTGATATCAATCATCAAGTCATTAACGTTGCTTTTACCCTGGACAGCAGACGTGTTGACCCAAAACGGGCAGTCCATACAGACAGCTCAGTCCACTTCATGGCGCATCTGACCGTGTAGAAACAGCAGGAGGAAGTCCAGCCACGTGGTGGGAGTACTTCTGTGACATCATAAAAAGCAACAGGTGGTAAATCAAGCGAGGTGTGTGCAGGAAGAATGTTAGACGCAGAAAAGAAGCGAACGCCGTGAAATGGGTAAATATTAAGGTACTGACTGCCACATTACCTGCGCTTATACCCCGTAGTGTAAAATGGGTTATTCGTGAGAATGACCTTTGTTCCACTGAAGACGGTCATGCTGCCGAAAGATGGTCGTATCTTTTACGAACATTTAATGTAGTGTGAAAAATATACTGTACACGCCCAGGCGTGTGTATGCAGAGACAAAACACAGCAAGGCGAGGGGTGGTGAGTGCTTTAACACTTGCTAGACTCAAGACAAATGAAGCCTCTAAATCTTAGATCTTGTGTTCGGTGTGGTCCGACATAGTGAATGATGTATTTGAAGTTATGAGTCATTGATAATTGGAAATTGGATCTGTCTTCACAACTGGTATAATTAGTTGAAGCAACACAGCATAATATCTTTGAAGACATGTTCATTATTCAGTAGCTGGAAATGGTGTGACACAGCATCATCCTGTCTGGAGACGATGTCAAAGAGAAAGCTCCCGCACGACCATGGTACGGAGTAGCACGACTACGAGAATAAAACAAGAAGGCGACCGCATTTGAAGAAAGGTAAAAGATATGCCACCTCAAAGTGACAAATTCGCCATGCAGTGTTCCTTTCATACGGTGTTGCAGTCAAGTCGCCGTAAACCCACACAAAAGGGGAACCCTGCAACCCCAAAAGCCTTGTAAATGGGAGCAATAAGACGTATGTACTGTATATCACTCTGATACTCCACTCGCACTAGACAACTTTATCGCATGGGTTGCTTGTACACACTGTACTCTGTGGCGCAGTTAAGCTGTGAGGAAGCAGATACAAATATATCTACCAGCATCACGCCAAATGTCGTTTGACAGCTCTTCATAACGGGAGTGTGGGAATTTTCAATGGCTCATACATGTCTAATGCAACTCTTAAGCATTCCGTCCCTGATGAAACAGGTTTAATACAAGAAAAGCACTTATGCAGGAAAATGAAAACCAACCATACAGTACTGTAACTCTCATTAGATCGACGAGAAGTTCGAAGATGGCAGGAGTTACCACTTTCACTGTCAGTAACTGATGGCTACATGTGGCAGCTTACTTACTGTTCCATATTACTCCCCATACTGCGCCGTGCTTTAGCCTGTTTTATGTGCAACAGAGAGAGCATTATATTAAGACCTCTCATTCATGCTAGCAGGCGCGACTTCTTTATTGGGACGAGTCCACAGAGTTTGTTGTCCCCCTCAGTCATTGTGCCGTTTACAAGTTGCCTCGTTTACCTTAAACTATGGTACATACTTAGAAGTTTGGTACGCATTCCATGTCTCCTACGCCAGTTCTTGTCCCAGTACAAGCTGTTAACTCCTCTAGTCTTTCCATCTGCTTCTGCATACCCGGAAATCATCCATACATCGTCAGGTGCTGATCTGCTGGACCCCTGCACTTGTAAACAGAGACCGCAGTCTTACGGACAGTAGCAGTAGGACCGATAACGTCAGCACATATAGTACTCGGTAGAAAAAAAGTAAAATAAAATACTGAAACAGTAGCTGGCATTCTGCCTTCAAGTTTGAACTGTTACAGACAGCTGCGGCGTTCAGAATGAACGGGAATAATAAAGAGTAAACTCAGTTTACAAGTTTCTTTCACAAAATAAAGGAATAAAAGTAAACATTACAGACACAAGAAATCTCCTTCACTTAGATTTTAGTGACTACTGTCGTAAATTTAACCTGCATTGACAATGGGTAATAGACTAGGCTGTTGAAGAGTTGAAATGACGCAGGTGCTCAAAGAACTCTCATAGCGTTTACCAGTGACAGGAACCGCAGATCCATCTCATCGAAGAAATGTGGGGTTATGATAAATGATGACATCAACCCGCACCACTCAGTTACCTTTACAGAATGAAGCGGTACCGGTTGACGTGCGAGAGGAATTTCCGTTGCCCATATTCTGATATTCTGTGTATTTAACATGGAGATGTGGTACGTCTGTCCACAGAACATTCCATGGACATTCATTGTCCACTTCCAAACGAGCAAGAAGTTCTGGAGCAAACATTTGTCTTACTGGCAGGTCAGCATGAAGCAACTCCTGAACACGAGAAATTTTGTATGGATAGCAGTGCAGAATAGAATTTTATGCTCCGTGCTCACAGGCAATCTCCCGTCCGCTGCATGTTTGCACACTACCGCTCGACCTCTTCTGCAATGCTGTGGCTACATCTTCCACTGACGGTGGATTAATTGTTTTCCTTCGTCTTCCACAAAGAACATCAAAAGATTCCGTCTTTTCAAATTTCGAAATCATTTTCTCCAGATCCTTAGGAGACATTGGACGAACGCCTTTTTCATATCCTTAAGTTTCCGGAACTATTGCAGAGCTATTGGCGCACAGTCACAGTTCTCGTAAAAGAGTTTTAACATCAGTGCCCGATCCTGCATTCAGACAATCATGCGGAACATCTCAGGCGCAAACTGAGGAACAACTGTGTACCCCGAGCATTTATTTTGCGTATTCCGTCACTTTAGTGGAAAAATTTTCGTTAATACACACATAAAAAAGTATTGCATCACCTCATTTCCAGGAGTTCCGGAACCTGTACAGAAACTAGGAATTGAGATCAACATAAATATCATTTCCGCCCTTTTTATTGCTCATGAAAACGACACATTGCATGTTGTACCTCCTTACAGCGAGACCTTCAGAGGTGGTGATCCAGATTGCTGTACACACCGGTACCTCTAATACCCAGTAGCACGTCCTCTTGCATTGATGCATGCCGGTATTCGTCGTGCCATACTATCCACAAGTTCGTCAAGGCACAGTTGGGCTATATTGTATAACTCCTCAACGGCGATTCGGCGTAGATCCCTCGGAGTGATTGGTAGGTCACGTCGTCTATAAACAGCCCTTTTCAGTCTATCCCAGGCATATTCGATAGGGTTCATGTCTGGAGAACATGCTGGCCACCCTAGTCGAGCGATGTGGTTACTCTGAAGGAAGTCATTCACAAGATGTGCACGATGGGGCGCGAATTGTCGTCCATGAAACCGAATGCCTCACCAATATCCTGCCGATATGGTTGCACTGTCGATCGGAGGATGGCATTGACGTATCGTACAGCCGTTGCAGCGCCTTCCATAACCACCAGCGGCGTACGTCGGCCCCACATAATGCCACCACAAAACAGCAGGGAACCTCCACCTTGCTGCACTCGCTGGACAGTGTGCCTAAGGCGTTCAGCCTGACCGGGCTGCCTCCAAAGAAGTCTCCGACGATTGTCTGGTTGAAGGCATATGTGACACTCATCGGTGAAGAGAACGTGATGCCAGCCTTAAGCGGTCCATTCGGCATGTCGTTGGGCCCATCTGTATCGCGCTGCATGGTGTGGTGGTTGAAATATGGACCTCGCCATGGACGTCGGGAGTGAAGTTGCGTATCATGCAGCCTATTGCGCACAGTTTGAGTCGTAACACGACGTCCTGTGACTGCACGATTAGAATTATTCAACTATTCAACTTGGTGGCGTTGCTATCCTCAGAGTCATAATGCGTAGGTAGCGGACATCCATTTCAGTAGTAGCCCTTGGGTGGCCTAAGCGAGGCATGTCATCCACAGATCCTGTCTCCCTGTATCTCCTCCATGTCCGAACAACATCGCTTTGTTTCACTCCAAGACGCCTGGACACTTCCCTTGTTGAGAGCCCTTCCTGGTACAAAGTAACAATGCGGATGCGATCGAACCACATTATTGACCGTCTAGGAATGGTTGAACTACAGACAACACAAGCCGTGTACCACCTTTTGGTGGAACTAATCCACCGTCGGACCCCCCCCCCCCCCCCCCTCTCGTCTAATAGGTGCTCCTCATGCAAGGTTCTTTACATCTTTGGGCGGTTTTAGTGACATCTCTGAACAGTCAAAGGGACTGTGTCTGTGATACGATATCCGCAACGTCTATCTTCATGAGTTCTGGGAACCGGGATGATGGAAAACTTTTCTTGATGTGTTTATTTTTGTTTACATAACGTTTCCCACTTATTTTAGAATATGCGGGAGTTCCCGTTGCAGACTTGTAATGGGGAGGGAATAGATAATACTCTGCACTGGAACCCACGTCAGGTAAGCTGCTGTTTCCGTGCTACTACCACTTGAAAACATGTTGGTAACGCGACCACATTTACAAATGGCCTAATACATCATTTGCTTTACAATTCCACCCATTAATAGCCAAAGAAATTGTTTTTGGCTCGTTGACTATTTCTTTTCAGTGTGATGCAGTACGGCCTCTGCCAATTCCGGCAGTAGGGCCTCTGTCAGTTCCGATGTGCAGCGTCTGCTGACAGTGGATATCGCCTTTCTCGAAGCCGTTGCGAAATTGTAGCGAAAAGAGTTGCAGTGGAGTCTGACGTTATGGAGAATGATCTTGTAAAAGGTGACGAGCAACTATTTCATTACCGTGGCTTCGCCATTCTGAAGGATCATGGCAGTGTATTCTCATGTTGCTCTAACCATCACAGACACGCGAATGAGGCTCGTACCAGGTCAGAGAGTTAGGATACAAGTCAAGTGACATCAGCCGATCCGATGTAACCAAGACTGCCCCATCATGACCGCTCTGTTGCATACCTACCTAGCAAACATGTTTTCAGACGTGTGTAGCACGGAAACAGTACGTTTCCGGGCTTGGGTTCCTGTTCAAGATATTATGTAGTAACTCCCCTCTACAAGTCACAGAATTTTGTAACGGGAATTTACGGATACCCAGCATAGTCAGTAAACAAGTCAATTTTTCAATTTGATGCCCAGACATTTTGACTTCATTTCGATGAAAAGAACTTCCTTAAGTCCATGATTTCATATCTTTCTTCTACTGGTTCGTGTTTTGATGATCTGCATTTTATGCGCGCGCTTTCCAGGTTTCACTTTAACATTTCTCTTGTCGCCGAAAATGTTGGTCATCCCTAAATGTAATCATGAGAAATGGACTCTTACCATTTCAATTCCACTGTTATCATATTGTCAAACAGTGAAATAACCTCCAGAAATTTCCCTGCGTCTGTAAATTCGGTACTGTAAACTAAAAACATTGAACTGCAGGAATTTTACCGGTAAGGGTTCTTAGACTGTAATTTATTGTAGCATTCAGCGACTCTTCCCGCAGTTGTATTCTGTGTTTACTTTTAAAACATATCACCTCTTATTTTTTAAACGTAGAAAATATACGAGTCCTTTATTGCTTCTAGCAGAAATCTAACGCAGTTACTTCTTTAGAGTTGAATAAATAGACTGTTATTTATTTACACTTTCAGAGAGAAGAAATGCAGTGTTAACACGTCTGTTAAGTTTTCGTAAGGCGTATGTACATTTTAAATTAACTAATTTAGTTACCAGGTAGTTTTATCACTGTTATAGAAAGCATTTATAAAAGGTTTGCTTCGGACGTTGCGCATATATATTATTTATCCGGCATGTGTCTGTTGCACTGATGTTCTTAAAATTGTCAGTGACATTTGCTTACATCGATGCTCGGAGATTTGCTACAAACTTTTACTATCTTATAACAGGTCGAAAAGTCGGTAATGTTAATAACATATCCATCAGGGTCTTAAGAAGGACTGCAATTGCGGGTATTCAACAACGTGGAAACGAAATACGTATATATACCATCTGACGTTCGGGAAAACATCATACACACAATTCCGAAGGTTGTAACAGCAGACTAGTGCGAAAATTATCGTACTATTAATTCAACTTCTCGTGCATCTAACCTTCTGAGGAGATTAGAATACAGAAAAACTGAATAGAAAATTGAGGTGTATTACATGACGATTAGTTTGGCTTAAGGAAAGGTAAAGACACCAGAACGGCAATTTTGACGTTGTAGGTGATAATGGAAACGAGAGTGAAAAAAAAAATCAAGACATGTTGATACGATTTGTCGACCTGGAATACACGTTCGACGATGTAAAATCGTGTAAGATGTTAGATATTTTGAGAAAAGTAGGGATAAGCTGTAGGGGAAGACGGGTAACAGACAATATGTACAAGAACCAACAAGGAACAACGACAGTTGGAGACGAAGAACGAACTACTCGGATTAAAATCGGTGTAAGGTAGGGATTTAGACTTCCGCCCCGCTTATTCTTGGTCTTCCACGCTTACTGTTCCCTCTTGGTTCTTGTGCATATTATATACCAACCGTCTTTAACTATTGTCTACTCCGGTTTCTCTCAGAATTTCCAACATCTTGCACTATTTGACGTTGTCGAACTCTTTTTCCAGGTCGACAGGTTCTATGAACATGTCTTCATTTTTCTTCAGTCTTGCTTCCATTATCAGTCGCAGTGTCAGAACTGCATCTCTGGTGTCTTTACCTTTCCTGAAGACAAACTGATCGCTATATAACAGACCTTCAATTTTATTTTCCATTCTTCTGTATATTATTCTTGTCAGGAACTCGAATGCATCAGCTGTTAATCAGACTGTGTGGCAATTCTCCCATTTTTCAACTCTTGTCTTCGAAATAGTGTGGATGACGATTTTCAGAATGTCTGATGGTATATCACCAGTCTTATCCATTCTACACACCAACATGAATATCGTTCTGTTGCCACTTCCACATGATTTTAGAAATTTTGATGGAATATTATGTATCCCTTCTGTCTTATTTGACCTTAAGTCTTCCAAAGCTCTTTTAAATTCTGTTTCTAATACTGGATCCTCTATCTCTTCTTTATCGACTCCTGTTTCTTCTTCTATCACGTCTTCATACAAGTCTTCCCACATTATAGAGGCCTTCGGTGTACTCTTTCCATCTATCCGCACTTTCCTCTGCATTTGACAGTGGAACCCCATAGTACACTTAATGTTACCACAATTGCTTTTCATTTCATTGAAGCTTGCATTGATTCTTCTATAGGCTGATTCAGTCCTTCCGACAATCTTTCCTTTTTCGATTTCTTTACAGTTTTCATGCAGCCATTTCGCCTTAGCTTTACTGCACTTCCTGTTTATTTCTTTCATGAGTGACCTGTATTTCTGTATTCCTGAATTTCCCTGGACATTTTTGTACTTCCTTCTTTCGTAGATCAGCTGAAGTATTTATTCTGTTACCCATGGTTTCTTCGCAGTTACCTTCTTTGATCGCATATTTTCCTTTCAACTTCTGTGAATGCCCTTTCTAGAGATGTCCATTCCTCTTTAACTGAACTGGTTACTGAACTATTCCTTATCGCAGTATTTATAACCTCAGAGAACTTCAGGCCTACCTCTTCATTCCTTAGTACTTCCGTATCCCATTTCTTTGCGACTGGTTCTTCCTGACTAATCTCTTAAACTTCGGCCTACTCTTCATCACTATTAAATTGTGATCTGAGTCTATATCTGCTCCTGGGTACGCTTTACAATCCAGCATCTGATTTCGGAATCTCTGCCTGATGTAATATAACTGGAATCTTCCTGTACCTCCCGGCCTTTCGCACGTCCTCCTCCTCCTCTTGTGATTCTTGAACAGAGTATTCGCTATTACTAGTTGAAATTTATTTCAAAACTCAACTAGTCTTTCTCCTCTCTCATTCCTACTACCGTCTACTCCTTTCCCTACAACCGCATTCAAGTTCCCCGTGACTGTTAGATTTTCATCTCTCTTTACGTACCGAATTACCCGTTCTATCTCTTCTTCTTCGGCTTGCGATTTCGGCATGTATATCTGAACTTTCGTTGTCGGTGATGATTTGTTGTCTGTTCTGACGAGAAGAACCCTATCATTAACCTGTTCACAGATCTCACTTTCTGCCATACTTTCCTGTTGGTAATGAATCCAACCCTTTTTATACTAGTTTCTGCTGCCGTTGATTTTAATCTATATACGTCTGACCAGATGTCGTCGTCTTCTTCCCACTTCACTTCACTGGACGCCACTATATATAAACTCAGCCTTGGTACTTCCCTTTTCAGATTTTCTAGCTTTCCTACCGCTCCGGAGATCCGAATGGTGGTTGGTCCTGAATCTTTTGCTAATGGAGAGATCATCACTACACTTCTTCAACTATAGGCCACATGCCCTGTGGATAAACATAATGCGTCTTTAATGCAGTGGTGTCCATGCCATTGATTAACCGTTGCTGATTCTTTCGCCTTTAGAGGCAGTTTTCCACCCCAAGGGAAAGAGAGTGTTCTAAACTTCTATAAACTCCTCCGTCATCTTCGACAAGGCCATTAGCAGAATGTGGTGACTCTTTATCTCGAAAGTCTTCGACCACCAGTGCCGATTGTTGATCAAAATTTAAGCAACGGCGGGGTTCGAACTCGGGATCAACGACGCCTCGATTATTTATCTAAGAAACTGTCCCTGGATCACACTCCCAGTAGCTTCAGACTTTCGCAACTTCACCTTTCAGAGACTCTTTTCTGCTGCTGCGAAAGCTGAATACTTACTGTTGCGTTTTACCTGTCCTTCCTTACAAAACTCTGCATTGTTATTAGTATGATGGTATCTCTCGGCTTCCGTTATATCATTTGCTTCGCTTGCAGACTTGGGTGCTCGGTCGTTCGGCCTTGTTGCGATAGCTTCCGCGTTTGCCGTATCTAGCCCAGCTTTTACGTTTATCTGGGAGTATACTGGTCATTGACATGGGCGGTTCGGCGTCCGGGAGCTGCCAAGGTAGTGTCTGCTGGGAATACTATAGTGAGGCGTAACAGAGCTGTGAACTAATGAAATGGGATAATAAAAGAAGTAATAAAGTATTAGAAAATGACGTGTTCAGATCTGGATTATGACAAATGAGAGTGTAATTACAGCACTGAAGAACGATCTGTTGACTCGCTTCATTGGTTACTTTGCGATATCAGAGACAATACATTTCTAAAAAAAGTGTTTTCTTGAATAAATCGCGAAGATGCTTCTGTGATGTAAAGAGGTGCATTGATATTCTTGCCTTTGTTTGGCGACGCTTTGAATAAATGGGGTCTCGAGAGCCCGTAACCTATCGGCGAGATTATACAACGAAATTGCGGGGCGCAGGGCAGATGTCGGACATTAACAAGTTAACGGCGGGGAGAGAAAGAGGCGAGAAGACGGCGGAGAAGATCAAAGTTGGCAGAGCACAAAAGAGGCGGCCGAGGCGCTGGTGCCGACGCCTTATTACTGCCCTTTGTGTCGCCACCCTGGCGGGCAAAGTACTGCTGCGCTGGCTGCGCCGGCTGCGCCGTGGGCCGCTGGGTGCGACTCGGTACGCGCTAATGAAACAACAATGCCGGCGTGCGACGCGGAAGACTGCGCCGGCATCCGTCAGAAGAGGAGGAAAGCAAGGGGGGAGGGGGGATGGGAATGTACAGTTTCGCAGATGATCATAGGGCGTGCAACAGCATACCACAATGCAAGGCGATGGCTATGTCTCTCTACGGTCACCGAGAAGCCAGACATCTAACAGCAGTTCCTCCTGTGTCAGTACATAATCTTGCAGACTTTTGAATAGATAGCGAGTCAAATCAAGACCTCGTACAATAATTGCGAACTGACTGTAGTTCCCTGTCTAGGCCGTGAATGCTGCCGTGTCATCCTCTGTCTTGCGGCGTCATGCGTATGCAGTATGGAAAAGCATGTGGTCAGTCACCGGTCTCCCTGCCGTTCTGCGGATTTCCCAGACAGTGGAGGCGCTATTACTCGGTCAGAAAGCTTCTCAATTGGCATCACGATGCTGAGTGCACCCAGTACTAGTCCTACCACAAAGGAAAAATCCTTGGGGGTACCAGGTTCAAAATGTTTCAAATGGCTATGAGCACTATGGGACTCAACATCTATGGTCATCAGTCCCCTAGAACTTAGAACTACTTAAACCTAACTAACCTAAAGACATCACACAACACCCAGCCATCACGAGGCAGAGAAAATCCCTGATCCCGCCGGGAATCGAACCCGGGAACCCGGGCGTGGGAAGCGAGAAAGCTACCGCACGACCACGAGATGTGGGCCCGCGGTCCCGGACTGCAGCGCCAGAACCGCACGGCCACCGCGGCCGGCGGGGTACCAGGAATTCTACCCACGTCCCCCGAAGGCAGCCATCTACGCCCACCACTCAGCTACGGAGGCTGACCCTGTACGCACAGAAAACACAAATAAAAGTGTGCTTTCTCGTTTTAAACCTGGTTTGCTGGCGACAGCACGTCATGCTGTTCCCTAATACGCCTTACCTATTTGGTTCTCGGAAGAAGTGACAAGAGTACTGAGTGAGACGCTCTTATATCAGGACGAGCAGATGCCTCAACGAAGACTGATATTATTTTTTCTACGGAAATGAAACGGTCGTATCGCGTTGATGGCCGGGAGTACCCATATGGGGAAATTCGTTCGCCGAGTTTGCAAGTCTTTTCAGCTGGCGCCACATTGGGCGACTTGTGTATCAATGATGATGAAACGATGATGAGGACAACACATTACCCTGACCCTGAGCGGAGAAAATTCCCGACCCGGCCGGGTATCGAACCCGGGGCCACTACATGGCAGCCAGACACGCTCACCACTTAGCTAAGGAGGGAGGCTAATAATGCGGTTTACTTACATGATACCATCGCTAACTGGCCAGCCTCCAACAACAAATGATCACATCATAGTGATATCATTGTAAAAAAAAAAAAGAAATAAAGGGATTAGTATTTGAAGTAGATAAAGTTGCAGGAGAATTTGAACATATCTTTTAAGAAACTATGAACTAAGACTTCTGTAACTACGAAAAACGGAATGAAAACCTAAACACCGCGAGAGGGCTTAAAGTAGAAGAATGCACCTAAAGATTTAAATATTACAGACATGTTAAACGTAAGCACAAAGAGCTTTATGCAAAGCTACGACGCCGTAAAGAGTATGTTAAAGTACACGTCCAACTAGATGTTTGAGGAAATTCCGCTAAAACTGTAGCTTACAAAATAAAATTTACAACTACCATTACCTCACCGGAGTAAAAAGCTGGGAACTCTCAGCTAAATAACTAATGAAGTCTCTGAATGTTGGATGTCATGTAATTGTGCTGGATCAGGAGATAAACTGAAGTCCTACTGCGGTGGTCGATTATAAATCATGAAAATGGCTCTGCAGCATGCTCGTTACTTGCAATTGTAGCTGTAATTATCTTTTTGAAGAGAGCACGTTTACCTTAGCTGCAACAATAAACAATATGTTATTAAAGTTTTGTGGTTTCTCTACAGTGAAAGTGGCTATAATCGTCGTTAACAAGCTGTGTCATAGGGCACTGAACGTGCACATTGCAATTCATGATCATTGAATATGAAAGACTTCATATCGAGGCTCCTTAAAATAATATAAAATAATCACTGGTTGTGTACTTCAGAAAGTGTGCATAAAACTTAGTCCCTAGTACGACTAAAATTCGCGGTCAGCTAACAAATAGCAAATAAAAATCATTGTTCCACTCCCCCTCTCTGTCGCTGTTTCGACTTACTGTTTCACTTATACTCATAGATACAAAACTCGTTCTCACTCTCTATGCCAATGTAATTATGGATTTACATATTATTTTTCATAATTACAATTGCTGTAGACACACTAAATATAGAGAGACATTTCCGAAAATGATATAACCATGTCAAGAAAATGATAAACGACCACCAACGCTGAGGAAAGTATGTGACAACATGAAATGTGCACAGTCAAAGATGCACAGTACTGAGAAAAAAATCGTTATTAACAGCTGAAGCTACGTTCGCATTGTCCTTCGGTCTGTACAGAATCAGTTATAAACGCCAAAATTTTGCTAAGACCTACATGGAAAAACGGAGTTTTTTAAGAGCCTAAGAAAGGCATTCAGTTTCCACAGGTGTATCAAAATAAATAAAAGCTCATACAAATAAATATTAGTACTTATTCTACAGAAACTATCATTTGTGAATGAAGTGTGGAGGTATCTCAAAATATAGCCTACAGCATGTGACCACATCATTGCTTTACCACTGCAGGGCCGAGCGCACAACACGTCCTTCCTGCCGAGAGTTAATCGCGTGGGGCCATTGAGGTCCTGAACGGCGTTGAAGATGGTCGTCTTAAACACACAGACATCGAATTCCCAACAGCTAGAGCCAATGTCAAGGAACGATAAACTGCAATCGTGACAATCAACGAGCCTGCGACCTTCGAATTCTGACAAGCGTTGGTCTACACGAGGCATTACACGATCTTCCCACATACGACCAACGTTCAAATGCGATATCTGAATTAGAAATCCGTTGCGTAATCTTTCCTAAAGGACAGAATGCGGGAAGCGTTACTTCTACCTTATTTGTATAGTCGCACTGAATTCCTTATCATCTTCGTACTGAAGCATATAGTTACAGTTCGTACCTGTATGACGTTTGTTGCATGCCGTCTACATGGTGTTGCGATTTTAGTCGGCCAGCAGTACATCAATCTGCTTTCGATAAACTTCACTACTATAGGGAAGCATTTGATATCTCCATCTCTTACATACTGCTCAGAAGATGCGAAATTCTGTGTCTTGAAGTGGTGTAAAAGTTTCTTGAGAAAAAGGTAGAGCGTGTTGTCTGTGAGAATGAAAAGTCGTCCCGGCTAGCACACTGGACTCGCATTAGGGAGCACGACAGTTCAAATTCTCGTCCAGCCATCTTGATTTACGTTTTCCATGATTTCCTTAACCCGCTTAAAACAAAATGCCGGCATGGTTGCTTTGAAAGGACACGTTAGATTTCCTTCACCATGCTTCCTTAACCCGAGCTTTTGCTCCATCTCTAATGATGTCGATGTCGCCAACATGTTAAGCTTAATCTTCCTTCCATGTTGTCTCAGTAGTGCCACAGAGATCAGGATCAGGGCCGAGCCTACTATAGTTTTCCCTGTAAGTCAGTGACATCTCGCGACTTACGCCCAGTTACGAACAGCGTTTCTGTCTTTTAAGCTTCTCAAAGGAATTGGTTCACATTGTTTCAGATATGTGCGACTCGATAACGGGTGTTGTGTCCAATGGTGCTACAAACCACGACATTTAACATGGCTCTGTTGCCCGCTTACCTTGGCTGGGGTGTATCAAAACGCCATTACTGTACTGTTGGAGCGAGAGCCATCCGAAAGTACTAAATGTTTGCCACTCAGTATGCCAGCGACGACATTCACGTACACAACGGTGCCCGAGCTTTATGTTTATGATCCGTGACCACAATATTCCTTACACTTACCTGAACATGTCTTACAAGACAATATCAACATGTGCCGTCAAGCGATGTAGAAACAGTATGTTCTCGCGAAAATTTGACGAGGTTCACGTAATAAAATCCTCGCTATCTTCCAGTTACCGTGATACTGTTAGTGCTCCGTCATGTCTAGATACGCTATGTTGATAACAGATCTGCAACGAAACCTGTCGACTTTTGACGAACCACTAGCATAAATTTCACTAACAAACGTGCTTGTTACTGCTCCAGTAAACTTCACCTCACATGGTGCATCGAAACGTCACCTTTTCATGGACAAGGTTTCTCAGCAAACTCGCTTTTCCTGCAACCGCTCTGAAAGATCCTGACGAAGATGGAAACGAATTTTTTAGTCTTAAGAACTCAATGTTCTCAATAAATAACACATATCAGCAATATCTGCATGCTGTCTTCAGGGTCTGATCGCAGGGTTTCTTTTCCTTTCCAGTATGTACATAGGCCTGGGGCGGCAGTATTGTGAGTTAGTGGAATGTATTCTGTTAGTCGACGAATGATATCTAGTTCTCAAGCCTGTCTTAACTGAAACACCATATTTTGGGGCCAGACCGGTGCACGTGGATTTCCTAACATTGTAAGTTGTGCTATGAAAGATTCTAATTGGAAGAAACATAAATTTTCTAGACAGTGGTATAAGGTGAAAGGGTGGCCAAAGTTGGGCCTCACGGGTGCCACAATGTTGGGTTGCTCAATTCCTGTGCCTACGGTGTGCTCTGAATACCGACGACGCTCCCTCGGCAGCCTTTCTCCGTGCTGTGATGTCCCATCCTTGCAGTGTAGCACGTATTGGAGATCTTGTTGAAAAGACAGTAGATCAAAACTAGGACAGTTTTCAAAATAGAACCAAAACGCAAACGATTATCAAAGGCAAAAATACTTAAAAATGAGTGAGCTTGATGACATTACCGTCAAAATTGAAGGGGACGGCGAGTGGACAAATTTGAAACGTTTCATTTTGGAAAACATTACTTACAGTTCTGTATACTTAAGCACCTGTGCCCGGTTACTGGCGTACTGACTTCATGTTAGCAAATAACCTACTTTTTCAATCATTCACTCCATGAACCATACGTAGACTTTGCCGTGCTGTGGGTGGCTATTGTGTCACCGATACAGACAGCCGTAACTTAGGGGCAAACGTAACGGAGGGGTATTTTTGTAGAGGGCAAATTAACCTATCGTTCCAGAACAGGATCAGTAGCTTTTTCAGTAGTTGCAGCGGCATTAGTCTGAATGATTGACTGATTCAGCCTTGTAACATAAGCCGACATGGCCTTGTTGTGCTCGAATGGCTGGAAGCAGGCAGAAACTACAGCTCCACTGGATGGCTGCATGATGATGGAGTCCTTTTGGCTAAAAGAATCCGGTGTTAAAACAGTTCCCGATTCCGATCCCAGGGCGTTGGCTGTTCAGGTGGATGTCTGAATAAGGAAAAATCAAAATTGGCATTCTATGGGTCGAAACGTGAATTTTAGGTCCCTCAGTTGAATAGGCAGGGTAGAGTTTAAAAAGGGAAATGCGTAGGATGGTGTTCGATACTTTGGGAATTAGTAAAATGCCCTGGCAGGAAGAGCAGAACTTATGGCCAAGTCATTAGATTCTCATCAACACAAAATCAAATAGGAGTAATGCATAGTAGGCTAATAATGAACAATAAAACAGGAATGTGGGTAAGCTACCATAAAACCATAGTCAACACATAGCCAAGAAAGAAATGAACCCAACACTCACCACAGTAGTGCAAGCTCCGAAGATGATGTAGAGGCTGAGGGAGTGTATAATGAGAAAAAGGAAATTATTCAGACAGTTAAGGTAAAGAAAATTTAATTGGATGTCGGTAGTAGGAATAGAAAGGGAAGGAAAAATAGTAGGAGAACACTGACTGGAGGAAACAAATGAAGGAGGAAGTCATCTCGCGGAATTTTGCACAGAGAATGATTTAATCATCGCTAACACTTTGTTTAAGAATAATAAAAGAATGCTCCATATGTGGAAGATAACTTGGAGACAGTGGACAGTTGAAGGTTACACAAGGGAAAAAAGAGAGATTTCGAAAGCAGATTTTAAACTGTAAGACATGGTGTGGCAGATGTCGACTCTGACTGTGGTTATGGTCTGCAGATTCAAACTGAAGAAGCTGCAAAAAAGTACAAAATTATGGCGATGGGACTTGGATAAATTGAACAAATCAGAGGTTATTGCTGATAGCCAGATGTTTCTGTGGGATCATTAGGCAATGTTGGACTGAAACAGGGGAAAGGATACACAACAAAAAGTAAATGGGTAGCTTAGAAAGATGACATATGGAAGGCCGCAGTGGATCACTTAGAACAATACGAGATATATTGAATTTAACTGACGAAAGGAGAAAATATAAAAATGCATCGAATAAAGTACGTGAAGGGGAAATACAGATGTATAAAAAGAGAAACTGTACAAAATGGCAAAGCCGGAATACCTGCAGGACAAAAGCGAGGCTGTAAAAGCATGCTTAACAAGGGGATGTGTAGACGTTGCCTGTAAGAAAACTAAAGAGACATTTAGGGGAAAGAGGAGCAGCTAGATGACTATAAAGGCGTAGATGGCGAGCCCGTACTAACCAAAGAAGAATAAGCTGTTAGAAAGAATGAATATACGTATAAGGGCTATACACCGCAATGAACTTGAGAACAGCATTATAGAAGAGGAAGAGAAAGTAAACGAAGATGAAATGGGAGATAGGATAATGCGAGAAAAATTTGACAGAGAACTGAAAGGTCGAGGTCGAAACAAGACCCCTAGAGTACACGTCATTCCCTCGGAGTGATTGGCATCCTTGAGAGAGCCAGCTGTGACAAAACTGTTCCACCTGGTGAGCAAGATAGATGAGACTGCCCTTGAACACCAAGAAGAATGTAATAATTCCAGTTCCAAAGTAGGCAGGTACTGGTAAAATCTTAGCGAACTTTCATGTTAATAAGTCATTTTTGCAAAACGCTGTCACGAATTGTTTACAGAATAATGAAAAAATGTATAGAAGCTGACCTAGGGGAAGACTAGTTTGGGTTCCTGAGAAATGTAGGAACAATCGAGGCAACACTGAGCTAACGATTTAGGCTAGAAGAATGGTTGAAGTAAGGCAAATCTACCGGAATTAAAGTTGAGGAAGAAGAAGCAAATTTTTTGACGCATGCCTCCTTCAATAGCTGTCATCATTAGTTTTGTTTTCCCGTCTTTAGTATATTGTAATCTGGAAACTAATTCATTTTTTTATAGTTAATAGTGGCTATGTTGCAAACTTTACGAATAGATGGCACTTTTTGTTCTTTTGAATATTATAAACTTTTAATACAGTTTTTCTTGAGAATGCTTTTATTTGTACCATTCCCAAAACAGATTAACTGTAATAGAAAGATACGCAGTGTTGATTAGAAAACGTCGGCATTCGAAGGCAGATTTCGTAAGCTACGAACAACAAACAATTTCAAACAAAGAAACCGAAGTGTGCAAGGAAATCATGTTCAGTTATAGAAAAGGAGGCTCAAGAAGTTGTTGGGAAATTAACTAACGACTCCAGTGCAAGTTTGATTCCAGCTTCTGCTAAAATAAAGGGGGGGATCAGTTGTCAGCAAAACATAGAAAAATGTACACAAAAAATACTCGCAGTAATGTCTAGAATGTTATCCTTAAATAAGACTGTCATTCAGACTGCAAAAACCACAAGAACCTTGAGTATCGTCTGTTGAAATGATTACGATATGACAGGTAATTGTACTACGTCAATGAATATGTAGAGTGTCTGAGGAATTAATGTTTCAGTTACGTTTAACTGTCATTCACAGGCTTCGATATTTTCGGGGTAGTCGGTTGCCGTCGTCCACTGTTGCAAGGCCAATGGCGCTCGGATATTGAAAACAAATGACGTCATGCCACTGTTTGGGAGCACGCGTAAACGGAATGTTGCCGTAGTCAGTACCTGGCTAGGGTCTGAACCTGACACTTAAAGAAGTTACGATCGCCGTTGGAAATGTCATCAGCAGCTGGAAATGAAACGTTTGGTTTTAATGTGAAATCCATTCGACCACGGCGTAATAGCCCGGAATATTCTATTAATTGCGGATATGTTATCTCACTGCACCTTCGATAATCTTTGGATTCCACACTTGTAGAAATCTACTCATTTGCAGTTAACGACGGCAGCTGATAAATACGCTCACGGTAAACTATGTGCCAATACAGCAATTGTTCATCCGTTTTATCAAAGTATTTAGCACAGACAATCAAACTACAACAATTTTATGCTTGCCAATTTAGGTGCATAAACGTGAAGTGTTGATTGCAAACTCAAAGTGCGATGTGTCGTGAGCAGCTCGGTGGACACCAACTGTTGTCAGGCAGCTGGTGGTTGGTGGCCAATGCCCGCTGGGTCGAGAGGAAACTCTAGAGCAGAAATTGTCCTGGTCTTGACAGAGAGCAACAAGCTCTTTCGCGGAAATGGTTTTGGAAGGCTTTGCTGTTGCTGACGGGTTAGAAAGTGAAGTAAATTATCTTTGAGCTTACATCAAACTGATTATTTTAGCAGGCAGGAGAAATGTGGTTTCAAAAATTGAAGGAAGCAGTAGACGCCAAGACTCGACTTTACACTTGCACTGCAGGACTTTTACCATTAGATAACGATCAGATACAGCACCAGACTCGCTCGACCGCAATTCCTCTGGAATCCTCCACATCCTACAGTTTTAACAGTTCGTGTAGAAGCTGGAATTTGGATACTGAAGGGCGTCCAGTTTTATTGCCGCCGTAAGTGAACGATTCAGAAGTTGTCTCAGCAGCTGCCTGCCGGTGGTCTGGTTTTATTCAAAGATTGTACATTCTCCGAAACTGCTTTCCAAATTAACGTCAATTTTTTATGCTAGTACATATCTTTTCGCAGGGAATGCTGTCTTTGCCTCTATTAGAATACTTCTTATGGACTCGTTGCTTCTTTGTTCATTCCAACCAACAGGCCCTGTAAGTCTTCTTCATTTTCACCTGTCATTATTAGTTGCGATCAAAGACTACGGTCGGGTATCAAAGCAGATTGGGATAAATATAAAGATAGCTTCGAATAATTCGGCGATTAGCAGCGGTTTTATGTAAACTTAGCCGTGAACCAACTCCAGTAGTCTCAGTAACTCAAATAAAACTATTCATATTTAAAATTACAGCGAAATGAGATGTACAGTATGAGTACAGAATGTGGATGGAGAGTACTTTCACCAAAGATGAGAGTATTAATGAGCAGCAGAAATGAGATAAGCTACATAACAGAAAGTAAAGACGTGCAAAACGTAAATCTGAAACAATTAGAAACTAAGAAGTTGCCTCACCAGAGTAAGTGGATGGCATTATCAAATGACTAAATTATTGTTGTTCATTACGTCAGGACCTCCATTGGGCGAGCAAGAGAAAAAGACTGATTTGGGCATACGATTGCCTTAGCTCCCAACTCAGACAGCCAGTAACTACTATGAACTTAGTTCGAGACTCAGTCGTTCTGCACGTAAATGTGACAGATAAAGATCATAGTTTTTTTTAATCGAATCCAAAAAATGAACTGAGAACTAATGCAGCGTAAAAGCACGGCCCCGTGTTATTGGAACACACTTAACGCAGTACTGCCACACCTACCTATGTAAGCATAGGAGCTCCTCTTCGGCATTTCTAATGTAACATGAGATACGATATATGTCATTTTCGATTCCAAAATGGCATGAGTCGTTCCCGTTATAAGAACAGAGCACACATCCAATTAGCTCTCTCATTTGAAGGCCCGTGAAAGTGCTACACTGTGTCCTAGAGACAGCAGGAGGATGGTAGACACATACTGGAGTGGTGATCTCAAAACCGTTGTATGGTTTCAAAGTTATCATTGCAGATAGATGCGATGTAGCAATGTTGACAGACGTAATATGATATCTTAAACGGGGAACTGCGAAAACGACGAATTGCAGGCGACTTGAGAACAAGCTGCTAAAAACGCTATCTGATAGATCACTGATCATAAAAAAAAATAAGCAAGCAGATCCCTTCACAAGCAGATCCTTTCACAACCTGCAAAGGTCGTCCATAGGACACAACCTTTTCCCCGATTCTATTTAACATCTTTCAATACGATTGCTTAAATTCAAACCTAAGGCGTCTGTAATATATTGATGAGGTATGTGTATTCGTATAATGTGAAACTTAAGCAGAAAGTTAGAACAGTAAGTCGCAGTTTCCTTTTCACACGTGGAGGAATACGCCCTCTGATCGGAGACCTCCAGTAGTTATGTTTCCCAAGCATTGGTTATCAGAGCATGCAGTTAGAAACTGGTACCGTATGACGTCCACGTCCAGACAGTAGTCAAATATCACAATTTTGGACAAGAAATGACAGGAATCCTCCAGAAATGGGGAAATTTCTTACGCTGATATGTACTCTACGCTGCCACTGCGTCGCTGAAATGACAAATGATGATATTTAATGAATTTTCGAACCGTAATCACATGCCTGAGCTTCAGTTACGGCTATCTGCAAGCATGTCGTGAAGAGGAGGAGAGCAATCATATTTTCTTTGATTGTGTAAATCAGCAGGAATCCGCAAATTCTTTGTTGTCAGATCTGTACGAAGAGAACTCTCCCTTGCCGACCTCAACAAATGTTATAACTGGAGGAGAGGCAGTAAGGAAAATGGAGGAAAGTGGGAGGGGTGGGGACCAGCAATTTTCAGAGGGAGACGTAGTCATGAATACAATAAGTAGGTTCAGATGGGTGAAGGTAGCAGCAGTTATTCATGGATGAAGAGACTTGCACTGGATAGACTAGTATGAAGACCTGCATCGACCCAGTCTTCGGACTGAAGACCACAACAACTGGAGGAGAAACAGATGTGTACAGTCTCATACACATGTTTTAGTCACCTTGGACCTTCACCTTCAGTATGAACCCACTAACGCAACGCATTCAATGTCGCGTGAAATAATTCACAAGCTGTAAACTGTTTATATGTTTGAATTGTGTCATTAGTTTTCAGTATGACAGCTTTGGCTGTGTTAGATTCAAATAAATAATGAGTGCGGTGATGTATTGTAAATTAAAATCGGCGGAAATTCTGATGGGGATTTATCTCGTAGAGAAAGGAAGTTCCTCGAGATTCAAAACGATAGAAAATGCAGAACGTTTTCTCTTTTACTTTTCTTTCTCTAAAAGGTAGAAATCTGCGTGTATTGCTTTGGCACTTCCATAGCGAAATCCATTTATGTAAATCGGCACTCAATCAAGGAAGAATTTCTAAGTCCAACCTCAGTATTTGCATTTCTCTCGACTGAATGGCAGCAGGAAGCGCATTAACACCTGTTAAAGCTGAGATTCTTTCGGGTCAATACTTGCCAGCGATGGACACGGAGGGAATTGAGAAATGCAGCACTTTACCTCTCCCCGTAGAGAAGAGCAGACGCACAGCCGGACGGGTAAAAAGGCACGTGGTCGCGGTTCGCAAAAAGTCGCTTTCCGTCAGATCTGCTAAAGATCAGAATAACCAAGATTAGATTTTATATGTTTGAGAATACTTTCACTTACTACGCCATTCGTAATCATTTAGTGGGGAAAACAGTTACGGTAGGCTATTAAGCGATATCGGACTTTCAGTTTCCGAAATAGATGTACTTGTATTTTTAAAGTATTTATTTTCCTATTACTGTAATTTATAATATTATCTAATCGGTTTCAGTCGTGTTAAATAGTCACCTCCAGTGAAATATGCAGCCTAGTGGTCTCGTTGACGACTACACATTGCGACTCATGTTTTTATTGGCTGATACGCATCAGCTGATCAGTTCCTTGTCTGTCCTGTTCGGCGATTTCGATCAGTGAGAGTTAAAACATCCTTTGCTCTCTGATAGGCTAGAAAAGTAAATAACATAAAATATTGCAGAACATACTTATGTTGCATTCATAAGAAAGTCCGAGATTGTTTTAATGACGCAAAGATAAAAAAAACAACATGTAGCGCGTTGTGAACCTACATCCTTCGACTCCGTAAATCACATCATGTCACTTTAGTCGCCTACCTTGCTTGCTATAGTATCTCTTGAAGGCGTGTATCGTTGATGCGTTATTAACTTACGTTTATTGATAATAGTGACATACTTGTTATTAATTTTTAATGCACCGTTGCTTTGGAACGGCGTACTGGTAGTTATCATGTAAAAAAATCCAAATACGCCGAAATGAATATGAAGCTTGCTGCCGCATCAATAACCGATATTGCTTGTGACGTCAAAGAGACGTCACGTTTGCAAAGAGTCCTGTGAGGTGATACACACTGAAACAACCTTCCTCATCACTGAAGGTCTGTTTTTCTGAGTAGTGTATAGAAGTAAGGCAGTGTACCTCTAACTCTTCGATATATTTAGCATTTATTGTTTCACAAAGACTGTCATTCTGTAACACTTATGTCTGTTATCGGTTATGAAATTTTTGTGTAGCTCTGCATTTCCTGCGGATACTGTGTTGTACGTTATTTGGCTTGAAACACATCGACATAATTTGTTTATTCTATAACTTCACGAAACCAGAATTAATTTGTAAATGTCCTTTTTAAAAAGATGTTTGTTCATAGTATAAATGTACTAAATTGTTATGTATATAACTGGTTCATCCTTAGGAACTGTAGGATTATATGAAATGTAAAAGTTGGAGGGAAGTCCTTCCACAACGAAAAGGCTTAGGTGGGAGTGTAAAGGTAGTTTTTCGCGAAGAAGCGCGAGAAGTCTTTGTGGCACACTTAGTCTGTGACCAGCATCCAACAGTTTAACATCCCGAGTGCTTAACGAGGCAAGAATTGCAGCAAGAGTGGAATAAATGTGCCTCAAATGTGGATTTATATCTGTGATTACATCATGGCATTTATTGATTTTCTGTGAACAGTATTATTCCAACTCCAAGAAGATATTTTGTAGAGCATATTACATCAAGAACCATGATCGCACCTGACTACATGATTGCTTTACCACAGAGGATCACGACGACCAACACCTTTAGACAGGTAAAGTTTAGTGCTGTACAGAGATGCTTGGACTAGTAACATACTAAACTTTGAAATAATAAGAGTTCCATTCTTAGTTGATTTATCCTCAACAAATTATCTGGGTAGGTTACTCTTCCTGCTGCAGAAATATCCAGAGTGCTTCCAAATTTAATGAACTACAGAATAAATACTGTGTAAAATATTTATTAACTTTCATTGTGTAGCAAATTTCTTAATTGTTAAGTTAGTTGTTTGTGTACAGTGTTAAACGTGACTGTTTGAGTAACTACGTTAAAGTACATCAAGAAAATGAATGTGTGAATTTGATTAACTGAAGTGATAAATTTCAACTATTATTACAAACATTTCACAGAACTTAAATTTTGCATTGCAAAACAGTGCTTTACAAAAACAAATATAGACTATAACAATTCAAAGGCCTGCACATTTCGTATTTACATTACAAGATTGTAATAGTGTTTTCGTTTTCTCTTTGGCCAGCAGCGTTGTAGATGTCTTGCAATGTAACAGCGACAAAAGAAATTAAAGATATACCTTGAAAGGTAGTGTTCTAGACAGGCAAAGCAAGGACGGTCACCTGCTTAATCAGGCAAAAGTAATTTGACGTAACTGTGCAATAAATAACATAATTACTGAATTTAACTTCAGTTTACTTAGAAATTGGTTTGTGCAGCAGTTATTCTAGAAACATCTGTGCTCTTAAAATTATATCTGACATTAACAGAGTACAACTACAAAGAGAACGATCCCCATATATCACTCATATTTCGTATAATACAAAAGCTCATAAGCATCCAAAGAAAACAAGGAGTGTTCATGTTAGTTAAAATAACACCTTGAGAACTATTTCAAAATTTTTCTTTTACCAGTCGAGTATTGGAGCCACTTCATGTCCAAATTATCTGTGTTTTCTGTTTGTTGCCCGTCACATACTAAAGCAGAACTTATCTGTTAGTGTGAAACACTTCGTTGCCACTAAACTTAACCAGTTAGTAATTCTGTTCATGAATAGTCGTTTTTATAATATATGGTAGGGTGTTATTTTCGTGTCCGATCTACCAAACTGATTTCTAAGTAAATTTAACTTTAATTCAGAAATTATGTTATTTTATTTACTGCACAGTTAGCTCAAATTACTTTTGCCTAATTAAGCAGGTGACAGTCCTTGCTTTACCTGACCAGAACACTACCTTTCAAGTACGTACAATACCGTTGGTTCGATTCACGCTAGAATATCTGTTCCATCCTTTCAAAACCTAACCTTCCAGGAAGTGAATTATAGCCCAATTACTTTCCATTAACATACGATCACGGTCAAACAAAAATCCTGTCAAAGGGGTAACATTATAGTTAACTTGCCCTTTCAGTAATAACCTGTAGTGTTATAATTTTACTGTTTTGTCGCATATATCGTGTACGAACCATAAAGGTAAAGTACAATAAAAGTTACTACTTCATATACGGCGACGTACAAAATTATCATTGTTCCTTCAATCCATGCACAGATATGGCTCCACAGACAAAACACAGTCTTTTTTGCAAACACGACCAGAAAAGTGTTATAGCGTTACGACGTGTGATAGTGATTATATTGGAATGCATTGAATACATGTACGTTATATCTATACATGAATCTTTTCTGTTTCGCAGATTGTATTTCCGTCATCATCCGATATGTACGAAAATGTGACTTGTATGCACAGGATAGTATAGTTAGCTAACTCCTATATGTACCAGTTCTCATTTTGTGTTACTACAACTTGTGATCATACTAACAAATTTGGCATTCAACCATCACTGAGTAAACATTTACCTATCGCCGATTACGAGTTGCGTGCGTGAGAAAAAGATTGCGTTCGCGTGTCGGAAAAAGTCGTTTGGTTACTACTTCCCTTTTTAGATACTGATGGCAGCAGAGCTCATTAAGCTGCATGTATCGTACTTTCTAGAGTAAGATAAATCTTTAACTTCTTTTGTTATTGTCTCACGTGAACTTCTGATTGTAAGCAAGTCGATACTGTTTCTCTTCATAACTGTGGAGTGCTCCTTTAGGACACACCGAAATTACACTCGAAATCAGATGTAGTTGCTACACACTTCTTTATTACAAATACATTGCTCATAACACATTCACAGTAACCATAATTACAAAAAAGCTTGTCTTATAGAACACCAAAATATTTTAAGGTATGTTGCACATATCGTTTTCCTTCAACCACTTACATTAATTTAAACCATGTCCGTGGACCCATAATTAATTCAACATGACTGACAAATGAACCACACCTACTTCATCACTTACATGGAAACTCTTTTATCTATCTTTTCAGCGCATCCAAGTTCGGAATTCAACAGACAGTAATGTTTTAAGGCTTCTTGGGTCAACTCTTCATAATTCAAACACAATATTCATAAAAGCACGCGCGTAAAATATGACTACGTAACTATCCCAGTTAAACGTTCTGAGTTCAACAAATACCAAAATTTTAAGTTTACTCGGCCAACTTTTCATTAACTAATACAATGTTCATAAAATCCTGATTCATAAAATATGACTAACATTTGAGCTTAACAAACCCCAAAATTTTTAAAGTTTGCTCGGACATCTTCAGATTAATTAGAACAATACTACTTGCTTGTACCAGGTTCGTATGATTTCAGTACTTGATTATAATGAGAAGATCTTCCCAAGAAAAGCTTAACAGGGGCCGCTTCCACTCTACATGAGAATTAGTGATGGACGCGAGCACACCAAAAGATTTTAACCAATACAAGAAATTCACGCGACAGGAAATCAAATAAAAAGATACTCAACTCTGCACTGCGATTGAGTTTCAGAAACCATAACTCTCCACCGAAAGGATGGAGTTACAGGACAGTAACAACATAACCCGAGACGTGGGAGAGGGCAGGGCCTTAAATATCACTCTGCCACCGTGGTAGTCCGATCCCAGTTTGCTAGCGTCAACTACTGACAATTACCTGCAACATAAAACACATCAGCGGCAGACACTATTCTGAGGTATAAGATACACAATCCTAACTGTACAACTAGTTATCAATAGCTTGCAAAGATACATTCCACAAATGAAAGCAAGGGAATTAACCTCCGTAACTTACTTGGGCAGTCAGGGCTCTTAAAATTTAGTTAACCGATCCCTTAAAACCATCACTAAAATAATGGGATAAAGGTTGGAATAGCAAGAATAATCTCGGCGCACATTTAAAGGCCAGACTAAAATAATGACATAACAGGTTGAATGGGAAAAATATTTCAGCGCAGCTTGGAATGCCGAACACAGATTCACGCACTACTTAGTTACACTTGTAGCTATGTGTTTAGCCATGCTTCGTGTCTGTTTGGTGGGCGTCGTTACACTTCCTTAACTGCCGTCAAGTTATCAAGTGACGACACCAATTTCAGTGGTAAGCTACTGGAACAATTCCAAATGGTTTTTAGTACACTGGAAGATTTAGTTAATATGAACGGCACCCACCGAAGCAACTCGACGACTCCAATTCATATGGCCTGTGTAGCTTGTAACTAACTCGACAGAACTTGTCCTTCCAACCTCGGGGAAATCCCCATCACCATGGCCTGAAGATTTGCATTGCAACGGTTAAACTCGCAATAGCGGCTGGCCGCGCTCCTTCGTCATGCCGCCTCGGCCTCTAGCCGTGCTGCATACAAACACAGTCCCACTTCACTCCACCTCATACCACGGATACCCGCACACCAGCCACCAGCACAGCGCGCGCGCTGCAGTTAAAATCCCCCACCCCCAAAGATGTGAAGAAGAGAAATAAGAATCGAAGTCGGCTCAACGATAAAAAGATAATCGATGGAAACTGGCGCCAGCAACGCATCAGTTCAATTACTGTTGTCTTAGCATTGTCTGTCTCTGACCCATATTGTATGGTAAATATGTTGTCCTTTATATTGAAGATGTCTTCCTTACTTTCTACTAGAAAGGCTTTGTCCTTTGAAAACTGTCTGTTCATCTTGAGTATTGGTATTCCGAAATTTTTATTTATGTGCAATGCAGGTATGCTCAGACAATATCTCTGTCGAAAATAAGCCTAACCGTAATAGCGGAAAACATACGTTAAAATAAGAGGCGCTCACATACAGTATGTGATAAAGAGTCCGGAAAGCTATTGCTGGAAATTAGTATAGAGTGTGTCTACCCTTCATGACGGCTTGAACTATACTGGAGGGCTTTCAATGACGAGTCTGATTGTGGTGTTGCAGTGTTATTGGAACCTGGGATTTGGAGCTAAGTCGATGTTCTAACTCATTCCAAAGACGTTCCACCGGATTTAGTTCGGGACTGTGGGCAGTCAGCCCATTTTAAGAATGTTATCGCCCAAAACCACTACCTTACAGATGCCACGTTATCACAGGTGCATTTTCATGTTGATACAACATTCTTCGGCTCCGAAATGTTCCTCTACTGGACGCAGTCCACAATGCTGTAAAATGTGTTCATATCCTTCTGCCTTCAGCATTTTCTTGAGCCAATAAGTAAACCACAAATTAACCACGAAATCCGAATACCGTAACACCTCCTTCTCTGTAGTTCACTGCTGACACTACACATGATAGTAGGGAACGTCCTCCAAGCGTTTGACAAGCCCAAACGCAGAGACCGGATTGCTACAGGGCATACCGTAATTCATCACTTCAATTCAATCCTTGCTAGTCATCTACTGTCCACCTAAAACGCCACTTAGCACTGACTGCAGGACTATGTGGCTTATGAGAAACTGCTCGGCCATTGTACCACATTATTTTTAACTCCCTAAGCACATTGTTCCAGCTGGACTGCTGGCAGCACTTTGGAACTCACGAGTGGTTCCTTGGGTAACTGAATGTGACCTCATACAACCACCCTCCGAATTTCGCGACATGAGCTCTGCAATCTTGGTTCAGCTTTGATTATTTTTTCGTTTTTCAACTCCACATCAGCAACAGCAGCAACTTGGGCATCTTTCGATGGATTGATATATACCTGCTGGACTTGTTACTCAGATGACAGACGATGTCTAGTCTACGTTCGAAGTGAAGATCACCTGACCGACGCATTTTCGTTTACTCCTTATCTACTGACAACGCAACTACTGATAATACAATATTCCCCGTGTCATTTTGTACTGGCGGTGCCACCTCTCGCCACATCTAGTGCTCACGTCCGGTTTGCATTGAGCCGCCAAGATACTTTTGATTAGATAGTGCATATAAACTTTGATACTGTTGCAGTTGTAAACATGCACTACTACTAGGAAGGGGCGGTTTGTTGTTTCTTAATACCTTATGGCTAATTTCGTATTTTTGCTGATCTGTGGATCACGGTACAAGATGAGGTTCGAAATTAAGAGCCGCCAGGGAGTAAAAATGATTTTACATATATTCATAGTTTCAGAAATTTCATTTTGCACAGAAACACAACGTCGTATCAAATACCTATAGGTATCTTGAAAGAAATTTCTTCAAATCAGTTTTAGAAGATTAATCCGCTGGAAGAAATCATATTTTAGTACGGCCGACTTGGAACCATAGAATTTATGTTGGAAGTTACGTTAATAAACATAAAGGATACACAAGATTAATCGAAAGTGCACCTGTTTGCTATGCTTCTGAATTGTCTCTGTCTAAACGTATAGTCTCTTTATCAATGTAATGTGTTGCGTACCAAAAGATTTCATTCATAGGAAAGAAATATGTGCATAAGCTAACCTCACGTTTACAGTTAAGAACTATATCTGTCTGCGTGAATGAGAAGCAAATCTGACTGCGATAACTTAAATGACATATGCCCCGTTTGAACCAACAATTAAACTCAACACTGTCAACTGACCCTGTGGAACTGAAACTCGTCTCCGCTGTATTTGGCTTACTTGTGTCGCAATGGAAAACATCATACATCATACAGCTGCTCTCGCAGAAAAAGAAGAAAAGGCGCGTCTCAGTTTCTGATTTGCTACAGAGCATCGCGGTAGTGCAATGCGAACCTTTAAATCAAAGCAATATAAACTTGGTTCTCATAAAATTTATCTCTCTTTAAACAGAAAGTTCATCAGGTAATGGGAGCTGTATAATGGAGTAGGATAATCTCAGTTACTTACCAAATTAAAATTCTTCTCAAGCAACTGTGTTAAAAAAAGATTCAGCTCGAAAAAATTTCTTGACACTATTCCGTTTACAAATATACACAATTGAAGGCTTAGCAAGCAATAAGAAAACATTTCATTACAAATTACAATTACGTAAAATCAACACCGGAGAAATACAAAAATGTAACTCAACATGAAAATTTATTCTAACGCAAAAGTCCTCATACTAATGATTAGAATCCATTAACGCTGACTGCGACAAATCTTTATAAATATAGCAAGAAATACTTGATTTGGATGTCTGTATTGTAGCATGAATGTCTAACTAAATGCTGCCGCAATAAAGTAAAATATGTTATTTATTACCTTAAATCTCAATCTTCGCAAAATAGCGTCTGACTTAGTAAATCCATCTCATTCAATGCACAATGATATTACTTTTGTAATAATAATATCTTACATCAATAAAATGCTTTTGTGTCCTTCCTGTACAACTTACTGCCTCGACACCCCACTAGAACTCCCTATGTCCTCTCCTCGCGATCAACACTAAAAACCGGTAGAGCAAACGTGGCCTAAGCAGTCTCCGGGCAGCGCGCATAACTACACGATACAAATATCACATGTGCCAATTTAGACATTCAAAAATAAGAAAACTGACTTTAAAATTATATACACACCTTTCAAAGTACAAGCAATTTGTAACAGAAATGTTTCATCATGCAACTGAATTAAATACATGTATGGATATGATGTCCGTTATTTCGGATATGTCCGCAAGAACGGACACCATATCCATATAAGCATATAGTATATACCCATAAGTGTATAGTATATATCCATATAAGTAAATAGTTCTTTCGGACATTTCCGAAAGAAAACATAGATCGTATCCATATAAGTTTATAGTTCTGGCAATACCGGCGATGACCTTCTTCTTCTGTGCGGATGCACACATATTCCCCGAATTCTTACGGGACCTGGTAAGAATGTCTTCCATGAGTAATGCTCGCGGGAGGCGTGCGCGAGATAGTCCCTGTAGCCGCGCTGTCCTCTGTGCCTTCGGTGACTCAGATGGATAGAGCGTCTGCCATGTAAGCAGGAGATCCCGGGTTCGAGTCCCGGTCGGGGCACACACTTTCAACCTGTCCCCGTTAAGGTATATCAGCGCCCGTCAGCCGCTGAAGGAATTTAATTCTAATTTCGAATTAAATACAAGTTACAATATCGACCGCCAACGTGCTAAACCTCAGGTAAAGAAGAGATGCAGTCACGTAGTAGGAACCCAACGCACCTGTAGCGACATAAAAGCTGCCACCGTTTTCCGGCAGAGCTTCTACAAGGAGGCGTGTACGCAGCGTGAAATATTGTCCCGTTACAACACTTTTTAATGTGTTTTTCTCGTTTATATCGTGCCCTTGCAACTAACTTTCCGCCCGCCTCTCGCGGAAGGCGAAGTCTTTTAACGGCGCCTATCAAGTGGCCATCAGAGCACGCTGTGCAGGCGGTGTGGGTCTGCGCTCGTAACACGGCTTTAGAGGCGGTTTTTTCGTCGCATCGGCGCCGCGGTCGTGCTCTATCTGCCTCCGCCGGCCGCCTCGCAACAGGCTTTTTTCTGGCCTGCTGGTTGCTCGATCGTAAGCAATGACGCTTATTTCCGGCCTCATCCTCCCCTCCTAGTAACCTCGAAAAACCCGAACATCGCACTGTAACATCTCCTTTGTAACACAGAGAATACAATCTGCACTTTGCAGTGACTACCCGGTTAGCCTCAGTCAAGTAAACTGACTTTCTATTAAAGAAAGAACAAACAGCTTAAAATAATTCTTAATGAGTAAACTGAATTTCATCCTAACGATTATTTTTCCCTATACGACATGGTGCAGTAAGTATCGCTTCCTTTATCTGGTACCTGCCCACAATCTTAGGATGTTCACTTTCACATTTTTGTACTCGTGAGGAACGTGATAGGCCCCCTATCGTCTGCTGACTGCTTTGCAAATTGGCACTGTCTCCGTTACTTATCTTCTTCAGATAGACAGTGGTATTGTTTTTCTGTCTTACGTACATTCGTTTCATCACCCTAAACATTTTTGTAGAGCATTGTTATTTTACAAGAAAGAAGTTGCCTCTATGTTCTCAATTAGAATATGCAAAACTATTCGCTACACTAGAAATTATTTTTTACCATACCGGCTTTTGTCCACTTATACACACATCAAAATAAGTTTTCCATCAGCCCGGGTCCCAGAACTCTGGAAGATACACGTTGACTGTGGATATTGTATAACAGACACAGTCCCTTTGACTGTTCAGAGATGTCACTAAACCCGCCCAAAGATTTAAACCGCCTTGCATGAGGAGCGACTATTAGATGGAGGGGTCCGACAGCCGATCAGTTCCAGTCATTCCACCAGATAGGAGGTACACGGCTCCTGATGTCTGTAGTTCAACCATGCCTAGACGGTCAATACCGCGGTTCGATCGCGTCAGCATTGTTACTTGTGCCAGGAAGGGCTGTCAACAAGGAAAGTGTCCAAGCGTCTCCGAGTGAACCAAAGCGATGTTGTTCGGACATGGAGAAGATAGAGAGAGACAGGAACTGTCGATGACATGCCTCGCTCAGGCCGGGTAAGGGCTACTACTGCGGTGGATGACCGTCACATACGGATTATGGCACGGAGGAACCCTGAGAGCAACGCCACCATGTTGAATAATGCTTTTCGTGCAGCCACAGGACGTCGTGTTACGACTCAAACTGTGCTCAATAGGCTTAATGATGCGCAACTTCACTCCCAACGTCCATGGCGAGGTCCATCTATGCAACCACGACACCATGCAGCGCCGTAGAGATGGGCTCAGCATTGGCATCACGTTCTCTTCACCGATGAGTGAAACATATGTCTTCAACCAGACAATCCTCTGAGACGTGTTTGGAGGCAACCCAGTCATCCAAAGGCCTTAGACACACTGTCCAGCGAGTGCAGCAAGGTGGAGGTTCCCTGTTGTTTTGGGTGTGGCATTTTGTGGGACCGACGTACGCCGCTGGTGGTCATGGAAGGCGCCGTAATGACTGTACGATATATGAATGCCATCCTCCGACCGATAGTGCAACCATATCGGCAGCATACTGGCGAGGCATTCATCTTCATGGACGGCAATTCGCGCCCCTATCGTGCACATGTTTTGAATGACTTCCTTCAGGATAACGACACCGCTCGACTAGGGTGGCCAGCATGTTCTCCAGACATGAATCCTATCGAACACGCCTGGGATGGATTGAAAAGGTCTGTTTATGGACGAAGTGACCCACCAACCATTCGAGGAGTCTACGCCGAATAGCCGTTGAGGAGTGGGACAATCAGGACCAACAGTGCCTTGAAGAACTTGTGGATAGTATGCTACGACAAATACAGGCATACGTCAATGCAAGAGGACTTGCTACTGGGTGTTAGAGGTACCAGCGTGTATAGCAATGTGAACCACCACCTCTGAAGGTCTCGCTGTATGGTGGTACAACATGCAATGTGTGGTCTTCATGAGCAATTAAAAGGGCGGAAATGATGTTTATGTTGATCTCTAATCCAATTTTCTGTGCAGGTTCCAGAACTCTCGAAACAGAGGTGATGTAAAACTTTTTTTGATGTGTATGTTTATATGTCTCTTTATTCGCCCTTCCCCCTATTGCTAAAGCTTATATAATTAGTTATGATTTCTAATTCTTTCCATTCCTAGTATTATTGTTTATTAAGTTAGAATGCGTGTTATAATATTTTTATTACATTTGGTCCAGTAAGCTGTGCATTCATTTACGACACCTTCAGGCTGTCGCAAAGTGTGCTGGTCTTCTGCCATCGAACTTGCACCGCAGTACGATGTCAACAGTCTCATCATTCGGTAGCTCGTGTATGTGTCTCAACATGCTGGCTATTATATTACTGTTTTTTATTTTTGGTCGTTTTAAATGTATTCTGCGTCATCGCGTTGGTGTAGATGTTTTTATACTATAACTTTTTATATATTAGTATTCAGATACAGGTATGTTTATCAAGCCTGTCTTTAATATGCACACATCGAAGCACTGTCTCGTATAATATTAACTAATGTAATTTATTTGTACTTATATTTTTTTCATCATAACATAGTTTTGATGACGGCCATTACAGACTAAAATCGATAATGAACTGATGTACATTTGTTATCATGGACTGGGATGAAAAAAGAATTGAACAAAATTTTATCATAAACTTTTCCCAGTATCATTGACACACGGCGTGCATTGAGGTCTCTGGACGGGCTGAAGATTCAGGTTTACTGATTAAAATGTTGTAAACAGCACTCCCGTCGCTCTGAAATTACGTTTTAAGAAGGGTAGAGTAAAGTAAAGGTCCTCATTCTGTCCCTAGACGGGCCAGTCATGATCGACTGACAGCTGTATTATCCTTTGTCAATGGCTTCATTGGATGCAGTAGGGAGGGGCGTGCGGTCAGCATACTCCCCTCCTGGTCGTTGTCGGTTTTCTTGACCTTTGAACCGCTACTAATAGTTCGAGAGCTCCTCAGCCGGCGGGACGAGGCTAAATGCACCCCGTACCTGTTCTGCCACCAAGGAAAAATGCCTAGCAGCACCCGAAATCGAACCCGGGTCCTCCGGACAGCAGTTTGTCACGCTGACAGTCTACAGAGGCGGACATTATGAAGGGGAATTTTCTATGAGGTCTGATTGTGCAGACTGATTATAGAATATTCAGAATAAAAGAGGCACTAAATTTAAATATTTAAGCTATGTGCAGAAACTCTTCTTAGACTATTACAAGAAAAAATATAAAATTTGGAAAATATCGTGAGACAAGAGAAGATGTGAGCTACCCAACCTACTGAATGCACAGTGATTTTACAGCAAAATACTGTAACCAAAATACTGCGAAGTGTAGGAGATCATAGTCACCACAAAAAAAAGTACGTTGAAATCGAAAATGATTAAGAACAAGGAAGAGCATGCCGAAAAGCACAACTTTGACAGATTGAGACTAATATGAGTTCGAATTTCTCAGAATTTACGCTTATAGTGATGTACTGACGTATTAGGGTTAATTCAAAGAAGAGGGCTGAAATACAAGAGGAATAATGAAAAATGGATGAACTTCGATCCATGTAAATAATGTGTGTACAAAGAATTATTTATTCTTGTCGGTGAAAGAAGAAAAATACAAAAAAAAAGAGAAGTGAGTGCAGGTCACAAAGAAGAGACTAAGAATCAGAGGAGCTCATGATAAAAAACTTAAAAATAAATTACCGTCGGAAACGAATTTCTACCGTGTTTCTGAAGTCCTGCCTCCTTTTTTTTTGCATTCGGTACATTCAAAAATTCGAACAGTGATTCTGAAGCGTCCATTCCTTATTTCCGTAATGCATTCCGTCGCCTAGTTAGTAAACACACAGTGCACCAAAACACACAGCATCAGTGCGACATAATGTCAGTTAGTGGATAGTGTTATGCAATGTAATAAGGAAACAAGAGAAGCGCATTAGGAAGTATGGTTCGTGAGAGAAAAAAAGTACAGTGAAGTTCTGCAAAGTTTCGTCACATATGAGAGTGAAATCCATGTTATACTGATAAATAACACTTCCCACATGCCACTCGCCGATTCAGGTACACTCAGAATGTGTTGTAGTATAGGTCAAAATATGAGACACGTATTTTATTGTACGTGCCTATAAGACCGCTGAAGAAAACGCGGTTTTTATCCTTTTGAGCACTTATCGTCGGAACAGTAGGACATAAAATAGAAATGTTGAAACATAATTCCCATGGTTGATACTGTACTTTACAACTATGCAATCGCATCTTTAAACATTCTGATATACTTCGAAATCCACCTCTCATCTCACAATTTTTGAAACGGTAAAATGTATGTGTTTAATAAATTTAATAGTACATTTAACAACAAATTCAGCCATATCTGATCAAGCTACATCCCGAAGTCGCAGCAGTCAGGTATAAGTTGGAAGTACCCCTGTATATAGCTATACATGAATCTGTTCGCCGCATGACGCTTCTCGTGCATGGTGATAGTGTTGTTTGCTGTTTCACAGTGCAGCCATGAAAGAGGGGCTCCCGAAGGATTTAATTGAAACAATAAGGTCTCGATCTCTGTCGGGTCCGACAACAACCAATGTGGAGGTGGCGAGAGGCTATTCCCGTTTAGATTTTTCGTGGTCTTTGTTTTATTAGTTTGTTGTTTGTCTTGTTTAGTTTCTCTGGTTGTATGGTTTTGGACATTACGTTTGTCATCTACTTTGTTGTTTTACACTACTTAGGTTGTGTTGCATTGTCTTTGATAATCATTGCAATAATGAGTGGAAGTTGTATTATCCATTGCAAATAAGGGCTGCACACACATACACATTGTGCACCACGCACATCTTATTATTGCAATATTATTTCACTATTTACATCGTAACTCTGTCAGATACAGCAAAGGACCTGGAAGAGCAACTGAACGGAGTGGACAGTGTCTTGAAAGGAGGATATAAGATGAACATCAACAAAAGCAAAACGAGGATAATGGAAGGTAGTCGAATTAAATCGGGTGATGCTGCGGGGGAATTAGATTAGGAAATGAGACGCTTAAAGTAGTAAATGAGTTTTGCTATTTGGGAAGCAAAATAACTGATGATGGTCGAAGCAGAGAGGATACAAAATGTAGACAGGCAATGGCACGGAAAGCGTTTCTGGAGAAGAGAAATTTGTTAACATCGAGTATAGATTTAAGTGTCAGGAAGTCGTTTCTGAAAGTATTTGTATGGAGTGCAGCCATGTATGGAAGCGAAACGTGGACGATAAATAGTTTAGACAAGAAGAGAATATAAGCTTTCGAAATGTGGTGTTACAGAAGAATGCTGAAGATTAGATGGGTAGATCACGTAACTAATGAGGAAGTATTGAATGGGATTGGGGAGAAGAGAAGTTCGTGGCACATCTTGAGCAGAAGAAGGGATCGGTTGGTAGGACATATTCTGAGGCATCAAGGGATCACCAATTTGGTATTGGAGTGTAGCGTGGAGGGTAAAAATCGTAGAGTGAGACCAAGAGATGAATACACTATACAGATTCAGAAGGATGTATGTAGGAATAGGTACTGGGAGATGAAGCAGCTTGCACAGGATAGTGTAGCATGGAGAGCTACATCAAACCAGTCTCTGGACTAAAGACCACAACAACAACAACAACATTGCTCAATTTACAGCATGTATCACAATTTTTAAAGCAATAATTAACAGGAGGTACAGATTTATCAGATTTTTCTCTGATGTGTCCGCTCTTGAACTATGCGTAACTAAACGTGTTTACAAATTGAGGGGATGAAAATTAATTATGACTCAAAGATTTAATTTTCAGGACATTATTTCCCAGGTGCAAATTTACCTCACAGCCGTGTAGTAGGATTCCATCAGGCCACTGTTTTAGAAAACTCTTCCACCGTCTTAATGTGTAAACATCAAGTGGCTGGATTATGCCAGTTATTCCAACAGGAATTGTCGTAATTTTCGCGTCCTTATATTTTGCCTGTGTTGTTAAACTTGTTTCCTGTTTGTCCCGTCCAGGAATCCAAACACAAAAAAATGGTTCAAATGGCTCTGGGCACTATGGGACTTAATATCTATGGTCATCAGTCCCCTACAACTTAGAACTACTTAAACCTAACTAACCTAAGGACATCACACAACACCCAGTCATCACGAGGCAGAGAAAATCCGTGACCCCGCCGGGAATCGAACCCGGGAACCCGGTCGTGGGAAGCGAGAACGCTACCGCACGACCACGAGCTGCAATCCAAACACAGAAGCGATCGTTCACTAACAGTAGGCAAGTAAACATCCCAAAACCATTTAATAGCGATATCTTAATTTAACAGATTTTGAAGCAAATGCAACAATATTATCGGCTCTGTACATTGTTTGTTGAACAATGGGTCCAAATTGGCCACCTACCTCCTGCAGGACTATGAGCAAAGCGGATTGTAAAACTTGTAGATAAGATTGGCTGTATCGTAGCTAAGGGTTAACGAATTCAAAGATTGAGCGAGACATTCAGTTTTTAGTGTTCCTTTAAAGGATTTGGTACGACCTGCGTGTCTCTAAATTAGATTGGTCCGAAGTTAACATTGTCCTCTCCTAATGATGCAATATTCCATTTTACGTTTTCCACAAATGCATTAGCTTGTTCTACTAATTGTCCTTTATTAGTTAATTGTTTTTGAGTTGCAAATTTATTAATCTTTCTGGAAAAAATTCTATGCCTTACTTTAAAATGATGAACCCATTTCGTAGACCCGTGAATAGGTAGCACGACAGATTAACTTCATGTCTCGCCCTAAATGCCCATCGTTTCAGGTCCAATGCGTGAATAGGTAATGGTTTATCGCATGCCTTCTGGAACTGTTCCAATACTTATTTGGAAATGTGTAATAATTTGTAGCTGTGTGTCCTACCTTCAGTGACTTGTCTCCTATCTACATAATAATTTTGTATACTTAACCGTTCTGAAATTGTCTTGGACTTTTTAACTCTTATTCCTCTTCCTTCCACGCCAAAATGTAACAGCCTTTTTTTTTATATTCCAAATCTATTGCCGTTTTACTCATCTTAGCGCCCTCCACAACATCCTCATAATCCTCTTCAAATACCTCTTCCGCAGCGACAGACCCTTTCGTCATCTTAGGTTAAAGTACTATAACTGTCTACACGTGCATTGGAGTTGGACTCTTTATTCACATTCGCTGAATGTAATGCGAACTATGTCTCTTTGTCACTAATGATGTAGCAGTATCGTATTGCGGATGATCGAAGCTTTTGTGCAGAAGGTGTAATACACTCTTTGGCTTCATCGTGCTATATTCGGAATAAAAGTGTATATACTCAATCTGCTACGCTCTGTATACGCCATTATCAATCCGACGTTCGGTCTGCAAATTCCGGCCGTCTGTTTATGGTGATTATCGAATGTCAGTACGTGCACCTGTAAACAGGTAGTTGAAGTACATGCATACATATCCTGCTGTCCGGTCTTCCAACACTTCATCATCCTGATTCCGCAGAGTGATTCCCTGCCGCATTGTCTATTGGAGTATACACGAGGTGGCCAGGCGCTCGTGTGCGGTGGTCTTGGGTAGACAGAGGGTGTCGTGCTCTCATGGCCGTCCTCCCTCCAGAGTACACGGTCGCAGTATAGGTCGCAATATACAGGTGGCCAGAATAAGTCCATATTAATGTTTCCTACATGCTCATAGTTACCGTAGCCTTTGTAATAATTTATGGTGTAGACTGGTCTTTCCCGTAATGGCCTCTTCAAAAAATGGTTCAAATGGCACTGAGCACTGTGGGACTTAACATCTGTGGTCATCAGTCCCCTAGAACTTAGAACTACTTAAACCTAACTAACCTAAGGACATCACACACATCCATGCCCGAGGCAGGATTCGAACCTACGACCGTAGCAGCCGCGCGGTTCCGGACTGCGCGCCTAGAACCGCTAGACCACCGCGGCCGGCAATGGCCTCTTCTGGCAACCTGTCGCAAATATATGGAATAAGGAAACAAGGACGTACAATGTATGACGATTCCTGCTGGAAGAACCGGCATAATCCAGTCACATGATGTTTACACATTCAGACCGTGGAAGAATTTTCTAAAACTGTTCTCTGATGTACTCCTACTATCCTGCAAATTCAAACTCTGATTCATAATCAGTTTTCATCCCCTCGAATTTTAAAAATGTTTAGTTATGCTTGGTTCATGAACGGACACACCGCTGAAAAATCTGATAACTGCGAATCTCCTGTTAATTATTGCTTTAGAACTTGTGATACATGCTGTAAATTGTGCAATAATACTGTAATAATCAGATGTACATGGTGCACAATGTATGTAGCACTTCTTTGCAATGGATAGAACATTGTCCCTTACATACTGTAAAATAACATAGTAGATGTCAAACGTAATATCCAAAACCATACAACCAAAGAAACGAAAGAAAACAAAAAATGAAACAAAGACCATGAAAAAACTAAACGGGCATAGCCTCTCGCCACCTCCACGTTTGTTATTCTCGGACCTTATTGTTTCAATTAAATCCTTCAGCAGCCCCTCTTTCATGCTTCCACTGTGAAACCGCAAACAACACTATCGCCATGCACGAGAACCGTCATACGGCGGATAGATTCACATATAGCGGTATATAGGGGTACTTCCAATTTATTTCTGACTATTGCGATTTCGGGATGTAACTTTCTCATATATGGTTGAATCTGTATAGACATTTTACCGTTTCAAAAATTGCGAAGTGAGGGGGGATTTCGAAGTATATCAAAATGTTTAATGATTTGATTGCACAGTTGTGAAGTACAGTAGCAACAACGACAATTAAGCTTCAACATTTTTGTTATATCTCCTACTGTTTCACCGATATGTGCTCAGAAAGATAACAACCGCGTTTTCTTGAATGGTTATTCAATACCAACCTGCCACCAAGTCATCCCCTATCAGTTATTATACCAAGTATCGGCTCACCAAACGCCACTATAGCTAACAGATGTTTTACGGTATTTCACTGATTGTTTTATTTATTCTATATTTAATTTGCCTGGAGACTGATGAAAAGCACCAGGAACTCTTAGCATATTGCTGTCACGTATAATAAGAACTTAAATGATGGCTGGTAACCAATGGCTGCAATTAAAATGTATTTAAATTATGGTTGTTCTTTTAAAAAGGGCACAACCGACTTCTTTCCATAGAGTTGTTAACTAGGCTTTATAACTCCAGCACTCTGACCGAGGCTTCTAACTCTAATCTTTCGTCCATCATCAGAAGAACATGTCTGTCTACGTATGTTTATTTCATTGGTTTGATCACTGCAGTGCTTACCTGTGACGTTCATTTATATAAGTACATGATATGTCAGAATAATTTGCATTTAATGCTGGCACCTTTTACATGGCACACTATAACTTCCATTTTTCCGTATGTATTGGTGATACTAATATGACATTTGTTAATTACTCGTATCTGAAGGGGAAGACGCATACGCTTAGCAGGTTCTAACTTTGCACCCAGAACACACTAATACCATCAAACCTGAATTATGATCATCAGCTCTTATTTAATATCACTGAAGCATGTCTTACAGTAAATGTGTTAATTTTTCACTTTTGATAAATTCTTAAGATCAGCTAACTAATATGTAAAATAAAAATCTCATGGAACTAATAATGCATTGGAAGCCAGAGAGTCCGTATTAAATGTCTTGCACAGATATTACAAGAGATAATTTAAAACTACATTCTCTGCGACACTTTCATTTGTTTGAAACAAAATATTGTGTAAAAGAGGACTTGCTTTCCCATTAGGTCACTTCTGATCTTAGAGACGACGTGATAGGAGGTATGTTTACAGGACTCTCTATACATTGTACGATTAATTAAATAATAAGCTCAATTTTATTCGAATGGTATCTGTAAGCCATTTGTAGAATCCTATTGTTGATCGCATTAATTTGTTGTGTGAGCATTTATGTTTCAGAGATACTTATCAGTATTGGGCACTCATTATTAGGGAACACAACGATCAAATGCTATATCGTGTCGTGAGGTTTAAATATTGCTTGCATACAAAGTCGAACCTCCATGTCTTTTTTTTTACCGTATTTTCGCGGTCAAAGAATGCTTTCAGACAATGAAGATGTACAACGGTCACCATGGTCTGATGCACCAAACGCAGAGTGTAAATCGGACGGCATTGTTTTGGTAAGGAAAAAGCTGACCAATTTATTGTAGCTAGTTCAATTTCTATTTTATGTGTGTTGTACCGATTACTTCATCGTGCCATAGCACTAGTACTTTACCCGGGGCAAACCATTCTTAAATGTACTACATACGTTTTATAACATCTAAATATTTTTTCCAAATTTTATTCTGCCAATAAGGAAAGGATACGTTACGCCATAATGCTACGCGGTGTGCTGTGACGTTTTCGTGATGTATACTCTTTATATAGAAAACAAATACACAACGCATGTGATTTCCTAGAAATTCTCGTATCTGCGTGGACAGTGTACGACTCGCTTCGTGGAACCGCATATCTCAGGAAATATGCACATCTGACCGGGCTTTCAAGAGTTGGAGGCGAAGTAATTCCAGAAGTGGTGGCCAGCGCCGAGTCCAATGTAAAGCCTAGTTTAAAAGTTTCTCCGCTCCAAGTTTAAATTGAGTTGTTCGTCGCCAGCAGAAGTTGAGTCTCGCTAGATGTGGAAGTATTTAAACTACAATTAAAGTGGAATAATCCCATTTACACGCATTCAGAATCGTGAAGGAGATGTGGAGTTACCCGTCAAGGTGAGGAAACCTAACTAGCCAACTGCGCTCGAGATTCACAAAAGTGGCAAGTCTGCGCGCTCAGGTGAATTAGTCCCATCTGCTGCTTCACGACGTAGAGCAACGGCAGAGAATAATTGGAGTAAGAGTACGGAATATAATTTTCTACATTTCCCACGTGCCGAAACTTCACTCATAATTGCAGGTCGAGAAATGAAAT
Organism: Schistocerca serialis cubense; assembly: GCF_023864345.2. Taxonomy (NCBI): domain Eukaryota; kingdom Metazoa; phylum Arthropoda; class Insecta; order Orthoptera; family Acrididae; genus Schistocerca; species Schistocerca serialis. The sequence goes on from NC_064638.1 coordinate 705,358,823, forward strand.
TTAAAAAAGGTTTTTAGAAGTGAATAGGATGTAATTATGTAACTGCGAGCCTCGATAGCTCAACCATACAAAAATTAAAAAGAAGTCTCACCAAAACTGTTAAATCTCCTGAGAGTACACAAAGGAAAATCGTAAGCAAAGCAACAAACAGGGCTTTTGTGATCGAAGTTTATCTTCTTTTTTTATTTACATTGTTGTGGCCAACTGTGCAATACGACTGATTTATTTTTCTGAAGACTGTCCTTTCTTCTTCTCCGAAAATATCTTCTTATTCTCGCTAAAGTTTCTGGTTCTTTCTTCTGTCCAGGTTCTGTAGGTTCCAGTTGTCAGTCTGTCTACAAACTGATGATTCTCAGCCAGGCGGTGTGGACGTGAGGTTTGAGGCGCCATGTCACGAATTGCACTGCCCTCCCGCCGCGTGATCGAGTCCTCCCTCGGGCATGGGTGTGTGTGTTGTTCTTAGCATAAGTCAGCTTAAGTTAGTTGAACCCTTCGGTGGGCGCGCCATTCATACTTCCGCGAGTGGGCGCGTTGCGGCTATTGCACCGCAATTAGTTTTACATTTTTGACCTAAGGAAAAATAACAATCCCTTTAGTAATAAATAGGTAAAATGCATCAATTTCTTTTTCCGTAATTTCAGCACTTGATTTTGGACCTGGCAAAACTTTTATGATGTTCTTGGCCTTTGTTTTAGGAGAAGAAGGAAGCGGTTCACTTATCCAAATAGTTTGTTTATCTTATCCTACGTAAAATCGGTAATCCTCTGTTTGTTGTCTCCCCTCTTCAACCAGGTGGTCATCTGTTTCCTCTGTTGATTGTCCGGAGTCACTGCTGTGATTTTCTTCTTCAATAACTTCCTCTTCCGACTAAGATTGACATGAATCTTACAATTCTTGTAATTCTTCTTCTGACAGTTCTCGCAGTACTTTCTCATAGTTTTCAGGACGTATAGTTAGACGTTGCCTGTCACATGACTTCATTTTATCAATTTCCACGCTTTTATGAGACGTAATGAAACACATGTCTTTGTAAAAGTAATATATTGTAGCAAATCAAAATCCAAGACCGTAAAAAGTAATGAAAATTGCATATGGGAGCTTTGATTCGATTCGAATATCCATTATATAGTAATATAAAAGAAAGATTGTCTTGAGGTGAAAGAAAAACACAACTATTGAAAATACTTACAGCACAAGGTGCGTAGCGGCAAACACACCGCAAACGCAACACTCACGTTTCATAGAACAATAGCGACCAAATTACTGAAAGCACGAATAGCGCAAATGTAGTAAGTGGTGACATTCGTTGAGAACAACAAATACGTATCTTGACGTGGACGCAACTGTAACGCTATCTGTGATACTAACAGAAAACTAAATTTTGCAGCTATCTGCCGCAGGCGCACCCACCGAAGGGTTAAGTAGTGCGTAAGTCTGGGGACCGATGACCTCAGTAGTTTGGTCCCTTACGAATTGACACACATACATTTGATGACTCTCAATAAATGTTTTGACTGCACATCCGTTCTGTACAGTTTTACTTCTGATGTCAATTTCCTGAATATCTCTTTCAGTTTGTAATATCTACTTTTTCTTATCTTTCATTCAGATTATAAGACCGAAATTTTTTTTTAGTCTGTCATAATTCACTCTAAGAATTTGAATTTAACTGTCTGTCGCTGAAAGTAACTGAGATTTTTTCGAGCTGCTTATATAATTTCAGAGGTTTGAGTTCTATCTAAAATCCACACTTCGACACTATCCATCCTTATTTGTGCCCAAATATTCAAACTTACTATCTAGCCAATGACACACACACACACGCGCGCACACACACACACACACACACACACACACACACACACACACACACACACACAACTGTAGGCATAACCACACACCCATATTGAACACTCATAAAAAGTAAAATAAAATATTAAAATAGCTGAAAATAATTCAGCTGACTATAGCGTACATAAAAAATATGAGAAGAGACGATATTCTCCTCGGCAAATTTCTTTAGTTACGAAATAAAACGCTATTACGACGCTAAAAGACTGATTTGTGTGTTCAATAGTTACCTGAACTCACAATTAACACTAGAACGGCAGAAGGGGTCAAAATGACCCCTGTCATATGTTTTTCGTCCATTCTCATATCCAATTTGTTTACTTCGTTAATGAAATTATATGACTTTTTCTAATTTTTTCTCCTCTTTCTGAAGATGTTTTAGTATTTACAAAATATTTTAATTTTCTTTGTCGTTTCATTCAGTATACCTAGAACGGCGGAAGGGGTCAATTTGACCCAACTGTAATTTCTCTTCTAAATATCAGTAAATTATCCAACAATACATTAGCAACAGTGAGCAGTAACGCAGAGCAGTTGCTCCTCATTGTTACAACTTGACACGTGTACATTCCAGTCCGCCACAGCTTATGTTATGTCACACAGGCAGTCTTTGTCGGTGAAACACGTTTTCGAACATTTATCGTCAGGGTGGACTTTCTCATGGAGAAGTGACACATCTCCTAGAGAATTCCGAAGTTGAATCGGAAATTGACTTCACTGATGAAGATGATGATTATGTACCTGACACAAGTGAAGATGACAGTGTGAACGAGGGACGATTAGCGGAAGTGGATTCAGATGCTGATATACGTCAATCATCACCTCTTTCACCACAGCAGGTATGGTTGGAAGCGTCTTCAGAGATGATTGCAAGGAATGGAACCGTGTGGGAGATTGGAAGTTGTTCATCTTCTGGAAGGCGGTAAGCTGTTTATGTTCTTGCCAACAAGTAGACAGCTCTGTCATCAGTGCCTTCCGTCTTAGATGAAGCAATGCTACGTCTCATGAAGAAATACACAGAACCAAATGCTCGAAAAGTACTAAAAAAACAATGAGTGGACTGTGTCACTTGTGAAACTGGAGAAACTGACAGCCATCATGTATGTCCAGGTTGTATTGTGCATAAAAGGTATGTCTGTGGATGATCTCTGGTCGCACTCTTTGGGGCCTGCTTTTATTAAGGACATTATGTCAAGGGACAGATTTCAGGAGCTTCTCATATTTTAATGAAAAATCAGCCCGGGCTGAGCGCCTGGCAAATTCGCTTTTGTATTTGAAATTTGGGGAAAGTTCAGTGAAAACATTATTCGCGCTTACCGCCCTGGAGAAAATATAACAATTGACGTGCAACTGTTACCAAGCAAAGCAAGATGCAAGTTTACTCAATTCATATCCAACAAACCAAATTCTGGCCAAATTCTGGCTGGCTGTTGATGTAACGACAAAGTACTCGTATATATGTAATGCTTTCCCATACCTCGACAAGCACACTCATAGATAGAAACAACCACTTGGAGAGTACGTTATTCTGCATCTCATGGAGCCATCAAGGTTCGGTTCCCGGCGGGGTCAGGGATTTTCTCTGCCTCCTGATGACTGGGTGTTGTGTGATGTCCTTAGGTTAGTTAGGTTTAAGTAGTTCTAAGTTCTAGGGGACTGATGACCATAGATGTTAAGTCCCATAGTGCTCAGAGCTATTTGAACCATTTTTTTGTAAATCAAGGAAGAAATGTGACCATAGACAACTTCTTTACGTCTTTTCAGCTTGCTAAAAAACTCAAAGAAAAGAAAACTTCTTTAGTTGGTATAATGAACAAGATCCGCCATGAAATCTCCGGTGTAGTAAGGAAGCCGAATGCTGAAATACACTCCACCACAATTCTGCACAATAGTGGCAACACAGACTGCACCTTGACTGTATACCAAGGAAAGAAGAATAAAAATGTCATTCTTATGAGTATGCTGCATGCTGAAGTACCAATAAGCAAGGAAGGAAAGAAAAAACCTGATATCGTAAAATTCTTCTGTGCAACAATGTACGGGGTGAACGTGGTTGACCAAATGACCCTTAAATATACTATGAAAGTTCCATGTAGGAGATAGCCAATGCATATTTTCTACAACATACTGGATATGGCGGCAATAAATGCATGGGTTGTCTATAATATACTAATGAACAAGAAAATGGAAAGGAAGAAGTTCTTACTTCAACTGACAAATGAACTCAAGGAAACTAAAGAGCAAGAACATCAGTCAAAGGTAGAGGATATCAGACTGAAATCACCTAGGAAGTGGAGGAAGTGCCAAATCAGCCTCTGCAAAGGCAACAAGACCAGCAAAATCTGTGTAAAGTGCTACAAAGCAGTGTGCGGAAAATGTGCACGTAAAACAGAAGTCACCTGTGCTAAGTGCGTCTAGCAGCTTCAGTGAAAAGTAATACAGAGCTGTTTGTAGAACACGTATGAGAGTAAAATGGACCAAATACAGTAAATGTTTTGAGAAGGTTGTATGAATAGTTAATAAATTAAAATATGTAGCTAAGAAACTTGTTAGCAGTAGCAACAATAGATGTGTATGATACATTGTTGTTCAAGTAAATTGGTAATTATTATTTATAATTGTAACTAACGGTTCTGATTACTAGAAATAAAACATGGATTAACAAACACTAACAAATTACTTGTTGAAGTCAGATATGAAAATATTGTATGTGGGGTCAAAATGACTGGTTTCCGCCATTTTAGGAAAGTCAGAAACTCCCCCCTTCTAGTGTTAAAATGTTCATAAACTCAGACCATTATTACAATGCTCAACAAGAGGAGATGGTCTGAAATACTTATATCTTGAAACCAGTCGCTTAAATCAGAGTTTGTGAATTGACGCAGATGCCGAAACCCTGTGTCATAGTGACTCTGTCTCACTGTGGCTCACCAAGACCGCCGAAGACTGAGGAGCCCGAGGGGATACTGATTTTTTGTTATACCTGTTCAGATGATTCGGTAAGCGTTTTGTAATTTACAAACTCTTTCTTGGTTTGCTTTTCGATTTAATACTCAAGACAGTATGATTTCCCCAAAGCATCTGAATGTAGACAACTGAGACATTGACGGAACTGAACTACTATTGGTAGCCCACCAAGGTGCAGAGCATTTTCATTCTCATATTGAGATTTACCTTTATTACTCGTAATCTGTTTTTAACTTCAATTTCGTTAAGTTATTCCAGCAAGTGAGCTGCTTCATTTCTGTTGTTTGAGAGAATTGTTCGATCGTTTGCGAAAGTCACACACATTGAGTTAAAGAGTCACATTTCGTAATGACTTACGTGATCTGCATCTCTTTCATGTACTGAAAGAATCAAATACAGCCTTCATGCTGACCATTTTCTGCTTGGTCCAGAGAGGTATAACCACCTAAACCAAGAACGTGTGCGAATCCATTTATGGGTACAATCGAATGCAGTCTTAGAGCTAACGTGAATCTTCTAAGCCCACATTCCAACAACTACGTCAATTATCTAAATTTTTATTGACAAGTAGAGGGTCAGAATATATGGCATGGGAGAAGGCATGAGTGCCATTACAGATACGAGATGCATGCAGACGTATATCTCATTAAAGGTATTATGAATGCAGTTATCCTGTTAGTAAGGTAGTCTGATCGCGGTGCGTGGCATTGGGTGACTGTGGTGGGCAAAAGTCCGCTAAGTATGGAGCAATAAATACTCTTAGGTAAACCTAAATATAAGGGTTATGAACTTTACCCTATGTATGAAAATGTTTTTATTGTTTCATTCACGATACAATGTAATAGTGATAAGAGTCCCCAATGTGTTTTATCCATACTGTGGTGGGTGGAAATGGGTGACTGTGGTTGCGGGATATGTCAATATAACGCTCGATGTGGAACACTCAGTTCTCTTACAAAAAGCTATGTTCTTTATAAGTTTTGAACTTTACCATGTTAGCGAATATGCTCCTTTAAACAGTCCTCCACCTGTTCCGTCCATACTGGCATCAACATTACTTTACGGAGACAGATTTAACCGCGGGTAACACCACAGGGCCAATGCGAAGTGATTGACAAAACCACACAAAATTATGAAAAGAATTATACTCACGAACCATAAGCAAAATGTTTTTCCGAAATTACTGAGGTGTACCATTCGATTATTCAGTTGTTAATTACGAGTATTTTTATCTTTGAGTCTACTTGGTTTTTTTTTCTTTCTGTGTCTGTTGATCGTCGGTAAAATATGATTTACGAAAACGAGCTTAGAGATTTGACCTATTTGATATTACACATCGTGATTAAATTCTGAATAACGAAACCACTCAAGCATCATGTTATGTCGGACGAATGGAACAATAAGCGTATTTTCGCATGTACGGTTAAGTTCGTAAATAACAGATTACATAGCTTTTCCTAAGAATAAGAACATTTATTAGTCCATTTTTCGCGGATTTTTGTTCGCCGCACTCACCCACTGCCACGCGTCACGAGCAAACTCCCTTACTCACAGCGTGAGACCGAGTGCTGTCTACCACAACAAACACGAGTGGGTGGCAGTTGGTGGTCGTGGCATTTACGATCTTATAGCGTAAATAAATAAATTAGAATACAACCAAATTTTGAACTGCACAGCGGGCCAGTGTGGCCGTTTGGTTCTAGGCGCTTCAGTCTGGAACCGCGTGACCGCTACGGTCGCAGGTTCAAATCATGCCTCGGGCATGGATGTGTGTGATGTCCTTAGGTTAGTTAGGTTTAAGTAGTTCTAAGTTCTAGGTGACTGATGACCACAGATGTTAAGTCCCATAGTGCTCAGAGCCATTTTTTTGCCATTTTTTTGAATTGCACACACACACACACACACACACACACACACACACACACACACACACATATATATATATATATATATATATATATATATATATATGGTGGTCCATTGATCTTGACCGGGCCAAATATCTCGCGAAATAAGCGTCGAACGAAAAAAGTACAAAGAACGAAACTTGTCTAGCTTGAAGGAGGAAACCAGATGGCGCTGTGGTTGGCCCACTAATGGCGCTGCCATGGGTCAAACAGATATCAACTGCGTTTTTTAAAAAGGAACCCCCCTTTTTTTATTACATATTCGTGTAGTACGTATAGATATATGAATGTTTTAGTTGGACCACTTTTTGGCTTTGTGATAGATGGCGCTGTAATAGTCACAAACATATGGCTCACAATTTTAGACGAACATTTGGTAACAGGTAGGTTTTTTAAATTAAAATACAGGACGTAGGTACGTTTGAACATTTTATTTCGGTTGTTCCAATATGATACATGTACCTTTGTGAACTTATCATTACTGAGAACGCATGCTGTTACAGCGTGATTACCTGCAATGCAATAAATGCTAAAAATGATGTCCGCCAATCTCAGTGCATTTGGCAATACGTGTAACGACATTCCTCTAAACAAGAGTGTTTCGCCTTCCGTAATGTTCGCACATGCATTGACAATGCGCTGACGCATGTTATCAGGCGTTGTCGGTGGATCACGATAGCAAATATCCTTCAACTTTCCTCACAGATCCGGTGAAGTTGTGGGCCATGGTATGGTGCTTCGACGACCAATCCACCTGTCATGAAATATGCTATTCAATACCGCTTCAACCGGACGCAAGCTATGTGCCAGACATCCCTCATGTTGGAAGTACATCGCCATTCTGTCATGTAGTGATACATCTTGTAGTAACATCGGTAGAACATTACATAGGAAATGAGCATACATTGCACCATTTAGATTGTCATCGGTAAAATGGGGGCCAATTATCCTTCCTCCCATAATGCCGCACCATACGTTAACCCGCCAAGGTCGCTGATGTTCCACTTGTCGCAGGCATCGTGGATTTTCCGTTGAACAATAGTGCATATTATGCCAGTTTACGTTACCGCTGTTGGTGAATGGCGCTTCGTCGCTAAATAGTACGCGTGCAATAATCTGTCATCGTCCCGTAATTTCTCTAGTGCCCAGTGGCAGAACTGTACACGACGTTCAAATTCGTCGCCATGCAATTCCTGGTGCATAGAAATATGGTACGGGTGCAATTGATGTTGGTGTAGCATTCTCAACACCGATGTTTTTGAGATTCCCGATTCTCGCGCAATTTTTCTGCTACTGATGAGCGGATCAGCCGCGACAGCAGCTGAAACACCTACTTTGGCATCATCATTTGTTGCTGGTCGTCGTTGAAGTTTCAAATGTGGCTGATCACTTCCTGCTTCCTTTAATAACCTAACTATTCGGCGAACGGTCCAGACATTTGGATGATGTCGTCCAGGATACCGAGCAGCATACATAGCACATGTCCGTTGGGCATTTTGATCACAGTAGCCATACATCAACACGATATCGACCTTTACCGCTATTGGTAAACGGTCAATTTTAACATGGGTAATGTAACAAGAAGCCATTACCGTCAGCACTGGCGGAATGTTACGTGATACCACGTACTTATACGTTTGTGACTATTACAGCGCCATCTATCAAAAAGTGAAAAAAGTGGTCCAAGTAAACCATTCATATTTCTTTACGTACTACACGAATATGTAATAAGAATGGGGGTTCCTATTTTAAAAAACGCAGTTGATATCCGTTTGACCTATGGCAGCTCCATCTAGCGGCCCAACCATAGCGCCATCTGGTTTCCCCCTTCAAGCTAGATGAGTTCCGTTCTTTGTAGTTTATTCGTTTGATGCTTATTTCGTGAGATATTTGGCCCGGTCACTATCAATGGACCACCCTGTATGTACGAGGTATAGGTATATGTACTGACAAAAGCTTGATTATACTGTAATTACGTAGCACTTAAAAGTGTGCCATGCTCGAAACCGGCAGCAATAAATAAAAAATACAAAGAAAAGCAGCTCTTTTGTGTTATCATTACATTGCATTCCTTACACTTTGTAGCTGCAGAACAGCATACAAAAAATATTCACAGTAGTTTTGTCAGTACGTACACATACGCGCCTTTTGCAAATAGGTATAGATGGATATGTACAACTCCAAAAATGTATCTGGAGCAGAAAATACAATAATTACATCAAAGGTATACTTATTAACAACTATTTTATTTCGGCGGACCAGTACCTGCTGCTTTGTGTTTATTCATTTATTTTGTCAACTGTGTTTCGGGCGGACCTTTTATATTCAGTGGCTCTCCATTTGTTGCAAATCTGAAATTGGATCACTGATTTGGGGTGGCACGCTGTCATATTAGTATGGTAACATCAGAGCCGGAAATCACTACATATTTTTGTGTTGCACGGAAAAACAATGTTAAATCGTGGATAATTCAAAAAAAAAGCTGAACAGATGTCCACGTTCGTTTAGTAACATGAGAGTGACACAGAAATGGTGAACGAACTGCGGTGGGGGGCGTAGTGCATTGGCATTATTCATAGAGTGCCCGTTCCAAACTGAGGCAATAAATACATTACCTATATCATCCGCGAATGGAACAGGAATATTCTGGAAACGAATTTGATACTGCATGTACCAGTTCGCCAGCATACCTAAGTGATCTGTGTGTCTGACACCTACCGGGAAGACACGTGTTCAGTTCCAGATACAGCGTGGGATAACACTGGCTTTAATAGGTGTAGCTATACATACTCACTCCACAGCAGCTCTTACGGTGATTTTTGCGGACAGAGAACTAGGTGTACTGATACAAAGAGGTGTAAGTGAATTCTCACATTATCCTGAACATTTTAGTATACATATACTTCAGCTTCTCTTGCAAATATGTATTATGTCTTTTTACCCATCTGAGGTGTCACAAATTGTCGAAGATTTCCTCACTACTGTTCTATGAAACGAGCAATGAGCCTAAAATATATTGACATATATGCATTCTGCCTTTTATATACATGCGAGGTAATTAGCTGTCTGTTACGTCTACCACAGACGGCCCCTGCCAGGCAGACTACACTCAAGACACCCCTGTGTACCATATAACATACACAAGCACTTGCAGGCGCAACCATGTGGAAACTTTTCTTCAAAATAAACAGAACTTGCTAGACACTAATGCGAACCTTTTTCTGCAGAGGTCGCCTCACAGAGACAAGGGAAAGTTGGAGTACTCCACCGACCTGTGTCTGTGAGGCGACCTCTGCAGAAAAAGATTCGCATTAGTCTCTAGCATGTTCTGTTTATTTTGAAGAATTGTTTCCTCTTGGTAGCGCCTGCAAGTGCTAGTGTATGTTATATGGTACACAGGGGTGTCTTGAGTGTATTCTGCCTGGCAGGGGCCATCTGTGGCAGACGTAACACTGTCATTTGCCTGTAACTTATTTTCCTACTTTCACAGAATATAAAGATATGATGAAAGGGTTTGTGCCTGTCTTTTTATTTTTCAAGAAACTCCAGGGTTCTGTTCGTTTGCAAAGTTTCTCAGTAGATTCCACAGAGCTCCGCCGACACTATTCGACTGGAGATCAGATGCTATTAAGACTGTCAGTTACCGTCCTAGAGACTTCAAAACTCTGCATTCGGGACTATGTCAATTTCGATTAATTTTTACTTGTCGCCTCAGCACAATCTGAACTCCAGCTTAGTGGTGCCCAGACTATTTTTCCCAGTTGTAGGGCTTATGTGTTCTGAATTTCGCTGAAACTCTTCCAGGCATCACAGAGTTCAACTCTATTAACGTGTCACTCTCTATGGACAAAATACAATCATCGTTCATAAACATTCTTTCAGGCAAAGGTTATGCAGTTAGTCCTTAAGGACAACGTAATTAGCTGACAAAGTTTTCAAGCGTGCTGTAAAAAGGTATTACGCCTTAAAGTTACAACTGAGTGTCGTTTCATATGGCTTCGCTCAGAAAGGCCATGAAATATTTTGTGCGTGTTGAAAGCTGCCTGCTCATTTGGCACTTTTATTTCTTCCCGTTGTATTTTGCTTTTAGTAATTCGTGATGTTTAACCCTGAAATACTTTACGTGAGTGTCCCATATTCAGTTCCTCTTAGTCGATGTTCAGTCTGGAACCGCGCGACCGCTACAGCCGCAGGTTCGAATCCTGCCTCGGGCATGGATGTGTGTGATGTCCTTAGGTTAGTTAGGTATAAATAGTTCTAAGTTCTAGGGGACCGATGACCTCAGCTGTTAAGTCCCATAGTGCTCAGAGCCATTTGAACCATTTTTGTTATTGTTCGTTCATAAGCCAGGACGATAACATTATGTTCCTATTGCCCGTAGTGAATCAGAATCTTGTAGATGTTAAAAGGTTGCTTCATAGATGTTAAGGGTTCTAATATCAAGTAGGGAAACAGAGAAACAGCTGCTGCTACTGCTAATTCGCGTACTTTTATTGATTTTCCTCACTTAAAGATTGCGGTTGAAGCCAAAATAGTCTTTGCTCTGGTTTTGTAGTTAGGGCCGTGTATTTGAAAGTGTAAGATCCAATCTATATAATCTTGGGGTAATTTAAATAATTTATAATACATGAAAAAATGGCCCGTATTCAATTATTGAGCAAGGAAGTCCTGAAGGCTGGGCCCTGGATCAAAGTTGAATGGGGTGTGGGATGAATATCAGATATGGAAAGCCTGAGCATAATTACGGGTAAAAATGAACATTTACTGACTTCGATAAATCGACTAACATAGACGTGAAAAAGATAAAATATGACTATTGCGGGTGCTATGTTCCGTTATATGACTGCGCGGTGTCTGTTTTTTCGGACATGTACGAAAGAACAGACATCACGCGGAATACGCAGCTGTGATACATATTATGTAACTGAAGGTGGAGGGGGCGGGGAGGAAGGAAAGGAACTCATGATGCCAGCTGCATCGGGGCTTTGTGCGGAATCAGCGGCGATGAGTGAAAATGTGTTCCGGACCAGGACCCGAATCCGGGATCTCCTGCTTAATAGGCAGTTGTGTTACCCAATGCGTCATCCGGAGAAATTGTTTATCATAAATTCGGGGACTATCTCGGCACGCTCTCTGATCGACTCACACTCCCATCTAGCGCATCTATCAGCAGTCCCCGTCCATGTCCTCTATGCTCGCTAATTTTTAGATTCCCACTTGAGGTCGAACGTAAATGGGCAAGAGAGATGCCAGTATGGTGAAGTTAAACTTATTTTCGATCGAGGTGAATCAGTTACATGAACGCGTGGTGTTATGTCGCAAAGAAAAGACACCTCGCATTCATATATTCACTTCGATGGACAACGGATCCGCAACTTTCATTGCAGATGCCCATTTAGTTCGATGTCCAGCGCGAATCTAAAACTAGCGAGCGTATATGACATGAACGGGGACTGCTGATAGATGGCACTAGGTAGGTGTCTGAGTCGGCCAGAGAGAGCGCCGAGATAGTCCGCGCATGTGCGATAAACGCTATGTCTGGATGGTGCAGTTGTTAACACAACTGCCTAGTAAGCAGGAGATCCCGGATTCGGGTCCCCGTCCGGCACTCATTCTCACTCGTCGCCACTGGTTCCGCACCAAGTCCCGATGCAGCTGGTACTATGAGTTCCACCCCTTCCCTTTCCTTTCTCCTTCCTCCAACTTCACTTACATATTACGATCCATACTTGATAAATATTAAACACTGCTTCAGAGTTTGCTGCTAAAATTACGGTTATGGAACGAGAATAATCAAAGGATGCGTTAATCATGCACTCGTGAAAGTCTCTTCGGGTTTGCTGCCGGATCCTAAAATCAACTTCACTCGATATTTCGGCAATCCAGCTGGTCGCCATCTTCAGGAAAATGCTGCTTTGCTGATGAGTCCCGCTGAGAACTGACGCCAGGTTGCAAATCGACGTCCTATATAGGCCACCGTTCAGTACACGGCGCATGCGCCGCCCATCACGGTTTCTGCCTTCCAAAACAGGGAGGTGGCACCGCCCTTAGTGAAACACTGCTGGCAACGACATATCGCAATCAAGACATTTGAGGCATCACATTAATCACCGATTCTGACGTGTCAAAAGATGGAAATATTTATATGTGAAATCAGTGTCTCTGACTTAAGGAGTGATAGCCATATTTTATTTACCGGTCCGACGTTACCATAAATGCTCCTGTTCCTAGTAATGCAGACACGTTTCATAGTAAAGATGACTGCGGTGCTATTAAATGAATCGAAAAAGATAATTACGATGTGGTAGGTTGCTTTCAGTTCGTCGGCACCTTCATTCTGTAACTTGAAGATGAGTAGGGTTAACAATTTAAAGACTATTCAGTGAATACTGTTGTAACTCGACTGACAGAGAAATTGTCGGTAAACCTCTCATACTGTGACTCTGACGTCATAGAGTTGCCGTAACAGTAATAATAATTGATCATGGAGAAGGCTAAGAAGAAAGATGTACTTTCATGACACACAAGATCTGAATTAAAAAACAAAAAATGAAGGTGGTGATAAGTCCTGTTAGCTGATTAACAACGCAACGCTATAAGAAAAATCAGTCAAAAGAAATAATTGGAAGTTTGTACAGAAGGTAACGAAAGAGTTCGATGTCCAGTTATTCTTACTACTTCTTTTGATAAATAATAACTAGGTGCTCTGCTACCTTGTACGGACCATTCACAAGAATAGGATGGGCGTTTTGGATTGTTTGAACTGTAATATCTACGATCCTCAGCTGTAACACTGCTAAATAGCTTGTATCGAAGCTCTTAACCTTCAATTTCTTTCGCGAAACTTTGTTGTAAAAGGTTTCTGCACTGTCTTATCGAACAAAACTAGTCCACTGTACTGGACGGCGAATATTCACCAGAATCGGAAGAAATATAGGGTGTGCCCCTACAGAGCGTAGTATGGTGCCTAATGTTATAGAATACTCCGACGATTCATCCGATGGGTGACAAGGCTTTTATCTATTAGGAATTATCGTCGTTGGAAGATAGTTGTATGACATTTGAATAGCAAATTAATTAATTACGGTAGCCAGTCCATAAGAAACCAAAAGTTAAAAACTGTTAGTGACTGAATTGTAGCTGAAATTACGTAATAATTACAAGTCTCTAGGATGGTAGTAGTGGGACGAAAATGCATACTCTCGAGCTGGAATCTGAAGGCCACGTATGACGAAATGAGTTTAAGTTAATTATAAATGTACTGAAATTACCTGCAATAAACAAATGAAAATAATGGTTACCTACCAATAACACGTCACGCAAGTTGTACTGAATGACGTCACTCTATAAGGTTATCTGTCGTCAGGTTTTGTGAATCAAATACCCACAACTATTCACTGTTCCCTTGATAAATGTTACCTTAGAAAAGTTTGTTTTGATTTTATTAACTTACAATAAACATATTTGCAATGCCAATGGTATGAAACTCAAACTCTCGAAATATTTTCAAACACACAACAAAAATTATAAAAGTCGTTTTAGTTTAAATTAGTTATTTCCTGTTACTGACTGGATACAGTAGACGTAGTGCAATACACAAAGAACTTAATTAGTACTGCATCTGGTTTCATGAAGTACTTGATTTTAATTAACTGTAAATGTAATTAATGTTCTGTTCATTGGATTAGCCTTTTCTCTTTCAACTGTGATTCTCTCGGTAATAATTGTGAATCGATAGGACCCTTCTGATGGTTAATAAACTGGGATAAAGGCTTGACGTTACTCTGTGGCGAGTTGCAGGTGGTGCCACGTAACACATTCTGTAACGACCAATATTGGCAGTGGGCTCTTTTTTGACAAAGAGCAACTTTTAATAATTTTGGCCTATTCTTCTTCAGTGCTTTGTACTGTGCCCATATTTGTGCTCGTTCACCCATTCACAATACCTTGCCAACTGAAAACGCCATTTTGAGATCACTCTCCATTACGTCCTTAAGCAGCGCAAGTTTGCCTCCATACTTCACCATACTGGCATCTCTCTTTCACTCTGCTACTGACGCTGCGCTCGTTTCACAACAATTCCCCCAAACATGTTGTCACCGAATGACTGGCTGTCGACTTCCGTTAGCATTCCATAACGGGCATTTCAAAAGATTTCATACACGCATACCGGAGAGTAAGAAAAACACGTCATTCCTGGAATGATTTATTATAATTATTGCTCTAATAAAATGCGACGAATGATTTATCTACGGCTAATGCCTTCCTATAAGTGTGCTCTCTTAGGAGTGAGCTATTATCGTCAATAATTTACAAAGAATGGAACAAACTTGTTTTATAATTTGCAGTATGCCGTTTCAGTCTAACACAGTATTCAAAATTTAACACAAACACATTACCTTATCATTGTCACCTAATAAAGCTTCAACGATAGAAGCCTCCTGAACAGAATATTATAACCAAGACTGGAGTCTTACACCCCTTGGTTAAGTGCTGGCGTAATGAATAACGTCGTGGATTCTGGAGTCCTAAGTCGTTGGTTCGCATCACGTTACATGCAATTCTTTTTCATGTTAACGTTGTTAACACGTTTTTTTACTTTCTTATGGATATAATACAAGTATGTCCTGCAATACTTGAAGTTATTTGCTTTCAGTCTGATCTGAGAACGACGGACGAAATAAATACACTCCTGGAAATTGAAATAAGAACACCGTGAATTCATTGTCCCAGGAAGGGGAAACTTTATTGACACATTCCTGGGGTCAGATACATCACATGATCACACTGACAGAACCACAGGCACAAAGACACAGGCAACAGAGCATGCACAATGTCGGCACTAGTACAGTGTATATCCACCTTTCGCAGCAATGCAGGCTGCTATTCTCCCATGGAGACGATCGTAGAGATGCTGGATGTAGTCCTGTGGAACGGCTTGCCATGCCATTTCCACCTGGCGCCTCAGTTGGACCAGCGTTCGTGCTGGACGTGCAGACCGCGTGAGACGACGCTTCATCCAGTCCCAAACATGCTCAATGGGGGACAGATCCGGAGATCTTGCTGGCCAGGGTAGTTGACTTACACCTTCTAGAGCACGTTGGGTGGCACGGGATACATGCGGACGTGCATTGTCCTGTTGGAACAGCAAGTTCCCTTGCCGGTCTAGGAATGGTAGAACGATGGGTTCGATGACGGTTTGGATGTACCGTGCACTATTCAGTGTCCCCTCGACGATCACCAGTGGTATACGGCCAGTGTAGGAGATCGCTCCCCACACCATGATGCCGGGTGTTGGCCCTGTGTGCCTCGGTCGTATGCAGTCCTGATTGTGGCGCTCACCTGCACGGCGCCAAACACGCATACGACCATCATTGGCACCAAGGCAGAAGCGACTCTCATCGCTGAAGACGACACGTCTCCATTCGTCCCTCCATTCACGCCTGTCGCGACACCACTGGAGGCGGGCTGCACGATGTTGGGGCGTGAGCGGAAGACGGCCTAACGGTGTGCGGGACCGTGGCCCAGCTCCATGGAGACGGTTGCGAATGGTCCTCGCCGATACCCCAGGAGCAACAGTGTCCCTAATTTGCTGGGAAGTGGCGGTGCGGTCCCCTACGGCACTGCGTAGGATCCTACGGTCTTGGCGTGCATCCGTGCGTCGCTGCGGTCCGGTCCCAGGTCGACGGGCACGTGCACCTTCCGCCGACCACTGGCGACAACATCGATGTACTGTGGAGACCTCACGCCCCACGTGTTGAGCAATTCGGCGGTACGTCCACCCGGCCTCCCGCATGCCCACTATACGCCCTCGCTCAAAGTCCGTCAACTGCACATACGGTTCACGTCCACGCTGTCGCGGCATGCTACCAGTGTTAAAGACTGCGATGGAGCTCCGTATGCCACGGCAAACTGGCTGACACTGACGGCGGCGGTGCACAAATGCTGCGCAGCTAGCGCCATTCGACGGCCAACACCGCGGTTCCTGGTGTGTCCGTTGTGCCGTGCGTGTGATCATTGCTTGTACAGCCCTCTCGCAGTGTCCGGAGCAAGTATGGTGGGTCTGACACACCGGTGTCAATGTGTTCTTTTTTCCATTTCCAGGAGTGTATTTAGCGATTTTCGAGTATGTGATTAGGCAGGGGCTTAAGAGGAGAGCTTAAATTGTTGCGTCTGGAACGAGCAAGAATAAAATTCATATTTTTCCTTCTCACAAATATTTAGCTCTTTATTTCCGGATATATAGAGCTTTCCGAGAGTGTGGGCAGGTTGGAACCTAAGAGTACAGCTTTAAATGCAGGTACTAAAACGAGCTGCAGTAAAACGTGTTTATTCTTCTCACAAATATTTGCCTCATTATTTCCGAATATGTAGCGACTTCCGAGAGTGTAGTTAGACAGAGACCTAACAGGAGAGCTCAAACTGCTGCGAGTGCCTCGAGGAGCAATAATATTCAAATTATTCCTTATAAAAAAGTCGGTAGCCGATCATGCGGTCGTCGATATTGCGCGTGACATCAAAATGACGCCACGATTGTTTGTGAAACAAGCATTCCCCGCAAACCTTCGTACTCAACGATGCTATTGTCAACTTTTAAGCAGTCTTCGTTACTATTCCAAAGTTTTTACAATATTACTTTTCAAAAGATTTTTCATAGTTATATTACAGTTTTCAAAGATTGAAATTGACAAAATTGATAAATACGAACATATACAAGAAATTATTTTAAAATTATAGAATTAATTAACGGAAATATTATGAAGCTCTGTGTTGTGTTATAGACGTTGCATAGAGCAGCAACGTAAAAGGCACTTGATTTAGTACTCATAGGTCTACATCGTAACCGATGGAGATAGCACAATGGCAGCTACGAAGTCTTACGCACTGCACGAGCAAGACTCGGGAGGCGCCCGCCTGACTAACTGCCGTTGCAGAGGTTCTTTCATAGCGAAAGTGTTACGTACTGCGGAATAGTATTACTAAGAATCAATACGATACTAAACCAACACGTAAAATAGGTGGTAGGAAGCCGAATAGGGGACTTAAATTTGTTAGAAGGGTTCTGGGAACGTGTAGTACATGCGTAAAGGAAACCACACACAGACAGCTAGTGCGATTTGCAGAGGCGTTCAGAATACTTAGATCGGAGCATTTGGAAAAATAGATGTCTTCGTCACCATGACCCGTTGAATACATTTAGAGAACCAGTATTCGAGAAAGACTTTGCCATCATCATACACAGTCAAAAAATGTTTCGCATCATCCCAGTTCTCAGAACTCCTGATGATACGCGTTGACTGTGGGTATTGTATCACAGACACAGTCCCTTTGACTGTTCAGAGATGTCACTAAACCCGTCCAGGGATGTAAACAGCCATGAATGAGCAGCGCCTATTAGACGGAGGGAGTCCGACAGGCGATCAGTTCCTGTCATTCCACCAGGTAGGGTGTACATGGCTCGTGTTGTCTGTACTTCAACCATGCCTAGACGGTTATTACCGCGGTTCGATCGCGTCCGCATTGTTACTTTGGCCAGGAAGAGTTCTCAACAAGGGAAGTGTCCAATCGTCTCCGAGTGAACCAAAGCGATGTTGTTCAGACTTGAAGGAGATACAGAGAGACAGGAACTGTCAATGACATGCCTCGCTCAGGCCGCCCAAGGGCTACTTCCGCAGTGGACGATCGCTACATACGGATTATGGCTCGGAGGAACCCTGACAGCATGCCACCATGTTGAATAATCGTCGGAGACGTGTTTGGAGGCAACACGGTCAGGCTGAACGCCTTAGACACACTTCCCAGTGAGTGCAGCAAGGTGAACGTTCCCTGCTGTTTTGGTGTGGCATTATGTGGGGCCGAAGTACGCCGCTGGTGGTCATGGAAGGCGCCGTAAGGACTGTACGAAAAGTGGATTCCATCCTCCGACCGATAGTGCAGCCATGTCGGCAGCATATTGGCGAGGCATTCGTCTTTATGGACGACAATTCGCGTCGCCACCGTGCACATCTTGTGAAAGACTTCCTTCAGGATAACGACATCGCTCGACTAGAGTGGCCAGCATGTTCTCCAAACATGAACCCTATCGAACATGCCTAGCATAGATTGAAAAGGGCTGTTTATGGACGACATGACCCACCAACAACTCTGAGGGATCTACGAGGAATCGCCGTCGAGGACTGGGACGATCTAGACCAACAGTGCCTTGATGAACTTGTGGATAGTATGCCATGATGAATACAGGCATGCATCAATGCAGGAGGACGTGCTACTGGGTATTAGAGGTATCGGTGCGTGCAGAAATCTGGACCAACACCTCTGAAGGTCCCCCTGTATGGTGGTACAACATGCACTGTGTGGTTTTCATGAGCAATAAAAAGGGCGGAAATAATGTTTAGGCTGATCTCTATTCCAATTTTCTGTACAGGTTTCGGAGCTCTCGGAACTGAGGTGACGGAAAACTTTTTTTGATGTGTGTATATCACGTATAGAAGTCACGAAAAAACGGTGCATTAGAACCAACATGTTACGATTACTTTCACCGCGAGATTGAATGCCATCTGGTGATGCTGCAGTTACACGACACCCTAAGGAAAGTATATAAGGAATGAAGAGAGGAATGGTAATCATAATAGCAACGATACGATCCGCAAAGGTAGAAGTCCATTGATGTGGTCTGGCGCTTTTTGGAAAGAGCATCTCGAAAACGGCGAACTTGTTCGGCTGTTGCCGTATTAAGTCCAGTCCACACTGGGACTCAGTGCTGCGCGGCTTTGTTGAGTGGCTGAACCGAGTCAATCGACGACGCTGCTGCGATTCCGTCGCGCAACATATCCCCATGTCACCGCAGCGCACTGCTGGGCTAAAGTTATACAAGATTTGAGTACCATCGAAAGGAGAACTTCGGTTCAGTCGTCTAGCATGGTTCTGTTTTATATGCTCCAATATGAGGGGTACTAAAATTACGACCTTCAAATAAACAATTGCTTGTGGTACTTCACACATATCGAATACAGAAACCGTACCAAACTAGGAAAGGCATTGAAATGTTTGTCGAAAAAGTTTGGCGTTTTAATAGCGGAATTGAAAAAAAAACCACTTTTTGAGAAGCCAGTTTCAAAGGGAACGCAACAAGTTAGAGGAAAGTAGGAAGAGTGGAACGTCTGCTAAAAATTTTCATGGTTTGGATTTGAGACTGTGATGTTTCTCGAGCTTGGAAATCAATTAAGAGGTAGTCGTAGCACTGATGTAGAAGAGTATAAGGTCAGAGAATATAAAATTAATAACTGTTACGAACTTCAAATCACATTTAGTTTTTTTAGAAATACAGAACAAGCAGTATACATTTTTTTTCAAATCATTTCATCCTGCCGATGCACTGATTCTTCAGTTGATACAAAGTAATTTCTAAATTCATTTCTGATTTTCTGCACTTTTTGTGGAGATGTCTTCAGTATGGTTTTTAGTCCTAGAAGTTGTGATTCTTGTAGTTATAATTTCCACGCTCCATGTACAATGTTCCCATCAGAATATTCCTTGTCCAAAAGTGCCAGGTAGAGTGTATTTTTTTTTTACAGTATCGTAAAAAAGTCACGCAAACACGGACTTGCAAGGGTCACTGCTTCAATTTTACTGGAATATAGTGCTACAGCTTCCAGTAAAACCCGAAATTTTGCAGCCCATATCCCAAAAACATTTTCAATAATATGGCAGGCTCGGCTTAGGCGGTCATTAAATATTCTATCAGCACGTGACAATGATGGGTTGTTGTAGCCAGGGTGTGGTTTCATCAAATCTCCTAACAGAGGAAACGCCTCATCTGCCACAAACACGAGTAGGTCGGGATTTAGCCGGCCGGGATGGCAGAGCGGTTCTAGGCGCTACAGTCTGGAACCGCGCGACCGTTATGGTCGCAGGTTCGAATCCTGCCTCGGTCATGGATGTGTGTGATGTCCTTAGGTTAGTTTGGTTTAAGTATTCTTAGGGGACTGATGACCTTAGAAGTTAAGTCCCATACTGCTCAGAGCCATTTTTGGGACGGAATTTAATCTCCCTGGCAATGAGGTGGACTAACGCAAACCTGATGTTTCATTATTTATTTTTTCATAAAGCGTTGAATATTTAGTGGCTCCTTTGTCACAAATTCTTCATTGAGCCCTACAGACAGGCACAGTGTCCGCTGCAGCAAACACATCAATGCTGATGAACCCCTTACAATAAATAGAAAACCAACGTCTTCAATAAAATTCTTCAGGGTATCAGACCGCATCGTCATAATTTAAAATGCGCCAACGTTTCGGCCAGCGTTGCAGCTAGCCTTCATCAGGGCCTTACGTAAGGCCCTGATACCCTGAAGAATTTTATTGAAGAAGACAACGGCCGCGGAAGCCTACGCTTACAAAAAACCAACGTATTTACACTGTTTTCTAGAGCTTCAATCTGCAGTTTCTTTTTAAAAATCATAAGTAAAAGCGAAACAGGTAGACCCGCGTAGGCTAATTTCCGAAACATTTCGAGCAAAACTGCACCTCGTAGTGTGGACAGGTCGAATCATTGAATCGGGGCAGCCCGTCAACAATGACTCGCAACATTGATCCGATGTCGGCTAGGCTTTAGTGAGCATCCATGGAAAGTTGTTAAAGGACGGCGAAGTCACGAGCAGGCGACGAGATGCTGGTCGTCAATGTCTTACCACAGAATGTGGCTGTGTGAAACTTGCTTGCTTTGTAAAGCAGGACAAGCGTCGACCTATGGCAGGTTTGGTGGCACAGGGCAATGCTCGTGCAGGCGCAAGTGTTTGGGAGAACACCGTTCAGCACGTATTGTTGTAAAAGTCTCCATAGCAAACGACCCTACGTGTTTCTACGTCTACCCAACGACGTCATTAATCACAACTGTAGTGGGCATTACGAGATAATCGAGGCCGGACCGCGATCAATAGAACCATATCGCCTGGTCGAATGAAACATATTTCTTGAGGAACGCGTCCAACTGAACGGCTGCTCGAAACACGCAGCATGCCACGGGCGAGTGCGCTCCTCTGTCTAGTGGCCCCGTTGGGCCATTCAGTACCAGCCTGCCGCTATTTCACCCTCTGGCAACGACGTCATTCGGATGCGGTACTGTGAGACATGGGGACAGCACATCTCTCTTTTCCGGCCGTTGTCAGCTTCCCAGATATTGTAACCGCTACCTCTTACTCAAGTACGGGGCTCAGTGCGCGCCATTCGAATCGTCCTGTCAAGGAAAATCCTTGCCAGTGTTGAGAATCGAACCCAGATCCACGGCGTAAGGGTCAGACACTCTGACCGCTTAACTACGGATGTGGATGACGAGTGCAGTGGGGGCTGTATTACGATAACGGGGACCTTGTCACCTGTGGACTACCTTCATCTGTTGATACTTGACATCTTCTACGGCGACGGTATCCTACAGCAGGATAACTATGTCAGAAGGCCAGAATCCCACTACAGTCTTTTGAGGAGGATAATAGTGAATTATAGTTCTTGTCTTGGCTACCAAATTTCTCTGATCTGGACCTGTTGTAACATATCTGGCACGTTATCGGGCGCCAGCTCCGCTACCACAAACCAACAGTCCGTAATTTACGGGCAATGCGTGACCTTTGCGTAGGCATCCGGTACCACATACCTCCGGAAAACTACCAAGGACTTGTCGAATCCATGCAAGCCAGACTCGCTGCTGTATTTGGAAAAAAACGACTTTTTGTCTATGGAGTGCTTGACTGATTATTTTGTAATTTTTTTTGTTTATTTATAGACGCAATCACATGTTTATGACAGTCATAACCGGTTTCAGCCATACAACGACCATCTTCAGATTCTAAACACGACATACACTGAACACAGGTTCATGCGTTGTTAAACTCTGTTCCAGGACAATACCCGCCCATATGTTGCCAAGATTGTTTCGGATATTCTGTAGATTTTTCGCTGCTGTATTGCATTCCAAAAGGGAGCCAACATGATTAACCTTTGTCGTGACCCTGGTAAATATAAGAGGCAGTCAATAGAAAATGAGTCACTTTATTATTTCAAAAGTAGTACCACAGCTGTTAATTCATTTATCTCATTGTGACACAAGAAAAATATTTGCGTCTGCCTACGGAAACATGGTAATACCTAGCCGTGCACCTCTTCGTCCGAAGCAAATCGACGGCCACGAATGTCTTTCTTGTAAAAAGGCTTCGCAGAGAAACTTCTGCAGAGTAGCCGAAAAAACAGACACGCCAGCCTCGAGAAAGTCATGATGATCTTTTTCTTTGACTACAATGACCCGCTGCTCATTGACTTTCTGGAACACAGTGGCACAATTAACGCACGACAGTCCGTAGAGATTTTTCAAAAAATGGTTCAAATGGCTCTGAGCACTATGGAACTTAACTTCTGAGGTTGTCAGTCCCCTAGAACTTAGAACTACTTAAACCTAACTAACCTAAAGACATCACACACATCCATGCCGAGGCAGGATTCGAACCTGTGACCGTAACGGTCACACAGTTCCAGACTGTAGCTCCTAGAACCGCTCGGCCACTATGGCCGGCGAGACTTTTCACAAACTGAAGTGCGCCATCAAGTCTAAACGCCCAGAAATATTGTCGGTCGACAACATTCTGTACCAGATAATTCCAGCCCACATGTTCCTAGATTGTTCGGTTCTAGGCGCTACAGTCTGGAACCGCGTGACCGCTACGGTCGCAGGTTCGAATCCTGCCTCGGGCATGGATGTGTGTGATGTCGTTAGGTTAGTTAGGTTTAAGTAGTTCTAAGTTCTAGGGGACTGATGACCACAGCAGTTTAGTCCCATAGTGCTCAGAGCCATTTGAACCATTTTTGAACCTAGATTGTTTCGAATATTCTGTAGAGCTTTCGCTGGGAAGCCCTTATACATTATCGATGCAGTCCCGATATCTGCCATGCGGTTTTCATATTTTTAGATATCATGGTTCCATAGACAACCGCAAAAATTTTCCAATGTAGGCGCTGACGGTTTTGTCTCACACTGGGATAAATTTATTAACAGTTATAGCGTTTAGTTTTGAAATAATAAGCAGTTAGCTTAGTTTTTTGCATCTGCCTGTCCTTTATATACACTGACGAGCCATAACATTGTGACCACCTTCTTAATAGCTTGTTGGGTCATCCGTGTAACACAATGTAAGTAGGCTGTTTAGGTTTTTATGTTGGTAACGCCTTGTAGCGCTCTATATGAAAGTCACTTACTGTGCTGTGTGCAGTCTGTGGCTGGTTTGCATTGTTGGAATTTGCTATTGTAGTGTCGGACAGTTGGCTGTTAACAGCGCGTAGCGTTGCGCAGTTGGAGGTGAGCCGCCAGCAGTGGTGGATATGGGGAGAGAGATGGCGGAGTTTTGAGAGCGGATAATCTGAACGTGTGTCCATCAGAGACAGTAAATTTGTAAGACTGGATGTCATGAACTTGAACACTATTAAGGTAAATACATTGTTTGTTCTCTATCAAAATCTTTCATTTGCTAACTATGCCTATCAGTAGTTAGTGCCTTCAGTAGTTAGAATCTTTTATTCAGCTGGCAGTATTGGCGCACGCTGTATTGCAGTAGTTCGATTAACGAAGATTTTTGTGAGGTAAGTGATTCGTGAAAGGCATAGGTTATTGTTAGTCAGGGCCATTCTTTTATAGTGATTTTTGAAAGTCAGATTGCGTTGCGCTAAAAATATTGTGTGTCAGTTTAGTGTTGATCAGAATAAGTAAAGAGAGTAATGTCTGAGTACGTTCAGCTTTGCTCAGCTGTTTGAAAATCAAGTAACGTAGAGGCTTATCAGCACAGTAATTCAATAATTTTTCTAAAGGGACATTTCATATGGCGACCCTTAGCCAAGGATACCTCACTGGAATCTTCTGATTTTTTCTTGAAGTTTGTGTAATTAGTGTAGCTATTGTTTATTGCTAGCGCGTAATTATAGAGAGAATTTCCTTCTTAGTTGTAGTTCTTCATTGTTGTACAGTAAAACACTTGTGCCATGCATGTAGATTTGTACCAAGTATTTCGCAGCTGTGCTTGCAATTAACTAGATATTATTTTCAGTGCTATGTTAATGTGTTTTCTTATTTTGCTCTTCAAATTTTGCTTTTCTGTGTTATCGTGTGAAATATTGTAACAATAATGGCGTGTGAAAAACGTAACACTAGGCTCCAACGTAAACTGAGAAATAATAGTGACGACGAGCGTAGCTTATCAGCACCACTGTGTAATGAATTAACAGACATTCAAAGTAGCAATTTGGTAATTGTGCATAGGGAAACAGAGCGGGCGGCAAATAATGGCGTAGACAGTGAAACAAATAGTGAACAGAGAAGCATTATTGATCGATCGGTCGGCAACAGCTTGCCTCAGGATTCCGAAATGACAGGACACAATCTTGCAAACACTGTAGATTCAGGTTTTGCGTCCTCACCGTTTTCTCAGATAAGTCAAGATACATTTTCTGCTTTTCAAAATGCGAATATTGCCGGTTAAAATGCACTGACGAATAGCACTGAGGAACATGTTTCAGAAACCAAAGCATTGTTATTACAATTAATGCAACAAATGGAACAAAGTCAGAGACAAACACAGCAAAAGTTAGACACAATGGAACAAAATCTTCAAAAGTTAGACACAATGGAACAAAATCAAAAACAGTCACAGCAACAGCTTCAAAAGTTAGACACCACGCTTGAACAAACACGTGAAGGTTTAACTGCTGAGTTACTTAAAATCGAATCTAAATGTTAAAAAGTCTGTAATGACGTAAAAACACAAATCTGTGAGCATTTTCAACCTATTTTTTCGCGTCATGAAAATGCATTATAGAATCACGAAGCAGCCATAAAGGAACTGCAAACTATTGTTTATGAAAATCATGACACCTTGCAAGCTAAAATTGACACAGTTGCATCTACCGATTCGGTTACGCAACTTGCAAAAACTCAGGAAAACTTAAAGGACACACCAAAAAGTTTGTGAGTGTTCAAGTGGTGGTTTATGGACTTGCTATATTGTCTGCAAGACTTCTAAGGACACACCAAAAAGTTTGTGAGTATTCATGTTGTGTTTTATGGACTTGCTGTATCATCTGCAAGACTTCTAAGGACATATCAAACAGTTTGTAAGTGCACAAGTGGTGGTTTATGGACTTGCTATATAGTACAAGACTCTTCGATGGTGATTGTGCACCTGCACAGTCGCAACAGGTGGCTGCTGGCCGTCTCTACAAGGACTGAAGTGGGTCCGCACCTGTGATGATCCACCGATACCATAATCTCTGCCAGGACTACAGTGGGTCTGCTCTGTGATGACCTACCTACCAATATTCTTCAAAACTTCGACTGACATTGCTGTGGGTTTGCTCTGTTGGGACCATTACCTGTCTGCATGTCAAGAGTCAGCATTATCTTTCTGTTGGAAGGACAAAACTACTTCTTCAAGATTGCATGGAAATCCACTACTTCCGTGTGCATTTTCTTTTAATGCTCAGACTTTGTGCATAAAATTGTAATTAATACTGTGATGAATGATCAGGACTGTCTTTATGGACTGTGAGAAAATTTTAGCTTTTGACCAACATTGTATCAATAAGTGTGTGCATTTGATTTCTTTGTTATTGTAATTATGAAAATTTTTTTCAAATCTGTATTGGCCACTGCCCAAAACAATTTGTAAAATGTTTTGCGGGGAGCATGGGGGCTATGTAAGTAGGCTGTTTAGGTTTTTATGTTGGTAACGCCATGTAGCGCTCTATATGAAAATCACTGACTGTGCTGTGTGCAGTCTGTGGGTGGTTTGCATTGTTGGAATTTGCTATTGTAGTGTTGGGCAGTTGGCTGTTAACAGCGCATAGCGTTGCGCAGTTGGAGGTGAGCCGCCAGCAGTGGTGGATGTGGTGAGAGAGATGGCGGAGTTTTGAGAGCGGATGATCTGGACGTGTTTCCATCAGAGACAGTAAATTTGTAAGACTGGATGTCATGAACTGATTCATATATATAAAATGACTTTTGAACACTATTAAGGTAAGTACATTGTTTGTACTCTATCAAAATCTTTGATTTGCTAACTATGCCTATCAGTAGTTAGTGCCTTCTGTAGTTAGAATCTTTTATTCAGCTGGCAGTATTGGCGCACGCTGTATTGCAGTAGTTCGAGTAACGAAGATTTTTGTGACGTAAGTGATTCATGAAAGACATAGGTTATTGTTAGTCAGGGCCATTGTTTTGTAGTGATTTTTGAAAGTCAGATTGCGTTGCGCTAAAAATATTGTGTGTCAGTTTAGTGTTGATCAGAATAAGTAAAGAGAGTAATGTCTGAGTACGTTCAGCTTTGCTCAACTGTTTAGAAATCAAATAACGTAGAGGTTTATAAGCAGAGTAATTCAATAATTTTTCTAAGGGGACGTTTCAGCAATATATAGCTGATTATGCGTATAATCGATTCTATTGTTCGTTGGTAGATTTGTAAAGCTGTCTGGCACCATGTGTCTACGCACAAGTAATGTAATTCTCGTAAATAAGTGGCCGCTGATTTGTTTACGCCGTGGTGGCGTTCGCTGGCGACCCAGATGGGAACCATCGGATTTACATAAGGCGAATTTAGTGGGCAAGACATCACGTGGTTTCACTCTCCTCGCCCCCACTGTAGCTCGATTGTGGCTTCGAGACACGGACTACTGAAAGATGTCATCGTCGTCGGGGAAGACATCAAACTTGAAGGGATGCAGGTGGTCCGCAGCTGACATGGGGTATCGATTACCACCACAAACTCTATGCAAATGCAGGAGAAAGTCTATCATAGCCTAACACTGCTCCCACCAGCCTGCGTCAGTGGCGCGGTGCACATTTGGAGGAGCCGTTCTCTTGGTGGACGGCGTTTATGGAGACGACTATCGACCTGGTGTAGCAAAAACGTGATTCATCCTACGAGCCGACACGGTTATAGTGATCCACGGTCAAATCTCGATGATTCCGAGCTCACCGCAATCGTAAATGACGAAGTCTTTGGGCCAACATGTGACCTCACAGGGGACGTTTGTGCGCTGAAACACATTGTGCGTCCACCGGCATTGTGCTTTTACGCCAGAGGTGCCAAAGATCGCCATGTATCCTACTTTACAGACCACACAAGCCCCAACGCCCCACATTCTGTGAGAAGTTGTGCCTATGGGTAGTTTCACTGCCCATCTAGCACTTTCCATAGCTGCTCATGACGGTGGCATGTGGACATTCGACCGGCTTCGCGGTTTTCGAGATACTCGTTCACAGGCTCTGCGTAATAATAGTCTGCCCTTTGGGAAAGTCGGTTATCTAAGTGGATATCTCCATTTTCAGCAGCTTCGCTAGGGTAACCCCCACCCGTCCCTGCTCGGTTTACATATCTTTCTTACTGCGTCACCTGCCCGCAACGCCACCAGGAGGCATCCAAGCCGGCTGCTGTGGCCGAGCGGTTGTAGGTGCTTTTGTCCGGATCGGCGTTGCTGCTACGGTCGCAGGTTCGAATCCTGCCTCGGGCATGGATGTGTGTGATGTCCTTAGGTTAGTTAGGTTTAAGTAGTTCTATGTCTAGGGGACTAATGACCTCAGATGTTAAGTCCCATAGTGCTTAGAGCCATTTGAACCATTTTTGAGGTATCCAACCTTGCAGTGAGCGGTGGTCATAATGTTTTGGCTGATCAATGTATATACCACTGGTGAAGAACTGGAATCATCACGCATAATTATTTTTCTCCTGATTCGTTGGTATGAATATTTACCACCCGTTACCTCATGGTAGACTTTCGTAATAATACACGCAGCATTCAGCAGGTTCATTCATTGCTCTATCCAAAGCGTACCTACTGACCTATATATTTCATTGTTATGCTTTGAAAACCTTTCGTTACTTAAAGGGCTAAAGAAGAGGTCATGATGTTTCGGGGTTAAAAAAGTCGTTATATTATTTTGGCTCATCATTTCATAGATGGCCGTTTTTACCTCGTTCCACAAGCGAACATAATCACGCCTTTGCTATAAGGAAATGGGTCATTCCTTGACGTCACTCGACATCCAGAAATAGTAGTCTCCGAAAATAATAGGAGAGTATTGCCGAACCTATTACTCAAAAGAGAAATCTGATACCAAGATTAACTCGTACGTCTACGCTTCTTAATTCCACTAGTGGAAAACACATCTTTTACTTGCCCCAGTTACTTATGAAGCTGCAAACACGTACACAATGTTACTCAGCGCAGCTGCTGTAAAAGTGATACGTTATTCCAACTGTGGCACCAGTCTCGGAGAGTAACTGCTATCATCAATCGTTTGAGACCGGAACCATAAAAGGTAGGATTTTATTCGGTGTGCAGTGGCTCTCACGCTCGTAAGTTGTTCGCAACGGCAACACTTGCGTCATCTACGCTTTGAAAATCTTCCCCTCGGTATCTGAAAAAGTTATGGTGTTGACGCTTCCATACTTCGTGTTACTTATTGCGTCATTTGTTCTTTTTCCTAAATGCTGTGGCCCTCTCGAGCAGCTACATTTTACGAAACTTTTAAAGAAAACTGCTTCTCTGCGTTGCGAACTACGCATTGTTGTGTTCCTTAACGACTGAACAGCTGGTAGTTTTCTATAAAGAGTACTCTGTCCGTATACGTATCAGTTAAGGAGGTATTAATA
The DNA here is from genome assembly GCF_023864345.2 of Schistocerca serialis cubense. Taxonomy (NCBI): domain Eukaryota; kingdom Metazoa; phylum Arthropoda; class Insecta; order Orthoptera; family Acrididae; genus Schistocerca; species Schistocerca serialis. The sequence goes on from NC_064638.1 coordinate 705,388,229, forward strand.
TTTAACTCGATTTGAGATTTCACTTATTCTGTTATTTCAGGACACTGATGACATATACAAAGATACACACCCTTAGAGCTTTTTATCTCCTGAAATTTCTTCCCTCGTGATTCTATGGCTGGTTGTCGTTGATTTGCTAGTAAAGGAATTTTCAGATATTAGTTCAGTACAACAAGAAACATTACGATTCAAAATTTTCTGCATAGCTAGTTTCTGGTCTGTGTCTTCCCAGACCTCAACATTGTTCCATATTTTCTGTTTGTGGGATGAAATAATGGCTAATGTTTCCCACGGTACTGTTGGAATAAAGTCGTGTTAATGTTCCCACATATCTTTACTCGTTTTAAGTATCCGATATATTGAAAAACTTCAAATGACTTTATTTTATAGTTCAGTAAGATAAAGCAATGCCCTCGCTGAGTTTATTTTTTCCCGAAGCTAAGTTTATTTAAATGCAGTAGACGGTTTAAACTATTAACCTGAAAACAACACGAAAACCAAATAATGTTATCTGTTAATTATTCTTATCGTGAAGGTTTCAAAAGTCGTAATGGACATGAAAATGACGATGCACATCCAAGCGAAGAGGAAACCGTGAATTTTAGGTAAGTTGTCATCCTGCCAAGTATTCCTCTATCCCTTCCAGAAATACCTTGTCCGAAATGGAACACAACAACTGACAAGCAATTTGCTGTAGATACAAGTTGGATGCAAAATTGCATTAACAATGGAAACGCAATTTCCTGTCTCGATTGTGCTGTTTTTAGCGGCAGAACAGACGTAACGGATGAAATGGTGACGTGCGCTGCGCGTAGCGCCGGCATCGGCGTTCATTACGATGAAGCGAAAACAAGGTGTTTTTCACTTGACGAAGCTGCTCACCATTTAATGAGGATGTAGCATACTGGCCTCCTAATTTCAGTAACTCATGTTTAATGTCTGTTTTTCGTATTTTGGGCAGAGCATTCCATCGTGTTACCATTCAAAATGTTTTCTACAATGCTTTATAGGCTCTGCAGCATTGCTACGTTGTTAGGATAGTATTAAAACAGCTAGTTAAACAAGTGGTTTCTCGTTTAGCTTGAATAGAAGATAATTTTTAGTAGAAAATCTTTAACTGTTTTAAAGTCCAACGTGATTCCTCATTCTTACGACGCTCTAGATTAGATGGAAATCATTTAGTGACACAAGATACTTATACATTTTTTTAAGTTAAGGACTCACCCGATAAAAAAAAGAGTATGCTTTGAATAAATTTTGCATGAAAGGGTTCTGTTGTATGTTGTTGTACCGGTACCTGAGGTGACCAATAAATACAATCAGACATCTGCACTAATAAGTACTCAATAATTATGTACGCATAAGTACTCAGTCTCACATACTTTGAATGCTGTAGGACCTTTTGTGGTGCTGAGTCTTATACAAATGCTAATAACGTCCTTGATAGAACCAAATATTCTAGAATGATGATACACTTACATAAGGCTCTGAATATTAATAGTGATCGACAGCGTCGTACTACGTATTGCCCTCTATGCAGTCTTCCACACTAATTTTCATAAGTATTCAGATACTCGATATGGGGTAGCATTTTTTGTTATTACTTTTTATCTGTTTGTTAAGGCAAGACCATCACCCTTGCGACTCTCCATGCGTTGTTGCAACAGAGTACTTAGGTTTTAATTTTTGTTTATTAATTTATTTACACATGGGGGTGGGGGGAGAAGGGACAACCTGTGTAGGTCTTGAGAACCCATAGCCGATCTTCATTGATGGCGCGTCAACTTTGACCTAGTCTGGAAGAGCTTGGCATCTGCGTCTAAATCATGTCTGCGATGAGGCTGAGTGGGACTTTGAACCGGTGATCCGTTTCTGGATGGACGTCCGAGAGGCAGGCGGAGGTTCCAACGAAGAACCCTCTTCTGGACGATTTGCAGGTTACTGTGTGCAATCTCCCGTGCAGTGCTGGGAGAACAGTTGCCTGGTATAACCGTATTTTAGTGCGTTGATGTGTATCATTGCTAATAAGAAGGTGCTGAGGGAGTGCGCCATTTGTAGACACTTTCACCATTTGCCGTGGATGTGTTTGGAGAAGTATAATTGTGGCTTCGAAGTGTCGCCCAGCTATTCAACACCGGAGGATCATGGTTTCCAGCGGCCCTGGCCCAATGCCGGCCGTCTCCGCGAGAAACAAACCGCCGTTGTCTTGCGTGCCTTCCCTGTCATCGTGTTTGTGCGACACCATTGTGTGAATCTACGTAGCTGCCGTTGAAACAGTGCATTTTTGGCAAAATGCTGTCTGCCAAATGCGAAGAGTGCGGTATCATCCGCATGCTGAGCAAGCTGGACTTGCTCTTTTTAAGGCAAGGTTGCTGAACAACGGCTCCCCCCGTCGGACGTTCGAGTCCTCCCCTGAGCATGGATGTGTGTGTTGTCCTTAGCATAAGCTAGTTGAAGTTAGATTAAGTAGTGTGTAAGCTTAGGGAGCGATGAACTCAGCAGCTTGATCCCTTAGAACTTACCACAAATTTCCAATTTTTCCAGATTTTTTCAAATGCCTTTCCCCAATCAATGGATCGGTGGCTGTGGACTTCTAAGAATTAAATTTGGTCATCACTTGTTCGACTACACGAAGTGTCTGCATTTTTACCTATCTTTTGGAAGCCGAATTGTTCCAGTCGTATCGTCCCGTCAGCTGTTCCCTGGTGAATGGTTCTACTGTGGATCATTCGTCCAGCGTTTTTCTCATGATGGAAATAAGGCTGATGGACCTTTAGTTGTTAGGGCGTTGGTTATTTTTTCCAGGCTTCGGTAATAGCACAAGCCAGTTCGTCTTCCTCTGTGTTGGAAAAAGTGTAGTGGGAGTAAGCTGTTGATAATAGGTGTGAACAGCACCAGCGGCTTGCGTCACATACTCTGGAGGTGGGCGTTGGAGAATATGTCAGATGTCAGTTACAGGGACAGAAGATCCTTTATGCCGCTGGATAATATTTTTAACTTGGGGGGGGGGGGGGGGGAGGAGGGGAGGGAGGAACGGGGTTGCTAGAAGTGAACGGTGACTGACAAACCATAGTTGAAAGCAGGGAAGGAAGTTATTCGTGCAGTGCTCCTCCAGTCGTTCTTGAGCGTCCAGATCGGTAACGTACTGGAGTGTTGTCTTTCGAAAGATTCAGCAAGAATTTCCTCTGGTTGTAGCGGATCATGGATAAGCTCTGAATTGTGGTAGCTGAAAAGGAGGTATCGCCCAATCAGGGTTCCGTGCAGTGAGGTTATGAGGATTTACCTCTTGCGTGGCGGGTATGTGTGGCGACCCTCATCGGAGACAGCGAGCGGACAGTGAGCGACGGACGGGCGGCCTCGCCCGGCGACGAGCAGACCAGAGGTTCCAACAAAGGGCCGTCTCTCGCGTGGCTGCGAGCGCTGCGCTGCGCGTCTAAACAGGCAATCTGCGACAGTTGAGACGCGTTTTAACTATCTGAACGGAGGGTCAAAAATGTTATGCCCCCTTTGCACGCTGTTCTTTAGTCGATACAGGATCGAGAAACAGATGCTGTTCAAAAACAGAGAATTCAGATGTTAACTTATTCTACACCCGATATGAAGCAGGAAAAAAAAGTACTTTGTTACTGTAGTTGCAAAGTTAGATGCTAACATTAGCTTTGAACGTAGAAATATATACATACATAAAATATTTATAAGTCTGTTACTCTTCAGCACACGGTCAATTCAGAAGATGTCGAGCCCTGGCGACTATGAAAGTCTGTAAATGTTATTCAGCTGGTGAACACGCAAAACGCAGTCAGCGCATGAATATTCGAATGCATGAATGTTCGAACTTAAGTGCACCCGCCGCTGGAGCGCTGGAGATGGAATGCTTGCATCTCATCGGCAGCGGCATCGCCTTCGTGCTGCGGTGGCGGCTGTAGGAAACGCGGCGGCATAACTGCGGCGGGCGTGTTTTGAAAGTGTGGCCAAGCAGGTAATGGCCGATACCGCAAAAAAGTAAAATTTACCATTCGTCGATCCTGTGACTGTAGACCCACTTATCATATGAGACGCTGTTTAGCGTAGTGGCATAATACATTATGGTCCGAAGGCATCATCAGCAACTACATAAGAAGGAATGGTTTTTCAGTCATCTTCAATGAATAATGCGTATAAACAGGACTGCATAAATGTAGACATGTTGGATTTCCTGTGGAGCTGTTCTGCTGAGGAAAACCGAAACTCTCAACCGTTGATAGAGCAAAGTCTCAGCAACGCATCATGATTGAAGAATTAAGGGTTCAGGAACTGGTTATATGGTATTTACTTATTTATAGTTTAAAGAAAGCAAAGAAGAGAGAATGCCCGCATTCTGGCCAATCGGGACCAACTGAGTGCCGTGTCATCCTCTGCCAATAGCGTCATTTGGATGAGGTATGGGACCACCTGCCACTCTGCCGTTCGTTGTCGGCTTTCATTTCCTTGCAGACCCTTCTAAGTCAAACAGCTCTTTACTTACCTCACGAGTCGGAGTGCACCCACAAAAGAAAAATCCGTGGCACATTTCAGCCAGACACGTTGACCACCTTTTTTTTGCTGTGATCACTTTTTATTAAAATTAAAGACGCTAAGTTTTTCTTCTCCCCCTCTCTCTCTCACTATCCTGATTATAAAGGAACCTGCACAAAAAGGAGTATATTTGCTACCGCCACTTTGACCTGATAATAAACAATATCTGCTGAACTTCAGTTGGCGGCCCCTAACTACGCCTGTTCCAGCAGCTGTATTTAAACTAAAAAATAGAAAAGGAAAGAGGCAGCGAGTATCATATGTATGTAAGTGAGAAAATTTTTTTCCGAGTACTCATGCTGTGTTTCACTTTTTTAATTTTTTTGTAGCGTTTTTCTTCTTTTTTTTTAACTTGTGAAGTCCGTGTAAAATACTGAAAAGTCCGTGTAAACCACTGCGCTACGGAGGTGAACGTAGTTTAAAGAAGGATAACACAAATAAAGGCCCAATCATTGCTGCATGCCATAAAGGAAGGTTTGGACGAGGATACGAACTACGGTATTACAATAGTTCCTACATTAAAGTCTCTCAGAAATTCGAAACTAAAACCGATGTCTATCACTCATTACGCAGGGTGTAAGTTAAAAGAGTCAGGGCATCTCCAAATACAACTTTGCCTAGTCTACATTAGTTCGCTCCACAATCTCTGCCTAACCAATTATCTTACGCTTTTAACAATTCTCTGGAAAATTTACAAACATATTATGTGGCACATTCCTGTTTTTCATCAGCTAGAGATAAGTCTGATTCTCCACGTTTTACAAAGAGATTAATTAGTAAGAAAGTATTAGTTTCACTTATCTTAAAATAACAATTTATTTTTAATGCGGTGAGGTGGTAGAATATGATATAGAGCGCTTTCATAACGTATCACATCATTGTATGGCTAAGTTACAGACGGCATCATGTTAAAACTCTTCTTAGTCTAGAAACACGAAAGATTTTTTTATCGATTGAAGTGCACGTATGAAAATTGACATTTGATATATTTGAGGATTTTTTTCATTTACAGTATATCACTAATAACGAAGATTTAACGATTCCGCATGCCCATTGGACATGATTCCTATACAGACCAGTACCCTAACACCAATAAAGATTTCTCTGAATTGCGTTCCATTTCGACTTTAAGTGCAAATGTACATAAATCATTATGGTCAGTGGAAAGACCACCCTGTTTGGACCTTGTACAGGCCTAGGTCGAATATATACTGTAGCTCGGAACCATCGACAAAGCCCTGAAGTGACACTGTGCGGCACTACAAAATTTCTGAGACACAGACGTGCTTGTCTGCTGTAAAGCGTCTCTGGATTTTAGCCGGCGAAATATGATTCATACAGTATCTTTAAGACATTAAAGTGATTACAGTCAGCAACTCACTAAGAGGCAACACTCCGCTCACAGAGAAAGTGAACACGAACGCTCCATTACATAGGAAGTTAACTAGTTTTGATCGTATTTGAAGCAAGAAACTATTGACGGCAGGCTTATTCTTTTCTAATACAGATAGTACAATAACAATCTGAAGAGTAAATTTGATCGTCATTATTTTAGTTGTTGATTTACATTTTAACCTTAGATCTTGATTTTTTTTCGTGACTGTGTTAAGCTTTTGGAATCTAACTTGTGTGTATTGTCAATTAATTCACTAAAGTTTGCTTTCATTACGTTGCATATATTTACCGCATAGCTGATAAATAATATGTCGCATACAATGCAACCTCCAGCAGAAATGATTCACGTTTGCACCGTTCAATCTCTATTTTAAAATGTACAACTCTCTAGCGAGGGGTGCCTATTGGACGTTATTCAGGCACACTTTACAACTAAATGAGACGGCGACAGAGCAGTACTTCCCTACTAATGTAGTTAGTAAATATGGGAGAGCAATTACAGTTGTGAGACTTGCGTCATACGAGGGCGTGCTGAAAAGTAATGCACTCAATTTTTTTACGTGAAAACTCTTAAAACTTTTTAAATAAAACAAACGTTACTCATGTTCTACATCTTCATTCTTTATGGGTATAAAGACTATTTGCAGCTTCTTCCGCTAGAGGGCTCCGAATTGTGGCTTGTAACGTGGCGATGTGTAACGTAACTATGTCAGTACATGAGAATCAGATTGCCGTAATGGAGTTGCAAATTTAATGAATTTGTTGATAGATGGAACACCCTCACCTCCAGCATGACAATGCCGGATCATACACGACCGCTGCGACATCTGCAACTATCCGACTCCTTGTGTTCACTCTCATCGATAATCTTCCACACAGTGTCTACTTCGGGCAATTCGATTTTCATCTGTTTCCAAAACTTAAAAGACACGTTCGAGGACATCACTTTTGTAGTGATGAAGTTATGCAGTCAGGGGTTAGGTAGTGGCTCCGTCAACAACGTCAAACATTTTATAGTGATGGTATTAACAGACTGGTCTCTTGTTGAGATAAATGCGTTTGTCGCCAGGGCGACTGTGTTAGTGTTGTGAAACAAAAACAATTAACAAAAATGCAGAATGTTAATAACGTTTGTTCTATATAGAAAGCTTTAAGAGTTTTCACATAAAAATTTCGGAGGCATTACTTTTCAGCGCGCGCTCGTAACATAAAGGCAGTTTTCAGTCTCTTTGTCGACAGAGGACTAAAACAGTACTTCCTAAATTAACGAGGTTCGCTACCCGTTTGAGACATGTATTCTGCATTTTATAGTGTGTTTTCCGTTACTTGAAAGGCAACTATTTAGCAAAATGTATGTAGTCTGACAGCCAATCCTGTAGCTGGTCTCGTCACCGAACTGTTGTTTAAAAAGCGCGGCCATTGCTAAAGTTTTATCGTGAACTAACAGGTGAATTTCGTGACGCTACGGTTAACAAGGTATTTGCATGAGCTAGATCTCTGGTTAAATCTGAACATTCCTTGGAGTTATCCAAGAATTTTGGCAGTTGCTGCTGCTGCTACTAGCGTCACAGAAAGAAAGATGAGTACTTTGAAAGTTGACGGAGAAGTCAGCTGATGCAATGTTTTTTTTATCATACAGACCTTCGATGTACTTGGAATTACGCGACAGAATATAGTAATTTGTGTGAAATTGGACTTCGTGAACTGTGTAGCAGGAAAGAGGTAGAAAGTGACAGGAAAAGAGAATTCAAATTTAGAAAAAGTTCGCCGGCCGAAGTGGCCGTGCGGTTAAAGGCGCTGCAGTCTGGAACCGCAAGACCGCTACGGTCACAGGTTCGAATCCTGCCTCGGGCATGGATGTTTGTGACGTCCTTAGGTTAGTTACGTTTAACTAGTTCTAAGTTCTAGGGGACTAATGACGTCAGCAGTTGAGTCCCATAGTGCTCAGAATAAAAAATATCAAAAGACACGCAAGACAAAAGAAGGGAAAACAAAAAATGCTCCTACTTGAAAAGTATTAAAAATTGTTCTTAATTTGCCAAGTATGTACAACCTGTTAGATAATGTGGAGCGTAATTATTGAAAAGTGCATTATTTTGAACAGTAGCTATAACTCGATTACAGAAAATGACAGTTTGTGCCACTGGAACAGACCAACAATTTCTTCCCGTGAAAAGGACTTTTGCTGATTAGAAACTTGCGTGTTTCAAGGATTGCAACATGTGTGTTGTTCAAAGAAACGTTTTATCGATGATAAATGCCATTACTTCCTGTAATGCATTTTTGAATTCGCAAGCAACACAGTATTAAAAAAATACCTCCGCGCGTGATTGTTGTCTAAAACATAGTCTCGATATGATGGGATTCAGTTATCCATTCAGTTGCTTTGTTGTATTAAAAATTTAACAATTGGAGAAAAATACTCACCTTCACCGACCCAATAAGTGGATCGTTTATTTTTTATAGGAGGCGGAAAAAAATAAAAGAAACCAATAAACATATTGATAAAAATCTGTGTGTGAAGAAATTTGATTGAACATCTTTTGTTTGTTCGTATGGTCATAATAATTAAAAAGATGTATACACTTTATAGGCGTTACATGTATCTTTAGAACAAAAGCGATTTTACATTGTTGAAGAAAATCATTTGCATTGTAGAGGAACTGTGATTCGAGATGCAAATTTTCGTCAAGACTCTTTCTGGGAAGACAATTTCTTTAGAGTTAAAAACGTCACACACGATTGAAAATGTGAGGGCAGAAATTCAACATAAAAAGGTATTCCTTTGGATCAGCAGAGGCTGATATTTGCTGGCAAACGGCAGATGAGAGGACTCTTTCAAATTATAAAATTAAAAAAGAACCCACTTTACCTTGGTGCTTTGTCCCCGTGGAGGTATAATCGAGCACACACTCCGTATTTTGGCCCGGAAGTTCAACTGTGATAAAGCGATTTGTCGCAAGTGTTACGTCAGTGTTAACTGCCGCAAGAAGAAATATGGCAATACCAGCAACCTTGGCCTCCAGAAGAAGACCAGGAACTAATCTCTTTACGTCATGTGTAATTGAAAAGTCTTGAACAAACCAATTGCAAAATTTACAGCTCTCGTATTAAAATCAATGAATGAAACTCGCCCAGAACAGGTGGCACAGTGGTACGACGTTGGACTTGTATTCTGGTGGACGACGGTTCAAAGTCCCGTTCGGTCATCCAGATTTAGATATTCCGTGATTTCGCTAAATCATTTAAGGCAAATTTTGGAGTGGTTCCTACGAAAGCACCCGACTGATTTCGTTCTCCATCCTACCGCAATCCGAGTTTGTGCTCCATCTCTCCCCGTCAAAGGGATGTTAAACGCTGAGCTCCTTCCTTCTTCCGAAATGTCCAACGATTTAACATATTTTTTGTTTAGTTGTAATGATTTTTTTTCGCTAGTGGCACATAGTTCCTCTCTCGCCCACCTGCCCTGATTATTCCTAAATTCTATGGTACCTTATGAGGGCGTCTGAAAAGCGCACCGCGAGTATTACAAGCAGGAAGCTTGTATCCACTTCACCTACATCGTTCCAGCGTTGCAGGTCTGGCAACAGCACCAAGTTTTCACTGTTGAAATAAAAATAGTTCGTCGGCCTGCACTAATCACAGGTTGTAACGGAACAGCGTTGCTTTTATATTTACGTAATATGTTGTCCGATATGGTTTACTAGCGATAATCATAATTAAAGATGATCGTACAGAGAGAGATGTTATCAGATATTGTAAAAGTGCAGGGTGGTTATAATTAAACTTTCGCTTCTTGAGAGGACCTCATGAAAAGCGAGTGATCGTAGGGCACTGAAACTTGGTTTAAACATTTCTGAGGACATCTGGAAGAGAAATAACGAATAAACCACTGAAATAAACACGTTTTAATTTCCGCATGACAAGCTAACATTTGTTAATTGTGCACTACGTTTACGTTCTAGGTTACAAACGTTGCTGAATGTGACGACCACCTGCGCCCACGACAGCCTGAAACCGCACTAGCCTACTGGGTTCTCGGTACAGTATACTAGTCTTCACATTTAAATAATCTTTCCGCTAGATGTCACAACTGTACCATGAACTGCCTATTGTGACAAGACACACCTGACATCTGGCGGTCAGGCACTGAAGTTTTTAGAAACCTGAAACCGTACTCCTGATTGTTACGGTTATTCTAGAAAAATGGCGTCACAAAAAAGGAGTTGTTTCTCGAGCGCGTCAGATGTAAGTAAAATATAAGTTATTTCGGGCTGAAATTGAAATGTTATTGTAATGTACTCGCAGTTAGAAAAGGTATGGAGCTACCAAGAGTGTTTTTATATATAAAACACTCTCTCTGATAACAGGCAACACACCGAAGTCCATTACATTTGACTTACGTCTCTACTAGTTGGAAGCTATTCGTCATTTTTAGTGTGGCATTTTATACAGATTTTAATATTTCAAAACTTAAGTGTTCGGTGTTATATCACTATTATATAATACCAGCTTGAAGTAAAAATCTGCCATAATAGTAATGTTGTTGTTGTTGTTGTTGTTGTTGTGGTCTTCAGTCCTGAGACTGGTTTGATGCAGCTCTCCATGCTACTCTATCCTGTGCAAGCTTCTTCATCACGCAGTACCTACTGCAGCCTACATCCTTCTGAATCTGCTTAGTGTACTCATCTTTTGGTCTCCCTCTATGATAAATCCCTTGATGCCTCAGAACATGTCCTACCAACCGATCCCTTCTTCTGGTCAAGTTGTGCCACAAACTCCTCTTATGTGATCTACTCATCTAAACTTCAGTATTCTTCTGTAGCACCACATTTCGAAAGCTTCTGTTCTCTTCTTGTCTAAACTATTTATCGTCCATGTTTCACTTCCATACATAGCTACACTCCATACAAATACTTTCAGAAACGACTTCCTCACACTTAAATCAATACTCGATGTTAACTAATTTCTCTTCTTCAGAAACGCTTTCTTTGCAATTGCCAGTCTACATTTTATATCCTCTCTACTTCGTCCGTCATCAGTTATTTTGCTCCCCAAATAGCAAAACTCCTTTACTACTTTAAGTGTCCCATTTCCTAATCTAATTCCCTCAGCATCACCCGACTTAATTCGACTACATTCCATTATCCTCGTTTTGCTTTTGTTGATGTTCATCTTATACCCTCCTTTCAAGACACTGTCCATTCCGTTCAACTGCTCATCCAAGTCCTTTGCTGTCTCTGACATAATTACAATGTCATCGGCGAACCTCAAAGTTTTTATTTCTTCTCCATGGATTTTAATACCTACTCCGAACTTTTCTTTTGTTTCCTTTACTGCTTGCTCAATATACAGATTGAATAACATCGGGGAGAGGCTACAACCTTGTCTCACTCCCTTCCAAACCACTGCTTCCCTTTCATGTAGCTCGACTGCTATAACTGCCATCTGGTTTCTGTACAAATTGTAAATAGCCTTTCGCTCCCTGTATTTTACCCCTGCCACGTTCAGAATTTGAAAGAGAATATTCCAGTCAACATTGTCAAAAGCTTTCTCTAAGTCTACAAATGCTAGAAACGTAGGTTTGCCGTTCCTTAATCTTTCTTCTAAGATAAGTCGTAGGGTCAGTGTTGCCTCACATGTTCCAACATTTCTACGGAATCCAAACCGATCTTCCCCGAGGTCGACTTCTACCAGTTTTTCCATTCGTCTATAAAGAATTCGCGTTAGTATTTTGCAGCTGTGATTTATTAAACTGATAGTTCGGTAATTTTCGCATCTATCAACATCTCCTTTCTTTTGGATTGGAATTATTATGTTCTGGCAGGGTCGCCATATGAAACGTCCCCTTTGAACAATTATACATGACTGTGCTTAAACTGACACACAATATTTTGTTAGCGCAACGCAATCTGACTTTCAAAATTCCCTACAAAAGAATGGCCCTGACTAACATTAAACTATACCTTTCACAAATCACTTACCTCACAAAAATCTTCGCTGCTCAAGCTACTGCAATACAGCGAGCGCCACTACCGCCAGCTAAATAAAAGATTCAAGCTATGGAAGGCACTAACTACTGATAGGGATAGTTAGCAAATGAAAGATATTAATAGAGAACAAAAAATGTATTTACCTTGATATCATCATATATAAATATAGCAGTTCATGACAAATTTCAAAACTCCGCCATCTCTCTCCCCACATCCACCACTGCTGGCGGCTCACCTCCAACTGCGCAACGCTACGCGCTGTTCACATCCAGCTGCCGCTGCCCAACACTACAATGGCAGACAACAATGCAAACTAGCCACAGACTGCACACAGCACAGCCAGTGATTTTCATATTGAGCGCTACGTAACGTTGCCAATAAGAAAACATAAACAGCCTACTTACATAGAGAAAACATAAACAGCCTACTTACACAATTACCAACTTCACCTTTTTCTTTGCGAAGTTCGAAAAGTAATGTTTGAAAAGGAAGTTGGGTTGATCCTGGTGCAAAAAGCAATAGTCACTTTTATTAAAATATAAATTCGCTAGCTGTTCTGAGATTAATGAACAGATTTGCTTTCCAAATTCGTCCATTGAGGATGTGATGATCGGTATTAGCAAACAGAACTACGAATTTTTCACGAGGAAACTCTCGAGATGAGTTACTATTCCTTCCTGGCTCAGTCGTAAATGCTGAAACTGAGATTTGGAGGTAATCATTAAGTATCTGAAGGTAAGAAAGAAGTATATACTTTGTTGCTGGATACAACGTCCTAGTTTGTTCACTAAACGCTCTGGAAAATGTACGATAGCCTAAGTAATATGCTGTTAGCATTAGTTAGAGAATTGTAGCTATTCCAAAATAGTGCGCAAAGTGTTACTATTATTGCATGTGTTAGCGAGTCCGAAGACAGACGGCGCGAAAGGCTGCCAAAGTTGTAGCAAGATCACACATCTTAACAAGCGCGACTAATACTCGTAATGGGAGACAATAAGAGAATGCTGTCTTTTACAGATAGAGAAGAGGATGTAAAGTCGTTAGAAAACGAAGCAACATTTATAGGGAATGGAATTACTAACACACATAAACATCGATGATATCCCAGACAAAATACTTGGTACAGTGGGAACAACTTTTCAACATAGTTCGTCTATTAGTGAGTGGTGTGCCTTGGTATCTAAATAGAACCCGTTATTCATAAAAATGAATGAGAGTGCACAGTTAATTTCATTTTCTGTTGGAAATACATTAGCTGAACAACTCAGAGCATTTCACTGGCATCACAGAACGCAATTTACTCACTTTAAATGTGATCGTGCCCTCAAGCGTTCTGCAAAAACGTGTGAGGCAGCGCTTTCGCTACATTTTCTTTAATCTATGGGTATCTCTTGGTAGCAGAACTTAACTTTACGGACTTTAATGTTGAGCAGGAATGTACAGTAGCAAGGGTGATATCCGAGACGAACTCCTAAATCTCATTTGTGAACACTGTCGCAGTGCTAAAAGAACCTTAGGCGCAAACTACGACCGACGAGCAACACATGTCCTCCTGAGATAAAAGTTCATTTAAGAACACGGTAACTATTTTGAGAATTTATTGTAAGCTGTTTGAAATTGGTTGTGGACAATTGTAAATTTATACAGAACTAATGAAAAAGTATAATAAGTTGTTGTTAAGTCATAATTTGACAAATAAATAACAATGAGTAACAAATATTATAGATTGTGAACAGTTGTAAGTTTTATTACAAATTGTTAGAAATATAGGATGAACCGTCCTAAATAAACAATAATAAGTGACACTGAAGTAAACAAGAAAACTAAACCATTTCACAATGATAATCAATATTAGAAGCATTTAGGCCATGAACTATTATAAGTAAAACAACACTTACATGGAATCTTTTACTTCAAGACAGCGTTTCTGTCACGTCTCCAAATATTGACCTCTGCTCTCAGGACATACTGTAGTGGCAATAGTACCTCCGAGTTTACATGTTAAGAAGCTGTTAACTTCTAGACTTGTGCAAGTTTGGATATTTGTAGTTCTTATTTACTCCTATTGGAGTCGTGGGATGATACTGATGTGACTAGAGCTAGGTCATAGTTATTTTGGAATGTATAAAATAGAAGCAATAAGCTGTTCCTAATTAACATATGTACCGAAAACGAAAATCGGTAGAGCTGTACAGAATATGTCAGGATAGGTATTAAGTGTAGGAAGATGCGGTTAGTTGCAATATTGAGTGACTGTTGATGTTGGCAGAGGTTTGGAAATATCGAAAGGGCTTATTATGACATGGGATGTCACCTCTAGGGGAAGTGAAGGATTTATGTATATTTCGAGGTAAAGGCATCAAAGGAAGAGATAAACAAAGTGGAAAATGGGGTTTGACTCTGTAGAGATACGATATGAATAGGGCTCACAACGACCGAACTAACATTTTGTAGGAATGAAATGTGATGGAGTGATTTAATCCATAACTTGAATGAGATATCATTCAGCCTTTTGCCGGGTCGTGTTAGAATTATATCACTCTTAATGTCAAGTAGCTGTTAGTCTCAGAAGTTTTAATTCACTCAACGTTGGCTAGCACGATAGTAAATGGTTAATGTAAAGGCACACGAACAGAAAATATGACGAATATTTTGTAAAATTTTAACTGAGCCAAATTTTGGCATACCATACCAGAAAGGAGTGCTGTAGCAACAAGGATGTCTAGCATTTCTAGATGAAGACAAGGGAGACGGTATCTTCGGTATACTACCGTGGACAGAACGTGATATAATGAAAATACATGATAATTTGGATATGACAGTTGTAAACGAAGTATAATTTTATAGTTTGTCAAACTCTTTTGTTAGAAACCTGTTTTGTCCATTCCATTTAATCACATATCAAGACCTTTTCGCCTTTTCGTTAAAATGACGAAGGAATCTGTAGGCGTAAGCGTTGGCTTCTGATTTCCCACATCAATTTCTATAAACTGCTGCCTTTCGACAGTTTGTGTTCTTCGATCGACACTAGGGTGTTGTACACAGTGATCATTATTCACTCGCCCGTTCTTCTTCCATGACATAATCCACTCCCGTCTTCTGTAGGGATGATTGTAATTGATCACGCTCGTCGGAAAACTTGTTTCGTAGATGTTGGACATTTCGTAACATTCTGGTCTCTGAGTTCCTAATAATTTAATTTGTATGTGTTACTTAGTTGCATTGTACTTCCAAATGCTTCGGAAGAGACTGAAAAAAGCATCCACTGTGTGCGTACAAGAAAATTCAATTTGTAATGAAAAAATAAATTGGAAAATCCTCGGGTTCGCTGTCACGACAAATGCAGCTAAAGATACGGCTTTAGGATTTGGAAAGGAAATTACGAAGCAAATTCTTTTCATGACAGATTGTTTAATTTCCTTTGGACTCCATGCACGACGAGCAATCTTAATTTGAGTGCAAATGAGTTAGCCTTGCTTAACACTGGCTGACGAAAAATTGTCCTTTCTATTATACGTCGTAGTATTCCGGAAACTTGGGCAGTTACGTTTGCAGTGGAAAGCTTCAAATGCGCAGCCGATGAGAAAGATACTTGGTTACTGAATCGCTGAGAGAGAAGGAAATGGATTTTTTAAATTCCGTACAATCTCGTCATTGTGAAATGAGCCAAGGGCACATCAAGTCCTATGAACTAATGTTGTCTTTTCATTTTTTACGTAGATGGTGATATCATTGGATTTACTCACGTGGATATGCCTCCTGCATAAGTTAAAGACTACTTATATGCAAACTGTCTTACGATTCCAGTTTCGTCCACTATCTCATTAGTTTAATCTTCGTTCATTTCTGTGCTGAATATAATATTAGCCTACTTTTTGGAGAACTGAATATAACTTGCTCTCCCAAAATTCAGGAAGAGTCCATTTTCAGAGAACCAGTTAATAATTCTTGGAAAAACATCATTAACAGCTTATTCTGTTCCTTTGTCTCCAACGGAATGTATTATAACACCAGTGTCGTCTACAAAAAGTATCAGTTCTATCTGATGAATGCTAAGTGGAAGGTCATTCACATATATAAGGAAAACGAGTGGGTGAAAGTTGATACCTGTCAGAATCTCTTCGTTACTTCTGCCAAGTCACTAAAATTTCTCTCCTTCCAGCATTGTATGAGTTCCTCAGTACAAATTTTTGGGTTGTGTTTGTTAAGGGTTATTCAGACCATTTCTTTGTAAGGCCACCAGTTCCATAAAACTTAAGTTTACATAAGAGGGTAACATGTCCTACTATCAAACACCTTCAAAAGACCACAAAAAATACGACTGGAAGATAGGAGGTACTGGCGGAGGTACTGGCGGAAGTAAAGTTGTGAGAAGGGGTCGTGAGTAGAGCTAGGTTAGCTCAGTCGATAGAGCACTTGGTCACGAATGGCAAAGGTTCAGAATTCGAGTCTCGGTTCAGCACGTAATTTTAAACTTCATGGATGTTTCGATGTTTTATCGTTTAAGGCTTGTAATATTTGATGAATGAATGCAGCAGTAATATTCTTAGTCGAGCAAACATTCTGGATCCAAACTATGATCTGCGAAGTAAAGCGTTCCTTCTAAAATATAAAACCCCTCTTGAGTAAATTACTTTTACTAATCTTTTGGAATAAGATATTACCAAGGAAACGGGATGATAACTATTTTAAGTCTTTGTTGTCATTTCCGTTGTAAAGAGGTTTAACAATGGCGTATTTAATGTTTGGAAAAATTCTCTGTAACAGTGATACACTGTATCTGTAAGGGCATTACTTATTAAGTTAGAACAACTCTTTAGGAATCTGTCTGAAATCCCGTCTACACCATATGATCTTTTGTATTTGAGAATTTTTCTAGTTCTATTAAATTCGGTGAAGGATGTTGATGCTGCTTCTAACTGCTTACATTTTTGTGGAGTGATATTTTTAATATATTGTTTTGCTTCTTCAACTGAATCATCTAATCTTATTTTTTATGCTACATATAGAACTTTGTCGTTAAGAATACTTACAACTTGTTAATTAGTGTTCACAATATTGTGATTCACGTTAATAATGATGGTATCTTGTGCACTGACTCTCGATTCAGAATGTACCACATAGTATTAATCTTAAGAGGTTTACCGGGCCGGCCGGAGTGGCCGAGCGGTTCTAGGCGCTACAGTCTGGAATCGAGCGACCGCTACGGTCGCAGGTTCGAATCCTGCCTCGGCCATGGATGTGTGTGCTGTCCTTAGGTTAGTCAGGTTTAATTAGTTCTTAGTTATAGGTGACTGATGACCTCAGAAATTAGGTCGCATAGTGCTCAGAGCCATTTGAACCATTTTTTAAGAGGTTTACCAGTGGCATATTTAGTGCAAATATTGATTTACATCGTGATGTATATATTTGCAACGACTTTCCTTAAATTATTACAGTATTGATGTAGAAAAGAAGTAACATCGAACCTTGTCCTGTCCTGGCATTTGTATAAATTTCCATTGTCCTCTTACATGATATTTAAATCGCTTTAGCTACGTACTACTGTTTCTTTTTAATGGATTTTTTTCATAAATTTTTAGGGAAGCTACTTTCAAATACTGACAGGAATTTACCATGGAATATATTGACTGTCACCCGTTTATTTGTTGTTTTCATTTCTGTGAGACGTGTATGAGGTATATCGCCTGCTCTCACAATTCATCACATCTTGCAACATATTCTTACTACATGACTCATATTCTATAACCAAAGAATGGTATAACAACTGCCAAAACTACAGGAAGAGAACAAAGTTTTCGATGACTGGACGGACAGGTTTGTGAAAAAAATATGTAAATGGCGTGAGGGAGTTTTGACACGGTTCGCCCTCTTGGCAGGCTAGCACCGTGACCACTTACCTACGACTTGCTGTTTATTATACTTCTTATTCTTGGAACGTTCACTGGTTCTATTTTTTTTTTTTTTTTTTTTTACAATTCAGTACAAGTTCTTCCTGTTTCCATGCTTGATCTGTGTTCAGTTTCTAACGGGCCGCCGATAGGGCTCTCTAACCACTAAATCTGAGAGGTGTGTGTGATGGGAAGCTTCCCCTGTAAGTTGTTAGCGACGCTGTTTCCTGCTGCTCCTACTGTAAGCACTTGTTCTTTTTGATCAAAATCTCTACATTAAGTCCCAACGTTCTGTGGCATCTGATTAGGTTTGGAGCTAAGTTTCACGATGCTTGTGACATGATATTTTAAATCGAGCTTTTCCGTAGTATGTAACCTGCTCTCTGGACTGCTACCTAGCAGCAGGAGCTTTTTCTTTCTCCTTGACTTTTCTACCGACCTGGCTCTCAAGTTTTTTCCGTGAGGCTATTGTACTCTACTTCGTGTCGTCGTAACTTCCGTCTGCTTCACGTCTGCTGTGCAGCGAGCAACCTTAATTTAAGTATTAACTGTATTTTTCTTACTTGTCACTTCTTCTTCCGTTTGTTTTTGCTTTTAGGAAGCTTTAAGTGTCGAGTGCTAGTAATAGTGTTCCATAGATTTCGTGTTTGTTTTGAATACAGTCAAAGAGAGTCCCTTTAGTCAACCATAGTGCCAGTAGTGCTAGTGTTTGTTTTCAATACAGTCCAGTGAGAGGTAATGCTATTTTCATTGTTTTCTACAAGAAGTGGCTAGCAACCACAGTTTAGTCAACAATCAGCCGCCTTTAGTGAATTAGCAGTCTAGTTAAAAGTTGATTTACTCTCTACAGTAAATTGATTTCTTAGGATGGATAGGATGTGTGACTGTTGTGTACGGACGCAGGAGGAGCTGGCTACTGTTCACGAACAGCTGAAAGTGTTGAAGGCCGTGGTCAGCCGTCTTCAGGCTGCTGCCTCGGAGGGTAGCGGCAGTGGGGAGTCTGGTGCGTCGCATGGCACACCCCAGGTGTTACATGGTTCACCCACTGTCCCTGCTGTCGAGACATCTTCCCGGGTACCGGGCGCCGTTGGGCCACCCTCTCCCCAAGGGGAGTGGCGGGTTCAGCGGCGTTCGCGGCGCACGAGGCGGAGGGTCAATGTGGAGGCTGGCCGTGTGGCATCGCCCGCTCTGCCTGTGAGTGGACATGTGGCCGCTCCTTCAGCGAGGTCCGAGCAGGCACACGGGGGGAGGGGTTTATTAGTTATTGGGAGCTCCAACGTTAGGCGGGTGATGGAGCCCCTTAGGGAAATAGCGAAAAGGTCGGGGAAGAAGGCCAGTGTTCAATCTGTCTGCTTGCCGGGGGGTCTCATCCGAGATGTGGAGGAGGCCCTACCGGCGGCGATAGACAGTAATGGGTGCACCCGACTGCAAATTGTTGCTCATGTCGGCACCAATGACTCCTGCCGTCTGGGTTCAGAGATCATCCTCAGTTCGTACAGGCGGTTGGCGAAATTAGTGAAGGCGGAAAGCTTCGCTCGCGGGGTGGAATCAGAGCTAACTATTTGTAGTATCTTTCTCAGAACCGATCGCGGTCCTCTGGTTTGGAGCCGAGTGGAAGGCTTAAACCAGAGGCTCAGACGATTCTGCGGAGATCTGGGGTGCAAATTTCTCGACCTCCGCTATCGGGTGGAGAAATGTAGGGTCCCCCTGAATAGGTCAGGCGTGCACTACACGCCGGAAGCGGCTACAAGGGTAGCGGAGTACGTGTGGAGTGCACATGTGGGTTTTTTAGGTTAGAGAATTCCCTCCCTAGGCTCGACAAGACGCCTCCTGAGACGCGGAATGGTAGGAGTAGGCAAAATGCAACAGGGAATAACAATATTAATGTGCTAATAGTAAACTGCAGGAGCGTCTATAGAAAGGTCCCAGAACTGTTCTCATTAATAAACGGTCACAACACCCATATAGTACTAGGGACAGAAAGTTGGCTGAAACCAGACGTAAACAGTAATGAAATCCTAAACTCAGATTGGTATGTATACCGCAGAGACAGGCTGGACAGTGAAGGGGGAGGCGTGTTTATAGCGATAAGACGTGCAATAGTATTGAAGGAAATTGACGGAGATACGAAATGTGAAATAATGTGGGTGAAGGTCACGGTTAAAGCAGGCTCAGACATGGTAATTGGATGTCTCTATAGGCCCTCTGGCTCAGAAGCTGTTGTGGCTGAGCACCTGAAGGATAATTTGGAAAATATTTCGAGTAGATTTCCCCACCATGTTATAGTTCTGGGTGGAGATTTTAATTTGCCGGATATAGACTGGGAGACTCAAACGTTCATAACGGGTGGCAGGGACAAAGAATCCAGTGAAATTTTTTTAAGTGCTTTATCTGAAAACTACCTTGAGCAGTTAAACAGAGAACCGACTCGTGGCTATAACATATTAGACCTTCTGGTGACAAACAGACCCGAACTATTTGAAACAGTTAACGCAGAACAGGAAATCAGCGATCATAAAGCGGTTACGGCATCGATGATTTCAGCCATAAATAGAAATATTAAAAAAGATAGGAAGATTTTTCTGTTTAGCAAAAGTGACAAAAGGCAGATTTCAGAGTACCTGACGGCTCAACACAAAAGTTTTGTCTCAAGTACAGATAATGTTGAGGATCAGCGGGCAAAGTTCAAAACCATCGTACAATATGCGTTAGATGAGTATTTGCCAAGCAAGATCGTGAGAGATGGAAAAGAGCCACCGTGGTACAACAACCGAGTTAGAAAACTGCTGCGGAAGCAAAGGGAACTTCACAGCAAACATTAACATAGCCAAAGCCTTGCACACAAACAAGAATTACGCGAAGCGAAATGTAGTGTGAGGAGGGCTATGCGAGAGGCGTTCAGTGAACTCGAAAGTAAATTTCTATGTGCTGTCTTGGCAAAAATCCTAAGAAATTTTGGTCTTAAGTCAAAGCGATAGGTGGATCAAAACAAAATGTCCAGACATTCTGTGACCAAAATGGTACTGAAACAGGATGACAGACTAAAGGCCGAAATACTAAATGTCTTTTTCCAAAGCTGTTTCACAGAGGAAGACTGCACTGTAGTTCCTTCTCTAGATTGTCGCACAGATGACAAAATGGTAGATACCGAAATAGACGACAGAGGGATAAAGAAACAATTAAAATCGCTCAAAAGAGGAAAGGCCGCTTGACCTGATGGGATACTCTGTGTAGAGTACGCGAAGGAACTTGCCCCCCTTCTTGCAGCGGTGTACCGTAGGTCTCTAGAAGAGCGTAGCGTTCCAAAGGATTGGAAAAGGGCACAGTTCATCCCCGTTTTCAAGAAGGGGCGTCGAACAGATGTGCAGAACTATAGACCTATATCTCTAACGTCGATCAGTTGTAGAATTTTGGAACACGTATTATGTTCGAGTATAATGACTTTTCTGGAGACTAGGAATCTACTCTGTAGGAATCAGCATGGGTTTCGAAAAAGACGGTCGTGTGAAACCCAGCTCGCGCTATTCGTCCACGAGACTCAGAGGGCCATAGACACGGGTTCACAGGTAGATGCCGTGTTTCTTGATTTCCGCAAGGCGTTCAATACAGTTCCCCACAATCGTTTAATGAACAAAGTAAGAGCATATGGACTATCAGACCAATTGTGTGATTGGATTGAAGAGTTCCTAGATAACAGAACGCAGCATGTCATTCTCAATGGAGAGAAGTCTTCCGAAGTAAGAGTAATTTCAGGTGTGCCGCAGGGGAGTGTCATAGGACCGTTGCTATTCACAATGTACATAAATGACCTTGTGGATGACATCGGGAGTTCACTGAGGCTTTTTGCAGATGATGCTGTGGTGTATCGAGAGGTTGTAACAATGGAAAATTGTACTGAAATGCAGGATGATCTGCAGCGAATTGACGCATGGTGCAGGGAATGGCAATTCAATCTCAATGTAGACAAGTGTAACGTGCTGCGAATACATAGAAAGATAGATCGCTTATCATTTAGCTACAAAATAGCAGGTTAGCAACTGGAAGCAGTTAATTCCATAAATTATCTGGGAGTACGCATTAGGAGTGATTTAAAATGGAATGATCATATAAAGTTGATCGTCGGTAAAGCAGATGCCAGACTGAGATTCATTGGAAGTATCCTAAGGAAATGCAATCCGAAAACAAAGGAAGTAGGTTACAGTACGCTTGTTCGCCCACTGCTTGAATACTGCTCAGCAGTTTGGGATCCGTACCAGATAGGGCTGATAGAAGAGATAGAGAAGATCCAACGGAGAGCAGCGCGCTTCGTTACAGGATCATTTAGTAATCCCGAAAGCGTTACGGAGATGATAGATAAACTCCAGTGGAAGACTCTGCAGGAGAGACGCTCAGTAGCTCGGTACGGGCTTTCGTTAAAGTTTCGAGAACATACCTTCACCAAAGAGTCAAGCAGTATATTGCTCCCTCCTACGTATTTCTCGCGAAGAGACCATGAGGATAAAATCAGAGAGATTAGAGCCCACACAGAAGCATACCGACAATCCTTCTTTCCATGAACAATACGAGACTGGAGTAGAAGGGAGAACCGATAGAGGTACTCAGGGTACCCTCCGCCACACACCGTCAGGTGGCTTGCGGAGTATGGATGTAGATGTAGATGTTTAAAAACTTGCTGAGGCTCTTTTCCTGTTTCAAGTAACATGTCAAACTGATTACTAAGTAGAATTTGAAATTTGATCACTGCGGTTTTCTTCTTTTTCTTATTACCTGTTACCGTTTCGCAGTTGCCACCGCCTCTTTCTCCCATCAGCCTAATTCAAAATATGCCATTAATAATTCAGTCCGAAGTACTAAAATCCACATTCCTGTTCCATGATTCTCTTGTGTCGTCTGCAGCTTTATGGGAGAGTGCAATGTAGTACTTTGCTCACCTCTCCGCTACATTCGCCCCACTGATAAACCAACCCACAATCCTGATATGTTCCTCCCAAACTGACTAACCTAAAGCAAAATTCATATTCATCAGATGTGTTTTCTTTCTTTCTTTTCTTAAAAAAAATAAATTATCATCATTTCTGATTCAGTTGCTATTAAAAATATCGTTCGTCCTAGTTTTCATTCATTTCGTGTCTTCTAGGAACTTCAACTGACGTTATGTGAATATCTGTGGAGTGTTCACTTCCACCGGCGAATCCAGTCGTCACCCGTGCAACTTCACAGAAGCATTCAATAGTTGCTTTACTGCAGTTCAAGTCTGTACACAAAACAAAGAAAAAAATACGCACGGTGAAGGAATTTTCTGAATGGGACGGTAATAAGTATATGTGATTTAAATGTATAGACAAAGAAATGATTACAATTTCAGAAAAAAAGTATCATTTGTTCAAGAGAAAGAGCTTAACAAATTGAGTAACTCGTTGACGCGTTTTTCCATCTCTGGGCATTATACAAGCTGTTATTACGCTTGGAATTCATTGATAGAGTTGTTAGATATTTTCCTGAATGATATCGTGCCAAATTCTCTCCAATTGGCGCGTTACGTTGTGAAAATCCTGAGCTGACTGGAAGGCCCTGCCGATAATGCTCGAAACGTTCAGAATTGGGAAGAGATCAGGTAATTGGGAACAGATCAGGAGATCTTTCTGGCCAAGGTAGAGTTTAGCAAACACGAAGACAACCTGTAGAAACTCTTGTAGTGTGCGATCGGACATTATCTTGCTGAACTTTATGCCCAGGAAGGTTTGCCTTGAAGGGCAACAAAATGGAGCATAGAATATCGTCAATCTAATTGTGTGCCTTAAGGTTGGTGCAGATGACAATTAAGGAGGTCCTGCTATGAACAGAAATGACACACCAGAACCATCCATCCTGGTTGTCGGATCGTGTGCGGTGCGACAGCTGTGTTGGGCGGCTCCAGAAACGTCCCCGCTGATCATCGGGGCCAATTTCGATGCGGGACGATTCTACTCCAGTCAGTGTGATTAGTGTGATTCCAGGCCGATGACCTGTCTGGAGACGGCCCGACAAGAAGAAGTGATGGTTTCTGTGCCATTTATTTTCATAGCAGGACTCCTTTGTTTGCCATACGCGGTACCCTCACGGTTCAGCGGTAGGTCTACGATGTTCTACGCCCCGTTTTGTTGCTCCCTTTTGTGGTAAATCATCCCGAGCTTTCATTTGAGCAGGATAATGGCCGCCCGCACACGGCGTATGTTTCTACTGGTTTGTCTTCGTGCTCGCCAAACCGTACGTTTGCCAGTAACATCGCCTGATCTTTCTCCAATAGAGAACATTTGGAGCATTATGAGTGGGTCCCTCCAACCAACTTGGGATTTAGACGATCTAACGCGCCATTTAGAATTTGGCACGATATCCCTCACGAACACTTTCAACAAATATACCAATCAACGCTAATCCGAATAACTGCTTTTATAAGAGTGGATGAACGCGTTACTGACTTCAAAAATTTGTGAAATTCATTTGTATGTCTATCCATGTACATCACATATAACGATTTCCGTTGCATTCGGATAATTCCTTGGTGTGCGTCTTTTTTTCTGTCATAGAGTGTACAGACTTAAATTGCAGTGAAGTCTTCTGAGAAGTTGAACGGCTGACGACTGAACGGACAAAATTGTAACTTAACCGAAGTTCAGGTTCGCAGAAAACACGAAATGAATGAAAAGTAAAATGAACGATATTTTTGATAACAGTCCATATCAGAAATTATGTAAACCAACTGTAATGTATTTCTTTCAATGAAAAGTAAAAAACAAAAAACATTCTGTACAGCTGGCGTTGATCTCAGAGCGCCTAGATAGTGCGACCAACCCCCACAGCTGCCAGCCAGCTGCCGAGTGAGGGTGTAACACATATAGTCAACAAACTTTTGAGCCAGTCACCGTTACTTTACGTAGCATTCTTGAACAAGAACTTCAGTTCTTCTCTGTACAGCACTTTTACACTAATTCTTCGGTCACGCAAACGCTTATCACAAGCTTTCGAATACATTACATAATTAAATCTAGTTACAGTCCAAACTATTACAATTACAACACAAGGAAGGATAGCAAATAACGACGTTGTACTTACTGTGCCTTTACGGTACTATACATGAAGAATAAGTAACTACTTTTGTATGTACGAGTAATTTGCGGGTGTGCAAAATGCAGAATTCAAATCAGAGAACTGCCACCTCTGATTACAACACAGCTCGGATGACAGAAACAAGTATGTCATTCCACGCTGCTTCCACTCTATGCCAGAGCTCATCTCACGCAGGAGCTTCGGCTATCCATGACCATAAGTTTCCATTCGGTGAGATATCTAGAGAACGTCCTGGCCTGAGTAACAGTCGAACATTATATCGAGGTAAGGGAGGAGAGCACGGGCCCTCTTACTCAGTTTCCTTCTTCGTACCTACTCGCTGGGATGTTTCCTTTGAAAGGTTACAAGCGATTTCCCTCCTCATCCTTGAAACTTTCCGAGCGTGTACTCCATCTCTAATAACGATGCGGATGGAACGTTAAACCCTTGTCTTCCTTCCATCGCATGTAATCACTGGGCTCCTATTTGTGTGCCCCCTAAATGAGATTCTTCATTAGTCTGTAGGCAAAATGAGCTCACCGCACAAAAAAATTAGTCACCCATAATAAAATCACTGCAAGCATAAATTAATACCGTGTAATTCCGCCCGTAGATTTGAGAATCTCGTGGATTCGGTTAGGACGTGAGTACACAAGGTTGTGCAGGTACGCTACATCCAGATTAAGCCACTTGCTCAGAATTTGATCGCACATTTCCACAAAATTGCGGGAATGCCGATGTTGGCATTTTACCTGCTGTTCCAAATTTTCTGTAGGTTCCCACGTCATGTGACTTTGTAGGCCACTCGGGATGCAATAGGGTGGGGGAGTGGTGAGAAAACCAGTCATATACTGTCCAGCCCGATGGACTTGGGTGTAGTCGGTTTTTATGTGCCTAGGTGAGTAACGGCCTCTAGCGAGGTGACCGACTTGCATGCTGTAATTCCTATTGGCTTTTGAAGCTATTTTGATTCGCAAGCCGTGAAGGGCGTCTCCAGGATCTATTTCCAACCACAATTCTGACGTTGTGTTCTGTGGTCACGTGTGTTATAGCGGTTCTCGTAGTCACGTTTAACAGTCCGCCACGAAACACCATCAAATTCACACAACGTGTGGCCATAGGCACCGCCAAACACGGTTGCCCCTTTTTGCTACTGTGTCGATGCCTTACATTTACCCGTGTTTACATGCTATGTCCACTTGAAACATAAATGTCTCACCGATTGCTACTGCCTTATACTCACGCGCACACGGTTGAGCACGTCACTTGATCGCTGCACCGTCTGTACAGGCTTAACGATTCACTATACGTGCGCACTGGTATGACAATTTTTTTGTCCGGTGAGCTTATGTTATCCTGCACTAATTTTTTAACTCTCTTATATGTGTCCTCCACTCTCGCGCCTTCAAATCTTCTGCGCTTCCATGTAATTACATTTCCGACTGACCAGTACTGTTGATGTTCACCTTCAACATTTCATCGTTTCTTTATGCTGAGGGTATGCTGAAAAATAATGCCTCCGAATTTTTTAGGTGAAAACGCACTAACATTTTACATATTTATTCAACATGTCTACATATTCATTTCTCAAAATACACTACCGGCCATTAAAATTGCTACACCACGAAGATGACGTGCTACAGACGCGAAATTTAACCGACAGGAAGAAGATGCTGTGATATGCAAATGATTAGTTTTTCCGAGCATTCACACAAGGTTGGTGCCGGTGGCGACACCTACAACATGCTGACACGACGAAAGTTTCCAACCGATTTCTCATACACAAACAGCAGTTGACCGGCGTTGCCTGGTGAAACGTTGTTGTGATACCTCGTGTAAGGAGGAGAAATGCGTACCATCACGTTTCCGACTTTGATAAAGATCGGATTGTAGCCTATCGCGATTGCGGTTTATCGTATCGCGACATTGCTGCTCGCGTTGGTCGAGATCCAATGACTGTTAGCAGAATATGGAATCGGTGGGTTCAGGAGGGTAATGCCAAACGCCTTGCTGGATCCCAACGGCCTCGTATCACTAGCAGTCGAGATGACAGGCATCTTATCCGCGTCGCTGTAACGGATCGTGCAGCCACGTCTCGATCCCTGGGTCAACAGAAGGGGACATTTGCAAGAGAACAACCATCTGCACGAACAGTTCGAGGATGTTTGCAGCAGCACGGACTATCAGCTCGGAGACCATGGCTGCGGTTACCCTTGACGCTGCATCACAGACAGGAGTGCCTGCGATGGTGTACTCAAGGACGAACCTGGCTGCACGAATGACAAAAGTAAATTTTTCGGATGAATCCAGGTTCTGTTTACGGCAGCATGATGGACGCATCGTTGCTTGGCGACATAGCGGTGAACGCACATTTGAAGCGTATCACCCAGCGTGATGGTATGGGGTGCCATTGGTTTCACGTCTCGGTCACCTCTTGTTCACATTGACGGAAATTTGAACAGTGGACGTTACATTTCAGGTGTGTTACGACCCGTGGCTTTACCCTTCATTCAATCCCTGCGAAACCCTACATTTCAGCAGGATATTGCACGACCGCATATTGCAGGTCCTGTACGGGCCTTTCTGGATACAGAAAATGGTCGACTGCTGCCCTAGCCAGCACATTCTTCAGATCTCTCACCAATTGAAAACGTCTGGTCCATGGTGGCGGAGCAACTGGCTCGTCACAATACGTCAGTCACTACTCTTGATGAACTGTGGTATCGTGTTGAAGCTGCATGGGCAGCTGTACCTGTACACGCCATCCAAGCACTGTTTTACTCAATGCCCAGGCGTATCAGTGCCGTTATAACGGCCAGAGGTGGTTGTTCTGGGTACTGATTTCTCAGGATCTATGCACCCAAATTGCGTGAAAATGTAATCACATGTCAGTTCTAGTATAATATATTTGTCGAAGAATACCCGTTTATCATCAGCATTTGTTCTTGGTGAAGCAATTTTAATGGTCAGTAGTGTAGTCACCCTAGTGACGAACACATTTCTACCAACGGGAGTCATGGTTGATATTGCCATCACTTTAGAATGTTTGACTTTGTTGATGGAGCCACAACCTCAGCTTTGCCTGCACTGCTTCATCACTATCAAAGTGCTGTTCTCGAAGACGTTCCTTAAATTTTGAAAATAAATGAAAGTCGGGTATGTATGGAGGATGATCGATGACAGTCGGATTGTTTCAGATGACGCAGGGCTCGTATGTGGTATGGCTTTGTCGTACTGAAGGAAAGGTTGCCCCGCGTGTGGACGAGCTCTTCTAATTCGAAACTCGGTTACAGCACTCTGTTTCTCATGCTCCGACACAGTTGAGTTACACACCGCCATCTTACACGCTACAGTGCGGAGCCGTGTAGTGGCAGAGGGCGGGAAATATGTAGATACGAAGTATAAAGATGTAGAACGTTAATAACGTTTGTTTTATTTAAAACGCGTTAAGAGTTTTCACATAATAAATTCGGATGCATTAATTTTCAGGACGCCTCGTAATTCTCGTACCTCGTCTGGTATCTGCGAAGCTTCTCTTTCGTTTCTTTAAATGCTGGTACTTTTTAATGCATTTATCTTGCAAGGGCATTCCACCGGTTTTCGACAGCAGGTACTCCTTTAAACGTCATTATTTCTCTTCCATTGTAGTCTCCATCTGGGGTTCCTGCGGCTTGCCTAGGAAAGAAACGTATTAGCACCATGTACGGAGAGAAGGACGGCATTATGTCTGTTTAAAATCTGATGTGAATAGAAAGAAAAGTCGATATTTACTTACGCGAATCTTCACCCTTAAAATGGAATTTGTGGTTCAGGATTCATCCACAATTTCCCTGGATTAAACTGGGAAACGTTATAACACGAATTAGACGATAAAACAAAAAAAAGCTTTTCTGAAATATTTTTTTACTGCAAGAAATGGTGTAACGGCTATGCAATTGAATAGCAGCAGTTCTTCCTGCTTTTTCTTTGACATTTCCCTAGCTATTGACACAGCATCGCGCTATTATCATTACGAAAGTACCTAACCTGTATTGTAAATATCATTCTCGGTGGAATTCAAATAAAGGAGTGGGATATTATGTAACGAAAAGTGAAACAGCCTTTTGTTTATTTTGGAATTTAGTGTCGCGGCCGAAAAAGGCAATTAGAAGAAATCAGTTTCTTTAACAAAGTATCATTAACATGTAAAATTAGAGGCACGGTCAGAAATTGTTTATTTTATATCCTATGGCTCAGTCGACTAGAAATACATATTTCACCAAAACAATCTGGGTGTTGACCACACAAGGTAAAACTTTTATCAGAACAAATTAATACGTAAATTAAGTACTCATTAACAAACGATCTGAGTGGCACATGAAGAAATATGTACTAAACTTAACGATTCTTGTATAAGAAAAAGCTCTCAACGTACGAAAAATAAAGACAGGAACATAAAGGGTTACTTTGCCTTCGATGACGTCGTCATTAGAGACAAAATCAAGCTCAGATAAAGCAAGGGCAAGGAGATTAACAGTGTTACTTTCGAAAGAACCATTCCACTATCGCTTTAGGTGTAGCATGGTATATCTAAATTAGAGTGATAAGTCAAAATCTGAAAGACTTTATGGGGATTAGAACTCCTCTCTTCCCACATGCATGTTCATTGCCCAAACCAGTACGCCATCTCGATCGAAAATCTCTGATCTGACACCATATGATGTTACGTTGTTCTGTATGCTTGGCAAAACTTGATGTTCTGGCTGATTTTATATTCATATATTAGCCACATGAGAAAAGTCTTAAATCGTTATGAAGTAGACATGATTATTAATCGTGTGTGATAATGACCAAATAGACTGGAGTTAACTAATTGCAAATGGAGAATAAAGAATACTAACTATGCAAGAAACATGAAGTCTTTAAAAAAATTCTTTTGTGAGTGTCTATCCATATCTGCAAAAGACAATTTGAAAGCAAGTACTTGAAGCTTGAACAGATTTGAACTACAGGTAATTTACATCTACAAACAGAAATTAGTAGAAATACGTGATATTATTTTATTCAATCTAAAGACATTTCCCTGGAAATGATCGGTAGCAAGGACCAAGATAGGTGGCTGATTCCAGTCTGTATATTTTGATATATGTTTTTAGTGGTTTTCTTAGTCACAGTAGGTGATTGCTTCAACAGAAGCTGGGAATCAGTCTAACGACTGCGGCGTAGGGATGTTAAAAAAAGTTCGCTAGCACTGAGTGAAGCAAGCTGCAAATTAATGTACATCTACCTCTGTACAGCGTTCGTTCACCATCCGTTGCCCTGCATTCGTAGGTACTATGAAGACGATGTTAAAAGCAGCGTTGAAGGAAACCAGCGTCAATACTTGCGATTGCATAGTCCGTGTAACTCAGGTAACAAAATAAACCTGTAAATCTCTAGTAATAAGGGGCAAAAGTGGATGCTTCCTTCATTCATTGAAAAATGTCCGCTTTCCGATACTAATGTTTTTTATTGTCTTTTAATTATGGTGTCAACAAGCTCACACTTACGTTGATAGCTCATCTACTACTAGTTCATGCAGCTTATATCACATGTGAAAATTGGCTCTGAGCACTATGGGACTTAACATCTGAGGTCATCAGTCCCCTAGAACTTAGAACTACTTAAACCTAACTAACCTAAAGACATCACACACATCCATGCCCGAGGCAGGATTCGAACCTGCGACCGTAGCGGTCGCGCGGTTCCAGACTGAAGCGCCTAGAACCGCTCGGCCACCAGATGCCGGCATATCACATGTAAGACAGCCAGAAATGTGCTAAGTCCAACCCGAAATATTACGAG
Source organism: Schistocerca serialis cubense (assembly GCF_023864345.2). Classification (NCBI taxonomy): domain Eukaryota; kingdom Metazoa; phylum Arthropoda; class Insecta; order Orthoptera; family Acrididae; genus Schistocerca; species Schistocerca serialis. The sequence goes on from NC_064638.1 coordinate 705,418,971, forward strand.
ATTAATACAGTCAATACTCTGCTACGAAATGAGTTTCACATTCGGTCATTTTCAGTGGATTCTTAAAAGGAAGATGCTCGCGAAAAAATGTTCTATAAATGCATACTGAACACGCCACGCAGAATTCTTCAGAAAGGCCCAGAGTTTCACAGGCGGTTTTCTCTACAGCAAACAGGCCAGAATCTCCCAAACTTCACAGAACTGTCTGTAAATGTATCTGCTTGCACGGCGATATAAACCAATACAAATAACTTTTTCGGACACGCCTAACATGATCTTCTCGTCCGGCAGTTAGTCCACGACTGACTGAATGCCGTTGCTTTCAGGGCATATAACTCATTCCAATGCGCGGGAAAGACTTTACTCTGCTTGGTTGATCGAAACGAACAGACAATCAGATCAATCTTTCAAGATCATATTCGCCCTTAAACTGTTTTACTCCAATCGACATTCGCAGATGCATTTACGTCATTTCATGATGCAATAGTAACAAAATTTTCCACCAAACCAAACCAAACGAAAACTAAGAGAAAACTATGCTTGAAATATACGTTAGAACTGATTATCCTCTTATTACCTTCCTGGCTCTCTTATTACAAGAGCAAACACTCGTAGACATAGTCATCTGCCAGTTAGGGGGATTTACAGTTTTCATGACACCCTGGTGGCATAACACTTGCTGGTTATGTAAGGTGTAATACAATATAGAATTGAAATTTGATGTATGTCCCACATACACACTCACATTCACTCTCATTTACTCTCACCCTAACACGTAATATAAATATTACCTTTTAAACTCTTGTTTTCATTACAAAAGAAAAGTTATAGAAAGTTTAGAATTGAAAATCTTTATAAAATAAATCAATACTATGTGAGTGCTATTACTGTTTTCATATAACAAAAGAAATATAAACTGTTATTGTTCCTATCCGAATTTACTTTGTTAAGTGTCTGTTAAGAACTTTTTTTAATGTTTTTTCTATATCTCCGAAACTATTATAGGTAGCGGTATCAAATTTTGGCAAAAGGTCGTCTGAATAACAAAACGTCATATACCAAATTTGGAATAAAACAAATAATATTTAACAATGTAGTTTCTTAGGTGAGGTGAATAAGTGATTTTAGTACGCGCCACAGTGAGCATTCTCACGGTCTGCTTTAGCGACAGGTGTGGCGATGACGCATACAGCAGGCCACAAGTCGGCCGCCGCCGAATGCTACTATAGTGCAGACTTCCAAAACAGCTTGCCATAATGTAACAAAACTTACCGCAAAAATCTGCAGTCGCGTTATAGCTGCGACGCTACACGACCTCCATGTGTGAGGAAGAAATCATTATCTCAAAGCAGAATGATATTAGAAGCAGGAAAAACATGTCTATAAATTAGGGAATGTTTATAGATAAGATGATAAAACAGTGTAACACCACCTCGAGCCACGATAACGGCTCCAGTCCGACAAAGAAGAAAGTCCACAAGTGTATTCCGATATGCGATATGCAACTGAAGCTACTCATCGATGAGCAGATCCCGTTGAGTTATCAAATTGTGGGAATGTTAATTTCTACGTTCCACCTGTTGTTACCTAGCATCAGATATTTTCTATGGAAATAAGATAGGGTGATTTAGTGGGTCAGCGCTGGTGTGATAGATTCCACAGCACCCACATCATAAATATGTTGAGCGAAGGACAACACTAGGTCAACGTGAATGTTAATGTAGACATCCTGACTCATTTTTATGGCAATTTGAATGAATGAGCCCGTCTGGTTACATAACACACTCTACAACACCACAGGAACACCTTGTATCTTAACTACACAGAGTGATTCACGAAGATATGCAAATATTTTAATATGTTACTCTACAAGTAAAACCAAAGAAAAAAGTTCATATAGACATAGGCCTGAAAATGTTTTGTTACGGAGTTACGGCTAATAAAAGATTTTTCCTGAAATTTAGCAACTTCGCTAATATGAAGCCGCCGCAAAACTGTACGAGCTTAAAGTAAAGCACGATTTCCATTTATTTGGTTGTTATTGTTCTGATGAATGTAATAAAATATTTTCAAAATGGTTCAAATGGCTCTAAGCACTACGGGACTTAACATCGGAGTTCATCAGTCCCCTAGACATTTTTTTTTTTTGGTCATCAGTCTACTGATTGGTTTGATGCGGCCCGCTACGAATTCCTTTCCTGTTCTAACCTCTTCATCTCAGAGTAGCAGCCGGCCGCGGTGGTCTAGCGGTTCTAGGCGCGCAGTCCGGAACCGCGCAACTGCTGCGGTCGCAGGTTCGAATCCTGCCTCGGGCATGGATGTGTGTGATGTCCTTAGGTTAGTTAGGTTTAAGTAGTTCTAAGTTCTAGGGGACTGATGACCTCAGATGTTAAGTCCCATAGTGCTCAGAGCCATTTGAACCATTTTTTTTCAGAGTAGCACTTGCATCCTACGTCCTCAATTATTTGCTTGACGTATTCCAATCTCTGTCTTCCTCTACAGTTTTTGGCCTCTACAGCTCCCTCTAGTACCATGGAAGCCATTCCCTCATGTCTTAGCAGATGTCCTATCATCCTGTCCCTTCTCCTTATCAGTGTTTTCCACACATTCCTTTCCTCTCCGATTCTGCGTAGAACCTCCTCATTCCTTACCTTATCAGTCCACTTAATTTTCAACATTCGTCTATAGCACCACATCTCAAATGCTTCGATTCTCTTCTGTTCCGGTTTTCCCACAGTCCACGTTTCACTACCATACAATGCTGTGCTCCAGACGTACATCCTCAGAAATTTCTTCCTCAAATTAAGGCCGGTATTTGATATTAGTAGACTTCTCTTGGCCAGAAATGCCTTTTTTGCCTTAGCGAGTCTGCTTTTGATGTCCTCCTTGCTCCGTCCGTCATTGGTTATTTTACTGCCTAGGTAGCAGAATTCCTTAACTTCATTGACTTCGTGACCATCAATCCTGATGTTAAGTTTCTCGCTGTTCTCATTTCTACTACTTCTCATTACCTTCGTCTTTCTCCGATTTACTCTCAAACCATACTGTGTACTCATTAGACTGTTCATTCCGTTCAGCAGATCATTTAATTCTTCTTCACTTTCACTCAGGATAGCAATGTCATCAGCGAATCGTATCATTGATATCTTTTCACTTTGTATTTTAATTCCACTCCTGAACCTTTCTTTTATTTCCATCATTGCTTCCTCGATGTACAGATTGAAGAGTAGAGGCGAAAGGCTACAGCCTTGTCTTACACCCTTCTTAATACGAGCACTTCGTTCTTGATCGTCCACTCTTATTATTCCCTCTTGGTTGTTGTACATATTGTATATGACCCGTCTCTCCCTATAGCTTACCCCTACTTTTTTCAGAATCTCGAACAGCTTGCACCATTTTATATTGTCGAACGCTTTTTCCAGGTCGACAAATCCTATGAAAGTGTCTTGATTTTTCTTTAGCCTTGCTTCCATTATTAGCCGTAACGTCAGAATTGGCTCTCTCGTCCCTTTACTTTTCCTAAAGCCAAACTGATCGTCACCGAGCGCATTTTCAATTTTCTTTTCCATTCTTCTGTATATTATTCTTGTAAGCAGCTTCGATGCATGAGCTGTTAAGCTGATTGTGCGATAATTCTCGCACTTGTCAGCCCTAGACATAGAACTACTTAAACCTAACTAACCTAAGGACATCACACACATCCATGCACGAGGCAGGATTCAAATCTGCGACCGTAGCAGCAGCGCGGTTCCGGACTAAAGCGCCTAGAACCGCTCGGCCACGGCGGCCGGCATAAAACATGTCTCAGACGTGTATCTGCAGTAGTTTTCCAGGACATCCAGACAAGCAAAGACGTAATTTCGTAAAATTTTTAATTTTTGTACTACTTGGCCCAGTCTGTTTTTTAATTCCGGACAATTGCACAAAGTTTTAAACAGAAGTTGTAGAGAATTTAAATTGGGACAAATGACGGTTATAACGTTAACTGAAACTGTATGTATGTGTCAGATAATTTTCTTCTATTAATACCACAGCACACGTGAATTCGTGTTAAACCGGAAAAAACAAAGCTCAGCGTTAAGGAAGTTGTACAATGTACACACAATTTCACAGTAAATTCACAATAAATATTCAAAAACGTCTCCACCGAGTTCAATGCCTTTAGATACAAGCGTATGGACAGATTTTGTTGCTCGTTTCACTTTCATAGGGTTATTCTTAATTTCGTGTATTGCATTAATAATACGAGCAAGTAATGCCGCACGTGTATTAACTTTGTCGTCATAAACCCACGCCTCGCCAATTAGACGTCCTTGAAAAATGAATGGTCCAATAAAGTGTGTGTTGATATACCACACCACACATTTATGGTAAATCGCTGTTGGAAGTTGCGTTGCACTGTTGCATGTTGGTTTCCTTCAGACCATGCGTGTTATGTAAAATGTTTATACCACCTCGAGTAAACTGTGCCTCATCAGTAAATAAAATGTATTTGTGTAACTGCCGATTAGTATTTAACCAGTTGCACAACTCCAAGCAGATGTCAGGATCTCTCGGAAGTAAAAGAGCCACTTTTCGTTTATGGTAAGGATATAGATTATTGTACTTCAATGTACGCATTCCTTAGATTGTGAAATGCCTAATCGTTGATAGATACGTCGTGTATTGGTACCCGGGCTACGTTGAACAGCATCCATAATATCCTCACCAACAAGTATCGAGCGCTCGTACTGATCATGAACGCTAGGTTAAGAACCTGTCTCCCATAACATTCGAAATACTACACTAACGGTTCGTGCATACGGAATCCTCCGAGTTGGATAACATACACGATATTCGTTAACTGCAACCGTGTCATTACCATCACATTTGCCATAAATAAACACCTTATCGGCGTATTCCTCTGTTGTAAATTTGAAAGGCATCCATATTTCCTCCGTAGCGCAACGGTAGCGTTACCGCCTACCACGCGGGGAAACCCGGGTTCAATTCCCAGCAGGTGAGTGGATGTTGTGTGTCTTTCACCATCATTTTCATTATCATTGACACGCAAGTCACCGAAGCAGCGTCAGTTAAAAAGACTTGCAATACGGCGGCCGAACCGCGAAGGGGATATCCCAGCCAATAAATGCCATACGATCATTTCATTTCGTTTCATACATAATGTACAAACTACAACAGTTACTATATGGTTTCACTTAAACACACCGGTGTTATTACCTTCTTTCACTGAACAATAGAGAAAACTAACTCGTTTCAATGTTAGGAAACGACTGAAACAGCTCGCTAACAGTTGCCAACAATGACATAAATGTTTCTACATTGTTGGTGGAAAGCAAACAAATGTAGTTGTATACAGTCTTTGCTTCTCTGGATGTTCTGAAAAACTACTGGAGGTACACGTCTGGAACCTGTTGCGATGGCTTGATATTAGCGAAGTTGCTAAATTTCAGGCAAAATGTTTTATTAGCCGTAGCTCCGTAACTAAACATTTGCGGAACTTGAACATTTTTCTTTAGTTTTACTTGTAGAATAACATATTGAAATATTTGCATGTCTTCATTGACCACCCTGTATACTCTCCACATTGGGGGCAAACGACGCTTTGTGCCGTGTGTGCACTCGACGCTTGGCATCATTTGTAAAGATGCAAAATCGCTATTCGTTGGACCACCATAGATGTCGCAGTTATCTTCTGTCCAGTTTCTGTTTTCTTTGGCGCACTGAAGACGTGCAGCTCTATGTGCCGCTGTGAGTAATGGCCTTTTGAGAGGTATTGTATTGTATTGAACTGAGGACCTAGAAACGACGGAGAGGCTTCGTCCCCACCGTAGACCTCAGTGGTGCACAACCCCCCACAACAGGCTACAGCAGTCCACTCACCCCACACCGAACCCAGGGTTACTGTGCGGTTCGGCCCTCAGTAGACCCCCACGGGAACATCTCACAGCAGACGAGTGTAACCCCAAATGTTTGCATGGTAGAGTAATTATGGTGTACGCGTGCGTGGAGACAGTGTTCGCGCAACAATCGCCTAGTGTAGCTGAGGCGGAATCAGGGGAACAAGCCCGCATTCGCCGAGGCAGATGGAAAACCGTCTTAAAAACCATCCACAGACTGGCAGGCACACCGGACTTTGACACTAATCCGCCGGGCGGATTCGTGCTGGGGACCTGCTCGCCTTCCCTCTCGGAAGATCGCACGGCAAACCGGGCGGGCTTTTCGAGGTACTGTACTATAAATGCACGTTGATGCTGTTCTCTTCACAAAGCTGACTCGAAAACGGTTGCAATGAGTCTGCGCTCACTGACAGCAATTTCTGTCAAGTCTGAAATCAATTACACGGATGAGGCGTAGGACTCGTCTCTGGCCCTGATGGGTAGGGTTTTTTCATACGCCTCGTGACATGGAGTCGAGTGATACACCATTCCTTGTGGACACGTTTGATATTCCTATATATGCACTAACAAATCCTGTAGCTTCTTTCTCAGTGTGGTTTGAGTCACGTCCAAACACGATAACTACTTTGTGCCATTCATTTACGTGTTCACGTCGATCAGTCTTTTTGCGTTAGTTCTATATAACCGACTGGCACACACATAGGGATACAACAACTCTTCATTATCATTAGTTACATAAGCGATGGTCGGGCCTGCTGGTGTGGTGGTAACACGCGTGCCTGGGAACTCAGAGATTACGAGGTCGAAGTCCGGTCGGACAGTGAAAATTTTGTCTGGATTTGTTCTAGCCTTCACCTCTCAGCAATGTGTGGAGTCATCAGGAACGATACGCCGTTCGTTTCACTTCGAACTATAGCTACTTTTTCCCCGGTTGGATAAATGGGGTAGGTTAGAAACGTGCAAGTCGTCAAAGTGGCGTACAACAAAGAGATTTACACCAGGCTATGGAGCCACACGAAATTATGCGCGGCGTTCAATAACTAATGCAACATATCTTTTCTCGGCCAGTCACAGTTGAAAAATACGAGTTTGTTGTGGGGAATTTTTGAATATTCCCGCTTCATCCTTTGCGATTTCATGAAGTTCCTATAGGCCGTGGCACTACTCGTACCCTTCAAATGTCATCTATAGCGGATGTGCGTTTCAAGCAGAGAGCTGTCATTGAGTATCTTTCGGCGTGAAACGAGAGAACCGCAGATATTCGTAGGCGCTTGCACAACGTCTACGGAGACATTGCAGGCAACAAAAGCGCGGTGTGTCGTTGCGCGAGGCGTCTGTTATCACCACAGTATGGTCGCATAAACCTGTCCGGCTGGCCAAAGACAGCTGTGACTCATGCATTGTTGGAATACGCGGACACTCATTCGAGATAATCGCCGGATCACAATTAAACACCTACTCAAACGTGTTTGTCCGCTGGGTTCCTCGCCCCCTAACAGAGGACCACCTGTGCGGAATTGCTTGCGATTTGACGAACATTGTCACAGGGTTGATCACTTCGAACCGGAAAAAAGCGGCAGTCTATAAAGGCACATTTGCATGCCGAGCGTGAGTTTCCTCGGAAACGCGAAATATTAATTAAATAAATAATCAGTGACAAATAAATAAAGCCTATGGCACACAACTGCAGCGCTGTGTCGCTGATAAAACAAAAGCACAATTACGTTACTCTTATGTTTGATTAAGAAAAAAAGGAGAGCTCTGGTTGAAGTGGTGCGAGAAGCACGTATTTTATTTTATTGTCTGGCACACCGCCATATTTCATGTTATAGAAGAATACTGCGAGTTGCAACCACACTAGGCACTCGATTCTGTAAAGAATTTATATTTATAAAAGTAAGTAGGATTATGAACTGTAGGCTTATTCATTGAATATATCTGATTTAACTAACTGTGTAACCTTTTTATGTTTAGTAGACAATCACCTCTGTACGACGCATTGGCATGGCTGGCAAATTATTGAAATATTGAGATTTAGATTATGAGTCCGCACCTACCGCAGCAGTCTTTGGAAACGATTTAATTACGAAGTCCGATTATTCAGTTTTATTTCACGGTCAACTACGAGTAACATTGCCTTTACGAAAAAGCCACTGTCAAGCGTCTGATAACGAATAATTAAACGTCCACGTTCCAGATAAGCAAATACAATTGCAATCACAATCACCATCATACAGATAGAATAATTAACATATTTAAAATAACATTTTTTTTAATTTATTTTATTTATTTTATAAGTCCATGGAATGGCGCTACACCATCTCTCCTGCGAAGAAAAAGTTCAAATCCGCACCCTCAGCCACTAAAGTCATGGGGACTGTCCTCTGAAACTCTGAAGGGGTTATCCCTTTTTGATGTCCTCCCCCGAGGTCCAACGATCAACTCTGAAGTATACTGTGCTACCATCAGGTAATTGAAGAAATGACTTCAGCGTGTTCGACGCCACAAAAGTGCGTAACAAATTCTCCTTTCCACAACATCATAAGGCCTCACAGAACACTGTGCACCAAAGAGGAACTGACGAAACTTCATTGGACTGTTCTTCCTGATACAGCCTACAGCTCGTATTCGATTCTTCCTACTTCCATCTCTTTGGTTCAACGAATGACGAACTCCAAGGGAAGCAGTACGTGGACGATAGAGAGGTCATTGATGCAGCAAGACGTTGGCTCCGACGTCGACCAGTAGAGTAGTACCATGCGGGCATACAGGCTTCCCTACTAAGGTGGCGTAAGGCCGTTGCAATGAACGAAGATTAGGTTGAAAAACAGGAATTTGTGTCCAAAAGAGTGGAGAATAATATGGTGTAATGTAATCCTGATTAAAACCAACCTGCTTTCAGAAAAAATTGTACGACTCTAGTGCTATTTATGAGCTTTGCTGCTAGCATGACCGCTATGTGCCGGTTCTACACCACATACAGCACTTCACAACGTGAAACGTAAAGGAGTGACTAATACTTTGTCCGCTAAGATTTTTTAGACATTCGCCCTTCAACACTGAGAGGAACTGGGTATGTACCATGAATGCGTGTGCGTTTCGCATAAAACGAACACACAACGGAAGAGCGCCCGTGAAAAAGGCTTGGTAATTGATCAGTGTCGGGAGGGAAGAGAGTGGATGCGCGGCGGTGCTCCGACAGCGAGCTGCCGGCGTGAGGCGCCAGATTGATGTTTGGCGCCAGCGGATTAAGAAGGGATGAAACGCCCGCCCCGCGCCACCCCGCCTCCCTGTTGCCGACAATGAATGAGGGACGAATTGCGCATCTCCCCCGCCCACGCTCTGCAGAAACGAGATGGATCGTCTCGAGCATCAGCAGGAGAATTTGCGACGAGAGTATTTCTCTGCCAATTGGAGCTCTGCGTAACGCATACTAGCTATAACATAAAAACTCTGGCCTCAAGATGAAGTAGTAGAACAACAAAACACTTTTCATTTTATCAATGAAGGCCTACAGTTAACATGCAGTTCTTTGATAATAATCTAAGAACCACATATACAACAGAAAAAAACTCGTATGTTGATCCTCTCGATTTAAGCGATTGCTGAATTTGACATGGCAACTATTAAATCACGAGACCAGAAGTGAGACTGCAGAATGAAAGCAGCACACAACGAATGGAACGCGAAACTCTCGATGGAGTGCTGAGATGTCAATTGTCCCTCGGATGTCATTTCTAGGCGTGTATTATTATAATTTAATACTTCATCAGAAAAAAATGAAGGCACCTACGATTCCTCTTACTGAGGATCTCCGAGATGAACTGAGTAAAGAGAAAAACACTTAATCTGAATGCTGGAAAGTCCTAATCAGCCTTCATAGTTCATCCAATTCACACTGGAATGAACTTCTTCCTCACATCGTTCTGTTAAATTTCTAATCGCTTTCAGTTCATTAATAATCCACTTTTAAAACGGGTAGACATTACACTTTCTCCCCACCAGGCAATATGTTACTAGTTTCATAGAAGGGTAGCTTCATGGAATGCTTTTTTTCAGTGACATGTTAAAAATACTATAGGGCTACGTACTACCAACCACTTACACTTCGACGGTGTGCAACAGAGTATTAACCACGTCAGCTTTTGCTCCTGTGGTCTTGTTCTATGTGCGTATGTTAGACACATCCCTGTATGAATATGTTACCATTCTCTAAGAAGAACTAGCCTAGTTAAATACAAGGCAAAACCTCACTTGAATGAGCTTGCTCACTGGTTAAGGGTCACATTCGGGTGGATGGAGGGTGACTTGGATGGGACGTCTTCGCCTGGATATTCACATTCCGACTTTCAAGGTTTTTCTGAATCAATATAGTTTAATGATGGGATGGTTCGTATGCCAGTCTTTAAGATATGCAATCAGAAGGTGCGTTATCTCTAATGTACGTGCTGTCTCCGGAGCCTCAGACATAAATGTTTTTTCCCTTTTCCATTACAGTCCTCAGATATGGAGCACCCCTTTATCAACAGGATCCAAGAGACATCGGAACCTTAGTTTAAAACCACTTTTATTTACCCTTCTAATCACTAAATCTCTGCTTCGGTAATACTTGAAAGTGGTCAAACTTCCTCGTTAAAATGCACAGACGTTGTCTTATTTTCTAAAATAAAATAATGTCTTATCAAATGAGATGTCTGTAAAAAATCGTTGTACACCACTATTTTATCCCTATCATTATTTGGCACTCACTCTTTGGTTTTATCGTCCTTCTCTTCTTTACGTCTTCTGCTTCACCTTTTTATTATTTGTACCGTAAATTTTATAAATGCGCTACAAGTTTTAGAATGTAACGCAGAAATTTATGTTTATGTATTGTCTCTGTTGACTAGCATTGCTGAGCGTCTGTTACGCGTGATAGCTGGCTTCGTCTTCATTAACGTTTGGAATGTTTCTTTGATATGTAAACAGGACCACTTAGTCTCTAGACGGGAACTGAAGAGCTACTTGGAGGGTATGTTACAGCTTCTGTTTCGAAAGCCAACGGTTAGGACAACAATGTCATTATCGGAATAAGTGGCCGAAAAAATAAGTAGCATGAAATTTTCACACTCTGAGGAATGTTACTTAACGATAGTTTGACGTTGATTTTTTAGTAAATGAGTTCTCACACAGTAAGTAATAAAATGTACTGAAACACCATTCATATTCGAACATTCTTATTATAATACTGTCAATTCTAAAACAATCGAAGGGTCATGAAAATACGCTATGTGATCAAAAGTACCCGGACACCTGGGTGAAAATGACTTACAAGTACGTGGCGCCCTCCATCGGTAATGCTGGAATTCAATATGGTGTTGGCCCACCCCTAGCGTTGATGAAAGCTTCCAATCACGAAGGCATACGTTAAATCAGGTGCTGGAAGGTTTCTTGGGGACTAGCAGCCCATTGTTCACGGAGTGCTGCACAGAGGAGAAGTATCGATGTCGGTCTGTGAGGCCAGGCACGAAGTCGGCGTTTGAAAACATCCCAGAGGTGTTCTAAGGATTCAGGTCAGGACTCTGTGCAGGCTAGTCCGTTACAGGGAAGTTATTGTCGTGTAACCACTGCGCGACAGGCCGTGCATTATGAACAGGTGTTCGATCGCGTTGAAAGCTGCAGTCACCATCCCCGAATTGCTCTTCAACAGTGGGAAGCAAGAAGGTGTTTAAAACATCAATTTAGGCATGTGCTGTGATAGTGCCACACAAAACAAGGGGTGCGAGCCCCCTCCATGAAAAACACGACCACACCATAACACCACCGCCTCCAAATTCTACTGTTGGTACTACACATGGTGGCAGATGACGTTCACTGGGCATTCGTCATACCCACACCCCGCCATCGGATCGCCACACTGTGTACCGTGAAATGTCGCTCTACACAACGTTTTCCCACTGTTCTATCGTCCAATATTTACGCTCCTTACACCAACCAAGGCGTCGTTTGGCATTTACAGGCGTGATGTGTGGCTTATGAGTAGCCAATCGACTATGAAATCCAAGTTTTCTCACCTCCCGCTAACTGTGATCGTACTTGCAGTGGATCCTGATGCTGTTTGAGATTCCTGTGTGATGGTCTGGATAGATGCCTGCCTATTACACATTACGACCCTCTTCAACTGTCGGCGATCTCTGTCAGTCAACAGACGAGGTCAGCCAGTACGCTTTTGTGCTGTACGTGTCCCTTCACGTTTCCACTTCACTGTCACATCGGAAACAGTGGACCTAGGGATGTTTAGGAGTGTGTAAATCTTGTGTAGAGACATAGGGCACAAGTGACACCCAATCACCTGTCGACATTCGACGTCCATGAGTCCCGCGGTGCGCCCCATTCTGCTGTCTCACGATGTCTAATGACTACTGAGGTCGCTGATATGGTGTACCTGACAGTAGGCGGCACCACAATGCACCTGATATGAAAAACGTATGTTTTTGGGGGTGTCCGGATACTTTTGATCACATAGTGGAACACAATACAAAAATTATTTAAATTATTAAGAATCCACCAAGTTGTACACTTCGTACGCTAGTGCTCAGTATGTAGAAATGTTCTCCGATGTGTTGACCAACATAAACGCAATTATTTTGTAACTTAAGTTTTAAAAAGTATATTTATTTATCCTGGCAAAATGAGAGCCATAAGGCCACCTCTTACATCCAACCAGGTGTTCTACTCTTTTAAATAATGTTGATAATAACGACGCAGATGTTACATAAATTTCCAGCCAGTTATCCGTAAATGGACTGCCACAGGGTGTGTGACATTAACGGGTCGAGGTGGCGCATTGTTAACGTCACAAGACTCGCTTTCGGTAGAACCGTGTTTCAAATCCCCGTCCAGCCATCCAGGTATAGCTCTTCCGTGGTTTACGACAAATGTCAGTATGGCTCCTCTGAAAAACAATTTCCGATTTGTTTTCCTGTTCTCGCCTTTCCCGACCATATGCTCCACGTCTTGTCGCATAGTTGTTGATGAATCGTTGAACCCCTATCTTCCTTCCTCTTGTATGGGACATCGGCTTTAATTCTGTGCAGAATTCAGATTTCCGCTGAAAGGAATTTCACAGATGTAACTAAGTTTCGAGTTATTGATAATGGCACAAGCACCAGCACTTGCTGACACGTGTCTATCGTTTTCTAGAAGATGAGGAACTTAATCAGTGTATACAACTTAATATTGCTACACGTATGTAAGATGCCTAGCAGTCGTGCCATATGTTAACCGTTAATGTCCTGTGAAATAACATTGTGTGGTGATGTAGACTAAAGAATCAAAGCATTGATACTAACTGACTCTTCCGTTACTTCTTGCCTGAGCCTGAATAATTTCACATACGAGGGACAAAACTGAAATAGCTAAAAAAACTTTTCATTATTAAGAGAAATGAGAGTTTTTCTGCCTTTTTTTTGTGAAAACCGCGTCACGCTACATGCAATACCTTTCGAGTTATTGATTACTGATGTTTAATCTTTTGTTCCGTTTGTTATTGATAAGATTTCGCTCGACCTTATTCTTTATCGTTTGAGCGCTTCATCGTGTCAATGATTCCCCATTGCTGCCTACGACTTGGCATACCGGTACTGAGGGCACCAGTAGCTGAAACCGGGAGAGGTGGACTCGCATTTCGGGTTCACGGTAGTTCTTGTCCTAGTCTGGCAATCCAGATTTAGGTTTTTCGTTATGTCCTCGAATCGCTTGTAGGGCAAATCCTAGAACGGTTCCTTGGAAAGGGCACAGCCAGTCTCCTTCGACAATGGGAACGTGTGCTCCGTACGAACGACCTCGTCGTCAATGGGAAATTAGGCCGCAGCCCTCCTTGTCCGTTCCAGTCACACAAACTTCGTAGTCCTCCATTCGACTTGTTGTAATGACTCCTACTTACGTTTCAGACAGTTCGAAGTTGGTGATCGTGTATAACAGAACGTAATTCTATCCATCCGGTAGATAATATTATTTGTTTTGGGGTCCTGAAATATCTAATTTCTCCATAGGAGATACAATTTTTCCACTCGTTTTCCACAGAAATAACTCGACATAAATCATCATCCTTCCGAGGTTTGTCGCTGGTTATTGTGCTATTCGTTCCAACGTTCTTGCGAAATGTCTTATAATGTTTTGTCTACATATGTCCTTGTTTTGTTTCAGTGCTCTCCATTTTGACACTGCAATGATTAAAAAAAGATGTGTCTTACATGTAACAGTTTTACTTTGTTTAGCTCATAGCTCAGTTAAGTTCACATCCTTAGAGAAGAAATAATTTTATATTTAGTTCCTCTTTTGCAGATTATGTAAGTTTTCCGTTAGAATACGTAGACGAAAACAAGTGGCAGGTAAAGAAATATGTAGGAAATATTCAGCGGTCTGGCTAAAATATTTTAAAAATGTATTAAAAACTGTCTTTACCGCGATGAATTATAGCAGTGAAGACTGTTTTTAATCCACTTTTAGACTAAATAGGCATTATCGTTCTCGTGGCTCTATGTAAGGAAGTCTTTAAACTGGAAAACGGAGTGTGTAGACAACTTAGTGTAGAATTTAGGCTAAGCATAAGACCGACAGAAGAGTGAATAATGACTTCCTAATCGTCAAAATTTAACAGTCCATCGTTAGAACGGTTAAAAAGTTCTGTAGTCGCGTACTTGCAAATATGCTTACATATTTGTGCTCTGTTATTATTGTAGCCAATACTTTGGCAATTCTTCCAGCGTTACCTGTGCCTAAATATGAAATCAAGGCATTATCTACATCTACATCTACATTTATACTCCGCAAGCCACCCAACGGTGTGTGGCGGAGGGCACTTTACGTACCACTGTCATTACCTCTCTATCCTGTTCCAGTCGCTTATGGTTTGCGGGTAGAACGACTGCCGGAAAGCCTCCGAGCGCGCTCCAATCTCTCTAATTTTACATTCGTGATCTCCTCGGGAGGTGTAAGAAGGGCGAAGCAATATATTCGATACCTCCTCCAGAAACGCATCCTCTCGAAACCTCGACAGCAAGCTACACCGCGATGCAGAGCGCCTCTCTTGCAGAGTCTGCCACTTGAGTTTGCTAAACATCTCCGTAACACTATCACGCTTACCAAATAACCCTGTGATGAAACGCGCCGCTCTTCTTTGGATCTTCTCTGTCTCCTCCGTCAACACGACCTGGTACGGATCCCACACTGATGAGCAATATTCAAGTATAGGTCGAACGAGTGTTTTGTAAGCCACCTCCTTTGTTGATGGACTACATTTTCTAAGGACTCTCCCAATGAATCTGAACCCGGCACCCGCCTTACCAATAATTAATTTTATATGATCATTCCACTTCAAACCGTTCCGCACGCACACTCCCAGATAATTTACAGAAGTAACTGCTATCAGTGTTTGTTCCGCTATCATATAATCATACAATAAAGGATCCTTCTTTCTATGTATTCGCAATACATTACATTTGTCTATGTTAAGGGTCAGTTGCCACTCCCTGCAGCAAGTGCCTATTCGCTGCAGATCTTCCTGAATTTCGCTGCAATTTTCAAATGCTGCAACTTCTATGTATACTACAGCATCATCCGCGAAAATCCGCATGGAACTTCCGACACTATCTACAAGGTCATTTATATATATTGTGAAAAGCAATGGTCCCATAACACTCCCACCGGCCGTGTGGCCGTGCGGTTAAAGGCGCTTCAGTCTGAAACCGCGTGACCGCTACGGTCGCAGGTTCGAATCCTGCCTCGGGCATGGATGTGTGTGATGTCCTTAGGTTAGTTAGGTTTAATTAGTTCTAAGTTCTAGACGATTGATGACCTCAGAAGTTAAGTCACATAGTGCTCAGAGCCATTTGAACCATAACACTCCCCTGTGGCACGCCAGAGGTTGCTTGAACGTCTGTAGACGTCTCTCCATTGAGAACAACATGCTGTGTTCTGTTTGCTATAAACACTTCAATCCAGCCACACAGCTGGTCTGATATTCCGTAGGGTCTTACTTTGTTTATCAGGCGACAGTGCGGAACTGTATCGAACGCCTTCTGGAAGTCAAGGAAAATGGCATCTACCTGGGAGCCTGTATTTAATATTTTCTGGGTCTCATGAACAAATAAAGCGAGTTGGTCTCAGACGATCGCTGTTTCCGGAATCCATGTTGATTCCTACGGAGTAGATTCTGGGTTTCCACAAACGACATGATACGCGAGCAACAACATCTAAAATTCTACAACAGATCGACATCAGAGATATAGACCTATAGTTTTGCGCATCTGCTCGGCGACCCTTCTTGAAGACTGGGACTACCTGTGCTCTTTTCCAATCGTTTGGAACCTTCCGTTCCTCTAAAGACTTGCGGTACACGGCTGTTAGAAGGGGGGCAAGTTCTTTCGCGTACTCTGTGTAGAATCGAATTGGCATCCCGTCAGGTCCAGTGGACTTTCCTTTGTTGAGTGATTTCAGTTGCTTTTCTATTCCTTGGACACTTATTTCGATGTCAGCCATTTTTTCGTTTGTGCGAGGATTTAGAAAAGGAACTGCAGTGCGGTCTTCCTCTGTGAAACAGCTTTGGAAAGAAGTGTTTAGTATTTCATCTTTACGCGTGTCATCCTCTGTTTCAATGCCATCATCAAATGGCCCTGAGCACTATGGGACTTAACATCTATGGTCATCAGTCCCCTAGAACTTAGAACTACTTAAACCTAACTAACCTAAGGACATCACACAACACCCAGCCATCACGAGGCAGAGAAAATCCCTGACGCCGCCGGGAATCGAACCCGGGAACCCGGAATGGCATCATCATCCCGGAGTGTCTGGATATGCTGTTTCGAGCCACTTACTAATTTAACGTAATACCAGAACTTCCTAGGATTTTCTGTCAAATTGGTACATAGAATTTTACTTTCGAATTCACTGAAAGCTTCACGCATAGCCCTCCTTACGCTAACTTTGGCATCGTTTAGCTTCTGTTTGTCTGAGAGGTTTTGGCTGCGTTTAAACTTGCAGTGAAGCTCTCTTTGCTTTCGCAGTAGTTTCCTAACTTTGTTGTTGAACCACGGTAGTTTTTTCCGTCCCTCACAGTTTTACTCGGCAGGTACCTGTCTAAAACGCATTTTACGATTGCCTTGAACTTTTTCCATAAACACTCAACATTGTCAGTGTCAGAACAGAAATTTTCTTTTTGATCTGTTAGGTAGTCTGAAATCTGCCTTCTATTACTCTTGCTAAACAGATAAACCTTCCTCCCTTTTTTTAAATTCCTATTTACTTCCATATTCAGGGATGCTACAACGGCCTTATGATTACTGATTCCCTGTTCTGCGCTTACAGAGTCGAAAAGTTCGGGTCTGTTTGTTGTCAGTAGGTCCAAGATGTTATCTCCACGAATCGATTCATCGGTTCTCTGTTTAATTGCTCGAGGTAATTTTCGGATAGTGCACTCTGTATAGTGGCACTCGCTGCTCTGTCCCTACCACCCGTGCTAAGCATCCCAGTCTATGTCTGGTAAATTGAAATCTCCACCTAAGACTATAACATGCTGAGGAAATTTTTTTGAAATGCATTCCAGATTTTCTCTCAGTTGTTCTGCCACTAATGCTGCTGAGTCGGGAGGTCGGTAAAAGGAGCCAATTATTAACCTAACTCGGTTGTTGAGTGTAACCTCCACCCATAATAATTCACAGGAACTATCTACTTCTACTTCACTACAGGATAAACTACTACTAACAGCGGCAAACACGCCACCTCCGGTTGAAAGCAATCTATCCTTTCTAAACACCGTCTGTGCCTTTGAAAAATTTCGGCAGACTTTATCTCAGGCTTCAGCCAGCTTTCTGTACCTATAACGATTTCAGCTTCCGTGCTCTCTATCAGCGCTTGAAGTTCCGGTACTTTACCAATCCAGCTTCGACAGTTTACAATTACAGTACTGATTGCTGCTTGGTCCCTGCATGTCCTGACTTTGCCCCGCACCCTTTGAGGCGGTTGCCCTTTCTGTACTTGCCCGAGGCCGTCTAACCTAAAAAACCGCCCAGTCCACGCCACACAACCCCTGCTACCCGTGTAGCCGCTTGCTGCGTGTAGTGGACTCGTGACCTATCCCGCGGAACCCGAAATCCCACCACCCTATGGCGCAAGTCGAGGAATCTTCAGCCCACACGGTCGCAGAACCGTCTCAGCCTCTGATTCAGACCCTCCACTCAGTTCTGTACCAAAGGTCTGCAGTCAGTCCTGTCGAAGATGCTGCAGATGGTGAGCTCTGCTTTCATCCTGCTAGCGAGACTGGCAGTCTTCACCAAATCAGATAGCCCCCGGAAGCCAGAGAGGATTTCCTCCGATCCATAGCGACACACATCATTGGTGCCGACATGAGCGACCACCTGCAGATGGTGCACCCTTTACCCGTCATGCCAACCGGAAGGACCCTTTCCACATTTGGAATGACTCCCCCCGGTATGCACACAGAGTGCACATTGGTTTTCTTCCTCTCTCTTGCTGCCGTATCCTTAAGGGGCCCCATTATGCGCCTGACTTTGGAGCTCCCAACTACCAGTAAGCCCACCCTCTGCGACCGCCCGTATCTTGCAGACTGAGGGGCAACCTCTGGAACAGGACAAGCAGCCATGTCCGGCTGAAAATCAGTATCAGCCGGAGACAAAGCTTGAAACCGGTTCGTCAGACAAACTGGAAAGGCCTTCCTTTCAGCCCTCTGGAATGTCTTCCGCCCCCTGCCACACCTTGAGACGACCTCCCACTCTACCACAGGTGAGGGGTTGGCCTTAATGTGGGCAGTATCCCGGGCAGCCACAGCCTTAGTCCGATCGGGGGATGCGTGGGACGAGCTGGCCGTCCCCGACAAACCCCCATCTAGACCCCCACAGTGATGCCCATTGGCAACAGCCTCAAGCTGTGTCACTGAAGCCAACATTGTCTGAAGCTGGGAGCGAAGGGATGCCAACTCAGCCCGCATCCGAACACAAAAGTCGCAGTCCCTATCCACGTGCAAAGATCGTCTGAACTAATCTACAGAAAGCACAAACAATGCGACACAAAATTTGAACGGTTATTAAAATACAAGATTGCCTAGTAAATGCAGTAATGCTGCTACTTGCGCACTGCTGACACACTGCTCGGTGGCAGAAGGAGACTACGCGATTTTACACTTTTCAGGTACTAAAGCGCGATGCTACAACTCTCAAATACTATAATATTACAGAAATTAATGAATTAAACAATGCAAGTACCCAAAAACACGCAAAGAAATTAAGAATTAAACTATGTAACAAATAAGTGAGCTAAGAGTATACGACTTGCTGCTGGCAGCTGCTTATCCAACGGCGGCTTCAGTACAAACACTCCGTTATTGCTTTTTTTCTTTTTGTAGTCGCGTACTTGCAAATCTGCTGAGATATTTATGCTCTGTTATTATTGTAGCCAATACTTTGGCAATTCTTCCTGCATTGCCTGTGCTTGGATATGAAATCAAGTCATTATATTTTCCCAATGCTTCAGTACACCCACTCCTTTATTGCTTTTTTTCTGACTAGAGATTACCATTTGGACAGTCAACTTTGAGCACGTATCGTTGGTATCGAATCAGTCCAGAAAAAGAAAGAAACTGCACTACTCATAGTAACTCATTCCATAATCACTATCACGAAACAGCAATTCCACCCTTGGTTTATGATATGATTGTCAGGTTACATGCATCTCTTCAGAAGTTTGTATTTCATTTCGCAGATTTACGTTTGTGTAAATTAAGTCTGTGTACATCTTCTTCCAAATTTTCCCTCCCTACACTATCAGAAAGTTTTCATTTTCCACTCTTCGACTTTGTTGTTCATCAGTGTTTATTAAATACTTGCTGCACATTTTTCTTGTTTCTGTTGCCTCTTGTATTAACTTTGTGTTGATCAATAACAACGTTTTTCTCCACTGTCGGTGCACTTTTGTGTATTCTGATACAAGGTCTATTTGTAGATGTCTTTCCGCTTCCTTGCACTCTAATAACACAGTCATTCATAAATTAAAGGGACATCTTATCCAGTCTACAAGAACGAGAGTCGGGAGGACAACTGCAGTTATTGGGTGCAATAAGTTAATAAACTGATACGAAGAAAGGGGGAACATTGATAGAGAATTTAAAGAGTGATCTGGTCACGATAATTACAAATTATTCATTTTAATTCCGTCATACCAGTGCATGTTGGTGGCATTCGGGTATTGGAATGCCAACTATTCCTCTCTTACATACACACACTCACATACACACACAAACACACACACACATACACACACACACAAACACATTGTGAGGCACTAAATTCTATCTTTCGTCACAAGCTGTCTCAGTGTCAAAGCGGTTAACTGAGTGTAAGACCCATTTTCAAAGTTCGTAGGCCTCTTATTCGTCTAGGAGAAGCCCACACACCTGTCTCCTTACCATTTTATTGTTCTGATGAGTCCCTATGACTTTCTTGAACTGCAAGAGGATTTTCTTTGGTGACTGAATAAATGTTCTTAACAGTACCCAGCTTCTGTATATAGTGTACATTGAGATCTTTTTTATTATTGTAAGTGCAACAAAAGCTTGATTCCCGAGTTCGGTCAAGAATGCATGAAGTCTAACTGACCAATATGTTCTTTACAGTTAAAAAAATCTGTTGAAGACAACTTCTCAAAGTTCACAGACCTATGCTAAAATATCACAAGTCTCTAAACACGACACTTCAGTTCAGAGTCAAATTCATTGAACCTCTTCAGAAATTTCACAAGTCTCTGAGCATGATGCCACAGATCAGAGTTAAAATTCCAACCCTACATTTTTTTCAAGCCTATCACAGCTATGCTGTTCAGATATTCACGAGAGCAACAATCGAAAACTTCTCTAAGTTCCTCAAACGCTGCAGATCGCGACTGACATGCCGCTCATCAGCACCCGTCTTTGTTCGTCGAGCACTCAGAATGAACTGCCTCAGACCAACATAGCCACAGGTACACATCACACTGATCTGGTTATCAATTTCCTTCTCTCATATTTACTTTTGTTCGTGTTTCATCAATAACCTAAACTCATCCACCTCACAGTGAGCCACACCCAAACTATGCACGTAGGTCCCTGCAGTGTGTATCCTTCTAAATTTTACTTTCCTACAGCCATCTCCAGCATTGTCCGCCCCCGGTAGCTGAGTTGTCAGCGCGACAGAATGTCAATCCTAAGGGCCCGGGTTCGATTCCCGACTGGGTCGGAGATTTTCTCCGCTCAGGGGCTTGGTGTTGTGTTGTCCTAATCATCATCATTTCATCCCCATTGAGCGGAAGTCGCCGAAATGGCGTCAGATCGAAAGACTTGCACGCGGTGAACGGTCTACCCGACGGGAGGCCCTAGTCACACGACATTTACATATCTCCAGCATTTAGATGAAGTGTTTGTATGAAAAAAGGTATATGTAGAACAACAGTAGCGCGCAATCCTAGAATTATAACTCAAAGTTTTACCATATTATTCCCCTTGTATAGCTATATTTAGCACAACTTCTTTTTTCACTGCAGTATCCTGTGACACTGAAAACGCATCTTCTTGTACATATCTATTCACAAAAAAATCTGATACATGCTTCTCCATCTGCACACAACTTAGATCAGCTACAACTGGGGACGACCGTACTACACCTGACTGAAAATAACTCGTTGCCATTCACACATGCATTCACCTCATAGCAGAACACATTTATTTCACATGGTATATGATCTAGCTCAGATTCTATTACGGATATCAGCAGACTCGTCTTGTCTGTGAACTCTGCTATCTCCTTTCACAGGTTATCAGTTGAGCTGGCATTTTTGCTTTTAAGAACAGATCCAGTTCCGTTATTTCAAATCACAACCCCGTCGACGATTTTAATTAAAACCTGTTTTATCTCTACGTCCTTTGCATCACACTTCTGTTTGTTTGAGTCAACACCTTTTTTCGCTTCAGCTTTGACTGCTTCTAGACAGCATTTTCTTCAAAAATGGCTCTGAGCACTATGGGACTTAACATCTGAGGTCATCAGGGCCCTAGAACTTAGAACTACTTAAACCTAACTAATCTAAGGACACCACACACATAAATGCCCGAGGCAGGATTCGAACCTGCGACCGTAGCGGTCTCGCGGCTCCAGACTGTAGCGCCTAGAACCGCACGGCCACATCGGCCGGCGCATTTTCTTCTCTACTTCGCTAATTTTGTATTTATCCTCCATTCTCCCAGTCTTATTATCCTATAAGCTTCTTACCACCTATCAAATTACTGATTGAAATGTACATACGATTTTAGAGGTCAACTTTAAAATTACTATAGTGACATTTAGTTGGGTCACACCGAAGTGAATACAGCTCGCTGTAATTTCACTTACATTATCAGACCTTTATGGACGCTCTGGCTCGCCTCCACTAGCAATAGACTAACAAGCTTACTGCAAAACAACAAATTACCGCCACTGCCTTGCTCAGCAACCCGCAATCCGACGCCGGTGCCTCTACAGCTCAATGCTGAAGAAACGAGACGTGCTGCTCACTTGTATTCCGCAGGTGTTTACGTGACCGCCGCTGACAGCTCGCTGCATTGCCACGTTTTGAATCCACTGGCCGCACCCCACAAGGCACGCTGAACTCCAGCGTCGTCTGTTAGCAGCTCAGCGATGTGATGAATATGCTGGCCGTCTCCAGGAAGCGTTCCTCCCTCACGTCTGTACCACTGCTGCCGATCGTCGTTGCCTTCACGAACTCCTGTGCTACTTCCCACACAGTTTGTCTCACAACCTGTCCCAGAAAACGAATCCACATATAACACGCTCTAATGTCTCTCCTTGCATACTACCTCTTTCTGTGTGCGATCGATTTTTAAGCTTAGTTGGCTTTTTATGTGTCTAGGGGGCGGCCACATACAAGACACATTACCATTATTGTGCTGACTCCCTGTAACTTGATTAAACTGCAGGAAAGGTTATGGTAGGCAACAGCTCACTAGTGAAAATTTTTATTGAACCCATATCCATTGCTGTGACTGCAACGTCAATTTCGTGTGCGAGCTCGTACAAAAATAGACCACGTAGTTGTTCAAAGTTAATGTTAAAAAAATCGGTTGTGGAGCATTTTTCAAAGCCCACGAAGCTGTGCTGAAATTTCACAAGTCTCTAAACGCGAAGATCCAATGCCGAGTGAGATTCCACGGACCTATTCAAAAATTTCACGAATCTGTAAACATGAACTGCAGTTCAAAAGCCGGCGGCTGTGGCCAAGTTGCTCTAGGCACTTCAGTCCGGAACCGTGCTGCTGCTACGGTCGCAGGTTCGAATCCTGCCTCATGCATGGATGTGTGTGATGTCCTTAGGTTAGTTAGGTTTAAGTAGTTGTAAGTTCTAGGGGACTGATGACCTCAGAAGTTAAGTCCCATAGTGCTCAGAGCCACTTGAACTATTTGAACCTCAGATGTTAAGTCCCATAGTGCTTAGAGTCATCTGAAACATTTTTTGCAGTTGAAAAGTCCTGAACCCATGCAGAATGTTTCTAACACCACTCTGTTGTTAAGAGTTAAAGCTCAAGTATGCAACTCCCGAAACTTCTCAAGTTCCCGAAGTCCTGCAGAACGTGACTGACACGCCACTCGTGAGAACTCACTGAACCCTCAAAGAAATCTGTCCGAGACCAACATGGCTTCTGTCCTTATACCTCGTTGCAAAACCCACAAAATAGCACACACTGTACATATTACCTAAAAAAACTACACATATACAAAGTTCACATGGCTCGTGCATGTACGCTGATGCCTTTGAACTGTTAAAAAATATCAGTTTCATTGTGTATCTATCAGAAAATCTAGCATAATATATTTAGTTGGTTGCACATGAACTTTATAGCGATTAAGAATAACGTTAAACATATATGTAAATAAATGTTAGACACGAATTTCATCTGATTTTCCGTGATGATCTTAGCGCTGGGAACATTTAGGTTATTTGTAAGAATTCAGGAAAAATGGCCAAAATTATCATTACTTATTGCTATCTGTTTTCAACCTAATGACGTTAACACGTCACTCCCGTCATTTGGAGAGGCGCGACGGACTCGGCTCGGATCCCCCAAATGGCTTAACGGCGAGGGCTGGTGTGCTGTTCAGCCTGGATGTCATCCACATCCGAGTAGTCGGGTACTGGGCTGGTGCACACGTTCCTCATGTGTTGCGTGATTCATGAACATTTCGTATACGTTCTCACACTTTCACATAGCATAAGACTAGAGGCAGGCATGTGAAGAAGAAAAGTTGCGTCACGTTTCACGGGAGGGAGACGGGGCGGGGAGGTGGGGAAGAGGTGGCGAAAGGAAGGGGGCATTTGGGCACCTACTACCACTGTTGTTGTTGTGGTCTTCAGTCCTGAGACTGGTTTGATGCAGCTCTCCATGCTACTCTATCCTGTGCAAGCTTCTTCATCTCCCAGTACCTACTGCAACCTACATCCTTCTGAATCTGCTTAGTGTATTCATCTCTTGGTCTCCCTCTACGCTTTTTACCCTCCACGCTGCCCTCCAATACTAAATTGGTGATCCCTTGATGCCTCAGAACATGTCCTACCAACCGATCCCTTCTTCTGGTGAAGTTGTGCCACAAACTTCTCTTCTCCCCAATCCAATAGCTCCTCATTAGTTATGTGATCTACCCATCTAATCTCCAGCATTCTTCTGTAGCACCACATTTCGAAAGCTTCTATTCTGTTCCTGTCCGAACTATTTATCGTCCATGTTTCACTTCCATACAAGGCCACACTCCATACAAATACTTTCAGAAACGACTTCCTGACACTTAAATCTATACTCGATGTTAACAAATTTCTCTTCTTCAGAAATGCTTTCCTTGCCATTGCCAGTCTACATTTTATATCCTATCTACTTCGACCATCATCATTTATTTTGGTCCCCAAATAGCAAAACTCCTTTACTACTTTAAGTGTCTCATTTCCTAATCTAATTCTACTACCACTAACATTGCCAAATCCAGATTACCGTGTCGGCGTCGTGAAGACACAGGATAAAGATCTGTTTTAATCTTCTCAGGTGATAGCTGTTGTAGTCTGTTAAGGATGCCACTGTGTTTATCGTTTTCAATTTATTTTGCTTTAAAAAGCGTATATTTGCCGTTGGGATAAACATCCTTGCTCAGAAATAAATTTGTAATGCTTTAATATAAGTTCTGCATCTGTTTTTCGATAGTGCTGCTCAAACGCTGTCAGTGAACACTGAGTTTGTTAATCTAATTAAGGTTTTAAGGAGTTATTAATTTTTAATGATAATAGGTATATTCATATTTTTCATGATCAGTGTATAAAGCTACCGTATCTACAAGGTAACTGTTTGGACGTGCTTCTTCGCCTTGTTTCTCTGTTCTATGTGGTGACATTTTCCGTTCTTTATCTTTGTTAGCAAGAATATTACTTATGAAATTTGCGGCCTCTCGAGTTTACGCCACGGCGGCGCTCTCACACCACACGCGGGTCAGCAACGTCTACTCTCTCGGGCAGTAAGCTTGTTACCCGCTGTCCTTATGACAGCCGGCTTTCTTCGTGCCGCTCGAACCCAGCCAGCAGCAGGAGCCGATGCGTCGCCTGCTGCGCAGACAGCCAGCAGCGCACGCCACCTTCTCGCGAGCTCTGCCTGCCTGTGGCGTGACTCGCACCACAGTGTGCCCCACTGCGCCGCATTAAGGCCGGTTCCCACTAGGGCTGCCGCGCGTCAAAACGGCGCGTCAGCGGCGTGGTTGCCATGGAAATGGCGTCAGCGGCAAGGCGCGGCGGGCTCTGCGTCGCGGTTTGACCATGTCGAACCGCTTCCGCTGCCGCGTGCCGCGCTCCAGGTGCGCGCCGCCAATCACAGAACGCGCTGAGCGTGACGTCAGGTACGGACTCCCGGGCCACACGAACTTTCGCCGAACCGCTGGCGCGGACGCGGCGGCAGCTATGAAATACTTATCATCCGATTCCAAGGAAACTATTCGGTAGAAAAATTTGATTCTTGGGCATGTTACAGCCTGATATCTTCTCTCGATAAAGGACCGAATTTCTTTTCGTTATTCGTCGTGGTTACTTGCTGTATCGCATTTACGTAAACCTTTACACGAAATTTTAATGAGTGTGCAGAGGTAAAAACGCATTGCGTGGACTTTGCGTACAGTTCATTTTAGGTAATACATTATTGCGTATGAAATTTAGTCAACATATCGAAATTGTTTTTAAAGCTGAGAGCAGATCGATAGCTATCACCGTTCTCGAGATATTGTCTGATATGTCGGCGGACGGGCTATGCCGTGACCGCGCGCGGGTTGCTCGGCGACGCGACCGGTACTTCGTCCTGCTCGTCGTAAACCATGTGGTTGTATCAACCGCAAATTTCGTAAACGGTTCAAGAAATCGAAATTTATTTATTTATTTTTTTTTTTTTTTGCATACGATAACTTGTGAAAAGTCATGTATTTCGTCGCATGATAAATATCCTAAATCTGTTTATCTACCAAGATATGAAAGTAACTACAGTTTTTCAGAAGGGATAGATGAATTTTTTTAAATGGCATTTATAGCATGTCGAATGAGAAGTTAAACCGAAACTAATTTGCTGGTATGTCATAAGATGTAATTTACTAAATCTGTAGAGCTACTGATTATTTCCTTTCTTTTTTCTTTATCCAGTGTACTTTTCTGATTCAAGACGCGTTTCGCCTTTCACTTTAAGGCATCTTCGGTGGAATCTAGAATGACTCAGTTTTGTTTTGATCTGTGATACTTGGAGATTATAAAACAGTTCACATCTTTTTTTACGTGAATGACTGATTACTTACAGTGAATTGAGTTTTTGGCGGACATATACGTTTCCCCTCACCTGCTCACATGCTGGAGGTTGAACTAAAACTTAGATTATGGAACATAAGCACATTTTCATGTTCGCTCTTTTTTCTTCTGTCACTAGCAGTAGACGTTTTACCGAAAACTCTGATTTAAAGTCGTAACTACAGTGTGTTCACCTCATGTCCCTTCCTGTCTGGTTTGTTTATGTACATGTTGCCAACCTGCAGAATTATATGCTGAAAACTAATGTTTGTTTATTTTTGTTCTCCTTATATCTGTATGTGTGTATGGCTAGCCAGTGATAGTTATAGAAAGTTGAAAGTGAATCCAGTAGTTGTCAGACAGTGGTTGAAAGATTTGGTGTTCAGCTGATTTCAGTTTTGGTTTAAATGTTTTAAGGAGTGCATGGAAGAGTAAATTCACTGCTTACATTAATAGATAAAATAGTAGAATAGTATTTCAACAGATGATTATTATCAGAATACTATCACCCAACACCTTTGTCCTCACTCTTTGACGCCCCACAATACACCCTGTCAACTAACCGCTATTGTCGTCAAAGTTGTACCGTAATTTCCTCTTCCTCCTCTATTTAATTCCGTACCTCTTCTTTAGTCACACGATCCTCGTATCTAAAGTTCAGCATTCTTATGAATCACCACGTTTTGAAAGCGTCCATTGTCTCCTTGACAGAAGTGTTCATCGTCCACGTTTCACTTACATACGAGGCTGCACTCCACACAAATACCTTTGTAAAATAGTATCCAACCATTAGCATTTATATTCGGTGTGAACAAATTTTCTTTTTCAGAACGCTTTTCTTGCTATTGACAGTCTTCAGTCAGGTTTGCGTCTGCACCAGGAAATGCCTTACAATTTAAAATCTGGTTTCGAAAACTGTTCCAAATATATATTATTCTTTCGTGATTCTTAAGCAAGGTGCTGGCGATGATTACATTATGCTCTGTGGGAAATTCTATCAGGTGGCTTCCACTTTCATCCCTTCCACCTAGCCTTTGTGTTCTTACTGTTTTCGTGTACCTGCTACCGTATCACATTTTAAATTTTTGTCTCGCTTAACTATCTGAATAATCTCTTTTGTCGTACATTGTTTCAATGTGTTAGGAGATAGTGAACAATCGTGAACGGTAGTCATGAAATCTGTTTATGGTGAAATGAGAAAACATGAATAATGAAATATGTGAAAGAGTACATTGTACAGAAAATGAAAAATTGGTATGTCTTCACCCAACTTCGTCTTTCCTTCATGTAGGTGTAAGATATAGCTAATCAAACGCACCGCGCGTTTCAGTGGGTCCTGTCCCGTACCTCAGTGGCTGTCCGTCATTGGCTACCGCTAGCGTCTGCCGCTTCCAGATGGGAACGCCAATTCCGCGAGCCGTCGCGTCAAAGCGGAAAACGCTTGCCGCTGCCGCTGCCGCACGACGCGCTGCCGCGCTCTAGTGGGAACCGGCCTTTACCCTCGCTCTAGCCTCCGCCTAGAGCCGTGCATGTTCATCATCTTACACATACACACACACACACACACACACACACACACACACACACACACACACACACACATATATATGTATATATATATAGAGGGTGAGTCACCTAACGTTACCGCTGGATATATTTCGTAAACCACATCAAATACTGACGAACCGATTCCACAGACCGAACGTGAGGAGAGGGGCTAGTGTAAATGTTTAATACAAACCATACAAAAATGCACGGAAGTATGTTTTTTAACACGAACCTAGGTTTTTTTAAATGGGACCACGTTAGTTTTGCTAGCACATCTGATCATATAAACAAATACGTAATCAGTGCTGTTTGTTGCATTGTAAAATGTTAATTACATCCGGAGATATTGTAACCTAAAGTTGACGCTTGAAACCTCCGACGTTCAGTTACGTGTTGTAACAAACACGGGCCACGGTCGGCGAGCAGCATCTGCAGGAACATGTTTACGATGACGACCGTGTTTACGAGTGTGGCTGTAGTGCACTGTTGTGGTTTGGTCTAGCTGTCGTAGTGTCCGCATGTACCGCTTGCTGCTATTGTTATTCTGCATTCGTCTCCGCACGCAGACCAACTGTAGTACACCGTGTTACCAGACGTCTGTGATAGTGTAGTGTTGTAGGAACTGTGACCATGGTGTATTCGAACTCTGAAAAGGCGGAGATGATACTCATCTATGGCGGGTGTCGACGAAATGCAGCTGAAGCCTGCAGGGTGTATGCAGAACGGTACCCGGACAGAGAGCATCCAACGTGCCGCACATTGCAAAACATCTACCGCCAACTGTATGCAACAGGTATGGTCGTAGCACGCAAACGGGTCCGTAACAGGCCCGTCACAGGAGAAGCGGGTGCAGTTGGTGTGTTAGCTGCTGTTGCCATGAAACCACACATGAGTACACGGGACATTGCGAGAGCCCGGTGGACTGAGTCAAACTAGTGTCATGCGTATACTGCATCGTCACCGCTTTCACCCGTTTCATTTGTCGCTACATCAGCAATTACATGGTGATGACTTTAATCATCGAGTGTAATTCTGTCAATGGGCATTAACAGAGAATGCGTTGCAGTTCTACCTGTTTACCGATGAAGCGGGTTTCACAAACCACGGGGCAGTGAATCTACGGAACATGAATTACTGGTCCGTGGACAATCCTCGCTGGCTCAGACAGGTTGAGCGACAGCGACCGTGGACTGTAAATGTATGGTGTGGAATCATTGGCGACCACCTCATTGGTCCTCACTTCATTGCAGGGGCCCAAACAGCTGCAACATAAATCGCGTTTCTACAGAATGATCTGCCAACGTTGCTCGAAAATGTCCCACTGGAAACGCGTCGACGTATGTGGTATCAGCATGATGGTGCACCTGCACATTCCGCAATTAACACTAGGCTGATCCTTGACATGATGTTAGACGGGCGTTTCATAGGACGTGGAGGACGCATAAATTGGCCAGCCCGTTCTCCTGATCTTACACCTCTGGACTTCTTTCTGTGGGGTACGTTAAAGGAGAATGTGTACCGTGATGTGCCTACAACCCCAGAGGATATGAAACAACGTATTGTGGCAGCCTGCGGCGACATTACACCAGATGTACAGAGTTGCAAGGGCAACAGTCTGGATGATTGACTGATCTGGCCTTGTAACAATAACCAAAACAGCCTTGCTGTGCTGGTACTGAGAACGGCTGAAAGCAAGGGGAAACTACAGCCGTAATTTTTCCCGAGGGCATGCAGCTTTACTGTACTACTCAGGAGGACGTCGTTATCAGGAGAAAGAAAACTGGCGTTCTATGGATCGGAGCGTGGAATGTCAGATCCCTTAATCGGGCAGGTAGGTTAGAAAATTTAAAAAGGGAAATGGATAGGTTGAAGTTAGATATAGTGAGAATTAGTGAAGTTCGGTGGCAGGAGGAACAAGACTTCTGGTCAGGTGACTGCAGGGTTATAAACACAAAATCAAATAGGCGTAATACAGGAGTTGGTTTAATAATGAATAGGAAAATAGGAATGCGGGTAAGCTACTACAAACAGCATAGTGAACGCATTATTGTGGCCAAGATAGATACGAAGCCCACACCTACTACAGTAGTACAAGTTTATATGCCAACTAGCTCTGCAGATGACGAAGAAATTGAAGAAATGTATGATGAAATAAAAGAAATTATTCAGATTGTGAATGGAGACGAAAATTTAATAGTCATGTGTGACTGGAATTCGTCAGTAGGAAAAGGGAGAGAAGGAAACATAGTAGGTGAATATGGATTGGGACTAAGAAATGGAAGAGGAAGCCGCCTGGTAGAATTTTGCACAGAGCTCAACATAATCATAACTAACACTTGGTTTAATAATCATGAAAGAAAGTTGTATACATGGAAGAACCCTGGAGATACTAAAAGGTATCAAATAGATTATATAATGGTAAGACAGAGATTTAGGAACCAGGTTTTAAATTGTAAGACATTTCCAGGGGCAGATGTGGACTCTGACCACAATCTATTGGCTATGACCTGTAGATTAAAACTGAAGAAGCTGCAAAAAGGTGGGAATTTAAGGAGATGGGACCTGGATAAACTGAAAGAACCAGAGGTTGTACAGAGTTTCAGGGAGAGCATAAGGAAACAATTGACAGGAATGAGGGAAAGAAATACAGTAGAAGAAGAATGGGTAGCTTTGAGGGATGAAGTAGCGAAGGCAGCAGAGGATCAAGTAGGTAAAAAGACGAGGGCTAGTAGAAATCCTTGGGTAACACAAGAAATATTGAATTTAATTGATGAAAGGAGAAAATATAAAAATGCAATAAATGAAGCAGGCAAAAAGGAATACAAACGACTCAAAAATGCGATCGACAGGAAGTGCAAAATGGCTAAGCAGGGATGGCTAGAGGACAAATGTAAGGATGTAGAGGCCTATCTCACTAGGGGTAAGATAGATACTGCCTACAGGAAAATTAAAGAGACCTTTGGAGATAAGAGAACGACTTGTATGAATATCAAGAGCTCAAATGGAAACCCAGTTCTAAGCAAAGAAGGGAAAGAAGAAAGGTGGAAGGAGTATATAGAGGGTCTATACAAGGGCGATGTACTTGAGGACAATATTATGGAAATGGAAGAGGATGTAGATGAAGATGAAATGGGAGATATGATACTGCGTGAAGAGTATGACAGAGCACTGAAAGACCTGAGTCGAAACAAGGCCCCCGGAGTAGACAACATTCCATTGGAACTACCGACGGCCTTGGGAGAGCCAGGCCTGACAAAACTCTACCATCTGGTGAGCAAGATGTATGAAACAGGCGAAATACCCTCAGACTTCAAGAAGAATATAATAATTCCAATCCCAAAGAAAGCAGGTCTTGACAGATGTGAAAATTACCGGACTATCAGTTTAATAAGTCACAGCTGCAAAATACTAACACGAATTCTTTACAGACGAATGGGAAAACTAGTAGAAGCCAACCTCGGGGAAGATCAGTTTGGATTCCGTAGAAACACTGGAACACGTGAGGCAATACTGACCTTACGACTTATCTTAGAAGAAAGATTAAGGAAAGGCAAACCTACGTTTCTAGCATTTGTAGACTTAGAGAAAGCTTTTGACAATGTTGACTGGAATACTCTCTTTCAAATTCTAAAGGTGGCAGGGGTAAAATACAGGGAGCGAAAAGCTATTTACAATTTGTACAGAAACCAGATGGCAGTTATAAGAGTCGAGGGACATGAAAGGGAAGCAGTGGTTGGGCAGGGAGTAAGACAGGGTTGTAGCCTCTCCCCGATGTTGTTCAATCTGTATATTGAGCAAGTAGTAAAGGAAACAAAAGAAAAATTCGGAGTAGGTATTGAAATTCATGCAGAAGAAATAAAAACTTTGAGGTTCACCGATGACATTGTAATTCTGTCAGAGACAGCAAAGGACTTGGAAGAGCAGTTGAATGGAATGGACAGTGTCTTGAAAGGAGGATATAAGATGAACATCAACAAAAGCAAAACAAGGATAATGGAATGTAGTCTAATTAAGTCGGGTGATGTTGAGGGAATTAGATTAGGAAATGAGGCACTTAAAGTAGTAAAGGAGATTTGCTATTTGGGGAGCAAAATAACTGATGATGGTCGAAGTAGAGAGGATATAAAATGTAGGCTGACAATGGCAAGGAAAGCGTTTCTGAAGAAGAGAAATTTGTTAACGTGTCAGGAAGTCATTTCTGAAAGTATTCGTATGGAGTGTAGCCATGTATGGAAGTGAAACATGGACGGTAAATAGTTTGGACAAGAAGAGAATAGAAGCTTTCGAAATGTGGTGTTACAGAAGAATGCTGAAGATTAGATGGGTAGATCACATAACTAATGAGGAAGTATTGAATAGGATTGGGGAGAAGAGAAGTTTGTGGCACAACTTGACCAGAAGAAGGGATCGGTTGGTAGTACATGTTCTGAGGCATCAAGGGATCACCAATTTCGTATTGGAGGGCAGCGTGGAGGGTAAAAATCGCAGAGGGAGACCAAGAGATGAATGCACTAAGCAGATTCAGAAGGATGTAGGTTGCAGTAGGTACTGGGAGATGAAAAAGCTTGCACAGGATAGAGTAGCATGGAGAGCTGTATCAAACCAGTCTCAGGACTGATGACCACAACAACAACAACTGCGGCGTGTGCGACATTGATTACGCCAGAGATTGCAATTGTGTGCAGCAAATGATGGCCATCACATTGAACATCTATTGGCCTGACATGTCGGGACACACTCTATTCCACTCCGTAATTGATAACGGAAACCAGGTGTGTACGTGCACCTCACCCCTCATGGTAATGTACATGTGCGTCAGTGGAAAAGACCATTAGAAAGGTGTTAGCATGTGGACGTAATGTGCTGTTCCAGTCTCTTCTGTACCTAAGGTCTATCACCGTTCCCTTTGGATCCCTACGTAATTCGGTGCTGTCTGATACACACGATCGAACAGCGGAGGAGTGGTACTCAAGCGTCAACTTTAGGTTACAATATCTCCGGATGTAATTAACATTTTGCAATGCAACAAACGGCACTGATTACGTATTTGTTTATATGGTCAGATGTGCTAACAAAACTAACGGGGTTCCATTAAAAAAAGGTAGGTTTGTGTTAAAAAACATACTTGCGTGCATTTTTTTATGGTTTGTATTAACCAATTACACTAGACCCTGTCCTTCCGTTCGGTCTGCGGAATCGACTCGTCAGTATTTGATGTGGTTTACGAAATATATCCAGCGGTAATGTTGGGTGACTCACCGTATATATATATATATATATATATATATATATATATATATATATATATATAAACGCAAGCAAATATTGTTTAATGAAGTGCTGGTGAGAACGAATGACTCATTTACACTCATCGCCTATGGGGACTGTTAAATGTTAGAATTTTTAAATATTTTCTCAAATGTAGGTACGTTGGCACAACATCGAAGTTCCTCGCGACGGCGTGCTCCTATGTAACATGCTCCCCTTATTTGCCACTTCAGGTCCATGTAAAATTTCGAGTTTTCGATGAAGTCGCTACTGGTCTTCATCAGGGACGGCGTTTGTATGTAATGTTAATAATAGTGTTTGGAAGCTCTTTATCGACTATGAAAAGGCACAGAAAAATGCGCTGAATTGTTTCTTTCCTACGAGGGCGACCTCATAAATGCTGATATGAACGTATTCTTTAGGAGCATGGCGTAATGATGAAGTACGCCGATCGACCGCAAGACGCCTGTGGATTATAAACGATCACATCAACCGCAGCAAAGACATTCAGTTGTTCCTAGCGAACACGATGAAGGATTTCATCGAAATCTCGAGACTTTATCTCATCTGAGCGGCATGTAAACATAGAATCCTTTACGTGAAACTAATTTGTTGTCTCTGTTTTCAACTTGTACAGAAACTAGACGGCAGTTATAAGAGTCAAGGGGAATGAAAGGGAAGCAGTGGTTGAGAAGGGAGTGAGACAGAACTATAGATTATCCTTATTCAGTCTGTACATTGAGCAAGCAGTAAACGATACGAAAGAAAAATTGTGGGTAGGAATTAAAGTTCATGGAGAACCAATAAAAACTTTGATACTTGCCGACGACGTTGTAATTCTGTCACAGACAGCAAAGGACTTGGAAGAGCAGTTGAAGGGAAAGGACGGTGTCTTGAAAGGAGGATAGAAAACGAACATCAACAAAAGCAAAATGTGGGTAATGGGATGTATTCGACTTAAATCAGGTGATGCTGAGGAAATTATATCATGAAACAGACACTTAAAATAGTATATGAGTTTCGTGATTTAGGCAGAAAAATAACTAATGACGCCTGAAGTAGAGAGGATATAAAACGTAGACTGGCAATGGCAAGAAAAGCGTTTCTGAAGGAGAGAGATTTATTAACACAGACAAACTGAATTTTTTGATATTCTGACCAGTACCTGGGTAAGATATTTTTTAAATGCATGGATGGTCTTCTTGCCCTCGGAAAATGTTTGAAAATGGTGATGCTTGAGCAAACGTTGCTCAATCTTCGCTGAACTCACTATACGGTCGTCTTCGTGATTACATTTTGCTGGTGACAAGTCGAGTTTTCGGAATATTTTTTCGTTCCCGAATGTCGTTTTTCGTGCTTTGTCATCGTTCGGCGGTTGCATAGGAAAATTCGTTTCCGTTCTGCTGTCCGTCGAAATGACTTTCTCCGAATTTCGGACGCGAGCGTTTATTTCCCGTGTCCACATAGGTAGTTCTTCGTTTGGTTCTTTTTTGTTCGTCTCGCGGGTTGTGTGCTGCGTCTGAATTCGCCTGAACGACAGAAATATATTTCTTCCCGTACGCGCTGCATAGCGTTGTCGACTGCAACATGATCTTTGTATCAAGTTCCGTCTCTTTAGTGTTAATCCAATTGGATATTCCAATACTTATTTGCCTTTTGTGAGATTCTTGCTGTCCGTCTAAGACCTTTTGATTATTTATTTTGAAATTTGTAACGTCAGATGTTAATTCTTCCACATCTGATTTTATTGCGGAACGCGAAATTTTTAATTTTTCAACATCACTGTCCAGTTTATTGACTTGGTCCAAAATTGGTGCATAAGCTTGCTTCATATTCATTAACCCGGACCTGATGTTGGATAATTCGGTTTTTATTTCATTTTTTAATTCTTTGTCTCTCTGATCGCGTTCGTGATCGCGTAATTCCTGTTTCTTTTCCCATTTATCGCGTTCGCGATCGCGTTAAGCTTCCCTCTCTTCTTCCCGCAGATCGCGTTCGTGATTGCGTAATTCCAACTTTTTCAGGAAAGCGGTAAGCGGGTCAAGCGCAATACTGTCTTCCGTCATCCCATTAAATTGATCAGTTCCCACTGCAGTTTCATTAATTGCAGTGGTCAGACGACCATTTTCGTTATTTTGTGCTATGTCCAAATTCGCGGCGGACATGTTCAAGTCCTGGGTTTGATTTTCTAACTCATTTGCAGTGAAATCTACAGGGTGTTTCAAAAATGACCGGTATATTTGAAACGGCAATAAAAACTAAACGAGCAGCGATAGAAATACACCGTTTGTTGCAATATGCTTGGGACAACAGTACATTTTCAGGCGGACAAACTTTCGAAATTACAGTAGTTACAATTTTCAACAACAGATGGCGCTGCAAGTGATGTGAAAGATATAGAAGACAACGCAGGCTGTGGGTGCGCCATTCTGTACGTCGTCTTTCTGCTGTAAGCGTGTGCTGTTCACAACGTGCAAGTGTGCTGTAGACAACATGGTTTATTCCTTAGAACAGAGGATTTTTCTGGTGTTGGAATTCCACCGCCAATAAAGGATCTGTTTGAAAAATTTCAACGGACTGGGAACGTGACGGATGAACGTGCTGGAAAGGTAGGGCGACCGCGTACGGCAACCACAGAGGGCAACGTGCAGCTAGTGCAGCAGGTGATCCAACAGCGGCCTCGGGTTTCCGTTCGCCATGTTGCAGCTGCGGTCCAAAAGACGCCAACGTCCACGTATCGTCTCATGCGCCAGAGTTTACACCTCTATCCATACAAAATTCAAACGCGGCAACCCCTCAGCGCCGCTACCATTGCTGCACGAGAGACATTCGCTAACGATATAGTGCACAGGATTGATGACGGCGATATGCATGTGGGCAGCATTTGGTTTACTGACGAAGCTTATTTTTACCTGGACGGCTTCGTCAATAAACAGAACTGGCGCATATGGGGAACCGAAAAGCCCCATGTTGCAGTCCCATCGTCCCTGCATCCTCAAAAAGTACTGGTCTGGGCCGCCATTTCTTCCAAAGGAATGATTGGCCCATTTTTCAGATCCGAAACGATTATTGCATCACGCTATCTGGACATTCTTCGTGAATTTGTGGCGGTACAAACTGCCTTAGACAACACTGCGAACACCTCGTGGTTTATGCAAGATGGTGCCCAGCCACATCGCACGGCCGACGTCTTTAATTTCCTGAATGAATATTTCGATGATCGTGTGATTGCTTTGGGCTATCCGAAACATACAGGAGGCGGCGTGGATTGGCCTCCCTATTCGCCAGACATGAACCCCTGTGACTTCTTTCTGTGGGGACACTTGAAAGACCAGGTGTACCGCCAGAATCCAGAAACAATTGAACAGCTGAAGCAGTACATCTCATCTGCATGTGAAGCCATTCCGCCAGACACGTTGTCAAAGGTTTCGGGTAATTTCATTCAGAGACTACGCCATATTATTGCTACGCATGGTGGATGTGTGGAAAATATCGTACTATAGAGTTTCCCAGACCGCAGCGCCATCTGTTGTTGAAAATTGTAACTACTGTAATTTCGAAAGTTTGTCTGCCTGAAAATGTACTGTTGTCCCAAGCATATTGCAACAAACGGTGTATTTCTATCGCTGCTCGTTTAGTTTTTATTGCCGTTTCAAATATACCTGTCATTTTTAAAACACCCTGTATGAGAGATTCATTTAGATTTATCGCCTCATTTCGAAATCTGATAGTGAAGCCATAGTTTCAATTGGTTAATTCTCTTTTTTACCGCTTCTGATCATAATATGAAATTTCGAAAAATTGGGAAAACTTCGTCACCCGAATGTTAATACTGAACCGTATAACAAATGTCGTGTGACTCGGGCCTCCCGTCGGGTAGACCGTTCGCCGGGTGCAAGTCTTTCAATTTGACGCCACTTTGGCGACTTGCGTGTCGATGGGGATGAAATGATGATGATTACGACAACACCCAGTCCCTGAGCGGAGAAAATCTCCTACCCCGCCGGGAATCGCTGTCGGGTCCTTAGGATTGACATCCTGTCACGCTGACCACTCAGCTACCGGGGGCGGACAATATTTAACAGTAACTTACATATATAAATAACAGTAAATAATGTTTATACAATAAATAATTTTTCTGACTATGATGCTCTTTTATCATTGAGCGGCCAAATCGGCCATTTTGTGTTCTCTATCTTCACACGCAAAAACAATATTACGTCGATTTTTCCAAACGGAATTTTTCTTAACACACCCTTCCAAAATCACTGAGCTAAACTACTACTAACTACGATTTTACTTCTGTAGAGAATCAAAGGAAAAAATACTATAGAAGAAATCTGTCTTGACAGAGCAGAAAAATTCATTTGAATGAGTTTTTACCTTATAGACGTACAACTTGCCGTAAACGGGATTGGTTGACCTTTTCCTCGTCGTGGTACAGTACATCGGCTGGTTATATGGAAAAGAAATACAAATTTCATATTAGAAATTGGAATTTAAATTTTTACATACACTTATTCTTACGCTGCGGCCATTCGTTTTGAGCGCCAAATATAATAATAATAATAATCGATAATAGTTAAATAAATATTTAATTAAAAGGAAATCTACTAAATGAAAAATAAAATGAACCTAAATATTTCACACGCACACACACACCATGTTCTTAGCTCTACTATAAAAAATATTTTTGTGTCCGAAAACGCACACGATATTATCGTCTACGTAAAAAAAAAACACTCCTTAGTTAATTCTATTGTTTTTTACCTTTTTTGTCGTTTGAAATGAAGGTCGGCAGTCTCGTGGCGTCGCGTTTAATTTGGGTTTCTATAATATCAGGGAAATTACTAACTGTCTTCCCGCCTCGCGAGAAAATTCAGAATAGTTTAATTTAATTTCGTGGGCGTCGCGTTGGCAACGTAAGAAAAAACGTAGTAAATCAAAATCTGCAGCATTTAGAAATTGGGGACTGATGATCATTACTATGAAATGAAAGCAGAAATGCCAAATTAAACAATTATTATCTAACGAAAGAAGCTTTTTTTACAGACATCTGACATATCGTGCATTAATCTCACATTTTTGGGCATAACAAAGAATTTTTGCCGTATTCCGGCGAAATACGTAGAAATTACAATAATCTTAGCCCGAATCTGGAGCGAAAGAAAAAAGTATTTATAGTAAAGTCATATCAGTAATCGCAATTGGCGGTAATAATGGCACAGGCCGTCCGGGGTGGCCGAGCGGTTCTAGGCGCTACAGTCTGGAACCGCGCGACCGCTAAGGTAGCAGGTTCGAATCCTGCCACGGGCATGGATGTGTGTGATGTCCTTGGGTTAGTTAGGTTTAAGTAGTTCTAAGTTCCAGGGGGCTGATGACCACCGAAGTTGACTTCCATAGTGCTCATAGCCATTTTTTAATGGCACAATTAAACAAATTCCTAACAGGAATATACTTTCAGCTCATTTGAACAAAATGGAAGAAAATAAGAATCTGATAGCCTAAGATGCTGATGATAATGCTACGCTGCTCTCATTACCCTAGGCGTACATATTTACTGACTTGCAGCGCAGTTCATTGACTCAGTGATTAAATTATATCTTTGACTCTTGATATTTCGGAGGAAAGGAAAATAGTATGTTATTACGTCGCGGGCAGGGCACGATATTACACGTCGTGGTAACAGAAGAATGCTGAAGATTAGATGGGTATCTAATGAGGAGTACAGAATATAATTGGGGAGATAAGAAATTTGTGGTACAAGTGATTAAAAGAAGGGACTGGTTGATAGGACACTTTCTGAGACATCAAGGGAACACCAATTTATTGCTGGAGCGAAATGTGGGGGGTACAAATCGTAAAGGAAGACTAAGAGATGAATAGAGTAAGCAGATTCAGAAGGATATAGATTGCAGAAGTTATTCGGAGTTGAAGAAGCCGTTGTAGAATAGAGTAGCATGGAGAGTTGCAGCAAACCAGTCTTCGGACTGAAGACCACAACAACAGTACCGATCTACTTTGGGTAACTGATGTTAGATTTCTGATCTTCACGTACCACAAATATAAAAGAAATACAAAAATACAGTTGCCATGTGATCTAGTTGTCAGTTCACACAACTTAAACAACTCACTAGCTACAGAAACACAAGTGCGCGTGAATGAAAGAGCCATTGTATCATCACTACAATGTCCAACGAATGATCGTGTGCCTACTAATATCTTTGCATTAGTATAGATTGTACGCTTACAACTTGCTTGGCGTGATCGAACTGGATTGCATACTAAAAACAGAATACTTACCATAAAAATTTGAAGGGCTTCATTCACGAGCAAGTTTTTCAATAAGAGAATCTCTTTTTTAGCTCCACATAATTACATAACAACAACCGGAAAGTTTTAATACAGAATTGAGAATTGATAGAGCGTAGCACTATTAAATTAATGTAGTTGCAATACAGGGTGCACTTTGCAGCAGAATAAATTATAGAAAAATTTGCGTGTGGATAAAATGGGACTTGAGGAAGCCACTACTATTTTTCCACGCAGATTGCGAGTAATTCAAGAGCATTTATAACATAAATTTGAAGAACAATCTCTGACGAGATCGGATACTTGAAATTTAGCAAAATAACTGAAACGTTTTCACCACAGCAATAAAATCTCCAGAGATGCATGTCGAAGAGAACAAATCTGAGGTGGGGGTTAGAGGTTTGGAGCCTCAAGCTATGGGAATGTAAAGCAGCAACAGATTCACAGAGATTAGATCGTAAACAAAATGGTTATCAGAGGGAAAAATCGGGAGCAACCGGGCCCACAAAGAGCGTAACGGTTTAATCAGACGTCACGCACAGGCGTTTCATAAAAACACGGCGAGCATAAATTCTGGCTAGCCGTTCAGTCCTGTGCGTGCGGTCCTGAATAGCTACCATAAAGTTTTATAGGACTGTAAACAGACGCGTTCGTTCACGGCGGAAGCATTGTATGGGGTGCGGAGTGGGGTATAAAAGTCTCAATAATTTGCAGCATTGACGAACATCACATCAGCTGTCGGTTTTTAAGCTGTGTCGTGGAAGTCATCTGTAGAACGCATTTTTAATGAGAAATGAATGCTACTCTATGAGGTTAATCAGTACAGATCGCGGAAAAAGTTTGCGTTACTGGACTTTACTAACAGGTAAAGCTGTCACAGCGCGTTGGTCAACTTGGACATATTAGACTTACTCTTCCTCCGACCTCCGAACTGACTTACCCAGCGTATTATAGGGATGACGATTATCGCTGAAACAGCCGGTTTTCTGTTACGAGTGCATCTATTTTTTTGACACCAGTTTAATTTGACTGTTAAAACCACTCAAGATAACCGGTTTCTAAACTAACAGATACTCGCTTTTTTATTCCGATTATTTCCCGTAATAAAAGAAGAAATCGAACAAAGATTGAAAAAGGTTGACTCTCTCAGTTTAACGATACATAGAATAAAAGTATTAAACTAAGAAAGCATATAAAATAACACTTAGTGTGTCCATGGTTCCCTGCTTTTCTCGGAAATTTATAATTGGTTGAATACTGCGAAAAACTGCCATATAATTACCAGTATTCTCCTACTGATTCTAATGTTTTGAAACTCTGCTCAAAATTCGTGATGTCTAGTATCATACCACTATTTGGACATTACGAATAGTCAGTGCTAAAGGGTGAAAACTGAGGCCGAAGAACACTGTTTTCCATGTTGAATTTGTCCGTTTTCAAAAGCTACCTCTACATCTACATACATACCCACCAAGCCACTGTACGGTGTGTGGCGGAGGGTACCTCATACCACTACTAGTCATTTCCTTTCCTGTTCCACTCGCTAATACGTATGCCTGCGTACGAGCCCTAATTTCTGTTATCTTCGTGGTCCTAAACAACCGAAACCTAATATAAAGGCATATTATGTAGCTGCAGCCCTGCTGTTACTTTCTGTGTTTATTGTGTACTACGGGTGAATTGTTTTTAGGTTTTTAATTTGTTACTTTTACAGTAATTTCCTTCCTCTTTTCTTATTTCACAGAAATGGCAGGCAAATCTCTAATCTTTGAAATCAAAAGGATCACTTGCTACGTCACTTCGTAAAAATATTTCCAGGCTAGGGCTGGTGCCGTTCTGCAATACAATGGATGTCCGGCGAAGAAGCGAGAAGCCACCGTATAGGCCAGTTGGGGGCAAATCTTGCTCACTGCACGTACACGCGTCATTAAGCCATGACACACGACAGCAAGGGCATTATTGTCTCAACAATGCTGTAACAATTCTTATGCCATGTGTTTGTTACTCGTTTATGTCGGCTTTTTTATTAAAATAGCACTGATTTCTTTTTCCATTTCCAATATTTCAAACCAACGCAAATTTTACAAATAAA
Source organism: Schistocerca serialis cubense (assembly GCF_023864345.2). Lineage (NCBI taxonomy): Eukaryota > Metazoa > Arthropoda > Insecta > Orthoptera > Acrididae > Schistocerca > Schistocerca serialis. Next base: position 705,460,964 of record NC_064638.1, read on the forward strand.
AATTACTTATTTTTTTCAAAAGGTTTATTTGAAAACGCAAAATTTTAGCAGTGCTGCTCTGGCTAATTGATATTTCGGTTTTTCTACTCGATTGTTAGTGAAAAATGAAAAACACCTGTTATAACCAAGACGAAACAAGAACTGGTTGTTCAGAACTAAAATACCGCTATCAGTTTTAACCGGTCGGTTTTTCCCATCCATACCATACAGCACAACGTGTACTCGGGACAACGGTGCAGCTTAACATATGTTACCGGATATGAATTGAAAGGTTAATACAGATAAAAATACTAGCTCTGACGGGGGTCGAATTCCAGACGCTTTGACCCTTAACCGTTGAACCACCGATTCTTCTTATTTCTTTACTTTTTTAAGTGGGCATTCGTTTACCCGTTTAGACTCTTTCTCTCCCCAGTTATGCTTTCAGCATCTCAGCTTCTTAGACCAGCTCTTCAAACTACACTTGTTTATTCTTGAAAACATCTTCTGAAACTAAAATCTTCCTCTCAAATGACTCTTGTCCTCTTAAAATAATTTATTCCTTCATGGAAACTGAAATTTCTTCATTTTTTGTAACTCCATTTTTTCTCTACTTTGAACATGGTATTCTCCATTGTTTAAAGTTATATTTATTCCTTCTTTAATACCCAAATTCTTCTCTCTTCAAACTGAAATTGAGTTTTCAAATGGTTCAAATGGCTCTGAGCACTATGGGACTCAACTGCTGAGGTCATTAGTCCCCTAGAACTTAGAACTAGTTAAACCTAACTAACCGAAGGACATCACAAACATCCATGCCCGAGGCAGGATTCGAACCTGCGACTGTAGCGGTCTTGCGGTTCCAGATTGCAGCGCCTTTAACCGCACGGCCACTTCGTCCGGCCTAAATTGAGTTTTCTTGCAAACTGAAATTCTTCCTGCCCTAAGTCTGAAATTTTTTTCGTTGTTTATTATCTTAGACTCTATTTCCTTTTTGTCTTCTCTGGTGATATCTTGATGGTGTTAAATTAGTATATAAACAATGCTCTTGATGTTGAGTTTTTTGACGCCATCCTATCAGACACTGTCTACAAAAGTTATACAACGAAAGTGTCCCTGTTGCTGCAATACACAGTCATAGGGAGACATCAGACCACAATTCATCACATTATGTAGATGAAAGTTGACGGATGAATTGAAAGTAGCATATTATGAAATCAAGAAAAGTTTCGACTGAAACTTTTAACTTTTGAAAACGCGTCTCAGGTTTCGTTTTAGGTTGAAACCCTATGCGAGTCGGGTCTCAAATCCACGCAATTGTCCATCTTAGGGAGCAGTGGGACTCCAGACGCCCCATCCTCGGGGACTCTCTCATAACTTCAGAAATGGTCATAGTGAATGCTTTTCCCATTATGTAAATGATTTAATATCCCTCGAAAAGAGAAAGAGGCAGTAAACAGTTTGATGCTCTTGTGGCTATTGCGTTTTACGTTTCCTGTAGTTTTCGTTCATCTGTTAAGGTAAAATATGGAACTGAGTGAATATTGAAAGTGACTTTATGCACTGCTGAATATGTCGCTCAGTAATTATTCACTTCGCTGTTCAGAAGAGACTATGGTAAAATATAAATGTTATCACGCTTAAAACTTATTCGAAATTCTGTTCTGTTTACGTTACTGTTCACTGAAGTTGATTTCAATTTATCTAATGAATTTTTTTTTCGTTAGACAAATGATGAGGTCGGGCGAATATCATTTTAATCGTGTCATAGCAGACGATTCTTCCCGATGGAAAAGCTTAGCGTCAAAGAGCTTAAAGTGGGGTCCCTTCGCTTCCACCATTGCTTCGCTGGCCATTAATTGCACTAAAGCCGGGATAAAAGCTCTTTAGCAGGAGTACGTGCTGTCTGTGGCCGGGCTGGGATTATGGCAGGCGCACTGGTGCGTTTAAAACGTGTACCGCCCTGCGGTGCCAAAGTCTCATTAGGTGTCCATGGAGGGGAAACGGCGAGGGGCGGTGGGCACTTTCCGCGCTTCCGTCGAAGCCTCAATGTCGGGGGAGGGAGGGGGCGTAAGCTTCGAAGAGAAAGTGCCTCTCTCAGTACAGTGGAGAGCGCTTTCTGCCCCCGCTTCACAAAGTAGTCGTTGCTGCTGCTGACACACAAGGCACTGGTAGCTTTTACACTCCGAAATAAATAAATAAATAAATTTACGTGGCTGAGTCTATCGAAACTGAACCAAGCCAATGTTTTACATCGAAAGACATATGTCCTCTTCCATCCTCCCAGCCTAGCCTCACAACACACCAATCCATACCACACGCCAACACGCCTCCCCGCCAAGCACACGCACACTCAGTACCAAAGAGCATTGACATCGTAAGGGAGGGCAATCTTGGAACATCAAGTGGCGCCTGTAGCCTGCGTTAAATATTATTACGTCAGTGTCATATCCTGTCACGCAGAGCACTGACTATCAGCAGAATTGAACCTTACATGTTACGTTAATGAGCCGTAGTAAAAATTGCTGTTTTGAAGAGCGCGCCGCAGCGCGTAGTGTGAAGCAGTCGCCCTCCGTTTCTGGCGGTGGCGCCACTGTGGCAGTCGCAGCTTTGGTGTCTCCCTCTGGTGGTAAAGGGGAAAGGTTGCCTGTTCACGTGCATTTAGGGGGCGCTATGAGCTCGCCAGTCGGTTAGTCTGGGTCAGTCTCTCGTCCCCAGCTTGCTAGTCTATGTCTCGTCCGCATTTGTTAGGCAGTTAGTGTCTGTCTGTCGTTGGCAGTGCTGGTATGTCTGTCGTTCGGATCAACCTTTAAAGCCGGCAAAATGAGAATCTTTCCACTCCGCCAGTAAGAGAACTCAGCGAGTGGACGCCCGGTCGGGGCTTAGTTCCTGCATCTGAGCCTGTGCGTTAGGCCACCAGTCTGCTGAGTTTGCTCAGGCAATGGTCATTGGCGGTTGGATCGATCGGTTGGTCGGTTGCGCACTGAGACACAAGATGACTTGTCCGTCTTGAACGTCGGCGCATTTGAGGTCGTCACGTCAGTCAAGTGGGCCGCGGCGTATAGCGAGGGATAGTTACTTCGCGGTAGACACGAAAGCAACAGGAGTCAACCCACGACATCAGTCTGGCCGGTGCGAGCTGCGACGCCGTGAGACGGGAGATCGGCGCGCCTTCCTGCGTCCGTTGAAGCGGCTGGCAGCGGACGGTTCGGGAGAGAGATTTGAGGGTGCTGCACCGTCTTCTCGAGAAATCGCGGTTTATTAGAAGTTAAGTGATTGGCGATACGTTGTTTGATTTGCTCTTGTTAAATTCTACTTGTTTTCTTGGTGAGGTCACCAGCCGTTTTGCTTTGGGGTCGTCCCACCATTCTTCTCCGTTTGCCCACCCGCGGGAAGGTGGTTGTTTATGAATTGTGTAGTCCGTTTTTCCCTTGTGGAGTAGGGGTGGGTTAGAGCGACCTGCGGTTCGGGTTGTTCGGTAATCTCCCTATCAATCTACCGTACATTAGTAGCTGCCTCTGTCATGTTTGTCGGATTGGGTGTGTTAACGAATTTATTGCTTGGAGTGTAACGGCCTAGCACCTGAAATATGTTTTGATCTTTGGAAACTTTGATATTATTGCCTATGATTTGTGTACTGTAGAGCATCTTAACTATTGTTTTGCCAACCTTGTAGAATTTTATATAAGATTGCATTTCATGGGTTTTTATTTAAATTATCATTGTAGTATATAAAGTTGCCACCACTTCACCGTAAGACTTTTCTTAGAAGTTAAAATCAAGTTGCACCTTTGGTGCCAAGGTTAATGTTTTAATTGTTAGTGTTTTGTAACATTTACATCCCTCCTACGGGGGTGCATAGTTTGTGTGCTTGTGTAAATTGTTAAAACTCTTAGTTTAAAGTTATCTGGTGTGTTGCACATTTGCACTAGTGTAGTCTTTCAGAGGCTGTTGTGAGCGATCGTAACTACGGCAGTGTCAAAAGGGAGCGGCAAGGTTCTCTGCCCGAAAGCTCATACAGTCAAAACTTGATTCTTTCTGCCTCTCAATAAATTGTAACTTTGATATTTAGAGGGTGATCTCTAATTATAATTTTAAATCTTTCTTTTAAAAAATGCTTTTAGGCACTATTAAAGTGAATAAAATTCCCATTTGTTAAAAGGAGTTTGGTTATGATTTCATCAGTTACTCCCTGGCAACTACTTCCATGCTTACATAGTGTGATTAAATGTGTTAATGTTCTTGATGAATCGCTAGTAAATAAAATAAATTCTTAAGAATATTCTTTGAAAATAAATCACGGTTCAGTTAACATCAACAGTCTTGCCGAGAACAGTTGGAATTTTTCATTGAGCAACAGATCAATAAACTGTTTGACTGAATGCAGCCTGGGTGTCTGTCACCATATCGTGGAAACTTTTTATCCCCTGGCTATACCAGATGCTTCTGCTGTTCGTTAATCGCTTTTATTGCTCGTCTGATAACTGTCAAATTGTGACGGTTGTTCGAAGAATAAATCCCACCTGCGACCACTCCCATTTCTATTTCTGTCTTCACAGATGTACTATATTACAAATATAAATCATGACAAGAATAAAAAAAAGAGAAACAAGAAAACCAAAGGATTCTAGTAAAAATAATAAATAAATATCATGATTAACAGTTGCTGCTCTTGTAAATAATTTATTTAACAACCGTTTTCGTATACTAGAACCACATCATCATGTTAACTCGATGATGCGGCTTCTAGGCTACGAAACCGGTTGTTAAATGAAATATTTACAAGAGCAGCCAAGCGGTGATTATTCAAGATATCTACGTATGGCGGTGGTTATCTCTCGCAAAAGCAAAAAGTCAAAAAGTAGTTTTTTAGGTTGTTTCCACTTAAAGAAAGGTTCGTAATTTTCTGGCAGTTAGCCATCCAGATTCAGGCTTTCCATGGTTTCCTTACATCGATGATGACAATGTGAAGGTGAATGTTGACATGATGTCTTACAAACGGATTAGGCCAATTTCCTCTCCCATCGATGTCTTATGCGAACTTGTGCTGTCTCCAGTAGCGGGACGTTAAATCGTGATGTTTTCTTACCTGCCTTCAAATTTTAGTCATTTTATTAATCACGTATTACAATGAAATGAAGAACTTTGTACGGAATCCCTATTTATTAAAAGGCTTTTATTTATTTTTTAGTGTCTTGTTCGTCTTGAGACGAATTCCCACCAGTTACACAGTAAATACCTTTAGCTGCTGTACTGCGTGAGCGACTTTTTTATGTGCGTACTTATGGTTCTCATACAAGAACACAACTCAGACAAGAATGTACACTAACTGAGCAAAAGCATCTGAACCTATTTTAGTGGAAATTAATGTGATGTGTGTGCACCTTTCGTGTTTGTGGTGCCTTGAGCTCCGCTGGGGACACTTTCAATAAAGTGCCTCACTTCCTGTCGAGGCCTGGTAGCCCATTCTTCCTCAAAAGCAGAAACCAGAGAACGTAATGATTTTGGACACTGGGATCTAGAGCGAAGTCGACAGTCTAGCTCGTACCAAGCGTGTGCCATTAGGTTCAAGTCGGTACTCTGGGCAGGTCAGTCCATTTCAGGGATGTCGCTGATCGCAAATCTTTGCTTCACACATCCTGCTTTATTACCAGGTGTACTGTGATGCTGATATGAACAGTCGTCGTCCTCGAACTGTTCTTCTGCCGAATGCAGTACATAATACTGAAAAATGTATTCATATACTTCCACAGTTTAGCGTTTTCTTAAACGCAACAAAAGGCCCACGCCCTAACAACAAAAAACACCCTCGTAGCTTATCACTACCTCCTCCATACTCCACTGCTGGCAACACACTGGGGTGACAAATGTCGTGGGATATGCATATTTACAGATGGTGGAAGTAACAGGTACGTAAGGTATAAAACGGCAGTGCATTAGCAGAGCTGTCATTTGTACTCAGGTGATCCACACGAAAAGTTTTCTGACGTGATTGTGGCCTTTTAACGTGGAATAGTAGTTGTACGTAGACGCTTGGGCCATTCCATTTCAGAAGTCTTTGGAGAGTTCAGTATTACGAGATCTATATTGTCAAGAGTGTCCTGAGAATACAAAATATCAGCCATTACGTCTCACAAACGACACTACAGTGGCCGACGGTATTCACTTAGCCACCAAGAGCGGCAGCATTTACCTAGACTTGTCAGTGATAACAGACATTCAAAAATGCGAGAAATAACCGTAGAAATTATTGTGGAAGTACGATGAACGTATTTGTTAGGACATTGCGGCGAAATGTGGCGTTAATAGGCTTTGACAGTAGACGAGCAACGCGCCTGCAGCGCCTCTCCTGGGCTGATGATCATAACAGTTGGATCCTAGACAATAGTCAGATGAGGCCCGATTTTAGATAGTAAGAGATGATGGTAGCTTTCGAGTGTGACGCAGAGCCCACGAAGCCATGGACCCAAGTTTTCAATAAGACATTGTATAAGCTGGTGGTGGTTCCATAATGGCGTGGACTGTATTTACATGGAATAGACCGGGTCCTCTCATACAACTGAAGCGATCATTGACTGGAAATGACTACGTGCGGCTACTTGGAAACCATTTTCTTCCATTCATGGACATCATGTTCGCAAACGACGATGCACCGTGTTACTGGGCCACAACTGTTCGCGACTGGTTTGAAGAACATTCTGGACATTTGGAGCAAACGATTGAACTATCCAGATCGCCCAAAGTGAATGCCATCGAACATTTATGGGACATATCCGAGAGGTCAGTTCGTAAAAAAAGTTCTATATTGGCAAAACTTTCCCAATGATGGACTGCTATAGGGGCAGCATCGCTGAATATTTCTGAGGGGCTTCCAACGAACTGTTGAACCCATTTCACGTCAGGTTCCTGCGTTATGCGGGGACAAAGGAGATCCGACACGATATTAGGTGATATCCCATGACATTTTTCATCTCAATGTACACATGATGCCATGTCAATTTATCCAAGAATTCGCCTAACCCAAACCCTTACACACCGAGCGAGGTGCCGCAGTGGCTAACACACTGGACTCGCATTCGGGAGGGCGAAGGTTCAATCCCGCGTCCGGCCATCCTGATTTTGGTTTTCCGTGATTTTCCTAAATCGCTCCAGGCAAATGCCGGGATGGTTCCTTTGGAAGGGCACGGCCGACTTCCTTCCCCGACCTTCCCTAATCCGATGAGACCGATGACATTGCTGTCTGGTCTCTTTTCCCAAACAACCCAACCAAACCCTTACATCGGATTTTCAAAGGGCGTAGTGTTACTTATCAATCCAAATCACTCGTTTCCAGTCATCTATGTCTACTGTCGTCACTCTTTACATCACCACAAGTGTCGTTAGCACTAAATGCATACAGGGTGACAATTATTGAACTATATGAAATAAAATCTTCGTAACTTCTGAATCGTTTGCTTAGGACGTTCAAACTGCTCTGTTGGCCACGGGAGTTAGTATGCGCTGTATGGTTTGATTTAGCAACGAAGCCCACTTACATTTGGATAAGTTCGTCGATGAGCGAAACTGGCAGATTTGGGGGACTGAGAATCCACATTTCGCGATCGAGACGGGTGACTGTGTGGTTTGCGGTGTCCAGTCACGGAATAATCGGTGCGATATTCCGTGACGGCACTGTGACTAGCGAACGGTGCGTGAAGGTTTTGGAAGACATCCATATTATTTCGATATGATGTGGTTTATACAAGACAGAGCTCGACATACCGAGCAGGAGAGTGTTTGATGTTGTGGAGGACCGCAATATAGTTGTGGGGTACTCAGAGGCCACTAACATGGGTCTCGATTGGCCGCCATATTCTCCCCAGCTGGACACATGCAACTCCTTTTTGTGAGGCTATATTAAAGACGAGGTGTGCAGTAATAGAACCATTCCTGAGCCGAAAACCGTATGCAGGAGGTCATCGACAGCATGGATGTTCCGACACTTCAGCGGGTCATGCAGAATTTCGCCATCCGTCTTCGCCACATCATCGCCAAGATGGCAGGCATATCGAACATGTCATAACCTAAATTAGAACATCTGTAGCGACGTTTACAGGTTTAAGAAAGTTGTGCAAGTCATAGTTTGTAACTAATTTACGTTATTTTCGTATAGTTCAAAAACTGCCACCCAGTAAATGCGTCCATTGTACCCCATTCTTTGTGACTGCCTGTGCACAGTGATTGCGCTAGCAGGACTGCTGGTGGAACTTTGAAACTGATGAGTGATTCCGTCCTCTAGTTTCATTCGATTTTTTACAGCCAACCTACGTTACATATGTCTGCCCCTGTCCCTCAGGAAATATGGCTTAACTGGTATAACTGTAGTTGTTTCTCCAAGTTTCCACATCATGTACAACATAGTGTATTTCATACACTGCACAATGTAACTAATTTAGTATATTCTCACTCAGAAAAAGTAGCCTTGACGACATAAAAGTACTTCTTACACAGCACAGCTTCAACAGATCATTCATTTTGTGCATTTTATTATCGACTTGGAGCCTTGTGAAGATACGCACATGTTATAAAAACTGTTTATACATTGAGTATCGGACGTGGTGTGTGATACCACCTTTGGCGTTCTGATCGTGAGCTGTGGAGATGTTGAGAGCATTCTCCAAACATGGAAGACTTGAGCCGTGGCATATTCGAGTGTTTTAAAATTTCTTGTTCAATATCTGCTTATTTGCTCAGTTGCGCTTGAAATTAATTGTCATATGTTCAAGGTTGCTACGTGTCTTAGTGGGCACTGAGGTCGAAATTGAATCTTATTTGTGTTGGAAGTTGTTGCTAACTGATGCAACGACTGTATTATTGTCTACCGCTGTGGTGAGGACCATAGTAGCCCAGTGATATTGGCTCATTTGGGTCCTATAGCTCGATTTGTTGGCCCTTTGAAGAAAATTAATACTCATATTTGAAAATATAATTACTATTGTATTCGTTTGAGTACTAGCTCTAAAGATTTGCCTGTTACATTTTAAGCCACTTAAGTTAATATGTCTGAGTACTGTATGGTTTTCTGGTTATTACATTAACTTGTTATATTTTAGTGTAAGATTGACTGGTTAATCCTTTTAGTAATTCTATTGTAAAATTCTTGTTGTTATACGTAAGGTTTGTTTGGAGCATGGGACCACGCTCACATTGTCTTGGTCTGAGCATTTTCATATGTCTCATGATTATTATGCATGAATTATATGTTTGCTTGTTTACTCTCGGCCTTCCGAGCATTTGGAGGCGCTGATCCGGGGTGTTATTTGATACATGCCAGTACATCGGGTGTTGCCTGTCCGCGTCGGCTGTGTATACGCAGGCGGTAGCGTGCCGCTTCCCCTCTCACGGCACTTCGGTATGACAAGTACTCTTCAGTGATATGTGCGGTTTTGCGCTTGTATTTATGAGTCCGCACTGATGCCATGCAGTGATTGACATCGATTTGCAATAGATATAAAGATTTCTACTTCAACGACAAATTCTGACCCTCCTTTTGTTATTAATATTCTGTATTAAGTTTCTCTCTCATATTCTGATTATGGGCCTTTGCCATAAGGCATTAAAAATTTTTTGGCAATATTTGGAGACTTGTTAATAAAAACCTATAGTACTGATAGGGATGCACTCAGTTCTTCATTTAACACCTACATCTACATCTACATCCATACTCTGCAAGCCACCTGACGGTGTGTGGCGGAGGGTACCCTGAGTACCTCTATCGGTTCTCCACTCTATTCCAGTCTCGTATTGTTCGTGGAAAGAAGGATTGTCGGTATGCTTCTGTGTGGGCTCTAATCTCTCCGATTTTATCCTCATGCTCTCTTCCCGAGATATACGTAGGAGGGAGCAATATACTGCTTGACTCTTCGGTGAAGGTATGTTCTCTAAACTTTAACAAAAGCCAGTACCGAGCTACTGAGCGTCTCTCCTGCAGAGTCTTCCACTGGAGTTTATCTATCATCTCCGTAACGCTTTCGCGATTACTAAATGATCCTGCAACGAAGCGCGCTGCTCTCCGTTGGATCTTCTCTATCTCTTCTATCAACCCTATCTGGTACGGATCCCACACTGCTGAGAAGTATTCAAGCAGTGGGCGAACAAGCGTACTGTAACCTACTTCCTTTGTTTTCGGATTGCATTTCCTTAGAATTCTTCCAGTGAATCTCAGTCTGGCATCTGCTTTACCGACGATCAACTTTATATGATCATTCCATTTTAAATCACTCCTAATGCGTACTCCCAGATAATTTATGGAATTAACTGCTTCCAGTTGCTGACCTGCTATTTTGTAGCTAAATGATAAGGGATCTATCTTTCTATGTATTCGCAGCACATTACACTTGTCTACATTGAGATTCAATTGCCATTCCCTGCACCATGCGTCAATTCGTTGCAGATCCTCCTGCACTTCAGTATAATTTTCCATTGTTGCAACCTCTCGATACACCACAGCATCATCTGCAAAAAGCCTCAGTGAACTTCCGATGTTATCCACAAGGTCATTTATGTATATTGTGAATAGCAACGGTCCTATGACACTCCCCTGCGGCACTCCTGAAATCACTCTTACTTCGGAAGACTTCTCTCCATTGAGAATGACATGCTGCGTTCTGTTATCTAGGAACTCTTCAATGCGATCACACAATTGGTCTGACAGTCCATATGCTCTTACTTTGTTCATTAAACGACTGTGGGGAACTGTATCGAACGCCTTGCGGAAGTCAGGAAACACGGCATCTACCTGTGAACCCGTGTCTATGGCCCTCTGAGTCTCGTGGACGAATAGCGCGAGCTGGCTTTCACACGACCGTCTTTTTCGAAACCCATGCTGATTCCTACGGAGTAGATTTCTAGTCTCCAGAAAAGTCATTATACTTTTCTGGAGACTAGAAATCTACTCTGCAGGAATAAGCATGAGTTACGAAAAAGACGGTGCATGTCATGCAAATCTTCAAGGGGAAGATGTAAAAAAGCATTGCGGGAAGTTACCTGCCATTGGAGAGAAATTGTGGTGGTCCTATGTATTGTCGCATGCGAAGGTATTTGTCATTATGTGTAACATTCGAGAGCAAATTTATAGATGTGCTTCATCGGAATGTCTATGTTGCAATTACTTCTGGTTTTGCTAAGGTAGAATTCCAAAGCAACCGTTGCCCACGGACAGTAGTTTGAAGCAAGTCTGATTGTTGTTGCTGGGGCGATCAGTGGCGTGGCAGTATAGCGGAGTACAGACTGAGGGTCCGAGCCTAGCGGTTGGGTAGAGACATTACGTGGGCTCGAGCTATTCTGATGGAATTGCTAATTCTTTTGGCACGTGATTACCCGCACGGTGTTTGTTCACAACAGAGTTTCAGAGCGAAAAGATTGATGTATATGGTGATATGGCGAATATTGCTGAACTCTGCATATTTAAGAGTGTTTGTTACGAGTAGTGTTGTCAACAATAAACTACGAAGTTCGTGATCTGCTACCGGACATCGAAACTGTCGTTACCCGCTTCCTCAGATTATGTCACTGGAATACGTGTCACTTAATTAATGGCTTGGGAAATGAAAGAACATTCGTAAAATAGCACGCCCAGCGGTCGTATTGCATATTGAGACCGGGGAAAGGACGTCGTGCATGTTACAACTATTTTTGGTTCCTAGCCCGATTGCCCAGCGTCATCGTATGGTGAGTGAATTTGGAATTTTCAGTACTACCTCTACTTTCAAGCAATGCTGGACACGAAAAGGGATACAGACAGTGAAAAGTTACTATGATCATAAATTTCGTATCTAGTACACATATTTTAACAACAATGGCTATTCAGACTGGGGATAGTGACGTAATTATTGTATATGACAATGTCAATCAGAGTCAATCACAGTATGGATCTTATTAACGAATCGGAACTAACTAGTAGAATTCAGAATGTGGATGCAGCGAATATTTAAAATTCCAATTTGAACAGGAACTTTGAATCGAGGTAGGTAGGAAGGAGGATGTGCAAATGGAGTTTCTACACAAAAAAAAATGAATTCAGAGTCATTAAAAAAGCTCGATTATACCAAACAAGAACTCAGAAGGGATTTGGTCAAACACTGAAGAAACTGGTAGCTAACCATGATCAAAAACTAAACACTATAGTAGATTATCATTGCCGCGCGGGATTAGCCGAGCGGTCTCGGGCGCTGCAGTCATGGACTGTGCGGCTGGTCCCGGCGGAGGTTCGAGTCCTCACTCGGGCATGGGTGTGTGTGTTTGTCCTTAGGATAATTTAGGTTAAGTAGTGTGTAAGCTTAGGGACTGATGATCTTAGCAGTTAAGTCCCATAAGATTTAATACACATTTGAACATTCTTGAGATTATCATTATCAAGAGCTGCGAGCAGATTTGGAAAACCTGATGACACCCAGGCCAATAAGCAACACGACCAAGAAATGGGATCCTACATTGTTGAATCTCAGTGTCGATCAATCTCACAGAAACAAGTAATTTATCTGTTGGTAAACCTTCTGGGGAGCGGCGCCATCGTCCAGCGGGCAACATGATGGCTGTTTGTTTACCAACACATCCACATGAGTCGGAGCGACGACGCGACTCAACAAGGTCGTGAGGCGTGATTGTAGTGTCGGTTAGGTTACATAAAAAAAAGAGCAGAATACCCGTGAGCGCAGTGCCAGAGTATCATAAAAGGGTGCACCATAAAAGGTGGATATTCGGATGCGTCAAATTTTAAGATATTTCTGTATTCAGATGATAAGTTGATCTGTACAATGCGTGCCACAAACCTAACAACGCCCCTTTCTCCTTTCATTTTCCATTTCTGATTTGATTGGTTTTTAACTTTAGCGTATTTAACTTATAAGGCGTTTATCTATTTCGTGCACCTATTTTATTGAGGATGTTATTACTTTATTTGATTTCCATGCAAGAACATAGTATTTATTTTCCATGATAATATTCTAATGGTGGGCAAAAAGTGTGATCTGCTCATTTACATTCCTCTGTAGGACAACGTTAATTATTATTAGTTAAAATATATGTCACATTGATTTGTTAACCACATTTATTCCTAATTAAATTAGGACAGGGAGAAACACAGATTATGCACTCAATTTATCTTTTAATTAATCCTGTTGTCTCTCACGATGCTTAAAGTTAAGAGTTTTAATCTTTCTCTTCCAACACATTGATGGTTATAATATAAGGAATTTGTTAGTAATGTCACCGACAGTTTAACTTTAAAGATATTATTTAATATTGTTACAATTCTCTAGCGTCAATAGTTTAAAGTCATGTGTCAGTAATAGTATGTATTCTCGTTCTTTTCGTTTTTAGTGTCTACTGGGACTTGGATGAGGAGATAGGACCTGACGGAAGGTAACATTGGCATTGCGTTAGCAGAAGAAGGGAAGTTTGCAGAAGGAGGTATGTGACTGACTCAGGAAGTGAAAAATTGCACACTGAAACATTATGTCGCCATAAAGTTCCGAGAGGAAAATATTTTTTTGAGATAAGGGATATGTGAGGATCCTATATCGTCAGTCAAGATATCTATCTTTATGTGCAACATTCGAGAGTAAATTTATCGATCTGCTTCATGCAGTGTCTATGTTGCAGTTACCTCTGGTCTTGGCCGAGGTGGGATTTCAAAGTAATCACTGTCCGCTGGCAGTATTTTGAGTTCTGTCTTATTGTTGTCGCTGGGCGCGAGCACTCAGCAGGGTCCGAGGCTAGCACCTGGATTGGGACGAACGTGAAACGGTACTGATATGATGAAATTGCTAATCCTTTGGGAATACAAAGAACTGCGCCTGTTTGTTCACTTTAGAGATATACTGTAAACAGATCGATGTCGTATTGGAGGCATGCAGAATGTTGTTGAATTGTACATATTTAGAAGTGTTTGATATGAGTAGTGTTGCCAGCAATATACCTTAAAGTCCTTAATCTGCTAACAATAGCTGTTCTCAATAGACCCCGTCGTCACCGGCGTACTTAAACTATCAATCATTGGAATTTGCGTCATTTAATGAACTGAGTGGAGGGAGGCGGCAGCGTCATCGTAAAATAGCATGCACCCAGCGGTCGTGTTACAAAATATTTCATACAAGACTGATTAACAGAAAGAGTCGACAGAGATCCTACACAGATTTCAGCCCTGGAGAATGTCTTGATTGTCGGTCCAATTTGTTTAATGCGATGGGTATTTCGTCCACAGGACAACTTTCGTCACAAGTGGATATTTGTCACCGTCTTCAAATTCCCTAAAGTGACAACAGTATTGAGGAGAAAGGCCTTGGTTGTAGTGCAGACCATCCTCTTCGAAGTGTGGCGCGTTCTATCTCCGTCAAAGAAGCGAGTGTCACACATAACAATGAGGATCACACTGTCATCGCACCAAAATGAAGCTTCGGTCATCCATTTCATTCCCCTCTTTTGAGCTTCTGGTCATGTACTGAGATGGAGAAGACAGACGTGTCAACCGCCCTGGTATTGATGCACTGAAAGAAAGCGGAAAACGGTCACCCACTATCTTGCTTTCAAAGCAGTGCAAGATGCTGACGGCCTTATATGTCGACCACATCGGGAGGTCCACTTTTCTGCCAGGCACTTCCTTCTCAGAGTGTTCTTAGACTCGGCGCTTGGGCAGTTCACATAGAGAAGCTAGTGAAATATCTTCCATCAGTCAACAAACGTTGCCATTTACTGTCCACACACTTGCTGCCTGCGTCAACGACATCACGGCTATGATGTAAAACTGTTTGGCTTCGCTTCCCTTTATGATATTTTTCATTTTTTTTTATTTTTCAGCGTACCTAACTGCCAGACCAAAAGCAATTACGCTTGCTGAGTCTTTTTATTGGACCTGTCTTTTCATTTTCAGCCTACCTGTGTCGTGCGGGTACATCGCGACGTGATTCAATATCGATAGGTTCCTCTGGTTGGCGTCACCACTGGCGGTGATAGAGTTAAACGATTTTCCGCCGCCAGACGGAAGCGCAGTACCGAGTAGGTCGATTTTAGCGCGGCAACGGGGACGACTGCTCTCTATCACTGATCGTGTGCGTAGCGGTTTGTGTGCCGACGTCGTGGCCGATAAGATCCTTGGATCGCTGCCGCATTTGGAATGTTAGTCACAGTGGGTTACGTGAAGCCCTTTGTCGGATGGATCAGCCGGTTCCAAAGGATTCAATACAAGATCGTCTGGTGGATATGCTCAGCTGATAGCAGCCACTTCTTGGGAATTGTGGTGAGCATTCAAATATATGAAGATAGTAACTGTTCTCGGAAGAACAGATGCCACTTATGACCGTGCAGCTTCTCTAGAATAAATGATAATTAATTGAAACTCTTAGGTGCTGATAGGTATTGTTGATATACCTCAATGGGGACAGCTGAAAATGTGTGCCCCGACCGGGACTCGAACCCGGGATCTCCTGCTTACATGGCAGACGCTATCCATCTGAGCTCCGAGGACATAGATAGATGAATAGCGCGACTTATCCCTTGCACGTTTCCCGTGAGACCCACACTTCCAACTGTCCACAATCTACAAACGTAATGTTCCTAATAGATATTTGCCCATCCACTCATTACTCGCGCCCACTAAGGTGATGGTTTCTATAATAGTTTGGGGGGGCTCAGGTGAATAGAGCGTCTGCCATGTAAGCAGCAGATCCCGGGTTCGAGTCCCGATCGGGGCACACATTTTCAGCTGTCCCCATCGAGGTATATCAACAACACCTGTCAGCAGCTGAGGGTTTCAATTAATTATGATTTAGTACGTAAAGTGATTCTGGCGCACTATTCGTTTTTCCTAAATGTCTCCAAGGTCTTTTGGTGTTTTAATTTTCTATAAAGTTGTTAACTAGTAATTTACATGTTACGGTACACACGCGATTTATATTATGAGTACTGCTTAAATGGTTTTGAGTAAAAGATGATTAATCCTAAAGTGGTTGCTCTCTTTGTTGATGGTACTAAAACGAGAGCCTAAAAACTCAGCTGGCCGACCAGGTTGAGGGTTATTCGTAAAGAAAAGGAAGAACTTGTTTTGGCCCTACACGGACATCTTATTTGCACGACCAACTAATTGTATTTTATGCTTGTTTTTGTTAATTACATGCAATCTGTTTAACTTGTCAGTGGATGTCGGATGTTAATTGCCTGTTAATCATTTCTGTAGGTTTGTAAAACTTGAATCTGGGTTGCACTGTTAAACACCACTTCGTTGATCTTATTAAAGATATGTGTTAAGATTTAATGTGAAAATTTTTCTTAAGATTCTTTTAATAAATTTTTTAAACTGTTATTTTAGAGGTTTTGTAAATTCTACCACCAGATGCCTTGCTTCCAAAAGAAATAGTCACTGGTAAATTAAATTCTAGCGGTAGTTGCTGAGATTTTTCGGGTCTTTTTGATGTGGCAGTGAAGTGGTTTATTTTTTATTACATGTGTTAATAAAGTTGTGGCCCAGTAACCTACCACTCAACATCAGCTCCCTACCGCATTTCACTAGCCTTCACTTCTGAACAATGTAAAAAGTCGCCAGGAACGACATATGGCTCGAATTCGAAGTTAAACTGTAAGGTCCCTTCCCCCAGTTGGTTAACTGGTGTAGATTATAGACACCCAAGCCTCCGAAGTGGCACACTGTTGAAGTAAATTCACGCCGCCATTGAACCACAAGCAGTTGTTATTCTTTAAACACCATAGGAAAATCCTTGACGTCTTCATTTTACCTGTTGTCCTAGGAAACTGCTAAATAATTTTAAATTTTTGATGAAACTGAAAAAAAGTGTGATTAAAAAAATGTACGGAAGGCTTCGTGATAATATAAACTCAGTCATCTACGTGGGGGGAGTAGAATGTCAGTCCGTGAATGCCACACAACTTTACTGACCTTGGCGGCAAATGATTTGACTTCGAAGTTAGTGGATGTTGACGCAGAAGAAAGTCTACTTCAGTCCATACTCTCCAACCTGCTTTAGGTTTCCTCCCTTTCTTCACCTCCCTTCCCTAGTCTAAACCAATATGCAGTGGCTGTTAATTTCACACAAGCACTCCAGCAGGATAAGTTACGGTATGTACATAATTTTAAGCAAGTTAAAAAACTTTTCACCGACTGTTCTGAATCAGTGGCTCACCGACGACGAAATACACTCCTGGCCATTAAAATTGCTACACCACGAAGATGACGTGCTACAGACGCGAAATTTAACCGACAGAGAGAAGATGCTGTGATATGCAAATGATTAGCTTTTCCGAGCCTTCTCAAGGGTTGGCGCCGGTGGCGACACCTACAACGTGCTGACATGAGGAAAGTTTCCAAACTATTTCTCATACAAACAGCAGTTGACCGGCGTTGCCTGGTGAAACGTTGTTGTGATGCCTCGTGTAAGGAGGAGAAATGCGTACCATCACGTTTCCGACTTTGTAAAGGTCGGATTGTAGCCTAACGCGATTGCGGTTAATCGTATCGCGACATTGCTGCTCGCGTTGGTCGAGATCCACTGACTGTTAGCAGAATAAGGAATCGGTGGATTCAGGAGGGTAATACGGAACGCCATGCTGGATCCCAACGGCCTCGTATCACTAGCAGTCGAGATGACAGGCATCTTATCCGCATGGCTGTAGCGGATCGTGCAGGCACGTCTTCATCCCTGAGTCAACAGATGGGGCGTTTGCAAGACAACAACCATCTGCACGAACAGTTCGACGACGTTTGCAGCAGCATAGACTATGAGCTCGGAGACCATAGCTGCGGTTACCCTTGACGCTGCATCACAGACAGGAGTGCCTGCGATGGTGTACTCAACGACGAACCTGGATGCACGAATGGCAAAACGTAATTTTTTCGGATGAATCTGTTTACAGCATCATGATGGTCGCATCCGTGTTTGGCGACATCGCGGTGAACGGACACTGGAAGCGTGTACTTGTCATCGCCATACTGGCGTATCACCCGGCGTGATGGTATGGGGTGCCATTGGTTACACGTCTCGGCCACCTCTTGTTCGCACTGACGGCACTTTGAACAGTGGACGCTACATTTCAGATGTGTTACGACCCGTGGCTCTACCCTTCATTAGATCCCTACGAAACCCTGCATTTCAGCAGGATAATGCACGACCGCATGTTGCAGGTCCTGTACGGGGCTTTATGGATACAGAAAATGTTCGACTGCTCCCCTGGCCAGCACATTCTCCAGATCTCTCGCCAATTGAAAACGTCTGGTCAATGGTGACCGAGCAACTGGCTCATCACAATACGTCAGTCACTACTCTCGATTATCTGTGGTATCGTGTTGAAGCTGCTAGGACAGCTGTTCCTGTACACGCCATCCAAGCTCTATTTGACTCAATGCCCAGGCGTATCAAGGCCGTTATTACGGCCAGAGGTGGTTGTTCTGGTACTGATTTCTCAGGATCTAATCACCCAAATTGGGTGAAAATGTGATCATATGTCAGTTCTAGTAGAATATATTTGTCCAATGAATACCCTTTTATCATCTGGATTTCTTCTTGGTGTTTTTAATGGCCAGTAGTGTAATTTGATTTTGGAGTCCAGTTTGGTGAAGTATACGGGTACTATGTACGGTTCTAATTTACAGGGAATGCTCTATTAATGTGCCTCAACTTAACCTGTTTACATTATTTTTCAAAGTAACGCTCATTATAAATTACTGAATGCTATCCATTGATGAAACGTGAGTAGTCTTACTCATGCAGAGTGATGTTTGTTAAAAAAATTATATTTCGTAGTCTTATTTCGTTCGTTATTGCACGGCTCTGCTGGATCAGCCGACGCAAAATGTGAGAGGGAAGAGTTTCGCTAGGCACAGGCGCTCTGGAAGCATTAAGGATGCTGTTTATGCTTACTAGATAACGGCCAGGGAGCGGGATGTTGGCGGCAAATTAAATAAAAACAGCAGCAGAGGCAGCGGCCCAGTGGAGGCTCCCGCGAGGGCTGCAGCTGCCGGCAGTGGGACCTGTTGCTGCCTGGCGGGTTGCCCGCCCGCACCTCCCCTGGGCTCAGTCCAGACACACAGGCTCCCCAGGGTGGGCTGTCGCTGCTGCTTCTGCTGGCGGCAGCCATAGTCACTTCTTCTCGTGGATTGATAACGGCTAGTCCACACACACATAGTGCAATTCATTAGCAATGTGCTAGAAGCGTGCGACGTACCAAGGGACTGTATTCTAATCCAAATCCTGGACGCGGAGACAAGGGTGTAGTGTGGCATTCGTGCCTCTCCAACGTGTTCGTTAAATGCGAAAAGGTGAACTATGGTGACGTTACTACCATTCTTTCCTTGGCTGCTGAAGAACACCCGGGAATGAAGTATGTGTATGGGACAGCAACTCCGTTGAAAATCACCGTTGTGGAATGATACTCCAAGTTCTGTGCTGATAACGCACGTCCCCATATCGCAAATATAGTAACGCAGTAGTTACGCTGGCTCAAGTGAGAAACTGTCAGGCACCTGCTCTGTAGTCCTATTTCTCCCCATGCCGTTATCATGACTTCGGTGTCTTAAAAAAGGCCTTGAAGGCTCGACTACTCCTGTCGGATGAGAATGTGCAGCAGGCAGTTACGGACTTCTTCAGCAGCAGGACACAGTGCTTTATCAAACCGGTATATTCAGACTGGTAAGTCTTTGGAATAATTGCCTCAATGATCACTGCGATTTTGCCTGATTCACATACCGATTCTGGACTGTACTACTGAAACGTCCCCTTTGGAAAATTTATGAATTTCAAACACCTGAGCAAAACTGAACGTGCCCAGACATTTCTTTCTTTACTTATTCTGATCAACAATAAACTGACACACAATATTTTTAGCGCAACGCAATCTGACTTTCAATAATCACAACAAAAGAATGGCCCTGACTAACAAAAACCTATACCTTACATGAATCACTTACCTCAAAAAAATCTTCGTTACTCGAACTACTGCAATCCAGCGAGCGCCAATACTGCCAGCTAAATAAAAGATTCTAACTACGGAAGGCACTAATTGCTGATAGGTATAGTCAGCAAATGATAGATTTTGAAAGAGAACAAACAATGTATTTACCTTAATAGTGTTCAAAAGTCTATATATCAGCACATGACATCCAGTCTTACAAATTTCGTTTTTCTGACGGACACATGTCCAGATCGTCCGCTCTCAAAATTCTGCCATCTCTCCCCACATCCACCACTGCTGGCGGCTCATCTCCAACTGCGCAAAGCTACGCGCTGTTCACATCCAACTGCCCAACACTACAATAACGAATATTCCAACAATGCCAACCAGCCACATGCTGCACACAGCACAGTCAGTGATTTTCATACAGAGCGCTACGTGGTGTTACCAACGTAAAAACCTAAACAAATGGTTCAAATGGCTCTGAGCACTATGGGATTAACAGCGTAGGTCATCAGTCCCCTAGAACTTAGAACTACTTAAACCTAACTAACCTAAGGACATCACACATGTCTATGCCCGAGGCAGGATTCAAACCTGCGACCGCAGCGGTCACGCAGTTCCAGACTGAAGCGCCTAGAACCACACGGCCACTCCGGTCGGCAAAACCTAAAAAGCCTACATACACTACGTTCGAGCAGAGACACTTCGATCGTCCCTCATATTTGCTACGTTCCTATATGTGCGGTACTTGGGATGTTAGCTGCTCCATTTACAACTGTGGTTCGATGTAGTTACAGTCGAGCTGTACACGCCTGCGTTGATGTCAAAGAGTTAAACTCGCTGCAAAAATACTTGTCTCTCTGATCCTACAGTTGGATTATGTAAACATTGGCATGTAATGTGAATAATTTTGTCGAGCACGTTGCAATAAAATTGAATAATAATAGTAAATGATAAAATGGATGTTGTTATAATAAATAATTTTTGCAGAGGATAACACCGGGTGTAATCGAACGAACTGATGTATTCAGCGAGTCAGAACACAAAAATTACTAGCGAATCGTGGCGGCTTTTGTGAGAACGCACGCGCGATCCTACTGGTGCCACTTGCGCGGCGTTCCATCGATTCTGGCCTTCGTCTATAATCTTTGCTTGGTTTTGTGTTACCTCTGGGGTTGTTTGATAGTGATTGGTATGTACGACAAGGAACTGGACGGGTTTGCTTGAGTACTTGGCGTCCGCCGGCCGCTGTGGCAGAGCGGCTCTAGGCACTTCAGTCCGAAACAGCGCTGCTGCTACGGTAGCAGGTTCGAATCCTGCCCCGGGCATGGATGTGTGTGATGTCCTTAGGTTAGTTATGTTTAACTAGTTCTAAGTCTAGGGGCCTGATGGCCTCATGTTAAGTCCCATAGTGCTTGGAGCCATTTGAACCATATTTGAACTCAGCGTCCTGGCGAGTGCAGCGAGTTGAAACCATTGAAAGCTGGA
This sequence comes from Schistocerca serialis cubense, assembly GCF_023864345.2. Lineage (NCBI taxonomy): Eukaryota > Metazoa > Arthropoda > Insecta > Orthoptera > Acrididae > Schistocerca > Schistocerca serialis. The sequence goes on from NC_064638.1 coordinate 705,482,369, forward strand.
CTCTGGGGGGCCCGCGTTTTCCTGCACCGTTGACCGTTGCTAACGACCAGTTCAGCGGCAAGGAGGGGCTCTCGTCGCGTGCAATCTGGTTACGAAATGCATCAGTCAACTGTGGTGTGCTAAATACGCCGACATGTATTGGACTACTTCTTAGAAGCCACGTGCAGGAAGGCAGTATCGTCCGGCGCCTATCTGGAGTCCTGAAGATATTGGCCTCCTCACCATTTGTTTGAAATTATACAGTATATGAAGATTGTTCAGTAAGTTCAGTACTTAAAGAACGTTAATTCTGCCCTGGTGTGAGGTGGCCAAGAATCAGGTTACTTTATGCTTTTCAGTGACCCCTATCTGGGCTGTGAATGTCAATCTGGAGGTTTCTGTCAGCACCAAGTTAGCATTCCATATTTTATTTTCAATCTGGTACTTCAAATCATTGTTTGTTATCATTGAGTATTTCATACTACTGATTGTAATTTCTGTTTGTTGCTGCAAAAAAATGTTCAAAATGTGTGTGAAATCTTATGGGACTTAACTGCTAAGGTCATCAGTCCCTAAGCTCACACACTACTTAAACCTAAATTATCCTACCGACAAACACACACACCCATGCCCGAGGGAGGACTCGAACCTCCGCCGGGACCAGCCGCACAGTCCATGACTGCAGCGCCCGAGACCGCTCTGCTATTCCGGCGCGGCTTTGTTTCTGCCCTTTGAACCCTTCCTAGGGCGAGTTGTTGGATTTGGCCTGTAACTAAAGTTCTGTGCACTCTACCTAAGGGTACGCAAGTTTGGGTCATGTGTGTGTCCGTGTTTGTATTTGCAAACCCTTTTACTTAGTACTAAGGAGCCCTTCAGGTTATAGGAGTACGTTTCAACCGGCAATCTGCCATTTGGTGCGTATCCAAATTAATATCTATTAGTCTTTAAGAGGCGCCTGTAGAAGTATATATCTTAATTTATTTAACCCTGTTTCAATCATCATGAAATTATTTTTGTAAATGCCTTTGTACGCTGTTTCTTGCTATTGCTAGGAACGTTTACATGTAAAGTTTATGAGCGAAGCGCTCCTGTACTGAAGTTTCAATAGTTTTTTTTAAAATAAAGTTAAATAGCCGTTTAAGTATTGCTGTATTTGTTGATTTCTACCAAGCCTATTTTCTGGTTGTTGTTTGGTATATGCTTTGTATCGACAGGGGTTGACACGATGGTGTTCTGCTGTGATTTCCTACTGCTTCGGCGGCTTTCCCGCAATCGCACGATGCCTAGGTGTTGGCAGGTCACGCGCGCTTGTCCTGATATTCCGTTCCAGCCACAAGTTGAGTAATTTGTCATTCTTTTGGTATCGTGCCGCAGCGGTGGTGTCACCGGATTAGGAAGCAATTTACTCAGTTTGGCTGTTATTGTAAGGTCCTTGTGGGCGTATGATGAAAGCCTTTGGACGAACTGAGCACTGAGTTTCTCGATTACTTAAGAAAAAGGGTTTAATTGTCATTATAATTTTAATTGTATTTCAGGCGCCCGGTAGTTTAAGTACTTAACTTGATTTATGTGTAATAGTGTTGAGGCCAGTCAGTGAAGTACTACTGTTTGCTTCGTTCTTACACATGGGCAGCGTTTGGCCTACTTGGCCGTATCTTGCCTATACGAGAGCAGAATAACCAGTGGAGACGTATGTATTTTAATGTCCTTTATTTAACGTTTGTTGAACTGATATCGAATTCTGTTGCGGAATTAGCCCAAAGTTCCGATACTAGTCGCGCGGACAGAGTACTAGTTTGCTTAACCAATTTACTGTTTGTAATTGGGCCACCATTGTATTGCACAGTTGACACATTCTTAGAGTACCATTTGTAATTATGTGTATTAAGCAAATGTTCTTATGCACTGCAATTTTAATGATAAAACCTTAACTATCTGTATGTATTTTACAAGATTCTTGGTTACTGTTGCTTGGTTAATGATGTTGTTGTAGTTGTGGTCTTCAGTCCTGAGACTGGTTTGATACAGCTCTCCATGCTACTCTATCCTGTGCAAGCTTCTTAATCTTCCAATACGTACTGCAGCCTACATCCTTCTGAATCTGTTTAGTGTATTCATCTCTTGGTCTCCCTCTACGATTTTTACCCTCCACGCTGCCCTCCAATACTAAATTGGTGATCCCTTGATGCCTCAGAACATGTCCTGCCAACCGATCCCTTCTTCTTGTCAAGTTGTGCCACAAACTCCTCTTCTCCCCAATCCTATTCAATCTACATCTACATCTACATTGATACTCCGCAAGCCACCCAACGGTGTGTGGCGGAGGGCACTTTACGTGCCACTGTCATTACCTCCCTTTCCTGTTCCAGTCGCGTATGGTTCGCGGGAAGAACGACTGTCTGAAAGCCTCCGTGCGCGCTCTAATCTCTCTAATTTTACATTCGTGATCTCCTCGGGAGGTATAAGTAGGGGGAAGCAATATATTCGATACCTCATCCAGAAACGCACCCTCTCGAAACCTGGCGAGCAAGCTACACCGCGATGCAGAGCGCCTCTCTTGCAGAGTCTGCCACTTGAGTTTATTAAACATCTCCGTAACGCTATCACGGTTACCAAATAACCCAGTGACGAAACGCGCCGCTCTTCTTTGGATCTTCTCTATCTCCTCCGTCAACCCGACCTGGTACGGATCCCACACTGATGAGCAATACTCAAGTATAGGTCGAACGAGTGTTTTGTAAGCCACCTCCTTTGTTGATGGACTACATTTTCTAAGCACTCTCCCAATGAATCTCAACCTGGTACCCGCCTTACCAACAATTAGTTTTATATGATCATTCCACTTCAAATCGTTCCGTACGCATACTCCCAGATATTTTACAGAAGTAACTGCTACCAGTGTTTGTTCCGCTATCATATAATCATACAATAAAGGATCCTTCTTTCTATGTATTCGCAATACATTACATTTGTCTATGTTAAGGGTCAGTTGCCACTCCCTGCACCAAGTGCCTATCCGCTGCAGATCTTCCTGTATTTCGCTACAATTTTCTAATGCAGCAACTTCTCTGTATACTACAGCATCATCCGCGAAAAGCCGCATGGAACTTCCGACACTATCTACTAAGTCATTTATATATATTGTGAAAAGCAATGGTCCCATAACACTCCCCTGTGGCACGCCAGAGGTTACTTTAACGTCTGTAGACGTCTCTCCATTGATAACAACATGCTGTGTTCTGTTTGCTAAAAACTCTTCAATCCAGCCACACAGCTGGTCTGATATTCCGTAGGCTCTTACTTTTTTTATCAGGCGACAGTGCGGAACTGTATCGAACGCCTTCCGGAAGTCAAGAAAAATAGCATCTACCTGGGAGCCTGTATCTAATATTTTCTGGGTCTCATGAACAAATAAAGCGAGTTGGGTCTCACACGATCGCTGTTTCCGGAATCCATGTTGATTCCCACATAGTAGATTCTGGGTTTCCAGAAATGACATGATACGCGAGCAAAAAACATGTTCTAAAATTCTACAAGAGATCGACGTAAGAGATATAGGTCTATAGTTTTGCGCATCTGCCCGATGACCCTTCTTGAAGACTGGGACTATCTGTGCTCTTTTCCAATCATTTGGAACCCTCCGTTCCTCTAGAGACTTGCGGTACACGGCTGTTAGAAGGGGGGCAAGTTCTTTCGCGTACTCTGTGTAGAATCGAATTGGTATCCCGTCAGGTCCAGTGGACTTTCCTCTATTGAGTGATTCCAGTTGCTTTTCTATTCCTTGGACACTTATTTCGATGTCAGCCATTTTTTCGATTGTGCGAGGATTTAGAGAAGGAACTGCAGTGCGGTCTTCCTCTGTGAAACAGCTTTGGAAAAAGGTGTTTAGTATTTCAGCTTTACGCGTGTCATCCTCTGTTTCAATGCCATCATCATCCCGTAGTGTCTGGATATGCTGTTTCGAGCCACTTACTGATTTAACGTAAGACCAGAACTTCCTAGGATTTTCTGTCAAGTCGGTACATAGAATTTTACTTTCGAATTCAATGAACGCTTCACGCATAGCCCTCCTTACGCTAACTTTGACATCGTTTAGCTTCTGTTTGTCTGAGAGGTTTTGGCTGCGTTTAAACTTGGAGTGGAGCTCTCTTTGCTTTCGCAGTAGTTTTCTAACTTTGTTGTTGTACCACGGTGGGTTTTTCCCGTCCCTCACAGTTTTACTCGGCACGTACCTGTCTAAAACGCATTTTACGATTGCCTTGAACTTTCTCCATAAACACTCAACATTGTCAGTGTCGGAACAGAAATTTTCGTTTTGATCTGTTAGGTAGTCTGAAATCTGCCTTCTATTACTCTTGCTAAACAGATAAACCTTCCTCCCTTTTTTTATATTCCTATTAACTTCCATATTCAGGGATGCTGCAACGGCCTTATGATCACTGATTCCCTGTTCTGTACATACAGATTCGAAAAGTTCGGGTCTGTTTGTTATCAGTAGGTCCAATATGTTATCTCCACGAGTCGGTTCTCTGTTTAATTGCTCGAGGTAATTTTCGGATAGTGCACTCAGTATAATATCACTCATTAGTTACGTGATCTACCCATCTAATCTTCAGCATTCTTCTGTAGCACCACATTTCAAAGGCTTCTATTCTCTTCTTGTCCAAACTATTTATCGTCCATGTTTCACTTCCATACATGGCTACACCCCATACAAATACTTTCAGAAACGACTACCTGACATTTAAATCTATACTCCATGTTAACAAATTTCTCTTCTTCAGAAACGCTTTCCTTGCCATTGCCAGTCTACATTTTATATCCTATCTACTTCGACCATCATCAGTTACTTTGCTCCCCAAATAGCAAAACTCATTTACTACTTTAAGTGTCTCATTTCCTAATCTAATTCCCTCAGCATCGCCCGACTTAATTAGACTACATTCCATTATCCTCGTTTTGCTTTTGTTGATGTTCATCTTATATCCTCCCTTCAAGACACTGTCCATTCCATTCAACTGCTCTTCCAAGTCCTTTGCTGTCTCTGACAGAATTACAATGTCATCGGCGAACCTCAAAGTTTTTATTTCTTCTCCATGGATTTTAATACCTACTCCGAATTTTTCCTTTGTTTCCTTTACTGCTTGCTCAATATACAGATTGAATAGCATCGGGGAGAGGCTACAACCCTGTCTCACTCCCTTTCCAACCACTGCTTCCCTTTCATGTCCCTCGACTCTTATAACTGCCATCTGGTTTCTGTACAAATTGTAACTAGCCTTTCGCTCCCTGTATTTTACCCCTGCCACATTCAGAATTTGAAATAGATAATTCCAGTCAACATTGTCAAAAGCTTTCTCCAAGTCTATAAATGCTGGAAACGTAGGTTTGCCTTTTCTTAATCTAGCTTCTAAGATAAGTCGTAGGGTCAGTAATGCCTCACGTGTTCCCATATTTCTACGGAATCCAAACTGATCTTCCTCGAGGTCGGCTTCTACCAGTTTTTCCATTCGTCTGTACAGAATTCGCGTTAGTATTTTGCAGCCCTGACTTATTAAACTGATAGTTCGGTAATTTTCACATCTGTCAACATCTCCTTTCTTTTGGATTGGAATTATTATGTTCTTCTTGAAATCTGAGGGTATTTCGTCTGTCTCATACATCTTGCTCACCAGATGGTAGAGTTTTGTCAGGACTGGCTCTCCCAAGGCTGTCAGCAGTTCTAATGGAATGTCTTCTACTCCCGGGGCCTTGTTTCGACTTAGGTCTTTCAGTGCTCTATCATATTCTTCACGTAGTATCATATCTCCCATTTAATCTTCATCTACATCCTCTTCCATTTCCATAATATTGTCCTCAAGAACATCGCCCTTGTATAGTCCCTCTATACACTCCTTCCACCTTTCTGCTTTCCCTTCTTTGCTTAGAACTGGGTTTCCATCTGAGCCTTTGATATTCATGGAAGTGGTTCTCTTTTCTCCAAAGCTCTCTTTAATTTTCCTGTAGGCAGTATCTATCTTACCCCTAGTGAGGTAAGCCTCTACATCCTTACATTTGTCCTCTAGCCATGCCTGCTTAGCCATTTTGCACTTCCTGTCGATCTCATTTTTGATACGTTTGTATTTCCTTTTGCCTGCTTCATTGACTGCATTTTTATATTTTCTCCTTTCATCAATTAAATTCAGTATTTCCTCTGTCACTCAAGGATTTCTACTAGCCCTCGTCTTTTTACCTACTTGATCCTGTGCTGCCTTCACCACTTCATCCCTCAAAGCTATCCATTCTTCTTCTACTGTATTTCTTTCCCCTATTCTTGTCAATTGTTCCATTATGCTCTTCCTGAAACTCTCTACAACCTCTGGTTCTTTCAGTTTATCCAGGTCCCATGTCCTGAAATTCCCACCTTTTTCAGTTTCTTCAGTTTTAATCTACAGTTCATAACCAATAGATTGTGGTCAGAGTCCACATCTGCCCCTGGAAATGTCTTACAATTTAAAACCTGGTTCCTAAATCTCTGTCTTACCATTATATAATCTATCTGATATCTTCTAGTATCTCCAGGGTTCTTCAATGTATACAGCCTTCTTTCATGATTCTTGAACCAAGTGTTAGCTATGATTAAGTTATGCTCTGCGCAAAATTCTACCAGGCGGCTTCCTCTTTCATTTCTTAGCCCCAATCCATGTTCACCTACCATGTTTCCTTCTCTCCCTTTTCCTACTCTCGATTTCCAATCACCCATGACTATTAAATTTTCGCTCCCTTCACAATCTGAATAATTTCTATTATTTCATCATACATTTCTTCAATTTCTTCGTCATCTGCAGAGCTAGTTGGCATATAAACTTGTACTACTGTTGTAGGCGTGGGCTTCGTGTCTATCTTGGCCACAATAATACGTTCACTATGTTGTTTGTAGTAGCTTACCCGAACTCCTATTTTTTTTATTCATTGTTAAACCTACTCCTGCACTACCCCTATTTGATTTTGTATTTATAACCCTGTATTCACCTGACCAAAAGTCTTGTTCCTCCTGCCACCGAACTTCGTTAATTCCCACTATATCTAACTTCAACCTATCCATTTCCCTTTTTAAATTTTCTAATCTACCTGCCCGATCAAGGGATCTGACATTCCACGCTCCGATCCGTAGCACGCCAGTTTTCTTTCTCCTGATAACGACGTCCTCCTGAGTAGTCCCCGCCCAGAGATCCGAATGGAGGACTATTTTACCTCCGGAATATTTTACCCAAGAGGACTCCATCATCATTTATCCATACAGTAAAGCTGCATGCCCTCGGGAAAAATTACGGCCGTAGTTTCCCCTTGCTTTCAGCCGTTCGCAGTACCAGCACAGTAAGGCCGTTTTGGTTACTGTTACAATTCCAGATCAGTCAATCATCCAGACTGTTGCCCTTGCAACTACTGAAAAGGCTGCTGCCCCTCTTCAGGAACCATACGTTTGTCTGGCCTCTCAACAGATACCCCTCCGTTGTAGTTGCACCTACGGTACGGCTATCTGTGTCGCCGAGGCACGCAAGCCTCCCCACCAACGGCAAGGTCTATGGTTCAGGGGGGGGGGGGGGGGGGGGGTTAGTGCTAGAATTGTTATGAAATAAAAATATTTGTTTGGGAATCAAGTTGGGCCACGCTTCCCCGTGTTTGCCTTAAATTAATCCTTATCTGGATCTCAACTAGGATTGGTGGTCCTACAGTAAATCAATACAATACGAAATAAAATGGTACTAGTTCTCAAATGCAGTTCAGCGTGACACACGAATTCATTAGCAGATTCTAGTACTGTATCCAATGAATTCGAAAAGTGCAACTGAATTAAGTTTGAGTTTAGTTTTGCACATCATCTAATGCTCACACAAATGTTGAGTTTGCGTTAGCTTTCAGGATCTCTCACATGAACGAATGAATGTTTTACACATATATGTGGGTGGTGTCCGTTCTGCCGGATTCGTTCCACAAGAACGAACGAATGTTAAATCGTGACATATACATGTGTGGTGTCTGTTCTGTCGCACACGACACCCTGTTATTTTTCAGCGCCTGAGAATATTAACATTCATGCAAAATTTTCTTAGGCGGTTAAGACAATCATTCTAGAGAAGCGGGTTATCCGGGTTTGAGTCCTGGTCCAGCACACATTGACTAATTCCAATGCCGCTGTAGGAAATTTTCCCTGAATATTGAATATTCCTGCGGCCGCTTGCCGCCCAGAACCAACTCTTCCCCGCACTATCAGTCAACGACGTGTTACCCGTAGACTCACTGCACTGAAGTTGATTTCCGAGTCCTCTGCTGGCTGTACTCAGTGTCTCCCACCTCAACTTTCCCACGAATCGTTTCTTGCTTGCAACAGCCGCTCCATCATTTACGCCCATTTTATTTCTCATTAAAACCACATATTGCATGTAGTACTACCATACAGAGAGACGAGGCGGTGGTCCAGATTACTGTACACACCGGTACCTCTAATACCCATTAGCACTTCCTCTTGTCGTGCATACTATCCACAAGTTCATCAAGGCACTGTTCGTCTAGATCGTCCCAGTCCTCAACGGCGACTCGGCGTAGATCCCTCAGAGTGGTTGGTGGGTCACGTCGTCCATAAACAGCCCTTTTCAATCCATCCCAGGCATGTTCGATAAGGTTCATGTCTGTAGAGCATGCTGGACACTCTAGTCGAGCGATGTCGTTATCCTGAAGGAAGTCATTCACAAGACGTGCACGATGGGGGCGCGAATTGCCGTCCATGAAGACGAATGCCTCGCCAATATGCTGCCAATATGGTTGCACTATCGATCAGAGGATGGTATTCGCGTATCGTACAGCCGTTATTGTGCCTTCCGTGCCCAACAGCGGCGTAAATTGGCCCCACATAATGCCATCCCAAAACATCAAGGATCCTCCACCTTTCTCCACCCGCTGGACAGTGTGTCTAAGGCGTTCATCCTGACTGGGTTGCCTCCAAACACGTCTCCGACGATTGTCGGTTGAAGGCATATGCGACACTCATCATGGAAGAGAACGTGATGCCAATCCTGAGTGGTCTATTCAGCATGTTGTTGGGCACATGTGTACCGCGTTGTATGGTGTCGTGGTTGCAAAGATGGACATCGCCATGGACGTCGGGAGTGAAGTTGCACATCATGCAGCCTACTGTGCACAGTTTGAGTCGTAACACGACGTCCTGTGGCTGCATGAAAAGCATTCTTCAACATGGTGGTGTTGCTGTCAGGGTTCCTCCGAGCCATAATTCATAGGTAGCGTCATCCACTGCAGTTGTAGCCCTTGGGCGGCCTGAGCGAGGCACTTCATCGACAGTTCCTGCCTCTCTGTGTCTGCTCCATATCCGAACAACATCCCTTTGGTTCACTCCAAGACGACTGAACACTTCCCTTGTTGAGAGCCCTTCCTGGCACAAAGCTACAATGCGGAGGGCATCGAACCACGGTATTGACCGTTTAGGCATGGTTGAACTACAGACGGCACGAGCCGTGTACTTCCTTCCTGGTGGAATGACTGGAACTGATCAGCTGTCGGACACTCTCAGTCTAATAGGTGTTGCTCATGCATGGTTTTCTTCTTTGAGCTGTTTTAGTGACGTCTCTGAAGAGTCAAAGGGACTCTGTCTGTGATACAATATCCACAATCAACGTCTGTCTTCAGGAGTTCTGGGAACCGGAGTGATGCAAAACTTTTTTTGATGTGTGTAGCTCACTTACGAACTGCATATAAGCACTCACTTAATAAACGGAAAATAGACGCCCTCAGTGGGTTATTTAGTCTACTTACGTATAAGCACTGGACAGGACATTCTGGGGAGATATGGCCTGTCCGTGAAAATGGAGCAGTGCTCCAATTGAGGTAAGTTGCCTTTCCCGGGGAAACACTACAGCTACCATTCAGGACGGCTAAGAATCTATTTCCCCTCTAGCAATGTAGAACAGTATGCAATTATTTAGGCAGATTTTGATCGTATGAATTACTTGCCTTAGCATTATTGGTATACATGTGCATTTCATGTAATGTTAACACATTTTGTGGGACATAAACAACACCGCCCCAGGAGATGTCTCCCAACTGTGATGGCAGCGCTTCATAAGACGTGCTGTGGCGGATCTCTGTAACTTTGTTAAATATCCTGCGATTGCATCTTGTGAAGTAGACAGAATGGGGAAATTACCAGGTTGGTATCTAGTTTGTGGATATGTGCAGGAGACAAGCACATGAACATAATCTGGCGACCTATCATCCCTCGCGCTTCTGTTCCACAAATCTCTTCCCTTTTTCATCCTGAACATTATTTTAACCGTTAATATGGTTCTGCTACACTTAGACGCTGTACACACATTTTTTGTAGCTCACTTCCTTTAAAGATAACACATAATTTTACACCCTTAAAACAATATTTTTAATAATCTACGAGTTCTGGATTCCCTGCAACGGAGAAACCATTGTTCCTAGAGAAAACAATATTTGCGACATTTTTTGTAGGAAATTTAACACAGTTTAATTTTGTCCTGAGAAACATTTTCGCTGGGAGCCACGGTTTTGCATTTACTCGTGAAAGACATACGAAAGTGACCATGAAACACCCCTTACACTCCAACGCTCATACCACAGTGGTCAGGATTTTTAGATGATGTTCCATACACTTCCTCCTAGCACCGTGGACAAATTTGCGACTACATAAATTTTTCCCCTGGGTTTCCTTTGCTGACGAGACTAAATAATAAAAGAAGAGGGGTCGTTATATGCATGCTTTAAGAATTCCCTGCCACTATTTGTTACGTGGCCAACATCCAGTTACAATAATAGACGTGCTATTCTCTTGTTTTGTGCTGCTGGTGGTATCTGACTTTATTCTCGGATGGAAATGCTACATATGTAACAACTAGAACGAAACAGTTATTTGACAGGCGTTGGTATGGTACTGAATATTTCACGAGAAGCTTTATTACATTGTCCATAAATACTTCCACAAGTTTTCCTATCCGAATCCTGTTTATAATTAAGCTCCAACAACTGCCATGTGAATATGTACAAAATCAACTGGCATCCGTTCACACTGGTCATTTCTACTACGTAGCAATATCTCTTTTTTCCGTTATTCTTTTTGTCTTTGCTGTTCTGCGACTGAATTCTGCTGTATTTTTATGTGGCTATTTTTATAGCAGGTTTCAGTGCTCTAAACACTGGCAACTAGTAAAACTCAGTTTTTATTAAACTAAATAAAAGTCTAAGCTCTCTTTCATCCTTGGTATGTAGACAGGTGCTAAGCGTCCTCCTATCAGTTTGCCATCTTATAGACAGCCTTTTTGGATAATTGTTTCGCGGCACAGTAGCACACGAGGTTCCAAAGGTCTACGTAACGACGTAGTTAAATTTTTGTGCCAGAGTACGCTTAATGCGCGAACAAATTTTGCTTCGTTATGACGCATTTAATGGTGGTAATAACGCATTGCTGCAATAAAACTTTACTGAAAAGTCCAGGACTACAACTCAACAACCAGACTGAGTTAAATGAAATGCATATCAGCGTATTTCAGCAAAGTTATATGTCCTTCCTGAGTTTTACGATGTCATACACGGAGATGGTTCTCTGTGCCCAGGCACAATTGATGGCAGTAGTGTCGAGTTTTTAACACCTCAAGAACAACTTGTTGGCTGCATTCCAGAAATAATGAGAGTTGCGTAGCTCTGACATTTGTAACTTCTCGGTGACCCAAAAAAACTCCTTCACTCAATCCAAAATAAAAATTGGTAGGAGCAAGTAACGACGGAACCCACATGTAGAAGTTAATACAAACCATCATAATCTATATTTCAGGTACGTTTATTACGCCACAGCCTGTCTCGTTCTAAACGAATATCTACAGGTGACCTGCACATCGGCGTCCGCAGAAATTTTTGCATGGGTACTCGACGCTCTAAATGTCTATTTTTCATATTTCTAATTCGATGAGCATGAAAACGTGTTGTATCCCAAGCACTAATTTTGAAATGATGTATCCAAAGTAAATCTATCTCAAACGATGGATGATTATAAACTTAACACTTCAGCGCAAATAACTTTGATACGTAAAAAGGTATACATATTTCAATAATCTGCGCAATATTTCGATATTATTAATATAAATATGGATGCTACCTTTTACTTCAATAATCTGAAATTGCATCATAATGTGATTACATCCATAGTACCGAATGAGCATAATATACAACAAAAAATAATAAGAAAAAATATTATAGCTTGACACTGAATTTAAAAACCCGAAATACAAAAATTGAGACGAGTGAGAAAATTATTTTGGGTATCAACAAAAATAACTAACAAAAAACGACACTTCAATATTCCACGAAATGGAGAAACAGGCAATAAACTGCAACACGTATTCAACTACGACGATATCTATAACACTTCGTTTGTTAATAAAACTTCATATCTGATCACACGAATGAATTTACTGCCTTACTTCCATGCTTTCTATTTCTTTATGTTGACTGGCATAACTAAAGCTGAATAAAAATTTGAAAGCTGTATTTTTTGGGCTGACTGGAAAACGTATAACCCTGGGTTAGCATACGACTGGACGAGTGTGGGAAATCTCCAAAAACCACCCCAAAACTGGCCGGTAGAACCGATTTTCACAACCTAGCACTCCTCTCGTCTCTTGAGGCTCTCACATTATTGTGTAGGGTCAAGCAGAGAGGACTGCAGAATTCGTAGCTCTTCGACTGCTTTTGGCGCTGTGATGAATTCCACAAAGTTTGGAAAGGTCTCACTCCCTCGAGAGGATACTTTCGACTTCGAAATTTCACTCTTTCTTCTTATCTTCTACAGCGGAGTACAGTGTGATCTTTATTTGACGTATTTAGCCCCTAAGATTAAGTATAAATGTATTCATCTACAACATAAAACGCAGGTGTCCATCAGAGAACAGCACCGTAGCTCTGCCGTGTAAAATTGCGTACATATTCAGCGGTCCATTACGGGTCTTCTTCGTCCTCGGACAACGGTAAAGCATCACTGTGATTCCGCTGTAGAGCAAAGGGAGACGGCGTCCTACGGGGAATTGCGGAACGGTTGACGGGCGCGTACTCTGCTGGCATCTTAATGTTTCTCAGGTAACTGATATCTGAATCCGCGCGCTAGGGGTTCTGCAGTTCGTTAAGGACTGTTTGACGAGAGGGAAAAGACTGATAAAGAAACCCTTGAGTTCGAGGTTGCCAACAACAAGTGATGTTTACGGCATTCGACGCCCTAGATATTGTCTACCATGCAACCATAATATTGGCTTCTAATAGCAACAGGAAGCGGGACTGGACGTATCCAATTGTGAGCACAGCGTCAGGCTACGGAGCGTAGTTGAACTGCTTAGTCAACGAGTAACTCACAACAGTGCTACAATGCTAGTGGTCTTGATGGTAAACAGGGCAATGGTAACGATAAACGAAGTAAACACTGCATTTTATCTACAGCTGGCGAAATTGACATTTCGTAAGAAAGGTACGCAAGGAATTTCACAGAGTGAGAAAGAAGTGGCAGATGAAATATATTTGCGTTTCTGTGGGTGAGTTAGTGGAATGTGGGGGTTCGTATATGCTCCACTGTGTAGACAATGTACATGAGGAGTACAATGATGACCACCATACGTGCTTAACAAATGAAAGCGAAGCTGGTGTCGAGCCATGTGGTTCATCATACTCACCGAACAGGGAGCCACAAATCATGTCTGCATTAACATATGCTAAAGGATAATCGTTGTACAAGGAGCGGGTGCTAAACATAATTATGTTATGGAAGACCATCCGCAGCATAATAAAAACAGCTATGAAGAGATTTATAGTAAGTCCGCGGCATTATGACCGTGTAGTGCACAAGGAAAAGGCGCAAGGGGGGACATGGCACACTTGTTACAAAAACTGTTTGAGTGCTTCAAGGATATTCAATACAATTTATAGAATGTGCATGATAGTGAGCTACTATGTTAAACACATCAAACTGCTAGCGACAAAGATTACACTGATTTCAAGGGTGGCACTGGATGGTTGCGTAACTTGAAACAAACAGTGATTTTCTGTCGCCATAGATTATAGTGATTTAAAGGCATGCAGTGGATAGTTGCACAACTTCAAACAGTGCTACAGAATTGAAAGATGTAAGATAACGAAATTTCAAACGAAGCTTCAACTTGAAGATGCACAGCGAACAGCGGAATCGGCACGAATTTGTATGTGAGATAAAAAAGCTTATACCATCGTTCAGTAAGGAGTTTGTGTTCAACTCCGAGGTACCAGTAGAGTAGGTTAATTCTTACAAAGAAGAAAACAGCAACCAGCCACTATTAATACTGCTATTTATTTAGGTAAATAGTGCCGTTACCGGTTTCGATAAGGCAAGTTCATCATCAGACGGCTGTTCACATGATTTTCAGGATACACTTTACATTATCGTTCGTTTTAGATTTTTATTATTCAACGGTGGTGAAATATTTTTGTTGTGTTGTTGCCCTACGGTAGAAAACAGTGTTAGAAGCGCCCTATGTGAAAATAACTAACCTCCAAAAGATGAAATACAGCGTAAAGAAATACGTGGGGTTAAGTGGTTATGGTACATACGCCGAAAATCGTGCGGAATTGGGGGTCAGAGTTGAGCCAGAGCAAAGGGAGCAAGCGATTATCTGGCCAGCCAGCCAGCGGATCGGGCATTATCTACTAGAATGCTCCATATGGATATACCCAGTGTTTTCATAGCAAGCGATGGGGAAACAAGGGAAGCTTTCATCTGGCGAAAGACTCTCACAGTGCAGTGTGTTCCAGTACTCTTTACGTGTCAGATAGATCACCATTTTCTCTGAATATACTGCAACGTGTGCAATAGAAAAATAAGTAAAGTAATGTGAAAATGGAGACTGTATGTGGCAGTTCTTTTTATTGTCTGAACGGAAATGACATTTATTTATGACTTAATAAGATTTTAGTGGCAGTAATTTTAATATGATCCTTCTGAGTCATGTACTTTTTTGTTAAGGGCAAAAATCTATATTTGGTTACTGTTAGCTTATACACTTCGCTGCCTATAATATACCTGTTAGACAGTCTGTTGTAAATAATTACCACGAGCTGTTAAGAGGTTCTCTTCTTTTAACCTTGAGGTCATCATATGGCGAACTTTGAAATTTTCCACAATGAATACCACATGTCTACAATTCCTGCCAGATGACGACTTTTAGGTCGAAAGAAATTTCAGAGTAATGAAAATGAAAACTGATAGCATCATGTGGTGGACATTCACGAAATGACGTCTTTTATGAAAAATGTGAAGAACTATTTTAAGAAGTATTCTCATTGGTTTAAAGTCACCATCAGTGGGCCTCTCCGCACCCTTTTATCAGTTACACCCTCTTAGACAACACTAAGCCAGTTTTTATGCCTGTTTCAGTATTATGAACTTGGGCAGAGAGAAGCAGACTTTACTTTTCGTTCTGCGAATTTGTAATCCCTCTGAAGCGCATAAAACCACAAAACATGCGAAGAGATTTAGCATAACGTATCAATGTATCACAATCTACTAACAGAAACAGGAGACAGGTCACTGTATCCACCTGTTTTAAGTGCCTGTGTTTCCTGTTCAACGGCAGGACGTCAGAGACACAGACACCTACATAGCGTGAAACTTCTTCCTCCGGCAATACTATACACTAAGTGATAGCTTGTGTTAGTTATGTTGACAGAAATATGGCTCGCTGATTGTGTCGTTCTGTCACACAAGTCACTGGCAAGAAATGGAAATTTGTCCCCTGTGCAGACAAAACGTACGTGGAGTGTGTTCTCATAGCTAGGCAGCAGTAAACTGTGCCGGTAAAACCAACCCTAGAGTTAGCGCTGTTGTATTTGACCACGAGCGGCACCTGTACATTGTCGTTAACATGTTGCAAGTGACAGTCTGAGAAGAGACTGCATTACGTCAGAGCTAAGTGAATTCGGACCTGGGTGAGTGGAAAATTCACTACATAGCTGAATGTCACAATGGCGAACCTTGCCAGCACCAAAAGAACACGAAAGGGTCTTCAGAAGCAGGTAATTGCAAGGCGAGTTAGGATTCAAAAACTATTCGTCAGTGATAAAAATGTCCGCTGCAGGAAAAACGTGGTGACGAAGTCATGAAACCTGGACTACAGGATAATAGAAGAATGTCATCCAGTTGGACGAGTCTTGTTTCACATTATTTCCAATTTCTGGGCGATTTTACGTGCCAAGAATGAAACATGGCGGACGTTTGGTGGTGATTTGAGCAGCCATATCGTGGTACTCCACGGGCCACGTGATGACTCGGCAAGGCCGCATTACTGCCAGGGATTATGCGACCATTTTGACCGATCAGGTCCATCCTTTGGCACAGTATTCGTTCCTCAATGGAGATTCTGTGTTCTAAGACAACAGGGCCAATGTTCACACAGGCAGCGTTCTCCAGGTCTGGTTGTGCGAGTACGGGTATGAAGTGTCGAATCTCATCTGGTCACCGTAGTCACCAGATCAAAATGTTATGAAGCCTCTCCTTTGGAGAGAAGGATGCATGATCGCTATCAACGTCCATCATAGTTACCTGAACTTGCCACTATTTTGCAGGAAGAAAGGTATAAGATTTCCTTGAAATTTATCTGTTACAAGCCGATTGGAAGCAGTTTTGAATACCAAAGGATTCTCTACATCGCATTAGGCAAGGAAATGTTTTATATTTTTGCTGTTTCTATATTTGTATCCACCCATGTAGGTTACTTCCGTGGAAGACGTCGCGAGGAGCTACTTTTCAATCGTTATGTGTAGCTAATAGGAGTAATAATATTCAATACCCTACGTGTAATATACGATGAAAAATGCGTCTTTTAATGTTGTGTACAGTCCATTCCAGACACATATCTTTCTGGGTCTAACAAGTTACGTAATCACTAGAGCACTAAGGTATAAAATTTGTAATATTTTCAGTTGAATAAAGATTTACCAAGAAACTGAAGCTGTTGCTTTGAATTTTCACGAAACTGAAGAATATGGCATTTCTTCTCTCTTACGGATTGTGCAGAGGAGTATCGTGAGCCACTGAAAAATAACATTGTTCGATTTAGGTAAAGCTTTCATTCGTAGAACCAAAAATTGAGTTTTCACATTTAGCTTAGAGTCTAAGACTTCTGCGATATAATTTATTTGTATATTCTTCAGGTCTGACTGTAGCTGCGGACAAAGAAGCTCACTCATAACATTAAGGCATTTCTGCTGGAATGGGAACACTGCAACATCCTCTTTATTACATCAACATTTAAAAGATTCTCGTTCAGTAAATGTTTAGATGTACACTCCTGGAAATTGAAATAAGAACACCGTGAATTCATTGTCCCAGGAAGGGGAAACTTTATTGACACATTCCTGGGGTCAGATACATCACATGATCACACTGACAGAACCACAGGCACATAGACACAGGCAACAGAGCATGCACAATGTCGGCACTAGTACAGTGTATATCCACCTTTCGCAGCAATGCAGGCTGCTATTCTCCCATGGAGACGATCGCAGAGATGCTGGATGTAGTCCTGTGGAACGGCTTGCCATGCCATTTCCACCTGGCGCCTCAGTTGGACCAGCGTTCGTGCTGGACGTGCAGACCGCGTGAGACGACGCTTCATCCAGTCCCAAACATACTCAATGGGGGACAGATCCGAAGATCTTGCTGGCCAGGGTAGTTGACTTACACCTTCTAGAGCACGTTGGGTGGCACGGGATACATGCGGACGTGCATTGTCCTGTTGGAACAGCAAGTTCCCTTGCCGGTCTAGGAATGGTAGAACGATGGGTTCGATGACGGTTTGGATGTACCGTGCACTATTCAGTGTCCCCTCGACGATCACCAGTGGTGTACGGCCAGTGTAGGAGATCGCTCCCCACACCATGATGCCGGGTGTTGGCCCTGTGTGCCTCGGTCGTATGCAGTCCTGATTGTGGCGCTCACCTGCACGGTGCCAAACACGCATACGACCATCATTGGCACCAAGGCAGAAGCGACTCTCATCGCTGAAGACGACACGTCTCCATTCGTCCCTCCATTCACGCCTGTCGCGACACCACTGGAGGCGGGCTGCACGATGTTGGGGCGTGAGCGGAAGACGGCCTAACGGTGTGCGGGACCGTAGCCCAGCTTCATGGAGACGGTTGCGAATGGTCCTCGCCGATACCCCAGGAGCAACAGTGTCCCTAATTTGCTGGGAAGTGGCGGTGCGGTCCCCTACGGCACTGTGTAGGATCCTACGGTCTTGGCGTGCATCCGTGCGTCGCTGTAGTCCGGTCCCAGGTCGACGGGCACGTGCACCTTCCGCCGACCACTGGCGACAACATCGATGTACTGTGGAGACCTCACGCCCCACGTGTTGAGCAATTCTGCGGTACGTCCACCCGGCCTCCCGCATGCCCACTATACGCCCTCGCTCAAAGTCCGTCAACTGCACATACGGTTCACGTCCACGCTATCGCGGCATGCTACCAGTGTTAAAGACTGCGATGGAGCTCCGTATGTCACGGCAAACTGGCTGACACTGACGGCGGCGGTGCACAAATGTTGCGCAGCTAGCGCCATTCGACGGCCAACACCGCGGTTCCTGGTGTGTCCGCTGTGCCGTGCGTGTGATCATTGCTTGTACAGCCCTCTCGCAGTGTCCGGAGCAAGTATGGTGGGTCTGACACACCGGTGTCAATGTGTTCTTTTTTCCATTTCCAGGAGTGTATATTTTATTTTTACGGCTCAAGACTTGTCTTGCATTATGTAATTTACACTTTTCCCAGCTTCTTTTAACGGCAATCTCAGGGGCGGCAATACTTACATTCTACTTTGTCACCTTGCTTCACTTGCAGATTTTACGTTCAGCCCACTACCATTAGTAGCAATTTTAACTAGAAAGTTACTGAAAAGAATTTACAGTTTTAAACATGCCTGTTTCTCAGTAACCGTACACAATTTTCAAACATAGGAATTACACAGCCAACCGGTTGCAGGTAACTGTCTGGTACAACTCACCCAGGTTTCGGCACCTACTAAGGGTGTCTTCATCAGAATGAAAATTTGATTAACCGTAAAATTACAATGCGAGAAAATAATGTTCAGAATTTAGAGCAGCTATACTTTAGACAAAAATAAAACAGCCTTGTCACGTATGCCTATCCAGGAACAATTTCTGACGGTTAGTTAAAATTTCATTCTAATGAAGATACTCTTAGCAGGTGCCGAAACCTAGGTCAATTATACCGAACAATTATCTGATACCCATTGCCTGCCTAATTCCTATGTCTGAAACAAAAATTATATTTTTCTATGAGAGCACAGAGTATGTGGTCATTTGGGTGGGCGAAGAATTTATTAGCCTGCTTACATGCACATTCTACACACTTACTAGAACCGGTCCCCAGTAAGCCAAAGGTCAGAAATGACAAGTAGCGAGTTCTTGAATTTCGTAATGTGCTTAGATGAAAGAGCCAAGACGGGATATCGCCACTGGAGGGCTTCTAGCGCCATTGTGTGACTGAACTGGACGGATACACTCTAAGCGGGCGTGTTTGGCAACCTATAGCAATGGAGATACTTGTAGAAAAATAATGTGGCCAGACTGAGCTCTTAAATTTGAAACGGCAGTAGAACACAGTGAACATGTAATAGAAACTAAATGCGACTAAAAATTAGGCCGTATTGTTTTCATGGGGAAACTTTTTTGGCGAATGTGCAATAAAAGAGGGCGTTACGGAACAGCAACGTCAATTGTTACGAAATAATTCAGGTAACGAGAAGAAGAATCTTAGCCGGCTGATTGAGTGTATTGACGCGCCCATCGACAACTTTGCAAAACGTTATGGCAGAGATGCCAGTCTTCATGATATCATAGTGAATTATGACAAAAAATAGGCAAGTAGTACAGTGGTAGGACCGAGAGCTATGAAAAACCTGATCGGTGACGGTGAGCATAGGAATGGGGACAAGATATAAGGCCACTTTTTCACGTTTTTTAAGAATATCTGGTAAACTATGACCTCTAACGGAAAACACGGCCCGGTATAGAATTATACTACATTGAATTTCCTACAAAAAGTTCCTCTTAATTTTTCTCTGGGACCAGCAGTTTGCGCGATTCAGGGGACTTAAATACCGCACATTCTTAAAAACTGTGTTTTGATGGTATAAAATTATGTTTGTTCTAAGCGAAGTGGGTTGAAACTAAATATGAAATGTCTGTGCTACGAAGTACTTGTGAGAGCAGAAGAGCTGCTTTGAAAGATGAAATTTTGCTCCGGTTATATGGCAGTGGAGGAAAGGGAAGGGTGGATTGATGAAAGTGCGAAGGACGCCAGGTCGCCGGAATTTGGTCAGGTACTTCCCTCATTCGCATACCTGCAACATGAAGAGCTAGGAAAGGCCGCTCCCCCCACCACAAGCGTTACTCGCTCAGTTGTTTGCATTGTAGCATTTCCCATCTAGTTCTGTTATGTGAGTAGACAAAATACAGATGTGTCTGAGTTTATATACTGGCGTTATTTTCATTTTATTGAGTACTTATTTACAGTTATGATGTGAGTTTTCATGTAAAATAAAGTTTCTATCAACAATGTTTGAGAAGTGCTTACTTTGTGAGTGTGATGGCCGCGATGACCTGTAAAGCGTTGGTGTCATAGGGACATGTGAATTGCCAAATGCAAATTATTTGAGAAAAGATGTGAAAACTGAAGATTCCAGTAACTAAAACACGGTGTTGTCCATACATTTTGCAGAAAAGAGTGCACTAAAACTAACCCAATTAAAAGACCTCTGAGATAACCATTTTCAGAAGAACAACCTCCAGGTTCTACGTTTGCGTTCTTCCGTAGCGATATTTTGCTTTAATACTGTTTGTTTTGTGCGGATGCTGTTGGCGATGAATGTCTTGATAATCAAAACAAAACCATAACAGCTGCAGTGAAAGGTTATGTTCGATTCTTCAGTTACAGTGAAGTAATTATAGTTCATGCATATGTAAGGAGAATGACAAGGGAGACACCATCCGGAGACACACCTGCTCTCTTCGGGATCTGCATGCTCCATATGCAAAGCATAACGGTGTCTGATGTACAAAGTTGTTTGTAGACTCAGCACTTACACAGAGAAAAGGTGAACGCTTTGTGGATGAAGGAATTTCTGCTTCAATGATGGAGATGATGAGTTAGATAGAGGATAACGCTGCTTGATAGCCTATTTCACCATAGAGAAATTGTTGCAGCAAGTTCCCGGAAAAGTACTTCATATTAAGACAGTGAAGGATAGAACTAGGGAAAAATTTGGAGACCACATCGTTTTAGCACATTTTGCACCTTAAAAACTTTTGTTTTCTTTCGTAGCTGAGGTGAAAATTTTTTGAATGATGTGTGATGTTCTTCCAAGTGCAAAGACGAACAGGCAGAACGGGAGAGAATCGTAAATGCAGCACATGAGAAATTCACGTGTGACAAAACCAGTAAGAGATCTGAAAAAAATGGTACCTCGTATACACTGTTTCTTGATGTATTGCATTCCAGCGAAAAAAAAAAAACACAACAATAAACTGAAAATAAGTTGACATGTATATGTTACGCCCTAATTCCTGCCATTTTTCCTCGATCTACATGCTCTTTATTCACAGGAAGTTCGGATCAAAAATTTGATGGTCTAATCGCTGGTGTGGGATTAAAAGCAACTTATCACCTAGCTCACCATCTGGAGCTATAAGCTGTCTGCTGCACTGAAGACTTTGCTCCAAGTGAAACACAGTGTCAATACGTATTCGAGAATGTCGACGTCAGTGTCTCAGATGGTTCAAATGGCTCTGAGCACTATGGGACATAACTTCTGAGGTCATCAGTCCCCTAGAACTTAGAACTACTTAAACCTAACTAACCTAAGGACATCAACACGCACCCATGCCCGAGGCAGGATTCGAACCTGCGACCGTAGCAGTCACGCGGTTCCAGACTGTCGCGCCTAGAACCGGACGGCCACCCCGGCCGGCTATGTCTCAGCTATCGATGGCTGGAATACCTTTTACAGCGTGAGAGCCTCAAATACATTATCCCAACCAAAGCTCTTCCACCAAATAAAGAGATCCAGAAGCTTAAGTCAGTTTCTCTTTCACAGAAGTATGTGACCTAGCTGGTGTGGAACTTCAAATATCTGAAGAACAGACAAGCAACGCATTATTCTCGACTTGAAAATGATTAGTCCCATTCCACGCCACAAATTGTCACCCACATTGCAAGTTATACTGCGGATGTACTCGTGCGGTAAGTGACTTTGCTTGGTGCAGCCCACACTACGAGTGCCCGTGGTGTATGGTTCACTCCTTGGTGTATGAATGGTGCTTCGACATTCGATCTACAATATGATGATGATGATGACGGCGATGTGGGTTTAATTGTTAATTTTTAAATTCACACAACAAAGATAAGATGTTCATTTATAATAATTATTGTAGATTTTCTGTTAGTTCTAATCTCAGCAGCCATTAACCACTTATTTTACATCATTAAAATAATATTTTTGATAAACTGAGATTTGATGATTCCCTGCATCGTGCAAATTATCAATCCTAGAGAAAAAATGAACGGGACCGTTTTTGTAGAGAATTTAATGCTGTGTAATATTGTACGGAGATAAGGTTTCGCCAGAGAGAACTGTTTTTGAGTCATTCCCTGAGAATGAGAAAAAGTGACCTGTAAACGCGTCCTCACCAGTCAGCGATATGTTAGTACTGACTGATCAAAAATGAAATGCTTTTGAGCTTTTGTTTATAGAAACTTATTTGACATAACAACGACCCCCGACGAAGGAATTATCCAAATGGGAAGGAAATCGGTAGATGTAATGTACATGCACAGACAAACGAACGACTACAATTTCAGAAGAACTGGATGATTTATTCAAGAGGAAGAGCTTCACAAGTGGAGCAAGCCAGTAAACCTTTGGTCTATCTCTGGGCCTTATACAAATGGTTTTCTTTTTGGCTAGACCCATCTCTGGCCTTATATAGTATCCAGGAGACCATCATAAATCGCGATGACTTCAGTATAATTACCGTCTTTGAATAAAAATGTCATTTCTGTCCATCTCACTGCGTATTTCAATACCTTATGTACTCTACTGTAGCAGTTCCTTGTAAGTATGCTCCTAGTTTCATTCAGCAAAGTTCTTGGCAATGATAGACACATAATGTGAAAGTTAATTTTGTCCGTAAGTTTTGCACACCGCTTATAAAGGGCATATTATTGTTTTCCCACTTTTACTGTGGTGAGGTAAAGGTGGTAAGTGTTTTATAACAATTTTGAAAATGGTAGCTGATATCAACTGTCTATAGTCAAAAACAGTACATTTTATGAAAATAAAACGACTGTGATATATTTCTTTTTTAAATCTTATCATTCTTGTAAATTTTCTGAACTCCTATACGTATTAAAAGAATTTCAGCTGCCGCAATCAAGTATTTTTTTATCTTATGACAACCGAAATCATTATAATTAACTTCCACCATGGACCGTAGCTAAATCTATCACTACAGTTCGGGAGCATTCCATTAAAATGGAAGTGCTTATCCCTAAACGTGTTATGTTTTACATGTAATTTTCTATAGTTGTGATGCTTGAATTTGTTAATATTGTAAGAATAGTGAATAATCATCGTCCTACATATAGAGCTTTAGAGCAACTTAGGAATATTGTGATCGTATACGAGGGTTGTCCCGAAAGTAAGTTCCGATCGGTCGCGAAATGGACAGCACAGTGAAAACCCGATTAAGCTTTGCACAGATGTGATGGGTAGTGTCTCTAGTATGACCGTCGATCGCATCAAGACGCTCTTTGCAGTTTGAGCTCACTGTGAGCGAATAAAGGTGCCTAGAACAACGATGTCTCCCGGAAAGTAGGAGAGCTCTCTGAGAGCCTCCGCCGTAATGAATGCAGCCCACCCAACACAACTGCCACGCACTTCCTTCTTGACGGCAATTCTCAGCCGCACTCTGCAGGGGCAGTGAAGACGCTCCTGCAGCCTTTTCGATGGGAAGTGTTCGATCAACCACAACACAGCTGTAATTGGCTCGTCCTGAGTATCATCTCTGTTCACATGAAACTCTGGATACTACGACAACACTTGGGCGCAGACTACGCGCTATATAGTAGCGTAGAGAATTGTCGGAAAGCACAGGCAGCTGCCTTCTATGACGATGGTGTTGGAAATTAGGTATAACGCTCCGATAAATGTCTAAGTCGGAGCAACGACTATGTAGAGAGGTATCTGGAAAGTGTAGCTAACTCTTTCAAATAAAATGTTTCTGATTTTCACTGCGGTTTACATTTAGCGGCCGATCTGAACTTACTTTTATTGGACAACCCTCGTATTTAGCGTGATGAATCATGAAAAATCAGGCTGGTCCCCAGAGAAGACTCTATACGAGAGTGCCAATACACTCAAACGAAGTCGTGTAAAGTTGTAAGTAGATCAGAAATGTATTAAGAAACGAAAGAATTTAACGAATAAAAATATAAGTTTGGATGCGTATGCCATATCTTACTTGGAGCTTTATTTACTGATGCTTCTGTCATGTTGGTTATCTAACAATCCACGGAATTTTTTTTCGTCAGGTTTATACGTACTGACTGTACATAGTAGTGCATTTACAACACTATCATTATAAAGGCTCGTTCAAGTTTCAGATGAGAGTGTACTGTTAATCAACTGGGTATTGATATGCTGGTGAGCCACATCGCCAAGTTCAGTCAGTCTCGCTCTTCCATGTTAATGTGTGTTAAATATCGATACAGTGCAGGAAGAACACTGTTTTGACACATTGCTGTCTCCCCTGCTATTTCTTTACAGGGTCTCAGCAGATGTTGTTGCTTCCTCTTTGAGAAAACCAATCGACGTGTTGTTCCCGAAACTGCTTTCACTAGGACACAGTGTCTTACTGTAGGATGTTTGACGATGCCTTTCTCCTGCCCGTTAATAGTGGAGTCAGGTGTATATCTCTGTTGTGTGATTGACTAGAATGAAGAAACTCGTAATATATTCAGCATTTGTGTTGTAATTGGTGTACATCTGATTAATGAAAGGCAGATGATGAAACCTGGTGCCAGCTCATACCTTAGTCCTCTAAACAGCATCAAGTGGGTCTGAAGTTTTGCGTTCCCCTACAAAGGATGGATTAACATCAAACTTGTCAAGCATCCTCACCTCATGAGGAAAATTGATGAAGTTTGGAATTTAACCCGTAGCATGCAATATTATATGATTTGGAATTGTCCGCCACTACATTTTCATTCATTTCCGGGAGAATAGTGATGAAAATTACTTTCAGAATAAGTATTAAAACTGGTTTTGTCAAAGTTGAAGCCCAACGCACTAGCATGCACTACCGCAACTAGGGAGACGAATACTGGTAGATAATCAACTGAAAAAATGACATTGTAATTTTCTCTCTATCTTCACGGCAAATGATGACAGCTGAAACAGTTGCAGGATAAAGATTTATTAAATTTCTTGAGCACAGTTTCGGTATATCTAAATACACCTTCATCAGAAGTAAAATACACTAAAATTACATCCTGCAATGGAGATTCATAAAACAATTGTGCCAAAGGCGTCGTCAGTAGTTAAAACATCATCTCCATTTATACAACATGATTATGGACAGAGGGTCGATGTGAACACAGCTTAGCATCAGTACTTCGCCTATGAACTCTCTATCTCCCAAATAACACAGTTTAATTCGACCTATTTTAAGTAAGGTAAATACAAGCTAGGAACTCTCAAATAAGGTGAAGAAGCAACATTAATTTTGCGATAGGTTCGTCTGCTAAAGTCTCCAAGTTGTTCGGCCCAATACTTGTATAAACGCTTGGAGATAGTTTTATCAGAACCAGAAGTGCCAATGACTTATAGGCAGGTGAAAGAGTTATTTCTGATGAAGTTTCACCCAATAACAAGGTTTCAACAAATTTTTTTTTAGTGCTTACAAGGTTCCTGTGAAGACCAAAGATAAAATAATATTAATAACTTCAAGCACACGGTAAAATAAGCAAACGTTCTTCACACGCTCTATCCGTTAATGGTAAAGAACATATGCTGAATATATGATGCAGGCACACACCTTTCTTTATACTAATATTAACATAGTAGAGATCCTTTTTTATATTAGGCCATTAGACCTCATACGATGTTGCAAATTGCAGTTTTCTCAACACGTGATCCTTGTACTGAAAGGTGAGTCGCGTAAAACCTAGCACCTCGTTAATATCGTAAATGCTTCAAGATATCAAAACGAGGTTTCCGGCAAAAAGTAATAATAATAATAATAATAATAATAATAATAATAATTTTTTGCCGTGATAAGTACGTTCAACCCTGGTTTCAAACGAGATACTAAAGACATATTGCTCTCTGAAATTACTGATCTTCTTTTTTGAACTGCAATGGGAAACATTCGTTGAAATACCACACTATACTTCAGAAGAACTCACTACACTTACTGAAGGTAGACAGATGCTCATCAGGAGCTTAATTGACTGGAAGTAGTAGTACGCAGTAGCCATAAATTCTCAATACATTGGACTGACTGAAACACGAGCATTTTCTGTATTTTCCGTGTAAATAGCGTAAAGCAGTGATACAAAAGTATTGCTGTGTCCTGCTATAAACATATGAAGATGAAAGTGATATCGCCGTGGATGGAAAATAACGTTGTTCTGCACTGGTTTCGTATTAGTCACGCATGATCTTATCGCTTTGCATTTTGGTGTCCACACTTTGTCAGAAAAGTTTGAAATTATTCTTTTTGTATCGTGATAGGGCTGAAGAAGTGGCAGAGCGCTACGACTATGAATATAGTTTCGAAAATAAGGTGTAGAACGTATTCAACGTGCCCTCCGCGATTAAAAGGTTCATGGCAATCTTACTAGAAGAAACCGTTACACCAGTGAAGCACTGCGACCAACATACGTTCCACTTTGAGCCACCGTCCAAGATCTCATTTCGCTGGTGCGCTAACGTATTTAAACAGCCTGCAGCACACGGTCTTTGGACTTTCTGATAAAACCGAGTGTTGTAACTAGTTATTGTGTACGTAGGAGAGTACGAAATTAGCTCAACGTAGCGGGAAGAACAGCCAACATTTCATAATTTTATCAGAAATGAGATCCGGTTTATCTACCTCGAACGCAATATCCGCTGAATTAAACAGATGCCTTCATGTGGGACGCAGCACAATAGGCCTTCAACTGCATAGAATATCTCCAGTGAAATATAGCCTCATTCACTGCTACTCTTCCAGGAAGCACAGCACTTGCGTTGTACTTGGGTTTCTTTTTGTATGCTCAGCACGTTTGTTGTGACAGCCAAGGAATGAGCGATGATAGAGAGTGATTGATTACATCTGTAACTTACGCCAGAATAGTACTACTTTACGTTAGAATCGTGCTGTCTCACGCTGTTTCTAATGCCTTTTCGTTCTTGTTGCCCATTGTATGTAAAACAATATGCTCGAACATCGACTCAGCAGAATAACTGGCTGCTGCTGCTGTTAAACGAAAAGTAAGTGAAATATCATCAGCCGGAATATTGGTCTGAACACCGCAGTGTTTCACTAGTCATGTCCGCAATGGAGATGTAGTCCGAATACCACTAGAGTTTTTCCAGTATATAAACAGGATAGTAACACGTTCCAACTTGCAATTTAGGATTTTACATTGGATGTTACGGATTGGGGTGATTGGTGGACAGAGTTTGGGGGAAGGGAGGGGGGGGGGGGGCAGAAGCGCTGAGTAATGTCAGCGATTGGCCACTGTGTAGGTGCATGCATGCAGTCTGGATAATATATTTCGTTGATATATAAATGTTTAAATTTAATGATGTAGATTCTACCACTGTAATATTGATTCAACGGATCATGCATGGACAACGTTCTTGTTTTCTATTGGTGTGAAAGTACAATAAATAAGAAGTAAAAGTTATAATTATAACCTATGATTCAGTAGATTGACGATCCCCAATCTCTGTCGACGTAGGTACGAACATACATATTTGGTTCCCAGATGTGTGAATGGCTTGACAACGTTTTAAGTGATAGAAACCAGTACATCGTCCAAGACGGCGAGTATTCATCAGGGGTTAGGGTATCGTCAGGGGAGCCACAGGGAAGTGTGATCGGTCCCATCTTATTCTCTAAGTACATAAATGGTCTGATGGACGGCGTGGTCAGTACTTTACGGCTGTGTTTGTGGTTCACGGGAAGATGTCACTGTTGGCCCACTCTAGGAGGTTACAGGGTGACTCAGAATTTCGAGTCGGTGTGATGAATAACAGCTTACTCTAAATGTGGAAATATGTGAGTTTGTGCGGATGAGTAGGAAAAACAATCCGGTAGCACAGTTTGATTTTCTAGGTGTAGCGCTGAAATGGATCGAGTACGTTAGCTTGATAGTAGGGAAGGTGAATGCTCGACTTCCATTTATTGGGAGAATTTTGGGAAAGTGTAGCTCATCTATAAGGGATATAGCATGTAGAAGGCTAGTGCAAACCGTCCTTGAGTACTGCTGAGCCGCACCTTGTCGGATTAAAGGAAAACATCGAAGCAATTCAGAGGCGTGCTGCTAGAGTTAAAAACTTCACTCAGGTTTTTCAAGAAGCGAAAATAATTGTTATTTTCCTTTGGGACTATTAATTGATAGGTATCAGTATGTACCATCACGAGATACGGAAGGTATTATAGAACAGCAACACGTCTTTCGCATATTTTACAACGTTTCGATAGTTATTGTAATTTCTATGTAGCTTTTCGTGTAAATACGTTGCATATCCTGTTAAAATATATTGTGAAATAACATTGTATATAAAAAATAATGTTAATTTTCTGTTACAGTGGCAAAAATAATGGGAAGTATTAACAGAACATATTATTTGACAAATTAAATAACATTGTGTATTTATGTAACTACCTTCCAAACTAAGAAAATCAAGTTGTGTATGAGACATGAAACAACAACGTAGAAAAAACTAAACAGAGGGGAAAATTGTTAAACAGTTCGCTCAGGAGAGAAGTTAACATAAACCTTCATGAACTGTACGTCAGGGTATGCACAAATGTCCAACAAGTCCTTCACTTTCTCTGCTGACAGAGGAAGAAGTTCTTTACACCACAAAGGGAATCTCACTACTGGCCTAGGGATGTTAATTGAAGTCGACTGTCTCTTTTGTTGTAAGCAGACAATGAGGCATCCAAGTTGAAAGACATTATGACTAAGAGGCACATACATTGCATTCGGATCATCTGCGCTGATTTCCAAGCATGCAACTAGTAATTTCCAGGTATGGATCTTACTCCATAATTTCTTCAAGAATATTGACAGCAAGGAATTCATTCTGGCTCTTTCCTTTATAATGAAAGGTGTACTTAAGATAGTTTCATTGTCTGGAAATTTTCATCTACACTTAATCACGAATCAATTGTGCTTCTTTTCTCTCGATTGACGCGAAACTTTTGTTCTGCTATTGTAAAATATCCACTCAAAACAAGATAGCTCTACAAAAAGGCATTGTCCAGTTGTTGTTTTGCCAAACCAACTGCCATACCAAACAAATTACTTCAGCGTACAGCTTTACTTTATTATGATATACGGCGTTCTTTTATACACCAATTCTGATGCAATATTTTTCAGGCACATCTTTACCGACTGTAGAAACAGAAGATTGTCCACTGTTCCTCCTATTTTTCTTGATAGTATAGTCCCTGGGGACCTGCCGGCTACGACCGCTCCGACGATGCTACAGCTGACGTTTGTCGAAGTTCTCCATAACGACCCCCAACCGCGATCACCACTGGCACCTACTACTGCCACATCGTCGTCTCCGGTAATGCCTCAGGCCATTGCGGAAGGACTGGCGCCTTTGCCTCCTCCTTCAGACATGTACATTGGTGAGCAATCTCTAGGATAGGGGACGGCCCTTGACTCCATGGCTGTGACTACCGATGCTTTTGTGCCCGAACATCCGGATCTCCAGGATCGCCGAAGAGACGGCGGAAACGGCGGATTGCCCCGTCTGACACCTGTAGGACGCAGTCTCAAGACGATGGTCACAACTATCAAGATGTTGCCACGATGGACGATTCCATGATTGAAGCACCATCTGCACCCCTTCGGAGGTACAACCATCTTTACATGCACCAGACTCTGTACCTATGGACGTTGAACAGCAGCTGAGCCAGCACCACTCTTCCATCGCCAAAGTAACGCCGCCTTTGGACCCCACAGGTACTCCACTGGACGCACACCATCCACGCACCTTTGCATGGTCTGACGATGGGGACGACGAAACACCCACCGTTGAGACAGCAGCGAATGCTGCTGCTCCAACCCACGACTACTAATCGACAGGGTTGCTGGATGGGGATGTGCAATCTACTGGGACATCATTTCTGTTCGCTGCTGCTCTTCGTGTCTCCATGGGCGTCCCGGTAGTCCCAATTCCACGACAAGCTTACAGGCTTGGCTCCATCAATGTCAACACCATTGGCACCGCTGTCAAACTACAATTGTTCCGTGAAGTGTTGAGGGCATCTGTAGCACCATAGCTCTAATGCTCTACTGATTTATTTTGCCTTTTATTTTATTTAATGTTTCATCTTTGAGCTTCTGTAAATGTGTTTGATTGAATCGATAACACAAAATTGTATACTCCTTTCTTTGTAAAAACTTTGATGTCTTTTATAATGTAGGAAGTGTAATCTATGTAGTATGTACAATATGAGCAAATTATATATTTTGGCTTTTTCATGTAATCTCTTTGGTTAAATAATTTTATTTAAATAATTTTGTGTAGAACTACCAATACATGCAAATGTTCTGTTTTATATAAAATGTTTGTTTGCTGTTATGCTGACCTCAACTTAGTGTCCTTAGTTATTTTGTATGTAAAAGGTGGTGTGGTTCCCCTCGAGAACGTAACTGTGTAGCGCGCGCAAAATGTGGTTGGCATGGATAGAATGGTGGAACCAAGAGTCAGTCGGGGACGAGCTATCAAACTATCAACTGCTCATGTAAAAGTTGTAAACTGTGCTCGAGCCGAGAGAGGCTTTCCGTGCCGCTTTTCAATGTCTGGGATGGATGGATAAAGAGCTGGAACTATTCTGGAATTGATATCTATCATCGCCACCAAGAAATGACAGAGTCCAGCAATTCTATCCGCAAATTCACCTACCAACATGCAATCGCCACCACATTGCGCAATCACTGAAAAGGAACCAAGGAATAGTAAAAATGTATCGTGAAGGATCAGCTCATTGGATATTTTAGTGTGCGCAAATATAAGGTAACTTATACTCGAATTCTTATACCTATCTTGATTTTTTTCCCCTTGTCACACAACCACTTAGGGTCCTTCCCATGTCAAAATTGCTTACCGAGCGTCCATATTCTGAAAATAGGAAAGCCCAGTGTTTTACTAATTAATGCCACTTGAACATAGTAAAAAAAGTTAAAGTCTATGGAACAGGACTGAGTAATATTGTAAATGATGCACGTTGAAATGATTTTTCTATTAAAACGGAGTATTAATACTTGGTGCCAACTTCTAAAGTGAATGTTCTCAAAACTGTGGCTTATAAAGTTTTGTTTAGTTATTGATCAAAGTGCTGCCTGTTGTAAATTGTAAAAGGTGAGTCAGTTTCTTACAGATATGTCAATATTGTGTCCCACTGCAGTAAAAGTCGTGAACTGCATTTGTGGAAAGTTATATACTCATGTTTTTTAAGCGCTTGTCTCTCTTGTGTATTGGAAGTGCATATTAATTGTATAACAGGATCCACAGTTTGTGTATTGTGCTTATGCTAGGTAACAGGTAACAGAAAAACCACTATCTATGAAAATATTAAGTTCTTTATTAAAAATACAGTGAGAAGTAATTTGTTAGTGAACTCCATTTAATTATCATTCTAAGTAGAAAGGTGTTTGGCAGTGAGTGAATTAATCTACGCGCAGTAACTAAATTTGCTGTGAACCATATCCATATTTCATGTCAGATAGGAATTTGTTTGAAAAGTAATACTAAACCTATGTCCAATTTACGATTCTACAGTGAACATTAAGAGTAACGTTATTGATACCATTTAGTTTGACTAAGTCCTCAAGATAATAGTGTGTTTTGTTATCTACTATATTTATGCAAATAGTTTGTTCTGATCTGTTAGCTCCAACCTTAACGTGAACATACTGTATTCAGGTGCCAGAATTCATTGCACTCGCGTGTGGCAAAGTATAGGTTGTGTTTGTCAGTTAAAGTTACTCATACATATTTTCTTGAACAAGAATGTCAATCATTATCTTTCCTAATTAGGCTGGCGACCGTTTTCTTTATTCTTTGAACAGTGTAGATAGGTAAAATATTGTTTGTTACTGTTTAAATATTTACATAATTCTGACTTTCACTTCCGATAAGCCACCTCCGTTAGGTACAACACGGTCAACATAACAAAATTCCTCTCAGAGGGTAACACTGCTCTGTTGCTTTATACCATAATTGCTTCAAAGGCTTTGGTATTGGTATAACAGACGGTAGTGTTATACGTCGGACGTCGATGTTGCCCTCGTGCAGGAAGTTCGCCTGGCGACGTTTTCTAATATCTATGACTATGTATCCTAGCTCACGCCGTGTGCTGACGGAGGCAGTCGGACAGCTATTCTTTTAAAGAAAGTCATTGAGGTAGACAACGTGATTTACCTACCATCGGATAGGGGTCTTGCTGTGACTTCCCACGGTGTCCGAGTCATCAATGTTTACGCTCCCTCGGGCACGGCCAAGCGACAGGAACGATCGCGATTCTATTCAGAACAGGCCGCTCCTTTGTAGGCCGCTACGACCATATTATTCTTGGCGGTGACTTCAGTTGTGTGTTATCTCAGAAGGATCAACATCCCAATTTCACCACATGCCAGGAACTCAAGCTGCTCGTGCATGAACTGAACCTCACCGATACTTGGGACCGTGTGCATGGTGATTGGTCTGGATATACGTACGTCACCAGCCATTCAGCAAGTCGTCTTGGCCGTGTCTGCGTTTCCCAAGGACTCGTAACTGCCACGCTCGACGCTGAGTTATGGCCTACCGCCTTTTCCGACCATATCGCCTACATTTGCACTGTTTCGCTCCAGAGGCAGAAGGTGTGGCGGGGTCGAGGTCTGTGGAAGCTGAATGTCGCACATCTCAAGGATCCGGAATGCAGGCAGGTCGTAGAAACGACGTAGAACAACTGTGTGAGACGCCTTCCAGCGTATCTTTCAACACCCCGGTGGTGGCTCGATTTGCACCAAGCCTGCTTTACGTCGATCGATTATGAATTACGGTCTCGACAAAATGCTGTGGCAACAACATACTACGAAATACTATTTCATAATTCCGCGGGAACTCTCAAATCATGCCCCCTCTGTTCAACGACACGTTGAAATTCAACGTATTAAGGCGAAGATAATTTCTCTTATGCGTCACCCCCTTAAAGGCACAATAGTACGCGCAAGATGTCACGATTGTGTACCAGGAGAGCCCCCGCCTCTCCATCATATTACCTGAGAGAAACAGCCAACGCCCTCGACATGCTAGATGGTAGCATATTGACGTCCCAGAATGACATCGTAAAAGCCTTTGTGGATCACTGCAACCAGTACTATGCAGCAGAGGACCAGAACATAGCGGTAACGACTGATGTCCTCCGTTCCTTGACGGATATCCTGGATGAGGCTGCTGCGGAGTTTCTCACAGCGACAATTACGTCTGATGACGTCGCCGATGCTCTTCATAAGGGTGCGGTGAATAAAGCCCCAGGTCCAGATGGGTTCCCGCTGGAGTTTTACAGCACATTCCAGGACATCATTGGCTCACGCTGGACTGCGATGTATGAAGAACTAATGAACCCTGGCCTTCCCATCCCACCCCAATTCGTAGGAGGCTTGCTTATCCCGGTATCCAAGTCATCGGGAGGTCGGTGAGTTGGGCATTATCGGCCGTTGACCATGTTAAATTGTGACTTCAAGATTTTTACCCGGATTCTTGCCGCTCGCCTTCGGCGCGTTATTCCTCAAGTCATCTCTCTGGATCAAACGTGCTTTGGTGTAGAGATGGGGGATGCACTCTTGAACTAATTCATAGAGTTGAATCTTTCAAAGGAGTGAACAATCAGTGATTCAGAAAAAAAGAACGGTAGCTCCAAACGTTTCCCACGGCAGAGAGAGAGAGAGAGAGAGAGAGAGAGAGAGAGAGAGAGAGAGACGGAGCATATCAGCGGCGCCTCTGCTGGTCACAGCACAGTGCACGCCACACAACACAGCCAGCGCCGGCCTCTGCCCTGCTTCTACCTCGGCTGCCTGCATTGTGCAGTGCCCCATTGGATTTTGTGTTTCACATATGCCGTGCCGTCTCTGTGCGTCGTCTGCCGTGCGCAGTGTCTGGCGCAGCTTGACTTCGCATCGCTCTCTGTCGGCGATCGTTTCAGTCGCACGTCCTGCCCTCTGGGCAGTTGATGCGAGCAACAGGACAGAGAGCCACCTAGCGGATAACATAGGAACTACTTGCAACAACCCGCTCGCAAGAGAACAGACGATTAGTCACGGAGCAGGTGAGTTCACCGCTCCCCCCACCCTCGGAACTCGCCCGCTCAACGCTCACCCCACCGTCTCGACTCTAGCCAGAACGTTGAGCAAAGCGACTCAGGTGTCACTCTGGTCTCTGCGGTCTCGGCTCACGCAGTAATACAGCTCGCGGCTCGACCTGCTCGACTCAGCGGCTCTGTATCGGAGTTCGTCTCTACTGGATATTGTTCTTCGTAGTAATACCGCTACGTGTATTACATTATTATGATATGTATACATCATTTGTTTTTATTTTATTTTTAGTTGTTTAAACTGATTAGATTAGGTTCCTGACGACTCCTCTTACTATAGGATTTTTATTATGGACACTCGAATTTACGCTTTAATTACGAGCGAACCGATAAACGTATCGCAAAATGTGATACACCAATATTTTCCTTGTTTTATTCTGCATAAGGCTATATGCAGCACTTTCGTTTTACAGTCAAATTTATAGTTTTTTTCTTATTCTGGTACGGATTTTGCGATTTTAGGCGTCTTCGGAAGGAAACGTTCACTTTAAAAATATATGGCTTGCGATGTATTTGTATGAGGTTAATGAAATTTTAATACATTGTAGCCAAATATATTGTTAATGTAAATCTCAAGTTACAACATTTTCCGATCACCCAAAAAACCACGATAGTGCAAAATAAATCAATAATCAAAAACTTTGTCATATCGTGGAAATTTCAATAAACAATACAAAATTCTTACTCATTATCTGTGTTACTTCAAAATAGGATCAAATAAGATCAAAATACAGGTATAGTACTGGAATAAACCAAGTTTAAAGGGCAATGTGCCTTCCATTTATTTTCTATTGTAAATGAGTGGTGAGTCATGAAAAAGAGCTAATTCATTTCAGGGAGTGAACAGTTCTGATCCGAACTCTGAAAAGAACAGTTTTGCCCATCACTACTTTGGTGGTGACAGTAACATTCAAACGGCACTCAGCGATTACCGTGACAACATAGCACTGGCCACGACCTGCCGCCGTCGCGGTGCCATAGTGACAGTGGACTTCGACCACGCCGTTCATAGAGTGAGTCATGACTTTCTAGGAAATGTACTCAGGCGGATGACTTTTCCCCACAGGTTTATACACGTCGTCTTGCGGCTCCTCCGAGGTGCCACGTCACGAGTGCTGGTCAATGGCCGTGTGGCGGGCCCTATTAATGTTATGCAGTCGGTCCGTCAAGGCTGTCCTCTGTCGATGCTGGTTTTCGCAATCGCCCTTGAGCCGGCTCACAGGGATAACAATGAGGGGACAGTTCCAATTTTTTTGTTTTTATGGTTTTGATTTTAAGAATTACGCTTTGTTGTTCATTTGCTAATTCTTTCATGTGCTGCGCCTATGCAGATGGCGTGGTGTTCTTGGTGCTATCGGATGATGAAGTGCGAGAGACACTGGCATGGCTCAACCAGTACAGGACAGCTGCGGGCAGCTGTGTGAACCTGACGAAATCTACTGCTGTGTCCGTCGGTAGACGTCTTCCAGCAAAATTGTTCAAATGGCTTTGAGCACTATGGGACTTAACATCTATGGTCATCAGTCCCCTAGAACTTAGAACTACTTAAACCTAACTAACCTAAGGACAGCACACAATACCCAGCCATCACGAGGCAGAGAAAATCCCTGACCCCGCCAGGAATCGAACCCGGGAACCCGGGCGTGGGAAGCGAGAACGCTACCGCACGACCACGAGATGCGGGCGTCTTCCAGCAGAGAGTGTGGCTCCATTGCCATTAGTGGACAAGCTCAAATGTTTGGGGATCACCTTCACACATGATATACAGCGCACGATCTCATTTAACTATAAACGCCTGCTTCAAGTTATCCGCGCGAACGTTCGTGACAATCTCTTGAGGGCATTGGCCATGTTACAAAGGGTGGATTTTGTTAACACTCATCTAGTCTCGCGACTGCCCCATTTAGCACAGATTTTACCGATGCCAAAGGCAGTGGCACACAGACTTCAGGCGGCGTTCGGCTACTTTGTAAGCGCGGGTCTTATCCTCAAATTCTGCTACGACACGCTGACGCTTCCTCCTCGAGATGGCGGCCTCGGCCTTGTCAATGTCCAAGCGAGAGCAGCTGCCCTTTATGTAAGCACGATGGTTAAGTCGTGGACCCTCTGCCGAACCAGATTATTGGGAAGCCTGATTGACAAACTGACCCCTCCCTCTCCAGTGGCACCTGTTGCATTTCTTCCTCGCTCTCGCATGTCAGGAACTTTTTTATCGAATACAGTTACGTCCATGCCGACTTGCCTAGTACCAGAAACCCTACCGCTCGTGATGTTTACCGCCTAATGATGAGAAATCATACTAGGAATGTTGTGGAAAGCCGACATCCTACGATCGCATGGCCCGTGGTTTGGCGTTCTGTGCACCATATCCTCCTCGACATGAGCGCTCGCGCGACCTGGTATCTGGTCGTTACTTCGTCTATACGCCATAAAAATGACAGATTCGCCGCTGTGTCCTCGTTGTCACACGCTTGATACGGGCGAACATCAACTGATGTGTGGATCTTCTGCAGCGGTGTGACAGCTGATTCAGAAGATGCTTGCCTTTATTCTACGTACGGCTCCCCATGCCAGTACACTGCAATTTCTTCTGTTCCCAGATGAGACATCCTTCCCACGTACGAAGACCGATGCTGTGATTTGGATAAAAGGCCTCCTGATCTCTTATTTGTTCCATGAAGGTGATAAGAGTGTTCTTGATTTTTGGACGTTCCTGCAAGATCGCTTTACTTTTCTCGTGCACCATCCGCAATACCGTCAGTACCATGCCAACTTTTTGGGTAGAGCCTTCTTCGAGCCCCCTGCAGCTGGGGTGTCCCAGGTATGAGAAGGTGATTTCAGTGAGATTGTGTAATACCAGGACTCGATAGAATACATCGGCAAATGCAATATACTTCGTGAAGACGTCCCTGGAACCTGCCTGACTGCCTTGGGATTCAGTGTGCGTCTACCCACAAGTTGGTGGGACGCGGATGCCATTTTGTCTGTTCTGCCAGGAGGGCATTTTCTTTAAGTTCTATAATTCCCTTTTTACTTTGTTTGTTATTGATGGTAATTACACATAATTGTTTTTCACCTGGAGGGCGTTAAAAAAATGGGCTGAGTGTTGTGTTGTCCTCATCCCCATCGACGTGCAAGTCGCCGAAGTGGCGTCAACTCAAAAGATTTGCACCAGGCGACGGGCCTACCCAACGGGACGCCCTAGCCACACGACATTTTATTCCATTTCTTTGTTTATTATGTCAGCTTAAAGGGATGTACCCGTGGTCTAGGGGTAGCGTCTTTGATTCATAATCAAAACGTCTTCGGTGCCGGGTTCGATCACCGCCACTGCCTAAATTTTGATAAATAATCAGCATTGGCGGCCGAAGACTTCCGGCATAAGAAGTCAGCCTCATTCTGTCAACGGCCTTGTCAAAGAGGGCGGAGGAGCGGATAGAGGTTCAGGGCACTCTCTTGTCCTAGGGGTGGCAAATTGCCTCTAAAGTCGGAAGAATCAGCAATGATCAACGACATGAGGATGCAGAAGGCAATGGAAACCACTGGATTAAAGACACGTAACGTGTATCCACAGGACATGTGGCCTGTAATTGAAGAAGTGTCATGATGATCTCTCCATTGGCAAAAGATTCCGGAATAGTCCCCCATTCAGATCTCCGGGAGGGGACTGCCAAGGGGGAGGTTACCATGAGAAGAAGATTGAATAATCAACGAAAGGATAACCTTCTACGAGTCGGGGCGTGGAATGTCAGAAGCTTGAACGTGGTAGGGAAACTAGAAAATCTGAAAAGGGAAATGCAAAGGCTCAATCTAGATATAGTAGGGGTCAGTGAAGTGAAGTGGAAGGAAGAAAAGGATTTCTGGTCAGATGAGTATCGGGTAATATCAACAGCAGCAGAACAGGTGTAGGATTCGTTATGAATAGGAAGGTAGGGCAGAGGGTGTGTTACTGTGAACAGTTCAGTGACCGGGTTGTTCTTATCAGAATCGACAGCAGACCAACACCGACAACGATAGTTCAGGTATACATGCCGACGTCGCAAGCTGAAGATGAACAGATAGAGAAAGTGTATGAGGATATTGAAAGGGTAATGCAGTATGTAAAGGGGGACAAAAATCTAATAGTCATGGGCGACTGGAATGCAGATGTAGGGGAAGGAGTAGAAGAAAAGGTTACAGGAGAATATGGGCTTGGGACAAGGAATGAAAGAAGAGAAAGACTAATTGAGTTCTGTAACAAGTTTCAGCTAGTAATAGCGAATACCCTGTTCAAGAATCACAAGAGGAGGAGGTATACTTGGAAAAGGCCGGGAGATACGGGAAGATTTCAATTAGATTACATCATGGTCAGACAGAGATTCCGAAATCAGATACTGGATTGTAAGGAGTGCCCAGGAGCAGATATAGACTCAGATCAGAATATAGTAGTGATGAAGAGTAGGCTGAAGTTCAAGACGTTAGTCAGGAAGAATCAATACGCAAAGAAGTGGGATACGGAAGTACTAAGGAATGACGAGATAGGTTTGAAGTTCTCTAACGCTATAGATACAGCAATAAGGAATAGCGCAGTAGGCAGTACAGTTGAAGAGGAATGGACATCTCTAAAAAGGGCCATCACAGAAGTTGGGAAGGAAAACATAGGTACAAAGAAGGTAGCTGCAAAGAAACCATGGGTAACAGAAGAAATACTTCAGTTGATTGATGAAAGGAGGAAGTACAAACATGTTCCGGGAAAACCAGGAATACAGAAATACAAGTCGCTGAGGAATGATATAAACGGGAAGTGCAGGGAAGCTAAGACGAAATTGCTGCAGGAAAAATGTGAAGACATCGAAAAAGATATGATTGTCGGAAGGACAGACTCAGCATACAGGAAAGTCAAAACAACCTTTGGTGACATTACGAGTGCAACGGGAATTCCACTGTTAAATGCAGAGGAGAGGAGATAGGTGGAAAGAATACATTGAAAGCCTCTATGAGGGTGAAGATTTGTCTGATGTGATAGAAGAAGATACAGGAGTCGATTTAGAAGAGATAGGGGATCCAGTATTAGAATCGGAATTTAAGAGAGCTTTGCAAGACTTACGGTCAAATAAGGCAGAAGGGATAGATGACATTCCATCAGAATTTCTAAAATCATTGGGGGAAGTGGCAACAAAACGACTATTCACGTTGGTGTGTAGAATAGTATACCATCTGACTTTCGGAAAAGCATCATCCACACAATTCCGAAGACGGCAAGAGCTGACAAGTGCGAGAATTATCGCACAATCAGCTTAACAGCTCATGCATCGAAGCTGCTTACAAGTATAATATACAGAAGAATGGAAAAGGAAATTGAGAACGCGCTAGGTGACGATCAGTTTGGCTTTAGGAAAAGTAAAGGGACGAGAGAGGCAATTCTGACGTTACGGCTAATTATGGAAGCAAGGCTAAAGAAAAATCAAGACACTTTCATAGGATTTGTCGACCTGGAACAAACGTCCGACAATATAAAATGGTGCAAGCTGTTCGAGATTCTGAAAAAAGTAGGAGTAAGCTGTAGGGAGAGACGGGTCATATACAGTATGTACAACAACCAAGAGGGAATAATAAGAGTGGACGATCAAGAACGAAGTGCTCGTATTAAGAAGGGTGTAAGACAAGGCTGTAGCCTTTCGCCCCTACTATTTAATCTGTACATCAAGGTAGCGATGATGGAAATAAAAGAAAGGTTCAGGAGTGGAATTAAAATACAAGGTGAAAGGATATCAATGATACGATTCGCTGATGACATTGCTATCCTGAGTGAAAGTGAAGAAGAATTAAATGATCTGCTGAACGGAATGAACAGTCTAATGGGTACACAGTACGGTTTGAGAGTAAATCGGAGAAAGACGAAGGTAATGAGAAGTAGTAGAAATGAGAACAGCGAGATACTTAACATCAGGATTGATGGTCACGAAGTCAATGAAGTTAAGGAATTCTGCTACCTAGGCAGTAAAATAACCAATGACGGACGGAGCAAGGAGGACATCAAAAGCAGACTCGCTATGGCAAAAAAGGCATTTCTAGCCAAGAGAAGTCAACTAATATCAAATACCGGCCGTAATTTGAGGTAGAAATTTCTGAGGATGTACGTCTGGAGTACAGCATTGTATGGTAGTGAAACATGGACTGTGGGAAAACCGGAACAGAAGAGAATCGAAGCATTTGAGATGTAGTGCTATAGACGAATGTTGAAAATTTGGTTGACTGATAAGGTAAGGAATGGGGAAGTTCTACGCAGAATCGGAGAGGAAAGGAATATGTGGAAAACACTGATAAGGAGAAGGGACAGGGTGATAGGACATCTGCTAAGACATGAGGGAATGACTTCCATGGTACTAGAGGGAGCTGTAGAGGGCAAAAACTGTAGAGGAAGACAGAGATTGAAATATATCAAGCAAATAATTGAGGACGTAGGTTGCAAGTGCTACTCTGAGATGAAGAGGTTAGCGCAGGAAAGGAATTCGTGGCGGGCCGCATCAAACCAGTCATACAATTTCTCTTCACCAGTAACGATACAGCGATACAGGATAGGAATGGCCAGTGTTGTTCACGAGCCAGTTAATTACGAACATGCAGAAATGCTGATTTGTGTCATTTTGGCTTAGAGCACGCCGTACCCATTCACACTGTTTTTGAATTTTCCCCATTGCCTGATAATGCCGCACGATGGTGGAATGATAACAGCCAGATGTAGAGTACGCTTACGTGGATCATTATGAATCAATGCGTTCAAACTCCAATCAAGACACTATCCATTCCGTTCAACTTCTCTTCCAAGTACTTTGCCGTCTCCGACAAGATTATAATGTCATCGGCAAATCTCAAACATTTTATTTCTTCTCCTTAACCCTTAATTCCAAACCCAAATTTTTCTTTCCTTTCCTTTATTGCTTACTCTGTGTATAGGTTGAATACTGTTGGGGATGGGTTACAACATTGTCTCGCTCCCTTCTCAATCAATGCTTGCCTTTCATGCCCGTCAACTTTTATAGCGGTCGTCGGGTTCCTGTGTAGGTTGTAAACAACCTTTAGCTCCCTGTATTTCACACCTGCTACCTTCAGAATTTCAAGGACAGTATTCCGGTGAACACTGTCAAGAACTTTCCCTAAGTCTACAAATGCTATAAAGTCATTAACCTACCTTCTAAGATAAGTCGTAGGGCCGTATTTCCTCGCGTGTTTCCACATTACTCCGGAAGCCAAACTGATCTTCACCGAGGTCGGCTTCTACCAGTCTTTCCACTATTCTGTAAATAATTCGTGTTAGTATTTTGCAACCATGAGACATTAAACTGATAGTTCGGTAATTTTCACACCTGTCAGCATCTGCTTTGTTTGTAATTGGAGTCATTACATTTTCTTTGATGTCTGAGGGTATTTGACCTGTCTCATATATCTTGCACATCAAATGAAAGAGTTTTGTCATGGCTGGCTCTCCCAAGGCTATCGGTAGTTCTGATGGAATGTCGTCTACTCCTGTGGCCTTGTTACGACTTAAATCTTTCAGTTCTCTGTCAAATTTTTCTCCAGTATCATACCCCCCCCCCATCTCCTCTTCATCTACGTCCACATTAATTTCTATAATATTGTGTGCAAGTTTACCTTCCTTTATAGACTCTCTATATACCCCTACCTTTTTACTTTCCATTCTTTGCTTAGGAGTGGTTTTCCATCTAAGCTCTTGATATTCACACAACTGCTACTCTTTTCACCAAAGACCTCTTTAATTTTCTTGTGGCTGTATGTGTCTTTCACTTAATGAAATGTACTTCCAAGTCCTTACTTTAGTCCTCTAGCCACTCATGCTTAGCCGTTTTCCACTTCCTGTCAGCCTCATTTTTAGACGTTTGTGTTCCCTTTCGCCTGCTTCATTACTGAATCTTAAAGTTTTCTCGTTTTATCAGTTAATTTCTATATCTCCTGTTTTATCCAAGGATTTATGGCAGGCCGTGTCTTTCTACCCATCTGATCATCAGATGCCTTCACTAATTCATCTCTTAATGCTATCCATTGAACTTCGACTGTATTCCTTTGCCCTGTTCCAGTCAACCGTTCCCTAATGCTCTCTCTGAAACTCTCCACAACCTCTGGATCTTTCAACTTTTCCAGATCTCTTATCCTTAATTTTCCACCTTTCAGCAATTTATTCAATTTTAATTTATTGTTCATAACGAATAAACTGTGGTCAGAGGTCGCATCCGTCCCCGGAAATGCTTACCATTTAAAATGGTTCCGAAATCTCTGTCTTACCATTATATAATGAACCTGAAACCTTCCGGTGTCTGTGACTCTTCCACGTATACAACTTATTTTCACGATTCTTAAACCAAGTGTTAGCGAATAATTAAATTATTCCATAATTCAGTTTTTATCTGACGGACAGCATTGACGGCAGGATGTTTCGAACGTCTTGCACGTTTCCACAACGTGACTGACGACGTTGCCGTAAGGATTTAAGGCGGCCGCCTCAATGTTCGACGGGAAGGAGCTGGAAAACCTGCAACGTTCGGAAACCAAAACCAGCGTGATCAACCACGACAGTGGCTATATGTCTGTCAGTGTATGGGAACTTGAGAGCATTTGCGTGGCGAAGCACAACGTCGGCGCAGAGCTCGTCACCATAGCACATAGGATCGAAAAATGGATTCCGACAACATCTTGTGGCGGGCAACGCACTTCATCCCGTATAAAACGTTCTACTTCATACGCCTTCGGTCGGTTGTGATCCAAAGAAAAATTTAATTTAATTGTGGCTTGGGACCAAGAGAAAACCCCTGATGGTCGATGAAGTCGGACTCTGAGGCAAACCGCTACGTGGTAATAAACAACCGCGCTCTCGTTCACAAGCAGCACAACAGGCGAGGTGCAAAAAAGATGTGGGCGCCTCACCACTGATGGAGGCAGACTGACCCTACATCACAGGTGCTACTGGAAATAAATACTGTGCATGTAAGACGCAGCAGTCTCCTACTGGAGTAGAGGTGATAACTTGGAGAGAGGTGTAGGACGGGGAGGGGGGGGGGGGGAGGGATCGAGAGGAGATAGAATGGCAAAAATCAGAAAAGGAGAAGGACGAGACGCAGGGGAAGAGGAGACGAATAAAGTGATGGGGAGGAGAAGAGGGAAAGCAGATCGGATGAGGGGACAGAGACAGGGGGGGAGGAGCAGATGGACAGAAAGAGGATGAGGAGGAGATAGAGTGGGCAGGGCTCTCTGTCCACCTCCACCACCTCCACTCTCTGTCCTATTCCTCTTGCTCCTCTTTCTCTGCACCTATTTCTCCCCCAGCCTCTGCCCAATTGCTCCTTCCTCTCCCTCTGTTCATCTTCTCCTTACCCTCTGTCCATCTCTTCCTCCCCAGGAAGACGATTTGGGAAAGTATGGTGGCCCTGGATCGAATCCACCCAACTGTTTAACGAGATGGCCTAGTGTACTGG
Organism: Schistocerca serialis cubense; assembly: GCF_023864345.2. Lineage (NCBI taxonomy): Eukaryota > Metazoa > Arthropoda > Insecta > Orthoptera > Acrididae > Schistocerca > Schistocerca serialis. The sequence goes on from NC_064638.1 coordinate 705,526,563, forward strand.
TCAGTCAGGATGTGGTTTTTAGGCGGATTCTCTCTTTCGACTATGTGAATACTGGGCTGGTATCTAAGCCCCGCCTCAGTTAAACGATTAGCAAGGATTTAGGAAAACTTTCGTTCATCTTCACATAGACAACACTACACACAGACGGTTGAGATACACATGTCCCATTCCGTGGGGGCTGGGGGGGGTACTAACAATGACAAATCCGAAATTAGATGCGCGACAAATGTGAAAGAAAGAAGAAGTAGTCCTGTCCAGCAAAGCAGGAGTCACAGTTTGGAAAAAGCGCTATTTTATGTAATATTTTATTAATATTCGTACAACTTGCTCATAGTTTGTACATCATAACAACTTCTTTTCTCACGAGCAAGAGTAAAAGCAAGAGTGGCGGGCAATCCGTTGTTGTTTCGCCCAATACCATTTGCCTCTGATGTCGCTGGCTACGTCCGCTGACTTTTTTGCTTGGATGACGACTAAGCTATGATAGTGTCTGCATGACAATGCTGTTGCTGGAAGCGTCAGTGGAGTTTTTGCAGACGATGTTTTCATACCGAGAATGACGGAATCTGTCGCCGGACTGCAGCGTTGGCCCGACGTGGCACAGCCAGCGCCGCAAGGCTCGGCTAGCTCTAACTAGGTGTTTACTGCGGCGGGGCGTCACTACAAGCGGAAGCTGTGCGCTTATCTGGCGGCGGGCATCGGCGCCGTGCCTCAGAAGCGCCGCTAGCAGTCGGTTGATGGGCGCGCCCGCATTCAGCGGCCCTGATAGCACGGCCCGTTAGGCGGCCAATGTCCGACACGCGAAATGAACGCGCCGCGCACTTGGCTCCGTGCGCTAATTCGCGGTCCCGCATCGAGAAGCCCGCGTCGCGCCAGCTGAATGTACAGCCTGGCGGGGCTGCACCGCGGCACAGCCGCTCTGAGCTGCAGCCGCGGCGCAATGGCGCGCGCTGTTTACGAGTCCCGCTCTGCTGGAGGGGGTGCGCGGCCAGTTGAGGTGTGTCTGATGGGCAGCGTGGAGCTGACAGCATGGAGCACCGCCGTGAAACAGTTTTTAAGCTACTTCGTCAAAATCAATCGCAAAAGTGAAAAAAAAAAAAAAAAAAAGACAGTAAACAACACTTGCGGCTTCTCCGTTGCATGCTGTTGTTGGTCACGGTTCGGATGATTGGTATAAGAGGCATTGGGATTACCTTCACAACGCTCCACACGAGCTACAATGAACTTGTATTTCTAGATTCTTACTCTTGGTAAAAGTGTTTAGGCATCTGTGGCAAAAATACCTTCAACCAGATTTTTTTATATACAATTTAGGTGAACATACGATCAGTAATGTTTCAGATTTCGATGTACAATGGGATAGGAATGATGATGGAAATAGGAACGCATTTGAGGAAGTGTAGAAAATGGTAAATAGATTGCAGTGCAATATAGCGGCTGGGGTGGATGAAATTAAGTCGGAACTCATCAAATACAGTGGAATGTCAGGTCTTAAATGGCTACACAGGATAATTGAAATGGCGTGGGAGTCGGGACAGGTTCCATCAGACTGGACGAAAGCAGTAATCACACCAATCTTTAAATATGGAAACAGAAAAGATTGTAACAACTACAGAGGTATCTCTTCAATCACCGTTGTGGGTAAAATCTTCTCAGGTATTGTTGAAAGGAAAGTGCGAGCATTAGTTGAGGACAAATTGGATGAAAATCAGTGTGGCTTCAGGCCTCTTAGAGGTTGTCAGGACCAGATCTTTAGCTTACGGCAAATAATGGAGAAGTGTTACGAGTGGAACAGGGAATTGTATCTATGCTTTATAGATCTAGAAATGGCATATGACCGGGTTCCTAGGAGGAAGTTATTGTCTGTTCTACGAAATTATGGAATAGGAGGCAAACTTTTGCAAACAATTAAAGGTCTTTACATAGATAGTCAGGCAGAAGTTAGAGTTAACGGTAAATTGAGTTCATGGTTCAGAGTAGTTTCAGGAGTAAGACAAGGCTGCAACCTGTCTCCACTGTTGTTCATATTATTTATGGATCATATGTTGAAAACAATAGACTGGCTGGGTGAGATTAAGATATGTGAACACAAAATAAGCAGTCTCGCATATGACTTAGTTGTGATGGCAGATTCGATTGAAAGTTTCCAAAGTAATATTTCAGAGCTAGATCAAAAATGTAAGGACTATGGTATGAAGATTAACATCTCCAAAACGAAAGTAATGTCAGTGGGAAAGAGATATAAACGGATTGAATGTCAAATAGGAGGCACAAATTTAGAACAGGTGGACGGTTTCAAGTACTTAGGATGCATATTCTCACAGGATGGCAACATAGTGAAAGAACTGGAAGCGAGGTGTAGTAAAGCTAATGCAGTGAGGGCTCAGCTACGACCTACTCTCTTCTGCTAGAAGGAAGTCAGTACCAAGACTAAGTTATCTGTGCAGCTTTCAATCTTTCCACCAACTTTGTTGTATGGGAGCGAAAGCTGGGTGGATTCAGGTTACCTTATCAATAAGGTTGAGGTTACGGATATGAAAGTAGCTAGGATGATTGCAGGTACTAGTAGATGAGACCAATGGCAGGAGGGTGTCCACAATGAGGAAATCAAAGAAAGACTGGGAATGAACTGTATAGATGTAGAAGTCAGGGCGAACAGGCTTAGATGGTGGGGTCATGTTACACGCATGGTAGAAGCAAGGTTACCCAAGAGACTCATGGGTTCAGCAGTAGAGAGTAGGAGGAGTCGGGGTAGACCAAAGAGAAGGTACCTGGATTCGGTTAAGAATGATTTTGAAGTAATAGGCTTAACATCAGAAGAGGCACCAATGTTAGCACTGAATAGGGGATCATGGAGGAATTTTGTAAGGGGGATCATGCTCCAGACTGAACTCTGAAAGGCATAATCAGTCTTAAATGATGATGATGGTGATGATGATACAATGTAGTGGAAAGTAGATAGGACACATATTTGATCCGGACTTAGTATTGCTCCTTGCACTTGGAGAATAGAGGTTGACGGGACGTTAAACACTAATCTCCCTTCCGTCGGATAATAGTAACAAATCTACATGTTTGGGATACTGACAGGCTAATTTTGAAAAGCAGAGTGTCTAATTTTGCTTTAAGCACAGTGTATTCTTCATCATCTTCTGGCAAGCTAGCATCATCTTCTGCCCCAGGCCACAAAAGTCAACTGAATAATATTAGTTCTGCCACTCGAATTTTTGTGTGTCCTTGAGTTCCAATGAAGATGAGGTGTGTTTGAAGTTCTAATGGTCGCAGACATCAGATTTCTAATATCTTCTAGGATAGTCTTCATATTAGGGTAATTTATATAGCAAGCCGGTAGCAACCATTCAAAGCTAAATTCATCTTCCTCAAGAGTGTTCAGGACATTAGCCCTCCCAAGGGAATTATGCACACCTTTTCAAAATATTGTAATCTAGTAATGTACATCATGCTTTAAAATTCTGAAAAAAATATTTATTGTCTTTAATGAATTCTGCTGCCAGAGTCCATAAATGTTTAAATGTTTCAGTAAAATGTATCCCAAAAACTCAAGTCTTTATAATGGACGTGGCTTTTCACAGCAAATGTCATATTCATATTTTCAGGTTCGGGAGCCTTCTTAAAAATCATTATATCTTTAAAAAGTATGTTGCTTACAAAAGTCAACGACAATAAACGAAATTTATATTTTTCGTATTTTTTTGTAACGAAATTTATATTTTTCGTATTTTTTGTAACAGTCATGAAGTAAGTTCTGGGCCCTACTTACGCATCAGTAACTGTTTAAAATGCATGTTGTTCATAAAATTTAGCAAGAATTAACTAAAATTGTTTTTGTCTCATTTTCTTTGTAGTGGTCATAAAATACATTCCATGGTAGTATGAATTATGGAAAATACCTTGGTATTGCTAGTGTTAATGCATGCATGTTTAGAAACGATCAAAATGGACCAAATTAAGTGGATCAAACATTTTTTTTCTCTTAGAGGAAGAATACATGGTTGAGCGTTTTACCAGACCCTCTTTCCAGGCATTTCGGAAAAATGGCCCAGTATGACACCCTTGATGGAAGGTTTGAACCACTCTGTGATTAACTTATATCATATCTTTTCGTTTACAGTATCACTACCGTTTTCTTGGGTGCATTAGTTACAGCGTGGAACTGCACTAGACGTAATGCTCGGATACCATGAATAGTTACCGATTCTGGGGATCTCCCTCTACAAAACGCCATTGTAGCGTCGAGGAAAGTGGAAGGATCTTGGTCGATACTCCACATTAGTGTTGTCAATACGAACTTCTGAAATACTGATCCCAGAAAAGCCAACAGTGCTACACGATTCGCCAGGTGGTCATTAACATAGCGATCAGGGGGGCTTCTGCTGCTAGATCCAGGGCAATCTCAGGGTGATGGTCAATGCTGTGAAGGTCCAGGACGATTGAGAGATGTTCTTGAGCGCGAAGAGCACGGCACATACCTCAGACAATGAGCTGGAGCTATCAGTATGTGCCATGATGTCGACAGACTGCAGTGTAGTGTTTGCAGGAGTGTTGAATGCATCGTAAACGGCCTGCTTCACCTAGCTGGGGTGACCAACTCATCATCATTGTGTCACGTCATGAAGTTGTTGCTGGTGCAGGCTTGAGTCCGCGAACGTCCATCACATCTGTAAAGAAGAAAAAGATGGAATGATATTAATAACTACCATGTGTGTGTAAAAAGATATAGGCAGACTTCTATAACAATAATTTGTAATAGTAATTATGCTCAAAAAATCGCCGGCCGTGTGGCCGAGCGGTTCTAGGCCCTTCAGTCTGGAACCGCGCGACCGCTACTGTCGCAGGTTCGAATCCTGCCTCGGGCATGGATGTGTGTGATGTTTTTAGGTTAGTTAGGTTTAAGTAGTTCTAAGTTCTAGGTGGCTGATGACCTCAGATGTTAAGTCCCATAATGCTCAGAGCAATTTGAACCATTTGCTCAAAAGATCAGTGTATGATTCAATCCACTGGGACCTCATCACATCGTCATTATTTTCCATAATACCGCCTAATGTTTTATCCAATTCTGCCTGTGAGTCAATACACATTATGCGTACTCACAAGAGAACGATGCATTATGCGAGCGGGCAGCTGACTAACACAATTGGGGGCTGCCATTGAATAGTGTGTCATGTACTTCACGATGATTTAAGTTGCCACTATCCGATCTGGATTGGCTAGGATACCCTGCCAATGTAGTGGAACTGCTCTGGGGAAGAAAAAGGGGAAGATTGTTGGTTGTCGAGTGAGAGGATAGATGCATGGACATGGAAGGTAGCTTGGCTGGTATGGAAAGCGCAGAATCAAGTGAGTGCACGGTATCTACTTGATGGAAGTTACGCTGGCAAGAGCGGTTAGCTTCGTGCACGAAGGAAGTAAGAGGCAGTTTGACTAACGGCAGTCTGTGGAACATTTCACGTGTTCCACCAGCCCCGATTCGTCAAGTGTTAATGCGGCTGCTAGGCTAATGGAAAGCTTGCGAAATGTATAAGAGTTGACATTGTCTTGTATTTGCGTGGATTGAGGCAGATCGACAAATCATATGACTGGACGAGATGTGTGCTGGATCAGTGTCCGTGAGACATCCAGAAGTTACTAAAAGGGAAGAAATGTTTGATTTTATAATTGTATCAGAACTGATGTTGGTGTGAACATTGAAGTCGTTTTATTACCACTGAGTCTTCTATAACTCGTAAACAATATTGGTGTATCCACTTGTATATCTTCATAAGTGGAAAGATTTGCTAGTTGAGTTGGCTATACTTATTCTGCCTGGTGAGTAAGTGTGAAAGTGATGTAGCTGATTACTGGTTTATGCGAGATTAAGGTATTAATATTTATAAGGACGAACAATTACTCAAAGACTTGCGTTAAGGACTGAATTTTTAAGATGTTAAACTGTAAATTTTATTATCAGTATTGGTATGGCTGTAATATGATTTCTTAAATATTGATTTGCTTAAGGAAATAATTTCATTTGTGATGTTTACACTGTATTTGATAACTAAATTGAATGTTATTGTTGGATTATAGTGACCAAGTTTGATATACTTTGTGATTTTAAAAATAGTGTTTAAAGGGTTAATGTTGTCGCGATCTCGACATCGCTAGACAGCGGAAAGAAATGTATATTTTCTTTCTGGGTATTGCACAAGATGCCGCGGAAAAGGGACAGAATTACTCTCGCTGGCCATAGTGATATTATAGAGCACACTACTACGAGAACTACAAGGCTAAATTCAGTGGTCGTAATGCGGTTGTTTCTTGATTAGCATTTTTGTACTTATTGGAGAGTGATAATGGACAACAAAAGTGCGGTCCGAAGACACGATGGTCATTTGTCACAGAGGTAAATGGAGGCTGGACCATGAACTTAACTCACTCAACGTGCAGAGGCAATGTGCTGTCATTAACGTCGAATATCTATTTGATCCTGAGTCTGATTTTCAAGCAGCCAGTGAACTTGTTGATACGATGGTGTAGCAATCACAATACTCATTTGAGCAAGTTCATCAAGGAGTCGTACCATAAGCTAATAAAAGAAAATTACAAATACATCACAAATATAGAAATTCAGTAAACAGATGAAGGAGACTGTGCTACACAATATCACCTATAATTTGCTAATCCATTGAAGTTCTATGAACAGATTGTTTCCAACATAACGAAACTAAACGAAACTACTATATACAACTACTCCACAAATCTTGTCTCTTCATATTATAACATGTTACGCTGCTAGTTCCGATAGATCCTGCGGTTTTGAGCTGTGTCCGCAACAGCCGAGCGTCAGTTTCTATTTAGACTTCTGCCACATTTACTCTGAGACGTGTTGAGTGGCCTAATCTCCCTATGATAATCGTGTTGGTTTTCTTGCTGACATCGATTGTTGCTCATCCAGTTGCTTCTTTGCTGCTGCGGTTCTCCACTGCCACGCTGGAACTTGTTTGGATTTTTTCTGTCCGGTTTTCGTTTTACCGTTCGTTGTAATTATTGTTGTAATTGCCTCGTGTACCTCTATTCTCACACGGTCGCTGGTTACTCTCTCTGTAACTCGAATCATTGTTTTCCTGTGATCGATAATTTCCCCCACTGCGTCTGTTGCCGTTCCTTTCTAATGAGCCCTGCCAACTGCGGTCATTGTTTCTGTTCCAGTCTCTTGCGTTTTGTATTTTGTTGATATAATCCAATTCACATAGCGCACTCTTGAATGATTCTGTGGAATTGTTGCACCTTGTTGGTGGTGCAGAGGTAATTTGCGTAACTGTGCCTCATAATTTCCTTAGGACTGTACGGGTGGTCCAAAAACCGATTCTTCTTAATTAGAACTTAACCGGAATATTGAATCCTGACGCTTCAAGATCTCCCAGCATAATCTCCTCCTTGATTCTTTCCTGTATGTCTTGCGACCAATATGAGCAAATTAGAATTATATATCAACGGGGACAGTTGAAAATGTGCAGGGACCGGGACTCGAACCCGGGATCTCCTGCTTACATGACAGACGCTGTATCCATCTGAGCCACTGAGGGCTAAGGGGGCAGCGTGGCTGCAGGGTCTATCTCGCGCACGCCTCCCGGGAGACCCACATTCTCACCTTGTATATCCACACACTACATCCGTACATCCGTAGTGTCCCAACCCAACACACTCATTACTCGTGGAAGGCATTCTTAGTCAAGTAAGAGTTCGGGGAATATGTGTGCATCCGCACAGAAGAAGAAGGTCATGAGCGGTATTGCCAGAACTATACAGGGTGGTCCATTGATCGTGACCGGGCCAAATATCTCACGAAATAAGAGTCAAACGAAAAAACTATAAAGTACGAAACATGTCCAACTTGAAAGCGGAAACCAGATGGGGCTATAGTTGGCCCGCTAGATGGCGCTGCCATAGGTCAAACGGATATCAACTGCGTTTTTTTTTAAATAGGAACCCCCATTTTTTATTACATATTCGTGTAGAACTTAAAGTAATATGAATGTTTAGTTGGACCACTTTTCTCGCTTTGTGATAGATGGTGCTGTAAAAGTCACAAACATATAGCTCACAATTTTAGACGAACAGTTGGTAACAGGTAGGTTTTTTAAATTAAAATACAAAACGTAGGTACGTTTGAACATTTCATTTCGGTTGTTTCAATGTGATACCTGTACCTTTGTGAACTTATCATTTCTGAAAACGCATGCTGTTACAGCGTGATTACCTGTAAATGCCACATTAATGCAATAAATGCCCAAAATGATGTCCGTCAACCTCAATGCATTTGGCAATACGTGTAACGACGTTCCTCTCAACACCGAGTAGTTCACCTTCCGTAATGTTCGCAGATGCATTGACAATGCGTTGACGCATTTTGTCAGGCGTTGTCGGTGGATTACGATATCAAATATCCTTCAACTTTCTCCATAGAAAGAAATCCGGGGAAATCCGGGGACGTCATATCCGGTGAACGTGCAGGCCATGGTATGGTGCTTCGACGACCAATCCACCTGTCATGAAATATGATATTCAATACCGCTTCAACCGCACGCGAGCTATGTGCCGGACATCCATCATGTTGAAAATACATCGCCACTCTGTCATGCAGTGAAACATCTTGTAGTAACATCGGTAGAACATTACGTAGGAAATCAGCATACATTGCACCATTCAGACTGCCATCGATAAAATGGGGGTTAATTATCCTTCCTCCCATAATGCCGCACCATACATCAACCCGCCAAGGCCGCTGATGTTCCACTTGTCGCAGCCATCATGGATTTTACGTTGCCCACTAGTGCATATTATGCCGGTTTACGTTACGGTTGTTGGTGAATGACGCTTCGTCAATAAATAGAACGCGTGCAAAAAATCTGTCATCGCCCCGTAATTTATCTTGTGTCCAGTGTCAGAACTGTACACGACGTTCAAAGTGGTCCTCATGCAATTCCTGGTGCATAGAAATATGGTACGGGTGCAGTCGATGTTGATGTAGCGTTCTCAACACCGACGTTAATGAGATTCCCGATTCTCGCGCAATTTCTCTGCTGCTGACGTGAGGATTAGCCGCGACAGCAGCTAAAACACCTACTTGGGCATCTTCATTTGTTGCAGATAGTGGGTGACGTTCCACATGTGTCTGAACACTTTCTGTTTCCTTAAATAACGCCACTATCTGGCGAACAGTCCGGAAACTTGGACGATGTCGTCCAGGATACCGAGCCGCATACTTAGCACACGCCCGTTGCATTTTGATCACAATAGCCATTGTTGTTGTTGTGGTCTTCAGTCCCAGTCCTGAGACTGGTTTGATGCAGCTCTCCATGCTACCCTATCCTGTGCAAGCTTCTTCATCTCCCAGTAGTTATTGCAATCTACATCCTTCTGAATCTGCTTAGTGTATTCATCTCTTGGTCTCCCTCTACGACTTTTACCCTCCATGCTGCCCTCCAATGCTAAATTTGTGGTCCCTTGATGCCTCAGATGATGTTCTACCGACCGGTCCCTTCTTTTTGTCAAATTGTGCACAATAGCCATACATCAACACGATATCGACTTTTTCCGCAATTGGTAAACGGTCCATTTTCACACGGGTAATGTATCACGAAGCAAATACCGTCCGCACTGGCGGAATTTTGCGTGATACCACGTACTTATACGTTTGTGACTATTACAGCGCCATCTATCACAAGGCTAAGAAAGTAGTCCAACTAAAACATTCATATTTCTTTCCGTACTACACGAATATGTAATAAAAGATGGGGTTCCTATTTAAAAAACGCAGTTGATATCCGTTTGACCTATGTCATCGCCATCTAGCGGGCCAACCATAGCGCCATCTGGTTTCCCCCTTCAAGCTAGACAGGTTTCGTTCTTTGTAGTTTTTTCGTTTGATGCTTATTTCGTGATATTTGGCCTGGTCACTATAAATGGGCTACGCTGTATATTGTACCTCACTGACCTTAGCTTCTGTGCTTGCATACAAAAATTATAGTGTTAGTGGTCTAAAAAATCTAGGAGACGAAGGTCTAGGATCCTTCCGAATCACGACTGCTGCCTCTGATTCTGGATCCGCAGAAATAAGTTGTAAGGGTACCACCGATGAAAAACTACACTCGCATTTGATGCCCGCCCATCCTCAAATGTTTGTATTCACTTTGTCCAGAACTTCCGTCACAAGCCCATCTGCAAATGAATTGCATGTGCGTAACATTCGCTTGATCTACACTACGAATGATATCCTCTTGGCATTACAAAATACAGTCGGTTGTATTACCCAATAAAGTCATATTTTCTGTAGTGGTTTAGTAGTATTAGGTAGATAGAAACGTTTTTTTCCGCCAATTTCTTGTTCAAAATGGTTCAAATGGCTCTGAGCACTATGCGACTTAACTTCTGAGGTCATCAGTCGCCTAGAACTTAGAACTAATTAAACCTAACTAATCTAAGGACATCACACACATCCATGCCCGAGGCAGGATTCGAACCTGCGACTGTAGCGGTCGCTCGGTTCCAGACTTTAGCGCCTAGAACCGCTCGGCCACTACGGCCGGCGCCAATTGCTTGTAGGAAAGATACAGTTTCGGCAGACAAAGTTTTCTCGCTTGTCGCTGTCGACTAAAAGGCCTGTCGTTGACTGGACGCTCTCGATGGACTTGGCATTGTTGTCTCATAAACAACCTTTGCAGCATCCAATTGAGGTGCAGAGCGCAAGCTGATTTGATTAGCACAACCTAACTCTTGTGGTGTCAAAGTTTCATGATTGACTGTGTTTTTCTGCGTTTCGACCTCTTACTCAACGACGCAAACTCCCGAGAAGGATGGCCACTGCTTTACTAGTCGATGGCAGATCACAGTCAGTCTGACTGATGCTTGCCACTAACAACAGGTGCCGAAAATGAAACGAGTGCATTAAGCCATTCATTGGTTTGTTTGAAAAAGCGGCTCTCTGTCCTGTTAGCCTTTTGCCACCTTGTTTTCAATTTATCGAACAGTTTTTTTTCCTTTATTGAATTTCAATTTCCTCTGAAGGGGTCGGGCTGGCAGCAGCTTAGTATGCCGCTCTTCAGCCTACAGACTTTGTTAGAAAGATGAAGAGAATAAATAATAAAAACAGGCGATAAAATTGGAGACTTAAAGAGTAACATGGCGAAAAGAAATCGTGGAACTTAAAACAAAGAACAGAGGGATGATGACGCTAAGAAAATACATACAAAGCAGACAGGTAAAACAATAGACAGACAATTAAAAAAACATGGCGACAGTCTGGTTTATGTTCGCAAAAGACATAAAATTCACACCCAGCGACAGCATGGTTTCTGTTCGCAACACGAGAAAGACGAACAACACTGAACAGTCACTGGAACACTGCACTAAAAAGTTGGCAAATGTGACAGACCACAGCCAAGAGCAGGTGGGGGGAAACTGGACAGATGGTGGGAATATAAAAAAGGGGCCAGGAAAGGAGCTGATGGGGGATGAGGACCCATAAGAGGGGTGGGGGCGCTGGGCAGACGCGACAGGGAGTGGGGTAGGCAGAGGAGGGGAATACAAAAGGACTCGGGGGGGGGGGGGGGAAGGAGAAGGGAGGTAGGGAGAGGTTTAGTGGGGAGAAAATAGCACGGAAGGGGGGAAGAGGGAGCCCAGGGAAAGGACAGAGGAAAGGAGGGGGAGTGAGGATCAGAGTTGATAGGAGGGATAAATGGAGGGAGAGAAGGCATCATCTGGGAGGGGGAGTTGATGGAAGCCACCTCGGGAAAGGAGATGTAGGGTGTAGAGATGGAGGGTAGGGGGGACACAATGGTGAAGACGTGGCAGGGGGCAGGGTTGGGAGGAGCAACCAGGGGGTGAGGGTGTTCAAGACGGCGGGAGGTGTAGAGGATGCGGATATGTTCGAGGAATACGAGCAGATGGGGGAAAGGAATGAGATCATAGAGGATCCACGTGGGGGACAGGAGGCGTATACGGAAGGCGAGGCGGAGTGCATGACGCTCAAGGATCTGGAGGGACTTATAGAATTTGGGGGGGGGGGCAGATATCCAGGCAGGACTGGCATAACAGAGAATGGGACGGATTAAGGATTTGTAGGTGTGGAGGATGGTAGAGGGGTGCAACCCCCATGTCCGGCCAGAGAGGAGTTTGATGAGTCGGAGGCGGTTGTGGGCTTTGGATTGGATGGGGCGGAGATGAGGGATCCAGGTGAGGTGACGGTCAATGGTGAGGCCAAGGTAGGTGAGGGTGGGGGTGAGGTAGACAGGACGGGTGCAGACAGTAAGGGAGAAATCCAGGAGCCGGAAGGTGCGAGTGGTACGACCTATGATGATTGCCTGGGTCTTGGAAGGGTTGAGTTTCAGAAGCCACTGGTTACACCATGCAGCAAAAAGGTCAAGGTGATTCTGGAGAAGGTGTTGGAACCGTTGGAGGGTAGGAGCGAGGGCGAGGAATGCGGTGTCATCAGCATATTGCAAGAGGTGTACTGGAGGGGGCGGGGATTGGGGCATATCTGCCATGTACAGGAGGTAGAAGAGAGGGTAGAGGACAGAGCCCTGGGGCACACCTGCACAGGGGTAGAAGGTGTGGGAATTGGCATTATGGGTGGTAACATAGAAGGGGCGGTGGGAGAGGAAGGAGGCCACCAGACGGATGTAGTTGATAGGAAGGGCGTAGGTTTGGAGTTTAAACATGAGACCGAGATGCCAGACACAGTCGTAGGTCTTTTCGAGGTCAAGGGAGACAAAAATGGCGGAGCGACGGGAGTTAAGCTGCAGGGAGAGGAGATGAGTGAGGCGGAGGAGTTGGTCATCAGCAGAGAAGGAAGGTCGAAAGCCACATTGGGTGTTTGGGAGGAGGTGGTTTTGGCGGAGGTGGTGATGGATGCGCCGGGAAAGGATGGATTCCAAGAGCTTGCTGAACACCGATGTGAGACAGATAGGACGATAGGAAGAGGCATCAGATGGAGGCTTGTTGGGTTTGGAGAACATCAGGATACGGGAGGTTTTTCACAGGTCGGGATAGTAGCCAGTGGCAAGCATGACATTGTAGAGGGTGGCAAGGATTGAAAGGAAGGAGGGAGGGCAGTGTTTGAGGTGGCAGTAGGTAAAGCAGTCGTGGCCGGGAGCAGTGTTGCGTTTAGTGCGGAGTGTGAGGCTGATGTCCTGTGTAGTGATGGGAGTGTTAAGTTCAGATGGAGGCGTGTGGCCCAAGTACTGGAAGCTAGGAGCAAGGGGATGAACAGAGGTATTCGTACGGTCCATGACGTCAGGGAAGAGGGAATAATCAAAGTGGAGATCATCTGGGATGGAAAAAACATCGGAGAGGTGAGAGGCAAAGTGGTTGGCCTTACTGAGGTTGTCAGGAAAGGGACGGTCATTAAGGAGGATAGGGTACTGGGGGGGGTGGGGCGATTTCCAGTAAGGTGGTGGAAGCAGACCAATACTTGGAAGAGTTTATGGGGAGTGTGGTGTTGAGTTGTATACATGTCTGGCGCCAGGCACTGGGTTTCATCGCAGTAAGCCGGTTGCGGATGTGTCATTGTAATTGCCAGTGGCGGGTAAGTGTATCCCGCTCACGAGTGCTGAGAAAAGAGCGGTAGAGGCGGCAGGACTCTCGAAGGAGAAGGATGGCCTGTGGAGGCAGGGTGGGGCGGTGAGGGTGGATGGCTTTGGTGGGGATATGGGTGGCGATGGCGTCAGACAAGGTATGGTGCAGGAAGGCAGCAGTGTGAGAGATGTCATCAGGAGATTGGAGGGTAAGGGCGTGGCCGTCAACCTGGGTGTGAATGGAGTCCCGGTAGACATCCCTGTTGGCATGGAGTAATCATGGACAAGTTTAGGAGGGACGTTAGGGCGAGGGGCGTTGCGGGGATGGCGACCATTAGAGATAGTGAGGAGAACACGAGCATGGTCACTGCCAATGAGTTCAAGGACTTCTGCTGTGATGCGCCCAAGGAGGTTGGGAGAGGCAAGGACCACATCAGGAGTGGTGTTGGATTCGAGTCGGGTGTGCTGAGGCAGAGGAACCAGGTCTCCCTGGAGAGTGGTGAGAAACTGATGCCACTGCTGGAGGTCGACAGTATTGGCTGTGGATATGGAGGTCGGCGGCAATCACATAGGTGGAGAAGGTGCTTTCAATATGGGCCAGGAAATCGTACAGGATGGGGGTGCGAGGGCAGACGTAAATGGTGGCACAGGTGATGGTAAGGGTGGGGAAGAAGAGGCTGAGGGTGAGATGCTTGGCAGGATTGTTAAGGAGAGTTTGGGGACGGACAGGGAGGTGCTTGAGGGTGCCTATAGCAACTCCGCCACGTGCCAGAGGGTACGGGTTATTGGTGCAGTGTAGGGTGTAAGGAGCCATGGAGACGGAGATACGGGGTTGAAGGAAGGTTTCATTTAGGACGAAGGCATCCACGCGGTGCTGACAGAGGGTGTGGAGGAAGAGGAGTTTGTGGGTTGGCAGGGAGCGAATGTTGTGGTACAGGAGATGGTAGGGTTCATGTACCATGGGAGGGGAGAGTTAGACGAGGGTGGTAAGGGGGGTGAAGGTGAAGTGGGCCTGGTTGTGGGAGTATGTGGCATAGGTTGTAAGATGGATTATGGAACGGGCAGCGAGGGTGATTTGGGAAAGAGTGTGTGAGTGCTGGAAGGGGTGGATATGTTTTGGAGCACAATGGTGGTGAAACAGATGACATCCTCGGCAGTAGGGGGAGGGCGGAGCGAGTTGTTGGGGTGGATGGGGTCATCAACAGGACGGACAGGGATGGTGAGCTCAGGGGTGACTGGTGGAGGTTTCGCTTTACGCTTCGAGGAGTAGGTAGGATGTGGTTCATTGCAAGTGTTGCAGGAGGGGGGAGAGGTGAGGTTGGGGCAATTCTTGAGGAAGTGTGAAGCTTTGCAGTGGGGACAAGTAGGGGGGTTCTTGCAGGCAGAGGTAACGTGGTCGTTGTAGGTGATACAGCGTTGGCAGCTATGGGATTGGACTGGAGAACGGGAGGGGTCCACCTTATGATGGCGATTGTAGATGAGGGCTCCCTCGGTGAGGAGGCAGTCAATGGAGGAGGAGGATTCGGTGAATATCCGCATGAGAAAAGTCGGCCCAGCATCATTGAAGATGCGACGGGCTGAGCAGATTTCAATGTCGGGCCGGGAGTTGAGTTCCGCCAACACCTCAGCCTCCATGATCACGGGGCAAAGCGTCGTGATCACAGCAGTGAAGGTTGGCGGACGTCAGGGAGGTTGAGGCTGATGGGGAGAGGATGGGGTGTGGTAGGGGGTGAGGGTTGCACGTTGGCCAAATTGGATATGGGGGATGCAGGAGAGGAGATCAGTGTGGAAGGAAGCATTGGGGGATTTAATGAGGACCGAGTCCTTGCGAGGAATCAGAAGGGAGATGGGGGCATTGGGGTAGTATTTCCAGATGGCGAGGGTGGCAGAGTTGGGGGTAGTTACAGCCGAAAGTGGCGCAGGGGTGGGGTGGACAGGGAGAGAAGGAAGGACGGGAAGTGGGGTGGAGGATGAGCTCCATGTGATGGTGGTTGGAGCAGCGGAGGGAGAGGTGAAAATGATAGTGGTGGTGGGTTGGGGCATGGTGGCGGCGCTCGAGGAGGGTGGCGGCGCGCGCGGAGGGTGGCGGCGCGCGAGGAGGGCGGCGGCGGCGGCGGCGGCGGCGGCGGCGGAGGCGGCGAACACCGGCAGGCGGTGACCAGGCGGCGGCGGCGGCGGCGGCGGCGGCGGCGGCGCGGCGGCAGGTGGCGGCGGCGGCGACCAGGCGGCTGCAGGCAGCGACCGAACGGCGGCGGCGGCGGCGAGCACCGGCAGGCGGCGACCAGGCGGCGGCGGCGGCGGCGAGGAGGACCGGACGGCGAGTAGTAGTGACGGCGAGCAGATGACACGGCAAGGAAATGGTGGGGATCTTCCACGTCGAAGATGCACCCTGAGAGTAGCCCAGGCAGTGAAAGTCTTCGATGAAGAAGTGAGGGAATCCAACCCTCGAATGTATCAAACAGTGAAGACAGACTTTTATATACTCCTGTACCTGCAACGGTCGGCCAATCCACGTAAGGGATTATTGCAGGTAGGCCATCATTCAACCAATGTTTAACGATGTTGAAAATTTCTTGCCGGATGAATTTCACGTAGTCTTCATACGAACCTGAAGATATTACATTAGCTTTAACAACAAATTAAGTGTAGACAAATAGTCAAATATCGTAAGCGTGTTGCATGGGAAACATAGTAGTGAAGCCTGCCGCGCCGCGCGCAACATCGATAGCGGCTCGGCGACATGTTGTGATGCGATACGTGGGACGAACTGGCCCGAAGAAACAATCATTATACAGGAGAATAGGCAGATCTAGGCGGCTGATTCTTGTCAACTGCATCAGATAATTGGTCAGTTTATAGTTTGAGAGGTGTAATTCCGTAGTATATTGCGGTGTATGCCACTTCCGCTTCCGTTGAAATTGCAAGTTAGGCAAATCATTGACGTTTTATATGAACATCGAAAAAGATATAATATAAATAGGATAACCACGAGATTTAGACTGTATTAGTGTATGAATATGTCCTACAAACTTGTAGTAATAGTTTCCATCTTGTAGAATTGAATTTCTTCACTTCACCGCGTAAATATCCACTCACTAACCGAGCGTAAATTTGTCACAGCGACTCGTGTGCTCTCGGCGAAGGTCTATGAACTGACGTAATTCGACAGGTATCGAAGGTAGGAATCTATCCTTTTGGTGGCAGATGCAATCCTTCCCCTACCCAACCCATCCCTCCTAATTTCCAGAATCGAAAATTCGGTTTTCGGTGTTTTGGCCACGTTTTGGAGATTCGACCCCACCGTGCATCGCCGGCACAAAGACGAATGTCGGAGGACAACACACCAGTCGCCGTAGGGCGCACGACAGAGCGCCAAGTACGGCAGAAAACGAAACTGAACACAATTGTGTTCATTCCCCTCCTCTTGTTTAATTGCATCATTCCATTTTACAATGTTTTATATCCACAGAAAACAGTTTTATGATTGTAGAACCACAGAAGATCTTATGTACGTTATTTCAAGTGTACCAATTTTAACCAATTCCCAAATGGTTCAAATGGCTCTGAGGACTATGGGACTTAACTGGCCGGCCGAAGTGGCCGTGCGGTTAAAGGCGCTGCAGTCTGGAACCGCAAGACCGCTACGGTCGCAGGTTCGAATCCTGCCTCGGGCACGGATGTTTGAGAAGTCCTTAGGTTAGTTAGGTTTAACTAGTTCTATGTTCTAGGGGACTAATGACCTCAGCAGTTGAGTCCCATAGTGCTCAGAGCCATTTGAACCATTTTTTGGGACTTAACATCTATGGTCATCAGTCCCCTAGAACTTAGAACTACTTAAACCTAACTAACCTAAGGACATCACACAACACCCAGTCATTACGAGGCAGAGAAAATCCCTGACCCCGCCGGGAATCGAACCCGGGAACCCGGGTAACCAATTCCCATCCCACCCTCTAGTAATCTCTGTATTTTTAATTTTTCAATGGTATTGCGTATAATCACAGCTTATGGATGTGATACAGTTTTACCTACATCTATAAGGGTTTTGTTTGATTCATGGAGAGTAAAAAAAAGAAAAAAAGAAAATTGCGACATGTAGCACAAGCAAAAAGGGAACAAGTTATGTGAGGTATCACCATAAGCGCAGCGTTAGCAGTAATACTGTCCTGGTTTTCACATGATTGTTTTTTGGACGGTGCTTTGAACTGATGCTGAGGATTGAGGCATTTCAATTACGAAAGGCAATCTGGGATGGTTGTATATTTGGGATGGAAATTATATATGAGTTTCCAAGGTTGCGCCCCTTCAATTATATGATTCCTTGTATAAACGTGCATTTGCTCCCATTGACGGAAATAGCAACGCATGGGGGCGACCTGTTGCCTCAGCTGGTATTTCGACTCTGTAAATTCTTATAAAAACGATATTTATGGACTTTTACTGATGGTAGTAATTTATATGCTGTAAGGTATCAAAGGAAATGTTTATTAATAGACTGTTGCCCCCAGCGCCAAACAACGAATTCTTCCAATGCATTAATTTCGACCACTCAAGATCTGTAACACATTGTTTTGTAAAGAAATACCTTTTGTAAAACATTGTAAAGTGAGTTCCATGTTTACTGATGAAACTGTTTTATACGATGTAACAATGAAACTTATGGTTGTAAACAAAACAAAATGCAGCGTGTACCACGTACCCAGCGCCATCTAGCGGTTTAGTCAACTTGGTTTCCAAAATTTTCCCTTGGTAATAGTTTCCACTTGTCTCGTGATTGAGAATGTCGACGCCATACAATGTACCTAATGAACAATTTTCTATGGCTAATATAACACTGGTAAGATGAAAGCCATACTGTAGTCGTTGTACTGCGTCTCTTACCAAAGCTGAAACGTAGCATATTTTCAAATCTTCTGATACCTGTTTTGTGTTGCGATTTGTAGCCTTTGAAAATGACGGGAGGTCGAAACGCGTAAGCTGTTTCTGGAAATAATAAATGTGAGGCCAAGACATAAGAAAACTTGTTAAAGTGCATCCAAATGGCTGCTTCGTCTCACAGCATTTTCATGCAAATTGTACACAATTGTGTACGTCTTCGGCGGAGGGAAACATAACTCCGTGAATCTCACGACACGTGAGGATCGTTTGGACACCGATTTATGCTGCCGAAACGAGGGAAATCCGTTCGCAGGAAATGTCAATCCATTAGACTACAAACATAGCTTATCCATTCAAAATTTCCAAGTGTACAAAGAGAACAACAATACATTACATCCAAAAAGTTTAATAACTCATTACGATAAAGTGCTATCGGAATCGTGGCCACTGAAATAAAAACTGGAACCTATCTGCGGACTTTTAGTGGGGTAGATTGTGGAACATTTGCGCAGTGTTGCTGAGAGCTGTTGCTCATATAAAGAATTCAGGGAAGCGTTCCTTTGTTCATATTACAGTTATATGTATACGGTGTCTGTTCTTTCGAAAGAACAGACACCATATACATATAAGTATACAGGGTGGTCCATTGATAGTGACCGGGCCAAATATCTCACGAAAAAACTACAAAGAACGAAACTCGTCTAGCTTGAAGGGGGAAACCATATGGCGCTATGATTGGCCCGCTAGATGGCGATGACATAGGTCAAACGGATATCAACTGCGTTTTTTTAAAATAGGAACCCCCATTTTTATTACATATTCGTGTACTACGTAAAGAAGCATGAATGTTTTAGTTGGACCACTTTCTTCGCTTTGTGATAGCGCTGTAATAGTCACAAACGTGTAAGTACGTGGTATCACATAACATTCCGCCAGTGTGGACGGCATTTGCTTCGTGATACATTACCCGTGTTAAAATGGACCGTTTACCAATTGCGGGAAAGGTCAATATCGTGTTGATTTATGGCTATTGTGATCAAAATGCCCAACTGGCGTGTGCTATGTATGCCGCTCGGTATCCTGGACGACATCATCCAAGTGTCCGGACCGTTCACCGGATAGTTACGTTATTTATGGAAACAGGAAGTGTTCAGCAACATGTGATACGACAACCACGACCTGCAGCTAATGATGATGCCCAAGTAGCTGCTTTAGCTGCTGTCGCGGCTAATCCGCACATCAGTAGCAGAGAAATTGCGCGAGAATCGGGAATCTCAAAAACGTCGGTGTTGAGAATGCTACATCAACATCAATTGCACCCGTACCATATTTCTGTGCACCAGGAATTGCATGGCGACGTCTTTGACCGTCGTGTACAGTTCTGCCACTGGGCACAAGAGAAATTACGGGACGATGACAGATTTTTTTGCACGCGTTCTATTTAGCGACGAAGCGTCATTCATCAACAGCCGTAACGTAAACCGGCATAATATGCACTATTGGGCAACGGAAAATCCGTGATGGTTGCGACGAGTGGAACATCAGCGACCTTGGCAGGTTAATGTATGGTGCCATTATGGGGGGAAAGATAATTGGCCCCCATTTTATCGATGGCAATCTAACTGGTGTAATGTATTCTGATTTCCTACGTTATGTTCTACCGATGTTACTACAAGATGTTTCTCTGCATGACAGAATGGCGATGTACTTCCAACTTGATGGATGTCCGGCACATAGCTCGCGTGCGGTTGAAGCGGTACTGAATAGCATATTTCATGACAGGTGGATTGGTCGTCGAAGCACCATACCATGGCCCGCACGTTCACCGGATCTGACGTCCCAGGATTTCTTTCTGTCGGGAAAGTTGGAGGATATTTGCTATCGTGATCCACCGACAACGCCTGACATATGCGTTATGCATGTGCGAACATTACGGAAGGCGAACTACTCGGTGTTGAGAGGAATGTCGTTACACGTATAGCCAAATGCATTGAGGTTGAAATCATCATTTTGAGCATTTATTGCATTAATGTGGTATTTTGCAGGTAAACTCGCTGTAACAGCATGTGTTCTCAGAAATGATAAGTTCACAAAGGTACATATATCACATTGGAACAACCTAAATAAAATGTTCAAACGTACCTACGTTCTGTATTTTTAATTTAAAAAACCTACCTGTTACCAACCGTTCATCTAAAATTGAGAGCCATATAGTTGTGACTATTACAGCGCCATCTATCACAAAGCGAAAAAAGGGGTCCAACTAAAACATTCTTATTTAGTTACGTACTACACGAATATGTAATAATAAATGGTGGTTCCTATTTAAAAAAACGTTGTTGATATTTGTTTGACCTATGGTAGCGCCATCTAGCGGGCCAACCATTGCGGCATCTAGTTTCCCCCATCAAGCTAGACATGTTTCATTCTTTATAGTTTTTTTCGTTTGACGCTTGTTTCGTGAGATATTTGGCCGGGTCAAGATCAATGGAACAGCCTGTATACCTTTCCTGTCACTACGTCACCCCATTAATCTAAGAGTAAAGTGTAGTGATCATGAAAATATTTTTATTCCTTGGTTTTTATATTTACAATATGTTTCAATGTACTGATAACTTACGTGGATGGAAACATCGCTTTTTGCTAAAGCATTAGGAGATCACTTGAAAACCACAGGCAGGTTAGTGGATAAATAATGCCATAGTCTTCAGTCTGATACACGGTTCCTATGCGTGTCTGACCGAGCTCAGTCTTGCAAAATAGCAGTCTTCACATTGTCATGTTAAAAGTTTCTCACTCTCGTTTTATTTTCAGCTATTGATACTATTGCGAGTAAGCTGTGTTACTGTATATAGCAAATGTCGATACACCAGACTCTCATTTTGATGCCACTTTTCAAGCGAGTTTCTTCTTTATGGTAACGGTGTCTCGAATTTTGACAACTCAAGTTAGAACATAGTTCTCCATACAATGAACCCTTCTTCCAACGCCAACTTAAATCAAGTTCCTTCTTCATGGTAACGGTGTCTCGGTCTCTACCAACTCGGGTTTAAATAAAGCTCTGCAATGTTAAGTATCAAGTGCTTCATGCTTGACTTTCTTACAATTCGTTTCTCACTGTCCATGCATCACTTAATTATAACGCTGTACTTCAGGCGCACCATGCCAGTGACATACATCTAAATTCTATATCCCATGCTTGTTTCAAAGGAAGTTTTCCACGCTTGCGTCAGTCAACTTTTTATAACTGCGGAGAACTGCCCTTCTGCATGATCATTACTTTCACTTACTGACATGCTCTTGCTGCTACTTTGCCAGATTATATGTTTGATTGGTCGTTCCACCAATTCTAAATATTCCTTGTAAATTTTGCCCTGAGTTTTGATCTGTTGTTCAGTGCTTTGTCAAATGACCTATTTAATATTACTTTTAAATTTTCTTCAGTCGGTGGTTTCGGAGCTATACGAATTGGTCCCTGTACAATTTACTCTTTTATCCGCTGTTGTAACGTATCTCTCACAATTATTATCGCCGTCTCAGAACTTTACTTTTCTTCTATTGCTGCCTCTATTACTGTAGGCAAAAATTTATTGACATATTAAACTCACTACATTTCTCACGTTTACCAGTTTTTGCATTCTCATAGCATGAGTTTTAGGCATGATTATTGCTCATGTTAGTGAACTATTTTCGCTGGCGGTGTCTACATAAATTACTTAGTTTCGCATTGTTAAGTCGTTAACATTAAATGGGTTCTATACATGCCACTTTTTTAGTTTAGCGCCAGCTACACAACTAATATTAATATTCCTTTTTATATGTACAAGCGAGCGCTGATAATATGGTTACTGTGAACATTCGAGTAAATAGTCAAATCTCTGCTGCTGTTGTACCAAGCGTTTGATAATTGCGGATGTCATTCTGGACTTTGACCTCAATAGCTCAAACAGATGTACACGTTCTGAAATTTCACTAGATAGCTGAGCTCCATCGCCAATTTTTCTGTGAGCACTTAAGTTCCCAGTACAGGTATTTGTAAGCGCAGTAATTTATCTCCTGAACGATCTTCAAAGCAGGAATATATTGGAGCTCAAATAGTTTCTACAATCATTTTAAGAACTACATACATCGTTCCCATAAATAGCTGCAGGAACTTTTGTTAACGATGTAGTGACGACACTATGGTTCAGAAAACATATACTAGTCTATCTCACGCAATTTCATCTTCTGTTCTGGTCTCAGTGAGAATGGAATTTATACGGAATTTATATTGCATTGCCGTCTGTTCACACCTTCCTCCGTAATACAGACGATACATGGTCGTTATAGCGGCGTTTTCCCTTCTTTCTTTCTACGTGGGAGATGACGAGAGCGATCCTAGCTGCAGCACTTGGAGTCTCGCACTAGTAATGCCCTCAGCGGAGCGCGGATAGCTGTGAGCTCCATATCGCTGCCTGGTGGGGATATCAAAGCACCCATAATCTCCCGAAATAGCATGAGGCAGATCAACCGAGTATCTCCGGAAACGATTGTCCCTACCGGCCAAGCGATATGTGATGGTGGGGGGATAGAGTATCGATTACCAGCGTTGCCTGTCCCTAATGTCCGCTGCCTGTGCTTCTCTCAGGGAGTAGGAGGTGGAGAGTCTTCTAGTCGAAATTTCGATAACGCAGCATCTCTTGCGGAATATGTGGAAAGTGCGATACAATGTCCGTTGGTATCTTCGTCATATATGCTTATTTCCAATACCTCTTTTATCACAAAGTCCGAATATCCATTAGCATTAACCGGAAACTTCTGTTGCAGAAATACGCACTTTAAGCGGTTATTTTTTGAAAAATGTATAGTTAGGCTACTAATTTGAACGCTTCAGCAGCGTCTTCTTCAGGCCCTATTCTAATATCATGTTGGGCGTCCTTCTGTCCAGCGTCGTGAAGCAACTCGACGTGGCATGGACGGCTTGGACACGACAAGTCAACAAGTCATTGGAAGTCTCCTGCAGAAATTCTGGGTCATCCTGCCTCTATAGCCAACCATAACTGCTAAAGTGTTACCAGTGCAGGGTTTTGTGCACAAACTGACCTCTCGATTGCCGACCGGTGTGGTCGAGCGGTTCTAGGCGCTACAGTCGCAGGTTAGAATCCTGCCTCGGGCATGGATGTGTGTGATGTCCTTAGGTTAGTTAGGTTTAAGTAGTGCTGAGTTCTAGGGGACTAATGACCTCAGACGTTGTCCCATAGTGCTTATAACCATTTGAACCGTTTTGACCTCTCGATTACGTCCCATAAATTTTCGATGATATTCATGTTAGGCCATCGGCGTCGCCAGACCATTCATTTGAACTGTCCAGAATGTTCTGACATGGCACATTGTCATCGATGGAAATTCCGTAGTTGATTGGGTACAAGAAGTCCATGAATGACTGCAAATGGTCTCCAAGAAGCCGAACATAATCATTCGCAGACAATGATAGCTTCAGCTGGACCATAGGACCCAGTCCGTTCCATGTAAACACAGGCCACATCTTTATGAAGCTATCAACAACTCGTACAATGCCTTGTTGACAACTTGGATCCATGACTTCATGGGGTCTCCGCCCTACTCGAACCCTACCTGAGGTATTACTACTGAAATAGGAACTCATCCGACCAGGCCACGGTTTTCCAGTCGTATAACGTCCAACCGCCCAGGAGAGGCGCTGCAGGCTATCATTCTGTTAAAAAAGGACTCGCGTCTGTCGCCTGCTGTCATAGTGTATTGACGCCAAATTTTTTCGGCACACTGTCGTAACGGGTACGTTAATCACACGTCTCACAGTGATTTCTGCGGTTATTTCACACAGTGTTGCTTGTCAGCAAGCACTGACAATTCTATGCAAACGTCACTGCTCTCGGTTGTTAAGTGAAAGCCGTCGGCCACTGCGTTTTGCGTGGAGAGAGGTAATGCCTAAAATTTGGCATTTTCGGCACGCTCTTGACACTGTGGATCTCGGAATATTGAATCCTCTAACGATTTTCGAAAAGTAATGTTCCAGGCTTCTAGCCCCAACTACCATTTCGCTTTCAAAGACTGTTAATTCCTGTCAAGTGACCATAACCACGTCGGAAACATTTTCACATGAATCACCTAAGTGCAAATAACAGATCCGCCAATGACTTGCCCTTTTATACCTTGTGTACGCGATAATAACGCCTTGTTTATATTTGCATATCGCAATCCCAAAACAACAAAATAAGTTCAATCATACAATAAAACTGCAAAGTTGCAACTCACCATGTAGCGGAGGTGCTGAGTCGCTGATAGGCACAACAAAAAGACTCTCACAATCATAGCTTTCGACCGTTAAGGCCTTCGTCAACAATAGACACACATACACGCACAGACACACACACTCAAGCGAACACAACTCACACGCACGACAGAATTCTCAGGCAACTGAAACCACACTGCGAGCAGCAGCACCAGTGCATAATGCGAGTGGCGACTGGGTGGTGGTAAGGCGGGGAGGGGGAGGGAGAGTATGTTGGGGGTGGTGGACAGCGAAGTGCTGCAGGTAAGACTGAGGGCAAGGGAAAGTTAAGGGGGGGGGGAGGAGCGGAAAAGGATAGAAATAAAAAGACTGGGTGTAGTGGTGGAATGATGGCTGTGAAGTGCTGGAATAGGAACAGGGAGGGGGCTGGATGGGTGAGGATAGTGACTAACGAAGGTTGAGGCCAGGAGGTTTACAGGAACATAGGATGTATTGCAGGGAAAGTTCCCACCTCCACAGATCAGAAAAGCTGGTGGTGGTGAGAAGGATCCATATGGCACAGGCTGTGAATCAGTCATTGAAATGAAGGATGTCATGTTTGCCAGTGTTTCACCAACATGGTATTTCACTTGTTCCTTGGCCACAGATTGTCAGTGGCCATTCATACAGACAGACAGCTTGTTGGTTGTCATGCCTACATAGAATGCAGTACAGTAGTTGCATCTTAGCTCTCCCGTGCCTTATCTTTCCAGTCTCCCACTACCTCTCAAAGTCCCAACGACTGGAGCAATCCCCTTGTAACTAAGTACCACCCAGGACTGGAGCAGTTTCATTACATACTCTTCCAGGGTTTTGATTGCCTCTCGTCATGCCCTGAAATGAGGAACATCCTGCCCACTATCCTTCCCACCCCTCCCACCAAAGTCGTATTCTGCCTTCCATTGAACCTACACAATATATTCGTTCATCATTACACAACCCCTGCTCCCAATCCCTTACCTCATGGCTCCTACCCCTGCAATAGAGCTAGATGTAAAACCTGTCCGATAAGTCCTCCCGCCACCACCTACACCAGTCCGGTCACTAACATCACCTATCCCATGAAATGCAGGGATACCTGTGAAACCAGTCGTGTGGTATACAAGATAAGCTGCAACCACTGTGCTGGATTCTATATAGGCATGACAACCAACAAGCTGTCTGTTCACATGAATGGCCACTGACAAACCGCGGCCAAGAAACAAGGCCGGCCGGAGTGGCCGTGCAGTTCTAGGCGCTGCAGTCTGGAGCTGAGCAACCGCTCCAGTCGCAGATTCGAATCCTGCCTCAGGCATGGATGTGTGTGATGTCCTTAGGTTAGTTAGCTTTAATTGGTTCTAAGTTCTAGGCGACTGATGACCTCAGAAGTTAATTCGCATAGTGCTCAGAGCCATTTGAACCAAGAAACAAGTGGATCACCCTGCTGCTGCACACACACACTGCCAAACATGATATCCTTCAACGACTGCTTCACAGCCCGTGCCATATGGATCCTTCCAATCAACACCAGCTTTTCTGAATTGCACAGGTGGGAACTTTCCCTGCAATACATCCTATGTTCCTATAACCCTCCTGGCTTAAACTTTAGTTAGTCATTGTCCTTAACCATCCAACCCCTTCCCTGTTCCCATTCCAGCACCACACAGCCGTCATTCCATCAGCACACCCAGTCTTTTTGTTTCTCTCCTTTTCTGCTCCTTCCCCCCCCCCCCCCACCTCCCCACCTCTCCCCTGTCCTCAGTCTAACCTATAGCACGTCGATGTCCGTCATCCCTACCATACTAACCCTCCCCCTACCCGTCCAAGCCCTCTCCTTACCCCCACCCAGCCGCCACTCCCATCATGTACTGGTGCTGCTGCTCACAGTGTGGTTTCAGTTGCCTGAGACTGCAGTCGTGTGTGTAAGTTGCGTTTGCGTGTGTGTGTGTGTGTGTGTGTGTGTGTGTGTGTGTGTGTGTGTGTGTTGTGTGTGTGTGCTTCTGTCTGTCTCTTGTTGACAAAGGTCTTAGTGGCCAAAAGCTATAATTCTGAGAGTCTTTTTGTTGTGCCTGTCTGTGACTCAGCATCTCTGCTATATAGTGAGTAGCAACTTTCCTTCTCATAAAACTGTTACATAATGTAGATACAAGTAAATAATTGTGAACTAAAAGTAATACGAACAATAGTAGCTCATAGACATAAGGCATGACTACATCAGGTCTATTAAGACAACTATGGAACCCAGTGGTGTCAATGTAATGGGATGTAGCAGCCTACATTCTTAATATTCAATGTATGAACAACATTTAGTAAGAAATCAAGAATAAAAATGTCATAAAGAAGACTGATAGGGATGATGCAAAAATGTGTAGCCATATTGCGTGAAAAAATATGTACAAAGTAACAGTAAAAATGATAGTAATTATGTGCAATTTTAAATATTGTAAGGTGAAATTGTGTGTGAAGTGTGTGCATAAAAATAAATTATTTCTTTGGCTCAAAAGAAAGTCAGGAAAAGGTCATGTTATATCCAAAACTATGTCAAGCTATGCGTGAAAACCACACAATATGGTGAAGCAAAGTGGGATGAAAACATGTAAACTTGCATCAAGAAACAGCAACCATTCAGTTGCAACAACATCCTATTGGTACGAAAGGTCCGAGGTACTTGTCAGATTATATAAGGAAAGAAATACCTGATTAACAGTTACGAGACAATAATTCATAAATCTTTTGAATATGGAATTTCGTACAAAGATGAATCGGTGTACCTTATTATCGAAAATACCCACTATCCACTTGAAGACGACACCTTAAGAAGAAATGATTATGAAAATAAACTGGGACCTGAATTAAAATAGGCGTTCCATCATGAAAGAGCAAGAACGAAACAAAAGGGTGACATACACAGCTGGAAGAAGATCCCATGTCAACTCAATGACGAACATGATGGTATGTCGCGAGAGACCTAATTTAGAATGGAGGATCTATGTGGAGTTTAAGTGAAAACATGCACTCTGTATATATAAAAGGTATTAAATATAATGGGAAAATTATAATCGCAAGTAAGAAGAAAGGCGATCTGCCTTAAAATATTGTAAGTCATAAAAACATTTAATCATCACATGGGCGACGAATTGTAATTAAAAGTTATTTTTTAAGTCATCGACTGGTGGATGCAACCCGTCACTATTTCCTCTCATGCGCCAATCTGTTCATCTAAGTATGGCAATTTCGGCGTACCCTTTCAATTACTTGCAGAATGCATTCCAATCTCTGTCTTCCTTTACAGTTTTTATCCTCTACAGCTCCTTCTAGTACCAAGGAAGTTATTCTCTGGTGTTTCAACAGGTGTCCTATCATCATGTCCCTTGTTCTTACAATGTTCTCATATTTTCCTTTCTTCGCCGATACTGGTGAGAACCATTACATTCCTTACCTTGTCAGTCCACCGGCACTCTAACGTGACCTTCTGCGGGCAAGCGCCCTACGTGCTGAGATACCCAAGCCCAACTCACGATCCTCACTCACGGCTTTACTTCTGCCAGTATCTCATCTCCTACCTTCCAAACTTCACAGAAGTTCTGCTATATGTTCTGCGGGACTATCACTCCTGTAAGAAAGAACCTTGCGTAGACTTGGCTTAGCCACAGTCTGGGACATTGTTTCCAGAATTCATTTTCACTCTTCTGTGTGGGCGGCTAAAGATAGTGCTTGGACAGCTCAGTCTGTAGAACACTTGTCTGTGAAAGGCGAAGATCCTAGGTTGGAATCCCGGTCTGACACACAATTTTAATTTGCCTGGAAGTTTCTAATGATATTTGTTTTGCCGCACGGAGTGGCTGCGCGGTCTTGGGTGCCATGTCACGGATTGCGTGGCCCCTCCTGCCGGAGGCTCGAGTCCTCCGTCGGGCATGGGAGCATAAGTTAGTTTACGTTAGTTTAAGTAGTGTGTAAGTCTAGGGACCGATGAGCTCAGCAGTTTGGGCCCTCAGGATTGCACACACATTTCAACACTTTTGATATTTGTTTTCATTCGATAATATTTATGTGATCATGTAAAGGACTTTTAAGAACATAACAGCTGGAAAAACGATTATAAAATTATTTACGAATGATATTTTGTAATGACTGACTCATCTTCAAATGTTTGTGGTTTCAGAATGAAGCCTGTTCATGCGCTGTTAGGAAGTCTGTTTACTTACTTTTTTCTTGAGTGATTTACTGTACAGTCTAAGTGAGACAGAGATTTATTTATCCGAGTGGAATATGTTATAAATAGAACATCTCTGCCACATTTAATGTGACTTTTTCCGTTTCGGAATTTGTTCGATCCGTCTCCAGTCATATAGGTGCTGTTATGTCACAAAATTTTGCAAAATACACATCGTGCACTACTATTTAGGTAGATACAAGACAATGACATATAATTATTGATACAGATCAACGCAGTACTCAGGACCGTCATCAACAATATAGTAATTAGCTTCAAATCATGTTGAGGATGTAAGAGATGTAATCATTGTCTAGATCTACATTACTTTACACATAGTGTGTTTTACATAATGTTTTTTTATGCGTGAAACGATTATCTATTTAGATAGATAAATGTATAAATTTTAGTCTTTATGGGGATACTTGTACGTAGTTCATTTAACAGGAAAAAAATGGCTCTGAGCACTATGGGACTCAACTGCTGAGGTCATTAGTCCCCTAGAACTTAGAACTAGTTAAACCTAACTAACCTAAGGACATCACAAACATCCATGCCCGAGGCAGGATTCGAACCTGCGACCGTGACGGTCTTGCGGTTCCAGACAGCAGCGCCTTTAACCGCACTTAACAGGAAAGATTTATAATTTTTGTAAACAGTTTATTTTTTCTGTCTCATAGCTAATGTATTTAAACAAATTGTCTACAAACAAATTTAAACCAAATGTCTAGCAATTTTACTTACAGAGCTAAAGAAGCTGAAGTTTTAAGGGTGGATACAACGAGCTCTTCATAACTGGCTGTGTTCAGAAGGATATTCTAGTGGAAGAAGGTTCATTTAACTGAAATGATCAAAGGAGAGGCTGTTTTCCTGGACAAGGAAATAATTGCGCTTTCTAACGAACTGCAGTGAGAGGCAACGTTGGTGCTGTCACGGAACCATAAGACATCTCTACTTCATTGCATGTGTCTGCATCAGCAACACGTCCACGTACACGTGCCATCTTAGACACTGTATAACACTTAAAACACTCGAAAATAGCACTTTGAAGCCGAAATCATGATCGTGTAAATGTAACGCTGGAAATAAACAACAGTCTAACGGCGGTATTGACTTTAAAGAAACTTAGCATTTCATCTGCAGGTCGTTTAGACGACGCACTGAGTCGTGTAGTCTGAGTCAGGAAGGACCCGCCGGCCAAGACAGCAGCAACAGGAAAGTGACCAATTTTGTGACATTTTACGAGTTCCTAACCACTAGTGAATTATATAGTTTCATCTATGGGCATTGCTAGCTTAGTTTTTGAATCGCTGCGTGTTAATCTATTATATTAGACACAGTTATAGCGTTTTCGTCAGTGTCTACAGTAGAGTCTCGTAGCGCGTGTCGATAGTCGTTTCTTTGTCTGTGTAATGCAGTTTTACACCGTATTTAGTGTGGGTAGGGACTGTGATTGCTGTGTGTGGATGCGAGGTAGTTGCTGATACTTCTCTTTCAAATCCAGGCTGTGTTGGCTTCGGTTACACGGCTTGAAGCTGCAGTAGATGGGCATCACTGTTGTTGACCAGCTCTGGAGATTCAACGGACGTCCAGCACAATCCACGATTCCACCGATCGGTCTGCAGCACTGGCCAGCCCAGTTACTGTTCACACTGAGGCTGACCCCTCACCAATGGTCGAGTGGGAGGTCGCCTCGGGACTTGGCAGGCTGCAAAAGATTTATCGGGGAGGTCAAATGTAAGGCCTCCCCTGTTAGTCTGACGAACAGGTTCCACATGCTATCTGTGGCTCGTAGTGTCCTTCAGCCAAATGCAGTCGGTTATCCAGTTTCAGAGGAAGCACGCAAGATCCGGGTAGTCGCAGAGGGTGACATTATTGTTAGCTGGGAGTTCCAATGTTAGGCGAGTTATGGGACTCCTTAGGGACTTGCCAGCCAAGGAGGGGAAAAAGAGCCACGTGCTTGCTGGGTGGAGTCATTCCATATATGGAGAAGGTCCTTCCCGATGCTGTGAAGAACACTGAGTGCAGCCAACTGCAGGGTAGCTCATGTTGGTACCAGTGATTTTTGTCACTTTGTTCGGAAAAGATTCTCTATGGTTTCGAGCGGCTATCAGAAATAGTAAAGGCTGCTAGTCTTGCTTGTGAGATGAAAGCAGAGTTCACTATTTGCTTTGGTAAAGAGCCGAGTAGAGTGTCTGAATCAGAAGCTGACGACTCTACGACTGTGTAAGCTGCAGATTCCTCGACGGCGCCATAGGGTGGTGAGGTTTCGGGTTCCACTAAATGGGTCAGCAGTCCATTACACGCAGGAAGTGGTTACACGAGTAGCGGAGCTTTGAGGCATAGACTGGACTGTTTTATGGGTTAGAGCGCTTCGGGGAAACACGGCAAGGGCTTCAAAGGGCGCAGGTCGAACACAGGGTAACGTGGATACAGGGACCATCGGTATAACAGTTGTAAATTGTTGTAACTGTATTGGGAAAGTCTCTGAGCTCCAAGCTCTAATAGAAAGCACCGATGCTTAAGTAGTTATAGGCACGGAATGCTGGCTAAGGGCGGAGATAAGTTCAGCCGAAATTTTTGCGAAGTACCTAAAGCTGTTCAGCAAGGATAGGCTAAATACAGTTGGCGGTGACGTGTTTGCTGCCCTTAGCAGTAGCTTATCTTTTACCTGTTCCTGTGTATTAGTGTGCGTAGAGGTAATTCTTGGCAACCGGAATAAAATAATGATTGGATCCTTTTACCGACCTCCCAATTCAGATGATGCAACCGCTGAAACGTTGAAAGAACACTTGTGTCTAATTTGAAACACGTATCCGACTCTTACAGTTATGGTTGGTGTCGACTTCAGTTTACCCTCGATGTGTTGGCGAAAATCCGGTGCTACGCACAAAACAATTTCGGAAATTGTGCTAAACGCATTCTCTGAAAATTATTTCAAGCAATTAATTCATGAGCCCATTCGAATAGTAAACAGTTGTGAAAACACAATTGACCTCTTAGCGAGAAATAATCCTGAGCTAATATCGATCATCAAAACGGATACAGGAATTAGTAAACACAGGGTTGCCGTAGCGAACTAAATATCGTAACTCCAAAATCCACCAGAAATAAACGAAAAATATATCCATAAAAAGAGCAGATAAAAATTCGCTTGACGCCTTCCTGAGAGACTATCCCCACTGCTTCCAAATTAACAATGTAAGTGTGGACTAGATGTGGCATGAATTCAAAGAAATAGTATCGACAACAATTAAGAGATTTATACCAAATAAATTAACAAACGATGGAGCTGATTCCCATAGTACACAAAACAGATCAGAATATTGTTGCAGAAGCAACGAAAAAACATGCCAAATTTTAAAGAACGCGAAACCACCAAGATTGGAGATCTTTTACAGAATCTCGAAATTTAGTTCGGACTTCGATACTAGATGCTTGCAATGGTTTCCACAGTGAAACTTTGTCTCGAAACCTGGCAAAAATCCAAAGAGATTCTGCTCGTATGTAAAGTACGCTAGCGGTAAGACACATTCAATGCCTTCTCTGCGCGATAGCAATGGAAATAGTGTCAATGACAGTGCTCCTAAAGCAGTTACTAAACACAGTCATCCAAAATTCCTTCACCAGAGAAGATGAAGTAAATATTCCAGAATTCTGATCAAGAATATCTGCCAACGTTAACTTGTAAGTAGATATCCTTGGAGTAGTTAAGCAACTTAAAAAACTTAATAAAAGCAAGTCTTCCTTTCAAGATGGTATACCAATTACGTTCCTTTAAGGGTATCATGATGCAGTAGCTCCGTACTTAACAATCAAATACAACCGCTCGCTCGACGAAAAATCTGTACCCAAAGAGTGGATGGTTGCACAAGTCACACAAATCTTCAAGAAAGGTAATAGGTGTAACCCTCTAAATTAGAGGGCCATATCATTAACGTCGATATGCAGTAGGATTTTGGAACATTTATTGTGTTCGAACATTATGAAGTACGTCGAAGACAACTGTCTATTGACACACAGCCAGCACAAAGTTAGATAACATCGTTCTTGCGAAACACAACTTGCTCTTTACTCTCACGTAGCGTTGAGTGCTATCGACAAAAGATATCAAATTTATTCCGTATTTCCAGAAGGTTTTTGACCCTGTAGCTCACAAGCGGCTTGTAATCAGATTGCGTGCTCGTGGAATATCGTCTCAGTTATGCGATTTTATTAGTTATTTCCTATCAGAAAGGTCGCAGCTCGTGGTAACTGACAGACAGTCATCGAGTAAAACAGATGTGATTTCTGGCGTTCCCAACGTAGTGTTACAGTGCCTCTGTCGTTCCTTATCTATATGAACGACATAGGAGACAATCTGAGCAGCCGTCTTAGGTTGTTTGCAAGATGATGCTTTCGTTTATCGTCTAGTAAAGTCATCAGAAACTCAAAACAAATTGCAAAATGATTTAGAAAAGATATCCGTATGGTGCTCAAATCGGCAGTTGACCCTAAATAGTGAAAAGTATGAGGTTATCCACATGAGTGCTAAAAATAATTTGTTAAACTTCGGTTACAAGGTAAATCAAACAAATCTAAAGGCCGTAAATTCAACTAAATACCTAGGAGCTACAGTTACGAACAAGTTAAGTTGGAAAGAACGCATAGAAAATGTTGTGGGCAATACGAACCAAAGACTGCGATTTATTGGCTGAACATTAGAAGATGCAACAGATCTACCAAAGAGACTACCTATACTACACTTTGTCCGTCCTCTTTTGGAGTACTGCTGCCTGATGTGGAATCCATATCAGATAGAGTTAAAGGTGAACATCGAGAAAGTATTATCAAGAAATATAGAAGAGAGTGTGATGCACATGACACAGGATTTGGGGTGGACACCATTAAAACATTCGTTACGGCGGGATCTCCTCACGAAATTTCAATTACCAACTATTTCCTCCGAATGCGAAAATATTTTGCTGACGCCAACCTACGTAGGGAAGAAATAATCACCATAATGAAATAAGGGAAATCAGACTTCGCACGGAAAGGTACTAATGTTCGTTTTTTTCCGCGCGCTGTTCGAGAGTGGAATTACTGAGAATTATTGCCGGGCACTTAAGTGTGATTTGCAGGGTAGCCATGTAGATGTAGATGTAGTAAGCAAGTCCGCAGCTCGTGGTCGTGCGGTAGCGTTCTCGCTTCCCGTTCCCGGGTTCGATTCCCGGCGGGGTCAGGCATTTTCTCTGCCTCGTGATGACTGGGTGTTGTGTGATGTCCTTAGGTTAGTTAGGTTTAAAGTAGTTCTAAGTTCTAGGGGACTGATGACCATAGATGTTAAGTCCCATAGTGCTCAGAGCCATTTCAACCATTTTTTTTGTAGCAAGCAAAATGGGCACTGTCAACAGCCAGTGCATAAGACGAACTGTTCATCTTATGCACTGGCTGTTGACACTCAGTCTTCTGGCATCCTAGTAGCCATGACGTGCGGTTATAGACGGGATTAGCCTAGCGGTCAGGGGCGCTGCAGTCACGGACTGTGCGGCTGGTCCCGGCGGAGGTTCCAGTCCTCCCTTGGGCATGGATGTGTGTGTTTGTCCTTAAGATAATTTAGGTTAAGTGTTGTGTATGCTTAGGGACTGATGACCTTAGCA
Organism: Schistocerca serialis cubense; assembly: GCF_023864345.2. NCBI lineage: Eukaryota > Metazoa > Arthropoda > Insecta > Orthoptera > Acrididae > Schistocerca > Schistocerca serialis. Next base: position 705,561,132 of record NC_064638.1, read on the forward strand.
GTTAAGTTCCATAACATTTCACACACATTTGAACTTTTTTTTTTAATTATTATACAAATGTAATGTTGTGGTGATTTGTGTACATAGTAATTTTACCTTTTACTTTTATTGCGATCTTGGCTAAAAAGTTTTTCTTCTCCTAAGTAAACACAGATCGCCCCTTCATACTCAGTATGAATAAACTAAGTGAAAACTTTGCCGTCGTCAGCTGTTGCCATCTTGTTACCTACTGCAGAGGATTAAGAATAGTCAGATGCTGACGATGATGAGTAAGATAGAAATGTCGGTGAGGAAGAAGATGAAGGTGAAGAAAAAGAAGCACAAAAGAAAGAAGATTAAGAAGACTTATAAAACTTTCACCTTTTGTTACTAATACATAATTTCTGTAAAAAAGACAGTAACACAGCTGCTATGTAATAACTTTACTATTAAAATTATAAATGTTCACCGGAAACATTTTTTGTCCTCTTCATTAATTTTTGGCAGACTATTTTCGTCATGTTAGATCTACCATTTTGAATTTTTCAATTTTTAAATAAAAATCATTATCAGAAGGGCCAGAAACACCACTATACCCATTTTGGCCATATCGGAGCAGATTTTCACAATTTTGGCCAGAGTTTTAGGATTTCGGCCCACTGTACGGCGGATTAACGACGTCGTGTCGTGTCCATCAACCTGGATGTTGTTTGTAGGCGGTTTCCCACGTCTGACTACCTGAATACCGCGCTGGTACATATGTCCTTCTCAGTTACACGAAGAAACGTTCTCACACTTCCACATGGCATACAACCCTTCCCAGTGAGTTAGGGGTGGCGACTGGAGATACGTCCGACCATCCTCTGCCGCTAACATGGCCAAATCGAGATTAACATGCTGACCGTGTGATGATACGGGATAAACGACAGGAAAAAAGAGGAAGACAGTAAATTCTAGTTACTAATCAGTTTTATCAGTTTCAGGGTATTGTTGCTAATATTTGCGTAGATACGATTGTGTTACACACATTCCTGTGAGAGATTATGCCTAAGTAACTGTTGCCAAGTGTTTTAATATTGGCTATTTAATGACGAATCGAACAGCTACGTCGCTTCATTGCGCTAGAGCAGACACAGGGTTGGTTCCGATAGGTAGTTCCACGAGGAAGGAAAAAGCAAGCTCAGAGACACAGATTTTCTTAATCTTCTGTGCTGGGAAACCCTGGTTTGGAAGTTTTAAGCAGGATATAAAGGACGCAGACAAGAAATTAGTTAAATTAGTGAAAATTCGTAAGTAACGACTGCTGTTCGAGGAGATGAGAAATGGCAAACACAATAGGGCATCTATTGTAAACAGCCTTGTTAAGTCTCAAAATGAGCCCCTTGATTGCGATGTCGTAGTTTAATCTTTAGTAAGGCTCATTTGAAAATGTTGTGTTAATAATTATGATAGGAAAAATATTAGCTGCTAATGACTCACTATGTGGGTCAGGGAGGCGACTGGAAACGAGTGTCCGGGAGGTGCAGAGACCAACCACATCACAAAATGGATATCGTAGACATTCAGCCACTAACTTGCGCCGCGAACAAGGAACGACGAATGGCGCGTCACATTCATCACAAGCGTTTCACCACGAAGATCGAAAGCGAACTCCTTGGGACACACAAATCGTGAAGGACGTTCATCTAGGCATCCACTCTTAATGAACACTTATAGAATCATAATGGTGTAACGGGGTGATGAGGACTGATTGAATGTGATGGTATGCAACGAATACGAAACAGTGTGTCGTGGACGTTATCGTGAAACTGTCTATTCTTTAAGACATAGCTGCAGATAGTGCGATAATATTTTTTATACGCACAAAAGAAAATCATCCGGAGACTGAACTGGTCCAGTGGTTCCATGTCATATAAACTGCCATGTGAGGCATTTTTCAGGAGGAATAGTTCGATTTTATTTGCATAACAGGAATCAGGCTTAAGTGAGTCATTTTGACCAGCGATTAGCTAAAAGCAGTTCTCATACCATACTTGTACGAGTAGTTCTTCTACGCCCATTTCTCCGCTCTTGCTTGCTGTGATGTACTTTGTTCCTACTGCCCCTGCGAGATCACGCACACAAGAAAGAATAACAGAGCGCGGAGCACCTCCAACTTTTCATAGCACAATAAATAACTTTCCAGCCAATTTACCATCCAGATTAACAGTCGACATAATTGTGTAGGAATGCGGTAAAGCATTGATGATCATGATACAACTCTTTCGGTACTTCTAATTCCCAGGGTTCCTTTCATACGCATTTACTCTTCAAATCCCGATTGGTCGGAGTTGAGAACAAATTCCTTACTGAACGATGGGATAAGTTTGTTTATCTCATCTACAAATTTTCGAGCCGATTCCGCAGTTTGCTGTGCATCATCAAGATGACGCTTTGTTTTGAATTTCATTACCTTACGTCTTCCAGTGCTGTAGCACTGTTTGAAGTTATGCAACTATTCACTCCTTCTCTTGAAATCACCGTAATCTGTGTCACGTGCAATTTGATGTGCATAACTTAGTAGGTCACTATCTTGCACATCCTGTAAAATGTATCGTGCATCCTTGAAATGCGCGAACACTAGTTTTTGTAACAAATACGCCTTGTCCTCCCTTCTCCCTCAAATATCCGCAGTTTTCGTGGCCACTACACGGTCGTATTGCTGCGGACTTATTCGAAAGCTGTTCATAATTTTTGATACGGGTGATCTTCCATGTACGTAATTATATTTAGCACCTTCTCCTTGGACAATGATTGTCCTTTACTAAGTTCCACTAAAGACGACATTTGTGGCTCCCTGTCCGACAAGGATGGTGAGTTACATGGTTCGACACCCGTCTCAGTATGACTTTCACTTCTTAAGCACATATCGTCATCGCTGTATTCCTTAAGTGCATTGTCCGCACAGTCAAGCGTTTATGACACCAAACATGGCACTGACGTCTTGCAGAAACGCTAATATTTCATCTGCCACTTCTTTCTCACTCTGTGAAATTCCTTGGGTTCCTTTCTGACGAAATGTCAACTTCAGAAACTGTTGTTGTAGATGTAATACTATGTTTGCTTTGTTTATCGTTGCCATTCTCTGCTTTGTATCAACAGTGCTTTCACTGTAGTACTTTTGTGAGTTACTCGTCGAATAAGCAGTTCATTGCGCTCCGTAGGCTGATGCTGTGCTCGCCATTGCGTATCTCCAGTCCCGCCAAATGTTGCCTTTAGCAACCAATATTGTGACTTCACGGTAGACGATATGCGGGGCGTCGAATGCTGAAAACACTGTTGGTCTCTTGCGACTTCGCACTCAGGGGGTTCCTTGTCATGTCCATAGCAACTGAAAAATCGTGATCCCAGGGACAAGGGATGTATTTGTAACTGAAGAATTATGGAACTGACCAACGGTAACACTTATGCAGTTAACTGTAACTGGTTGTAATAGAAGGTTTCAAGCACTGAAAGACAGGAAAAGGCTGAAAAGATCGATTTTTACCCGCCCACCACCTGCTGCTCCCCACACTATTCCAATAAGTCCCTCCATTACCATAATGATAAATACTTGATGCTTCAGGATGCTCCCTATCAATCGATCCCGTCTCATCATAGAAGACAGATATCTTCAGTACGGACTTCCTAATACCTAATTTTATGTGCACTGTCAGAAAATTTCTCTTTTTCAGGCACTCTTTTCTTGCTGTTACAATTCTGCACCTCTTTTTTCTTTAGTTTTACGTTCTGATATAATCAGATTACTTATTCGTGCAGATACATGAACAATGTAGTTGGTTGTGAAGGGCAGACTGCACGGAATGGCTGAAAGCACTCAGGTGTTAACATTGGATGCATTCATCCTCCATCAGAGTACCAAGGTGAAGGAAAGGACTAAATTGGTTAAGTGCTTCTCGGAATTGTTGGCGGCATTATTTAGGCGAAAGGACAGGCGCTGCTCTGCTCCGTGGACTCCGAATTTCTTCGAGAAAAGATTTTTCATGCGACAGCGTGATAGACTTTCAAGAAGCTGTTGAACTTGCCAGCAACCATCACAGATTCTGCTTCGAGATCGACATCTAGTTAACTCGGTTACGGCTGCTGTGCTGCGTGTAACAATGCCTTGTGTAGAATTTTGCTCGAAAAGTTTGTGTATCCATATCGTAAACACTAGTCATAACCTAAAACTCTTGAAAAATGTATTTCATGGTAGAAGGATAAAATTAGTAACACGCAAAAAAAACAAGGAATTTTTAGCTATGACTTCATGTAGTATATTAAAATACTTTGTACTTACTTGAGTTCTTAACACTACAAATACAGCTTTCAGAGAGAAATAGCCATGTCTTTTCCCTGTCACATCTTTTGCCAAGACAAGTCGAAGTTTTGGAGCGTTTTGTCAGTTAAATACAACGTCAGCTAATTCCCACTAATTAGTACATTAATTAACTAATTACGCGATGAATTCCACACAACGTAAAAATGCAATACGGCGAAATTAAAAATGTGGAAATAATTAAAATTACTACGAGCAGAATGATTTAGTCGTTTTTAGTTATTTTTTGCGTGCTGGAAGGTATAATCAAAAGCGCTTTTATTACTATACTCATTGAAGTGGATGCAGCTGCTATAGATACAATAATAAACTATGAATTATTCCATGAGTACTGCATGCTCGGACTATACAGCGTAACTGAGCTTTCTCTCAATATCATTAAGAGAATTGCTATTAAGATTTTTGGGATAAAATTTTCTGATACTTAGTAGACTGTTCAAGGAACAAATGTGTGCTTGGTATGTCGTTTCGAAAGATTACTTGTTACGAGCCAAAACCAGCTACAGAGCTGATAGGACTGATGCGTCACCGACTGGCAGAGTCACTGTGTAAGATTTCACTGGACAAACCTTACGTATAAAGCAACCATGTATTGCAGCAGCAGAGACGATGTGATTTTTTCCTAACATTTGCAGAACATCCGTGAACTGTGCCAAGTGTGACAAAGGAGGTAGTAGCTGAGATCATCTAGTTACTGACGATACGGCAACAGCAGTTGATGTTTCCATAGACTTTGATCACAGAAGGTCGCAGTCTCCACTGGGTTCCATAATCAGACAGTAAACTCTCGATAGCCATGACAAAACTATCCATAAAGCGTCACCAAGGATTTAGTATGTAATTTGTTCTTAAAATACTTCTTCAGGTGAAAACAAGTAAGTGAACAGCAAACTTGAATCACCAAAGACCAAAGATGAAGAAAACAAAACAGAATGGATAATGAATCCAGCGAGAAGGGAGTGCGCCTTAACTAGTGTAAGGAGTAGAGCACTGTATCTGCGTGTGAATCCGCATGAGTAGCGTTCGCCTACGTCAGTCAATATGCACATGCATGCTGAAGCACGCGGCTCGCAGTTCACCCATTCGAAATCACGCAGCGTTCACTCGCTGAGTGCTGGCCATCCCGCTAAGGACACATAGACTCTGCACAGCTTTGTCACAACAGTGGTAATGAGCCAGGCAAGCTTTGGAATGCGTTGAGAATTAGAATTTCTTTTCAGCCCATGCTTTCTGTCAAGAAAGTGTGTGTTGTATACCTGAGATTCACCACGTGTTATCACGACAGCTGAGTATGGTAATGTATAACGGAAGTTAAAGTGATAATCAAACATTGAACGCTATTGAAAGTCACTGCTTTTGCTGCGAAACAATAAATTTGCCTGAAGAACAGCTGATCAAACAATTCTCGCTTTCAGTCCGCTACTGAAACTGCACTGACTTTTAAACATATTTTGGACGCAACTAATTAAAAATATTTATGTTGAGGAGTGTGACAACAGACTACAATTGTCAACTTTGTTTCCAATTAATGAAGAACTTCAATCCAATTACCGCCACAGGGTTTCGTGAGTAAATTGAGCAAATGAGTTTATTGGATTCATTACATTTGATAATATGATCTGCAATGAACAGAAAGAGAAAGTAAGCATAGGGTGTAGTGATAAGCAGAAATATGCATTGTTGTTGCTGTGGTCTTCAGTCCAGCGAGTGGTCTGATGCAGCTCTCCATGCTACTCTATCCTATGCAAGCTTCTTCATCTCCCAGTACTTACTGCAACCTACATCCTTATGAAACTGTATAGTGTATTCATCTCTTGGTCTCCCTCTACGATTTATACCCACCACGCTGCCCTCCATTACTAAATTGGTAATACCTTGATGCCTCAGAATATCTCCTACCAACCAATCCCTTCTTCTAGTCAAATTGTGCTGTAAATTTCTCTTCTCCCCAATTCTATTCAATACCTCCTCATTAGTTATGTGATCTATCCATCTAACCTTCAGCATTCTTCTGTAGCACCACATTTCGAAAGCTTCTATTCCCTTCTTGTCTAAACTATTTATCGTCCATGTTTCACTTCCATACATGGCTACTCTCCATACAAATACTTTCAGAAACGACTTCCGGACACTAAAATCTATATTCCATGTTAACAAATTTCTCTTCTTCAGAAACGATTTTCTTGCCATTGCTAGTCTACATTTTAAATCCTCTCTACTTGGACCATCATCAGGTATTTTGCTCCCCAAATAGCAAAACTCATTAAGCGTCTCATTTCCTAAACTAATTCTCCCAGCATCACCCGACTTAATTAGACTACATTCCAATATCCTCGTTTTCTTTTGTTGATGTTCATCTTATATCCTCCTTTCAAGACACTGTCCATTCCGTTCAGCTGCTCTTCCAGGTCCTTTGCTGTCTCTGACAGAATTACAATGTTATCGGCAAACCTCAGTTTTTATTTCTTCTCCATGGATTTTAATTCCTACTTTGTCTTTTGTTTCCTTTACTCCTTGCTCAATGTACAGATTGAATAACATCTGGGATTGGCTACAACCCTGTCTCACTCCCTTCCCATCCACTGCTTCCCTTTCATGTCCCTCGAGTCTTATAACTGCCATCTAGTTTCCGTACAAATTGTAAATAGCCCTTCGCTCCCTGTTTTTTATCCCTGCCACCTTCAGAATGTGAAAGAGAGTATTCCAGTCAACATTGTCAAAAGCTTTCTCTAAGTCTACAAATGCTAGAAACGTAGGTTTGCCTTTCCTTAATCTTTCTTCTAAGATAAGTCGTAGGGTCAGTATTGCCTCACGTGTTCCAACATTTCTACGGAATCCAAACTGATCTTCACCGAGGTCGGCTTCTACCAGTTTTTCCATTCGTCTGTAAAGAATTCGCGTTAGTATTTTGCAGCGGTGACTTGTTAAACTGATAGTTCGGTAATTTTCACATCTGTCAACACCTGATTTCTTTGGGATTGGTATTATTATATTCTTCTTGAAGTCTGAGGGTATTTCGCCTGTCTCATACATCTCGCTCACCAGATGGTAGAGTTTTGTCCGGACAGGCTCTCACAAGGCTGTCAGTAGATCTAATGGAATGTTGTCTACTCCAGGGGCCTTGTTTCGACTTAGGTCTTTCATTGCTCTGTCAAACTCTTCACGCAGTATCATATCTCCCATTTCATCTTCATCTACATCCCCTTCCATTTCCATAATATTGTCCTCAAGAACATCGCCCCTGTATAGACCCTCTATATACTCCTTCCACCTTTCTGCTTTCCCTTCTTTGCTTAGAACTGGGTTTCCATCTGAGCTCTTGATATCCATGCAAGTGGTTCTCCTTTATCTAAAAGTCTCTTTAATTTTCCTGTAGGCAGTATGTATCTTGCCCCTAGTGATGTACGCCTCTACATCCTTACATTTGTCCTCTAGCCATCCCTGCTTAGCCATTTTGCACATCCTGTCGATCTCATTTTTGAGACGTTTGTGTTCCTTTTTGCCTGCTTCATTTACTGCATTTTTATATTTCGTCCTTTCATCAATTAAATTCAATATTTCTTCTGTTAACCAAGGATTTCTGCTCGCCCTCGTCTTTTTACCAACTTGATCTTCTGCTGCCTTCACTATTTCATTTCTCAAAACTACCCATTCTTCTTCTGCTGTATTTCTTTCGCCCATTATTGTCAATCGTTCCCTAATGCTCTGCCTGAATCTCTCTACAACCTCTGGTTCTTTCAGTTTATCCAGGTCCCATCTCCTTAAATTCTCACCTTTTTGCAGTTTCTTCAGTTTTAATCTACAGTTCATAACCAATACATTGTGATCAGAGTCCACATCTGACCCTGGAAATGTCTTACTATTTAAAACCTGGTTCCTAAATCTCTGTCCTACTATTGTATAATCTATCTGAAACCTTCCAATATCTCCAGGCTTCTTCCATGTATACAACCTTCTTTCATGATTCTTGAACCAATATGCATTATTCCAATAAATTTCTGTCTCGATAATTATCCGAACAAGTAGATCATTCATACAAAGTGATTCACCAATAAACTTTTGGAACTTAATTACTGAATAGCATACAATGTCACTCCACTCCCTTTGCTTACTTTTTGAACAGAGTTCTATGACTAGTATTTGTTCCCTTAGTTCAGTGCAGTTTATGTCTGGTAAATAACTTACAAACGACTTGTGCAAGGGTGTGACTTTGTGGCTCAGTGGATTAAGTTCCAGACTATGAAAATAAAGTTTTGTCCTATGATTTTCTTTGTTACTTAAATTTTTTCCACCTATAATACTGCCAGTAATGCCAAGTCGAATTTGCTCTGTATTTTGCAGTACATGTTGAAATGTAGGTCCCTCATTAGCTGTATAATACTGTTCATAGGTGAGATAAAGTCAAGGACACACCACTATGCATTGCAGTGTTCACACCAGTCTTCGAGATGAGCACATCTTTACTTGATTTACAGTGTAACAAATGAAAAATAAAAATACTTAGAAGCGAAAGGCCTGAGCAGTTACATCGCCGACATGGAACCACTCAACTGTCTCAGCACCTGCCAATACTTCTCCCCCTAGTAACATACACAAGTACTCAAAGTAAGCAGCCAACGATGACAATGTAGCTGATAACCTTTGATCTTCAACATCTTCCTCGGACTGAGAGCATTATTGGATACACATGTCTACTTGATTTAATTATGCAATTAATTACAAAGTGAGTAAACCATGCAAGAACTCAGTGGTTGTTAAAACTAAGATTACCATATTTTTAATCGAAAGTTTCCTAATACTTTTATGGAATGCTGCTGCTCGTACAATGTCATCCAAAAGTGTTGTAGGATTAACTCTCAGTTAGCTTGCCTCTAGATTATGGAACAGTTTTCCGATCCGACATGCACCTGTGCATTGAGCTTCGATGTTGAAGAATTACAGAAGAGACACTGTGTTTGAGTATATAAAAGAGTACATAATATTACAGTGCACTGGCAACTTTTTTATCGTGAAAATGTCAAGTGACGATTGGAAGACGTCTTTCTATACCAACTATAATTAATGCAGCAAAGTCTTATCCACGATTTAAAAACAAGTAGTTACCTGTATTGCTGCTCATGACTAAGGGAACCTTACAACAAACTACAGTTATGGAATAGATAAACTATGATGTTTTGAGGTAAAAAGATTTTATTTGGAATGTAATTTGTGAAATGAACCTAACGTGGAACCACAACGAATTATTTACCAAAAACTACAACAGAATTGAGGATTTTTCAAATTTTACTGACGGAGATTATGTGTTGAGATAAAGACGAGTTCAGGACTCATAACACACTGGTATCTTCTTTGCATGTGTAAAACATATTTTCTGTGGTGTCACAACAACAAATATTCGAAAATAAAATATAGTTTATGATGATATTTTAGAAAACTAAGAACTGTTCGGAAAACTAATTTAAAAGAAAGAAAACATACATTCATTTAATAAATGACAAAGAATTGGAGCTGTAAATGGCATTGGAATTCTGTTATTCTTAATAATTTCTATTCAGAGATGACGAGTAAATTTTGTTATTTGTGCAAGTGAGAAGCTTTCGAATAACATTTTGTTATTCACAAATAATGTTTAATAACAGCCGCAAAATGTGGATAAAATTAAATAATATAGATCTTTATTCGTTATTTATCATTTCTACATCTACATCTACATTTATACTCCGCAACCCACCCAACGGCGTGTCGCGGAGGGCACTTTACGTGCCACTGTCATTACCTCCCTTTCCGGTTCCAGTCGCGTATGGTTCGCGGGAAGAACGACTGAAAGCTTCCGTGCGCGCTCGAATCTCTCTAATTTTACATTCGTGATCTCCTCGGGAGGTATAAGTAGGGGGAAGCAATATATTCGATACCTCATCCAGAAACGCACCCTCTCGAAACCTGCCGAGCAAGCTACACCGCGATGCAGAGCGCCTCTCTTGCAGAGTCTGCCACTTGAGTTTGCTAAACATCTACGTAACGCTATCACGCTTACCAAATAACCCTGTGACGAAACGCGCCGCTCTTCTTTGGATCTTCTCTATCTCCTCCGTCAACCCGATCTGGTACGGATCCCACACTCATGAGCAATACTCAAGTATAGGTCGAACGAGTGTTTTGTAAGTCACCCCCTTTGTTGATGGACTACATTTTCTAAGGACTCTCCCAATGAATTTCAACCTGGTACCCGCCTTACCAACAATTAATTTTATATGATCATTCCACTTCAAATCTTTCCGCACGCATACTCCCAGATATTTTACAGAAGTAACTGCTACCAATGTTTGTTCCGCTATCATACAATCATACAATAAAGGATCCTTCTTTCTATGTATTCGCAAAACATTACATTTGTCTATGTTAAGGGTCAGTTGCCACTCCCTGCACCAAGTGCTTATCCGCTGCAGATCTTCCTGCATTTCGCTACAATTTTCTAATGCTGCAACTTCTCTGTATACTACAGCATCATCAGCGAAAAGCCGCATGGAACTTCCGACACTATCTACTAGGTCATTTATATATATTGTGAAAAGCAATGGTCCCATAACACTCCCCTGTGGCATGCCAGAGGTTACTTTAACGTCTGTAGACGTCTCTCCATTGATAACAACATGCTGTGTTCTGTTTGCTAAAAACTCTTCAATCCAGCCACACAGCTGGTCTGATATTCCGTAGCAGCTGCTCACGCTAAGCACGGGACCACGGCGCTCCTGAGCTAACACTATCCTTGATGTTGCCTATCTTCCACATGGACTACTCAGTTTGTATATTTTGTTTATTTTTTTCATAGTTCCACACAAGTTCAAGACCTATCCACTGTGCTAACTTGTAACTAAATCTGTGGGTGTACGATGGGGAGGTTCCCTTGTGAGCATTTTCATATGTTCTACCACTATTATGCATTAATTATATGTTTTCTTGTTTACTCCCGCCCTCACTGTTCGTAGCGTCTGGAGGTGGTGCTCCGGGGCGTTACTTGTTACCCGCCGGTCCATCGGACGTGGTCTGTCCACGTCGGCTGTGTACGTGCGCACGGGCAGCGCGCCGCATCCCATCTCACCGTAGCCTCTGAGACGTTACGTCCTCACACCTGCATGTACGTCATTACTCTGCTATTCATAATTAAGTGCCTGGCAGAGGGTTCATTGAACCACCTTCAAGCTGTCTCTCTAACGTTCCACTCTCGAACGGCGCCCAGGAGAAACGAGCACTTAAATTTTTCTGTGCGAGCCTTGATTTCTCTTATTTTATCGTGATACTCATTTCTCCCTATGAAGGTGGGTGCCAACAGAATGTTGTCGCAATCGGATGAGAAAACGAGAAAACTGGTGATTTTACTTAATTTAATCGTATGGCTAGCGCTCAGCAACAATATATTCTGGGTCGGTGGTCGGTAAAACGACCCAATTAATAGCTTAGGCCGATTGTCAGGTATAACCACTACCCATACTACTTCGCAGGAACTATCTACTTCAATTTCACTACAAGGCAAACTACTTCTGATAGCAATAAATACTCCACCACGAACTGTGTTTAATCTATCCTTCCTGAACATTGTTTGAAAAAATTTCGACTGAACATATTTTGGGCTTTACCCAGCTTTCTGTACCTATAACTACTTGAGCTTCAGTGCTTTCTATTAGGGCTTGAAGTTCTGGTTCTTTCCCAACACAGCTACGACAATTTACAACTACAATACCGATCGTTTCTACAACTACCTTACTGTGTTTTACCTGCACCCTTTTAGTCGGACGCGCTTTCTGTGGTTTCCTGAGACCCTCTAACCCAAAAAGCCACCCAGTCCCCTCCACACAGCCCCCGATACCCCTGTAGCCACCTCCTCTGTGTAGTGGGCTCCTGACCTATTAAGCGGAACCCAGAAACCCACCACCCGATGCACCGCAAGTCACGGAATCTGCAGCCTATACAGTCACAGACTGCCTGAGCCTCACATTCAGACCCTCCACACGGCTTTGCACCGTAGAAACTCAGTCGGTTCTATCGATGATGCAACAAATGGTGAGCCCTGCCTTAATATCGGAAGCAAGGCTGGGAGTCTTTACCATTTCCGCTAGCCGCCTAAAACCAGAGAGAATCTGCTCCGATCCAAAGCGATACACGTCATTGGTACCGACATGAGTCACCACCTGCAGTTGGCTGCACCCTGCGTTCTTCATGGCATCTGGAAGCGCCCTTTCCACATTCAATATGACTCCCCCCCCGTATGCACACGGTGTGCACACTGACTTCCTTCCCCTCCTCGGCTGCCCTGTTCCTAAGGGAGCCCATTATGCACATAATGTTGGATCTCCCAACTACCGGCAAACCCATCCTCTGTGAACGCCCAGACCTTGCGGGCTGAAAAGCTTCCTCTGAAACAGGGTGGATGACTGGCTTAGAGACATTGCCAGCCACAGATATCGCCCGAAACTAGTTCGTCAAACGAACTGGGGAGGCCTACGATCGGCCTCTCGGTAAGTTTTTCGCTGCCTGTCAGACTTTGGAATGATAACCAACTCGACCATGGGTGAGGGGTCAACCTCGGTGCATGCAGTACCCGGGGCACCCCAGCAGTGGAGCAATCGTGGGCACGTGGGATGTGCTCGATGTCCCTCTCATCGCCGCATCCGCTCCCCCACAGTGATGCTCCTTGGCAGCCACCTCAAGCTGTGTGACAGAAGCCAACACAGCTTGGAGCTGTGAGTGAAGGGTCAGCAGCTCAGCTAGGGATCTGTACACAGCAATCACAGTTTCTATCCATAACTGCAGTCACTCCTGTTTGAAGCTTGTAAAAATATGTAACAAACGAATGGTGTACTTGGCTCATTACCAGCAGGAACACGAAGAGCTCTGCCTCTGATGGTCCTCCTGACTTGCTATAGCATCTGTTGCCGGCCGAAGTGGCCGTGCGGTTCTCGGCGCTGCAGTCTGGAACCGCGAGACCGCTACGGTCGCAGGTTCGAATCCTGCCTCGGGATGGATGTGTGTGGTGTCCTTAGGTTAGTTAGGTTTAACTAGTTCTAAGTTGTAGGGGACTAATGAACTCAGAAGTTGAGTCCCATAGTGCTCAGAGCCATTTCAACCATTTGTTAGCATCTGTTATAAGTTTCTGTCTCGTAGCAAATGGACGTTAAATTACACAGTAGTACCCATTATTCTAAACCATCTTATTCAGATCTGATCAGCTTTACCTGCCGCTTCCATGGTTTCCCTGTCTGCAGTTTGGTTTTAAACGTAATGCTTTTAATGTTGATATAATGCTCAATTTGTCAAATAGTATTTCATTATTTCTCCACATCAGTATCTTAAATGTGCGAAAGGGCCATCCCTCATTGGGCAAATATATTTTCAGAATTACGTGATTCAACTTTGGCCAGAGTTATTAGAAAAAGTTATTTTCATATATAACCTTTTTGTGTTCTGATTACCTGTAAATCTGAATGGAAGAGTTTCCATTATTAGTGTATGTTTGAAAAATGCTCTGTATTTATGGTGGTAAGATGGAAAAAGAGAATTCAGAAGAAACATGTTTTCTGCCAGGCACCTGAGTAATAAGATTTATCTATGTAATGAAATGTTGTTGAACTCTTGTGAAGTAACAAATGACTTGTGATAAATGGCCTGCACCTTTCCATGCGAGTTTAGTTCTTTCTTTATCCTGGGGCGTCCTTTTACATTTCATCAACCAGCGGCTATACTGTCGTGTTGCACAACTCCCAGGGATTTTACGCTTTATACCTCACGGTTTCTTATATAGTTTTTGGTTTTCGGAGCCAAAAATGTATCATAAAATATGTTAAAGCCAGTTACCGTATGTCGTCCAATGCCTTAACACCTCGAATGGAGCACAGTGGTTGCGGCTTAGCGTGTGAATCACATGACTGGTTTCACAGTGATTTACAAGCTAAGCTGCAACCACTGCTGCATTCTATGTAGGCATGACAACCAACAAGCTGTCTGTCAGTATCAACGGCCACCAACAAACTGCGGCCAAAAACAAGTGGACCACCCTGTTGCTGAACACGCTACGAAACATGATATCCCTCATCAGTGACTGTTTCAGAGCCTGTGCCATATGGATCCTTCTAACCAACACCAGCATTTCTGAACTGAGCAGGTGGGAACTTTCCCTGCAATACATCCTACGTTCCCGTAACTCCCCCGGCCTCAACCTTCATTAGTCACTGTCCTCACCCATCCAGCTCCCTCCCTGTTCCCATTCCAGCACTACACAGCCATCATTTCACTGCCACACACAGTCTTTTAATTTCCTTTTATTCCTCTCCTTTCTGCTACTTACCCCCTCCCCCCCTCTTCTCTCTAGCCCTCGGTCTAAACTGCAACATTTCACTGTCCGCCACTCCCACCACACTATCCCTCCCCTTCCCTGCCCCAGCCTCCTCCTTACCCCCACCCAGTCGCCACGCCCATCATACACTAGTGCTGTTGCTTGCAGTGTGGTTTCAGTTCTCTGAGACTGCAGATGTGTGTGCAAGTTGCGTTTGCGTGCGTGCGTGTGTGTGTGTGTGTTTGTGTGTGTGTGAGTGTGTGTGTGTGTCTACTGCTGACAAAGGCCTTAATGGCCGAAAGTTATAATTGTGTGAATCTTTTTGTTGCTCATATTGTGATTCAGGATCTCTGCTATATGGTGAGTAACAATTTTCCTTCTCTGGTATTGTTACATTCCATCCTGGGTATCCGTTGTTTAAATAGCATTAGTAGTTTTATTTCAAAAAACGAAATTGACTATGAAAAATGTCGCTAGCGAGAGGCAACATGAAAACAATATTGTCTGATAGCGAAACACTAAACACTTTGCAGACTCGGGCCAATCTAAGCGGCTAACCCTAACAGGAGCTGCAGATACATTCGCTTGCTGCAGGGGGCACACCTGGTGCGGCGTGGTCCAATTCCGCGCACTATTGGCCGCCCTTTCTTCAGTCTTTTCTGCTCTTGTGTGCCGTCTCTTCATTCCGGCGTTTGTGGTTATGTTGGAACAGTTTCTATATGTAATGGATTGAGAACGGGACGTTGACAGAAAAGGTCAAAACAAGTCACAGACGTATAATGTCGTTTTTATTATTTAGTGCCAATTACAAAATTTGTTCAATATGAGCACCGGAAGTGAGGCATCCGAAAATCGACGTGATCAACAGTTACATACTTGCAACAAGTCCAATGGAATCTCAGCAACGTGTTGCTGTATACTCGCCTTCAGGTCAGGTAGAGGTCAAAGTTGTCCCTGTTAAAGATGTCATTTTAGATATCCCAGAGCCAAAAGTCACATGGATTCACATCAGGTGATCTAGCAAGCCATGCATCTAGAAAACCTCTGGAGATAATAGGGGCGTGGTAAGTTGCATTAAGCCAATCTTTCACTGGGCGAGCGACATGAAGTATTGCCCCATCTTCCATGAGAACAGTGGTCTCCACACAGTTGCCCTCTTTCAAAGCATGAATCAAATGCTGTATTTGAAAACGTCCATAACGTGTCGATGTCACGATTACCAGAAGGGCTCTTGGTCTATTCTCTTCGAAGAAGAACGGACAGAGAATAAAGATGCTTGTGAATCAACACTACACAGTCACATACGGTGAGTGCAATGGGTCTTTGTGTACAACAGGCGGTGGTTTAACAGTACCCCAAATTGAGCAATTCTATTTATATATTGCACCCTGTAGGGGCACCATATAGGGGCAATGAACTTCGATCCATGTCAGAAACCGATGAGCAAATTCAGAGCGATGCAGCGGAGGATGAAGTTTCAGGTGCTCTCTCGTCTGGATCTTTTACTGGCACAAGTGTAAAACAGATCGCATAACATACCACACTGTAGTCCATGGGATAAACAATCCTCATGACACTGGACAAGTGTCACATGCTGCGTCGCCAATTACAGCAACAGCAAACTCGTCAATGACTTCTATTGATACAGAACGCCTTCCTCTTCTACATGCCACGCCAAATTCACCCGTGCTTTCATAATTCGTTATGATCTTCTTTAAACGATTTAACATCGTCGGGGCCCTCTTCAGACCGTTCAGCCAGCGATACTCTCTCAACGCAGCACTTTCATTGTCACCGTTCACATAAAACCGTTTCATAAACAAAGCACAGTCTCATTTCTCGATAGTGATACTGTTTACTCACGCTAAAGCTTGTCAAATGATAGCGTGGATGTCATGTCGCCATAAAAACAGTGTACAGCGCCAGATTTTCACCTGGTGGCCACAACTGGAACTAGTGTGTTTTCCAGAGTAAGTCGGTTCCGCATTAACGCGTTAGCATATCTACAACATTTCGCTGCCATACGATAATTAGGCTCCTCCAGGAGTAAGTACACGAAACAATTGTATGTGTAAAGAGACTTTTTGGTCACTGTATACAGGAATGCGCGTTTTCTACATTTATTCGCATTCATCTCTTAATTCATCACGGTAGAATATCTATTTTATTCGCTTAGCTCACACCTGCCACACCCTCACCCCCTGGTGTCTCCCTTCCTCTCCACCCCCAACCCGTTGCCGCGCCTTTACCGTTGTGTCCCACCGTCTCTCCATCTCCACACCCTCCGCCTCCTTTCCCAACGCAACTTCCACCATCTACCCGTCCCAGATGATGAGCTTCACCCTGACATCTACCCTTCCTATCCACTCTAACCGCATCTTCCTGCCTCCTCCTCAGGACCGAACGAGGTGGCGCAGTGGTTAGCACACTGGACTCGCATTCGGGAGGATGACGGTTCAATCCCGTCTCCGGCCATCCTGATTTAGGTTTTTCGTGATTTCCCTAAATCGTTTAAGGCAAATGCCGGGATGGTTCTTTTGAAAGGGCACGGCCGATTTCCTTCCCAATCCTTCCCTAACCCGAGCTTGCGCTCCGTCTCTAATGACCTCGTTGTCGACGGGACGTTAAACACTAACTACCACCACCACCACCATCCTCCTCAGGGCTCCCTCTCCTCCCCCTCCCTCTCTTGTGCTCCCTTTCAGTGTCTCTGCACTCCTTCCTGCCTTGTCTTCCCTCTTCATCTCCTGCCCCACCAGTCTCCTGCCTTTTAGTGTACCTGCTGACGCCCCTACTCTCTTCATCCCGCCGCCTCCCCTGCTGCCCCTTGCTCTCCCCTCCTTTTCAATCCTCTCCGTTCTCTCCCTCGGCAGGTCCCACCTGACAGTTTTATTCTTCATCGTTTGTGCTCCAAGTGAGTTTTAAGTGTGTTGTTCTGGAATGTTTTTAATACTGTGCCGACTTTGAACCTGTGCATCGGCATTCAGTGTCTTCTTTGTGTTGTAAGACTCGCCAACTGTGTTTTTTAACTTTCAGGTGACTTAATTGTCCCCCCATGAGCGTCTCCATGTCAGTATATTTTTACCTCCATTTTCTCCCCTTACTATGTTTTCTGTTCCCCTTTTTTTATCCCCTTATATATGTAACATTTTATTCTTGTTGTAGTTGTCATGTCACTTGGCTGAAGAGCGACAGATTGTGCCGCTGACAGCCCTCCCCTGCCCATATGGGGCAGGGGAATGAAATCAATATAAACGAAAAAAACTCTCCCCCCAACCTGCCTCAATCAACATACCTTGGCCTTCTCCTAGGTCTTGCTGGTCCAGGTAATTGCAAAGCCGTTTGGGAAAGCTTCCCACGTATTTTAGCAGTGAATTAACTGTCGGCTTAACTTCCAGTACCACGCAGTGCTTCGCTTTCAGAACGCCTCAGTTTCTTCCATAAAGCGCAGTGATGCGGGAGGCAACGCGCTGAAAACGCGTTATTGGGACACTCATCAGCATATGAAGCGGCCCACCGGCGCAGGGCAGACGCAGGCGCGTGAAGCGGCCGCGCACGGTCTCGGCGCCAGCGCCCCGCATCGTGTTTACGCGGTCAGCTGGCGGCGCTAATCATAGTTCTTCATTAGCCGCCGGCTTTTGATCTCCGGGCCTCATACTATACACACACAGGTGGCGGGCGAGCCCTGCTGACCTTTCCGCGTCGTTATTGCCGCGGCACAAAGGGGTGCGCCTGGGCCCAACACGTTGCACACAGTGCCCTGTGTTGTCCTGCTGCTCCCTTGTAGAGCGGCGGCAAACGGTGCCCCTGGAGCATCACGCGCCTCATCAGCTCCCATACTGAGAGACTTTCATGAGCCCAGGTACACACACTTCCAGTTTTTACTCGCCACTGTTATTTGTTCGTTCAGTGTAGCGCAACAATTATGTGCGTTCTACTCGTGTCTAGCTTCATTAATTTAATGGGATTACATAGGTAAAGAAAAATAATGCTCCCACGTTCAGTAAAGCGCTATACACTGCAAGACAGAAGGAGACTTATCACGAAGGAATTATCCGAGTAGGACAGTGATGTACATGCCCTGACAATAGGATAGAAATGGATACATGCGATGTACATGAACTGCCAAACGAAGGACTACAATTTCAGGAAAGGAGATTTATTCTAGAGAAAGACCTTCACAAACTGAACAAGTCAGTAACACGGTGGTCCATCTCGGCCTGGTATTTGATACAGATACGAATGCTCTCCTAAGAGATATCGTGCCAGCTTCTATCCAATTGATGCATTAGATAGTCAAAATCCCGAGATGGGGATTCCATCGGGAAGCGTTCTCAGTTGGGAAGACATCGGCCGACTTTGCTGGCCAAGGTAGGATTTGGCAAGCGCAGAGACAAACACTAGTAACTCTCGCCACGTGTGGGCGGCCATTATTTTGCTTAACTGTAAACTCAGGAGGCTTACCATGGAAGGCAACAAAACAGAGCGTAGAATGTGCTGTAAGGGTGCCGCTGATGACAACCAAAGGGGTCCTTGTATGAAATGGAATGGTACCCCAGGTTATCGGGCCGTATGGCGGGTGACGGTCAGGTTGGTATCCAAATGCTGTTCGGGACGTGTCTAAACACGTCTTTGCTATTCATCGTGAGTCAATATGAGCGGGACTCATCATTGAAGACACTTCTACTCTATTCAATAAGATTCCACCTCCCCGTAAGCACGACAAAAGAAAAATCAAGAACACGTTATGGGTTTTTTCGATTTGGAGAAAGCGCAAGATGTTCGAAATCCTGAGAAAAATAAGGGTAAATTATAGAGAAAGAAGAGTAATAAACAATATGTACAGGAACCAGGAGGGAACATTAAGAGTGGAAGACCAAGAACTAAATGCCCAGTCCGAAAAGGGTGTAACACAGGGATGGCTGTTTAGTCTATACAGCGACGAAACAATGATGGAAATGAAAGAAAGGTTCAAGAGTGAGTTTAAAATTCAAAGTGAAAGGATGTCAATGTTAATATTCGCTGATTACATATCTCCTGTCCTCATGAAATTAAAGAAGACCTACAGGACATGTGGAATGGAATTAACAGTGTAATGAGTATAGAACATGAACTGAGAGTAAATGAAAGAAAGATGAAACTAATGAGAAGTAACAGAAACGAGAATAGCGGGGAAATTGATATTACAACTTGTGATCTCCAAGTAGATGAAGTTAACGAATACTCCTACCAAGACACCAGACGGCAGAGGAAGGAGAACGTAAAAAGCAGACTACAAATAGCGAAACGGGCATTACTGCCGTTTTTAAAGACTTGATTATCACATTAAGATGCGAATAAACTGTTATCCACGGAACTTACATAAATAAGTGATCGACAGTCGGAATAAATTTGGGCAAAACAGGACGCGGCAGATATAGGTAACTGTACAGCTGCATTAATATTTACCCGGGTATGTGACAATTCGGGATACCACCACGATTCATTAAAATGCCAGATGCCACCGAATACCTAAGACAAAGTAGGATGCTCCACTTTCACGACTGAGTCAGGTTTCTAAGAAGAATACTGGTCAGAGCTTACTTGCACCAGGCTGGCTTCCGCGAGTACAGCTGATAGTGTTACAGCTCGCTGTAGTAGGTCAGAGATAGATAGATAGATAGATAGATAGATATATATATATATATATATAGAGAGAGAGAGAGAGAGAGAGAGAGAGAGAGAGACTATCAAATGTATATTTGTGTGGATGACGAAAGGACTTTGTCAGATGAATAAGAAGTGAGACAGATTCCTCGCACGTGTTATGTTTACGTGAACAAGTACAGTATTTTACCAGACGTGAGATAACGGTCTTACCGTTGTCCCCACCTTAGCGGCTATTGATAATAAAGTGTAGGTTACAATATCTCCATTCCTTTCTGCCTAATCGCTGTGAGGAATATTTTACACCATGAGCAGCAATCGGATGAGGTGCGCCCTGCTGCGCTATTTTAGCGTCTTCGACTAGGGAAGAATGTGGCCATCATATGTATTCGAACACATGAACAGTCATCTTAAATATTACTATTGTAATTTACGTATGAATAGTTTCCGAAGATCTATTTTTGTTTAGGATAACTTAGCTTTGCCTTCATCAGTTTTGACTATATATCTCAACTGATTTTCGCTTTAGCATTTAATATGCCGTCATATTTCGTGACGATGGTGACTCACAGCTCGTAAATATAAGAAAAATTTATATTTAAGAACTTTCAGAAGCTGCTGATGAAATAAATCTTGAGTGTGCCGAGCGTACGCCTCTTGGTCTCCTTCTACGATTTCTACTCTCCACGCTTCCCTCCAGTACTAAATTTTTGATCACTTGATACCTCAGAACATGTCCTACCAACCGATCCCTTCTTCTACTCAAGTTGTGCCACAAATTCTTCTTCTCCCTAATTCTATTCAGAACTTCCTATTTAGTTACGTGATCTACACATTTAATCTCCAGCATTCTTCTGTAGCACCACATTTCGAGAGCTTCTGTTCTCTTCTTCTCTACATTGTTTATCGTCCATATTTTACTTCCGTACATGGCTACACTCCATACCAATACTTTTGGAAAAGACTTCCTGACAAATCTATACTCGATGTTAACAAATTTCTCTTCTTCAGAAATGCTTTCCTTGCCAAAGCCAGTCAACATATTCTGTCCTTTCTGCTTCAACCATCATCAGTTATTTTGCTCCTCAAATAGCAAAACTCATTTACTACTTTAAGTGTTCGTATCTTAATCTAATTTCCTCAGCACCACCCGATTTAATTCGACTACAATTCATTACCCTCGTTTTCCTTTTGTTGATGCTCATCTTATATCCTCCTTGCAAGAGACTGTCCATTCCGTTCACCTGCTCTTCCAGGTCCTTTGCTGTCTCTGACAGAACTGCAGTGTAGTCGATAAAACTCAAAGTTTTCATTTGTTCTCCATGGATTTTAATTCCTACTCCTAATTTTTCTTTTGTTTCCTTTACTGCTTGCTCAACATACAGATTGAATAACATCGACGATAGGCTCGATCACTGCTTCCCTTTCAGGCGCCTCCACTCATAACTGCCGTCTGGTTTCCGCACAAATTGTAAATAGCCTTTCGCACCCCGTATTTTACACATGCACCTTCCGAATTTGAAAGAGTGTATTCCAGTCAACAATGTCAGAAGCTTTTTGTAAGTCTACAAATGCTAGAAACGTAGGTCTATCTTTCCTTAGCCTATCTTCTATGATAAGTCGTAGAGTCAGTATCGCCTCGCGTATTCCAGCATTTCGGCAGAATCCGAACTGATTTTCCCCGAGGTCGGCTTCTACCAGTTTTTCCATTATTAAACTGATGGTTCGGTAATTTTCACACCTGTCAGCACCTGCGTTCTTTGGGATCGGATGTCTGAAGCCTTGAAGTCTGAAGGTATTTCGTGTGTCTCGTACATCTTGCTCATCAGATGGAAGAGTTTTGGCTGGCTCACCCAAGGCTATCAGTAGTTCTAATGGAAGGTTGTCTACTCCCGGGTCCGTGTTTCGACTTTTTCGGTGCTCTTTCAAGTTCCTCACGCAATATCATATCTACCATTTCGTCTTCATCTACCTCCTCTTCCATTTCCATAACATTGCCCTCAAGTACATTGCCCTTGTATAGACCCTCTATTAACTCCTTCCACTTTTCTGATTTTCCTTCTTTGCTTAAGAATGGTTTTCCATCGGAGCTTTTGATATTCATATAGGTGGTTCTCTTTTATCCAAACGTCTCCTTAATTTTCCTATAGGCAGTCCATACCTTACCCCTAGTGATATACGCTTCTACATCCTTACATTTGTCCTGTATCCGTCCCTGCTCACCAATTTTGTATTTTCTGTCGATATTGTTTTTGAGACGTTTGTATTCGTTTTCGCTTGCTTCATTTACTGCATTTTTATATTTTATTTTTTCCTAGTTAAAATTCAATATGTCTTCTGTTACCCAAGGATTTCTACCAACCCTCGTCTTTCTACCTACTTGATCCTCTGCTACCTTCATTATTTCATCTCTCAAAGCTACCCATTCTTCTTCTACTGTATGTCTTTCCACTGTTGTTGTCAAGCGTTCCTTAATGCTCTTTCTAAAACTTACTACAACCTCTGGTTCTTTCAGTTTATCCATGTGACATATCCCTAGATTCCTACCTATTTGCGCCGGCCCGTTTGGTCGAGCGGTTCTAGGCACGTCAATCTGGAACCGCGCGACCGCTACGGTCGCAGGTTCGAACCCTGCCTCGGGCATGGATGTGTGTGATGTCCTTAGGTTAGTTAGGTTTAAGTAGTTCTAAGTTCTAGGGGACTGATGACCTCAGATGGTAAGTCCCATAGTGCTCAGAGCCATTTGAACCTACCTATTTGCCGTTTCTTCAGTTTTAATCCACATTTCATAACCAATAAGTTGTGGTCAGAGTCCACATCTGGCCCTGGAAATGTCTTACAATTTAAAATATGGTTCCCAAATCTCTGTATTACCATTATATAAGCTATCTGAAACCTTCCATCCGGCCGAAGTGGCCGTGCGGTTAAAGGCGCTGCAGTCTGGAACCGCAAGACCGCTACGGTCGCAGGTTCGAATCCTGCCTCGGGCATGTATGTTTGTGATGTCCTTAGGTTAGTTAGGTTTAACTAGTTCTAAGTTCTAGGGGACTAATGACCTCAGCAGTTGAGTCCTATAGTGCTCAGAGCCATTTGAACCATTTGAAACCTTCCAGTGTCTTTAGGCCTCTTCCACGTATACGACCTTCTTCCATGATTCTTAAAACATGTGTAAGCTATGATTAAGTTATGCTCTGTGCAAAATTCTATCAGGCGACTTCGTCTTTCATTCCTTACTCCCAGTCCATATTCGCCAACTACTTTTCCTTCTCTTCCTTTTCCTACAATTGAATTTCAGTCCCCCATGACTATTAAATTTTCGTCTCCCTTAATTACATGAATTATTCCTGTTATAGATTTCTTCAATCTCTTGATTATCGGCGGAGCTAGTTGGCATGTAAACTTGTAATACTGTGGTAGGCGTGGGCTTCGTGTCTATGTTGGCTACAATTATGCGTTCACTATGCTGTTCGTAGTTGCTTATCCGCGTTCCTACTTTTTTTAATTTTTTTTATTAAACATATTCCTGTATTACCCTTATTTGGTTTTGTATTTATATACCTGTATTCTCTTGACTAGAAGTCTTGTTCATCCTGTCACCGAACTTCACTAATTCTCACTATATCTAACTTTAATCTATCCATGTCCCTTTTTAAATTTTCTGATCTACTTGCCGGACTAAGCTACCTGACATTTCAAATCCCGACCCGTTGAATGCCAGTTTTCTTTTTCCTGATAACGACAACCTTCTGAGTAGTACCCGCTTGGAGATCCGAATGGGGGACTATTTAACTCCGGAATGTTTTACCCAAGAGAACGCCATCATCATTTAACCATACAGTAAAGCTGCATGCTATCGGGAAAAATTACGGCTGTAACTTCCTGGCAGATTAAAACTGTGTGCCCGACCGAGACTCGAACTCGGGACCTTTGCCTTTCGGGGGCAAGTGCTCTACCATCTGAGCTACCGAAGCACGACTCACGCCCGGTCCTCACAGGTACTGGCAGAAGTAAAGCTGTGAGGACCGGGCGTGAGTCGTGCTTCGGTAGCTCAGATGGTAGAGCACTTGCCCGCGAAAGGCAAAGGTCCGGAGTTCGAGTCTCGGTCGGGCACACAGTTTTAATCTGCCAGGAAGATTCATATCAGCGCACACTCCGCTGCAGAGTGAAAATCTCATTCTGATTACGGCTGTAGTTTCCCCTTGCTTTCAGCCGTTCGCAGTAACAGCACAGCAAGGCCGTTTTGGTTGATGTTACAAGGCCAGGTCAGTCAATCATCCTGACAGTTGCTCCTGCAACTACCGGGAACGCTGCTGCCCCTGTTCAGGAACCACTAGTTTGTCTGACCTCTCAAGAAATACTCCTTCGTTGTCGTTACACATACGGTACGGCTATCTCTATCGCTGAGGCACTCAAGCCTCCCCACCAACGGCAAGGTCCATGATTCACAGGAGGGATTAATTAATTATGTCAATGGATTTTATATTTTGCATACTGCATTTTACAATTTAGGGGGTGATGTAGAACGGCTTTTATTTCATTTGACGCCACAGTAGGACTGGCTCTCGTAAATACTTGTATGATTGCAGTAGATGATAAGATGATCGAAATCGGTAGTTAATAAAGATGTATGTTAATTGTATTCTTGGTGAATCTTCCTTTTTTTCAGTTACTCAGAATTGTTTTTCTCCAGAGATCAGAAAATTTCGATCATTTTCGCAACAACTGTGGTTTTATTTGAATGCGTTCCCCGAGCCGAAGGCAGGTCAGAGTGAATTTCTGGGACTGGGCGAGTCGTAGCGGGTTCAGTGAAACCCGTCTCTGTTAATTGGCTCTGTCTCTGCCACTAATTGAATGCGTGAAGCGTTAACTCGTCAGCGCGATGACGCGATCAGTGGGCCGCGCGTTTGGCACAAAATCGGCTGGCCTGCGCTGGCCGGCGGCGCGTGCATAAGCGCGTCAGAGGCCGGCCGCGTCTGCCTGCCCGCCTAGGGACCGCCCGTCCGCCTCTGTGACGCGGGATGCCTACCTCTGCGGGACAGCTGACAGTGACGGTCAGCACGGCGCTCAGCGGTACCGCACATCACTTGTTACCGAGGGACCCATGTCACGTTGTTCACTGCCAGAGTGTACTTAAACATACTGTCGTAGCATATGCGTCACCCTAAATGCGCTAATGGCAATATATATAGGCTAATGACAATATATAGTGATGTTGTTTCCAAAAGGTAGCAAACCCAGAAAATTCAGAAAATGACTTAGAGATGGCAGGCTGTACCTAGTAGCTTGATGGATGTAACAAGTAAATATTTTCTTGCAAACAGTATCAAATCCCTTATATAGATGTAATCAAATACAGCATTTTACACCAAATCATGCATATCCCTTTGAACTTTCTTAGTAAGAAGTATCAAATCCTCTTGAACCGATCTGGCTGAATGTTATGTCACAATCTGTCAAGCAACTTCAGTTTGTTGTTGTGTTATTTCATGTAATATTCTTGTGTTTTCTGTAGTGTTTGTTTAGGGTGAACATATAAAATGGATTCTTGTAAGTCCGGTGAATATGCCGATGTGCCTGAATTTACACTGAAGGCAAGGAAACGTAAAAGATATGTAAATACGTGGAAGCGGAGTGTTTTGAAGCACGAAAAACATAATGCTCCTGCAAGTGCAAAGCCTACAATCTGGTGTCAACATAATGATAACTTTGCAAAGCACTATGTATATCAGAAGACGATATGATACATAAAAATAACATATACTGCAATAACACGTGTGCTATGAGTTAGAGAAACGTTTTAGTGGGGCATCTTAATGTGAACTATCCTAAAAGGACAAGGCCTGAGCAAGGTAAAAAAAAAATGTTAAAGCAAAAAGTAAATTATAAGGCACAGGATTCAAACCGCTCTCCTGGGGAATGTCCCGGTTTGTAGACCTAGTATTTTTAATGTTGGGAGAAGGAAGATTTGGCATGCAGCTGATAAGAAAATGATTACTGGGGCAGCAGTTTCTGGAACAAGAGGTGGTGCAAGGTTGGGTGGTGACATGAAGAAATTACAAGCTGAAATTCTAGCACTCATAACATGTTTCAAATGCAGAGAACAGTGCTGCAGAAGAAAAAAAAGACAAACTTAAGAAAATACTTTCTTCCAGTATTAACTAGACGTGAGATGTGGAATTTATATTGCGAGGAGGGTATTATTCATTCATGAAGTATACTTACTTTATGATCGCGACGATGGATCGCTTTGCGGGCACATGACGCGATAACAAAAGTATGTAAGTGGAGCAGACATGAGGTGGGGGATCACGTTGGTGAAGACATTGCCTACAAATGAGGAAACCCATTGAGAGAAGGGAATTTGACGAAGGGCAGATTATTATTAGGTAGTCTATATGAATGAGTATCTCGAAAACGGAACGTGGGGTTCGGAGGTTTGTCTGTTGTGTAAAGTAGGATGGATAGTGTTTTGTGACATCTCTACCGTAAGACCACAATGCTCGTGCAAACCCAAGGTTACAGAACACTCTGATAATCGTACATTGTTGAACATAGAGCTCCACATTTTGACGGAACGACATGCCAATTACGATTGCAGTGGGCACGGGGGCATCGATCAATAGAAACATGTTGGCTCTTCGGTTGAATCACATTTTAGCTGCCCTACGTCCCTGGTCGTATTCACAAACGCCGTCATCGAAGTGAACGGCGGCTCTAAACGTACAGCAGCCACGGACGCAGACTGATTGGAGCAGTATTAAGCTGTGGGAGACAATCACTTCCGTTTGCATGGGACCTGTGGTAGTAATCGAACACATGGCAAAAGCTGGGGACCACCTGCATTTCTTCATGCTTAATGTCATTCCCGACAACGATGTCTTCTTTTAGCAGTAGAATTATCCGCATCTCTGACCCTGAATCGTACTACTGTAGTTTGAGGAGTATTATAGTGAACTCAAGCTGATGTCTCGGCGACCAAATTAGCCTGATGTAAATCATATACAACGCATCTTGGTCACTATTGGGCACCATCATCGTGTAAGCAAATCAGCAGCTATCATTTACATTGATTACAGGACCTCTGCTTATACATGTAATGCCACATATCTCCATAAACCTATAAATCTCCCAACATACTGTCGGATCTCTGATACGTGGACTCAGCAATGTATTCGTTCCAAGGACGGACAGACAAGCAATCAAGCAACAGGTGGTCATGATGTTTTGGCTGCTCAGTATATATACAAGGTGGTCCATTGATCGTGACCGGGCAAAATATCTCACCAAATAAGCGTCAAACGAAAAAACTACAAAGAACGAAACTTGTCTAGCTTGAAAGGGGCAACCAGATGGCGCTATGGTTGGCCCACTAGACGGCGCAGCCATATGTCAAACGGATATCGACTGCGTTTTTTTTTCTAAACAGGAACTCCCATTTTTTATTACATATTCGTGTAGTACGTAAGGAAATATGAATGTTTCAGTTGGACCACTTTTTTCGCTTTGTGATAGTTCGCGCTGTAATAGTCACAAACATGTTGTTGTTGTTGTGGTCTTCAGTCCTGAGACTGGTTTGATGGAGCTCTCCATGCTACTCTATCCTGTGCAAGCTTCTTCATCTCCCAGTACCTACTGCAACCTACATCCTTCTGAATCTGCTTAGTGTATTGATCTCTTGGTCTCCCTCTACGATTTTTACCCTCCACGCTGCCCTCCAATGCTAAATTTGTGATCCCTTGATGCCTCAAAACATGTCCTACCAACCGATCCCTTTTTCTAGTCAAGTTGTGCCACAAACTTCTCTTCTCCCCAATCCTATTCAATACCTCCTCATTAGTTACGTGATCTACCCACCTTATCTTCAGCGTTCTTCTGTAGCACCACATTTCGAAAGCTTCTGTTCTCTTCTTGTCCAAACTGGTTATCGTCCATGTTTCACATCCGTACATGGCTACACTCCATACAAATACTTTCAGAAACGACTTCCTGACACTTAAATCTATACTAGATGTTAACAAATTTCTCTTCTTCAGAAACGATTTCCTTGCCATTGCCAGTCTACATTTTATATCCTCTCTACGTCGACCCTCATCAGTTACTTTACTCCCTAAATAGCAAAACTCCTTTACTACTTTAAGTGTCTCATTTCCTAATCTAATCCCCTCAGCATCACCCGATTTAATTTGACTACATTCCACTATCCTCGTTTTGCTTTTGTTGATGTTCATCTTACATCCTCCTTTCAAGACACTGTCCATTCCGTTCAGCTGCTCTTCCAAGTCCTTTGCTGCCTCTGACAGAATTACAATGTCATCGGCGAACCTCAAAGTTTTTACTTCTTCTCCATGAATTTTAATACCTACTCCGAATTTTTCTTCTGTTTCCTTTACTGCTTGGTCAATATACAGATTGAATAACATCGGGTAGAGGCTACAACCCTGTCTCACTCCTTTCCCAATCACTGCTTCCCTTTCATGCCCCTCGACTCTTATAACTGCCATCTGCTTTCTGTACAAATTGTAAATAGCCTTTCGCTCCTTGTATTTTACCCCTGCCACATTCAGAATTTGAAAGAGAGTATTCCAGTTAACGTTGTCAAAAGCTTTCTCTAAGTCTACAAATGCTAGAAACGTAGGTTTGCCTTTTCTAAATCTTTCTTCTAAGATAAGTCGTAAGGTTAGTATTGCCTCACGTGTTCCAACATTTCTACGAAATCCAAACTGATCTTCCCCGAGGTCCGCTTCTACCAGTTTTTCCATTCGTCTGTAAAGAATTCGCATTAGTATTTTGCAGCTGTGACTTATTAAACTGATAGTTCGGTAATTTTCACAGCTGTCAACACCTGCTTTCTTTGGGATTGGAACTATTATATTCTTCTTGAAGTCTGTGGGTATTTCGCCTGTCTCATACATCTTGCTCACCAGATGGTAGCGTTTTGTCATGACTGGCTCTCCCAAGGCCATCAGTAGCTCTAATGGAATGTTGTCTACTCCCGGGGCCTTGTTTAGACTCAGGTCTTTCAGTGCTCTGTCAAACTCTTCACGCAGTATCTTATCTCCCATTTCATCTTCATCTACATCCTCTTCCATTTCCATAATATTGTCCTCAAGTACATCGCCCTTGTATAAACCCTCTATATACTCATTCCACCTTTCTGCCTTCCCTTCTTTGCTTAGAACTGGGTTGCCATCTGAGCTCTTGATATTCATACAAGTGGTTCTCTTCTCTCCAAAGGTCTCTTTAACTTTCCTGTAGGAAGTATCTATCTTACCCCTAGTGAGACAAGCCCCTACATCCTTACATTTGTCCTCTAGCCATCCATCCTTAGCCATTTTGCACTTCCTGTCGATCTCATTTTTGAGACGTTTGTATTCCTTTTTGCCTGCTTCATTTACTGCATTTTTATATTTTCTCCTTTCATCAATTAAATTCAATATTTCTTCTGTTACCCAAGGATTTCTACTAGCCTTCGTCTTTTTACCTACTTGATCCTCTGCTGCCTTCACTACTTCATCCCTCAGAGCTACCCATTCTTCTTCTAATGTCTTTCTTTCCCCCATTCCTGTCAATTGTTCCCTTATGCTCTCCCTGAAACTCTCTACAACCTCTAGTTCTTTCAGTTTATCCAGGTCCCATCTCCTTAAATTCCCACCTTTTTGCAGTTTCTGCAGTTTCAATCTGCAGTTCATAACCAATAGATTGTGGTCAGAATCCACATCTGCCTCTGGAAATGTCTTACAATTTAAAACCTGGTTCCTTAATCTCTGTCTTACCATTATATAATCTATCTGATACCTTTTAGTATCTCCAGGATTCTTCCAGGTATACAACCTTCTTTTATGATTCTTGAACCAAGTGTTAGCTATGATTAAGTTATGCAAAATTCTACAAGGCGGCTTCCTCATTCATTTCTTCCCCCCAATCCATATTCACCTACTATGTTTCCTTCTCTTCCTTTTCCTACTGACGAATTCCAGTCACCCATGACTATTAAATTTTCGTCTCCTTTCACTACCTGAATAATTTCTTTTATCTAGTCATACATTTCATCAATTTCTTCATCATCTGCAGAGCTAGTTGGCATATAAACTTGTACTACTGTAGTAGGCATGGGCTTTGTGTCTATCTTGGCCACAATAATGCGTTCACTATGCTGTTTGTACTAGCTAACCCGCACTCCTATTTTTTTTATTCATTATTAAACCTAGTCCTGAATTACCCCTATTTGATTTTGTATTTATAACCCTGTAATCACCTGACCAAAAGTCTTGTTCCTCCTGCCACCGAACTTCACTAATTCCCACTATATCTAACTTTAACCTATCCATTTCCCTTTTTAAATTTTCTAACCTACCTGCCCGATTAAAGAATCTGACATTCCATGCTCCGATCCGTAGAATGCCAGTTTTCTTTCTCCTGATAACGACGTCCTCCTGAGTAGTCCCCGCCCGGAGATCCGAATGGGGGACTATTTTACCTCCGAAATATTTTACCCAAGAGGACGCCATCATCATTTAATCATACAGTAAAGCTGCATGTCCTCGGGAAAAATTACGGCTGTAGTTTCCCCTTGCTTTCAGCCGTTCGCAGTACCAGCACAGCAAGCCCGTTTTGGTTAATGTTACAAGGCCAGATCAGTCAATCATCCAGACTGTTGCCCCTGCAACTACTGAAAAGGCTGCTGCCGCTCTTCAGGAACCACATGTTTGTCTGGCCTCTTAACAGATACCCCTCCGTTGTGGTTGCACCTACGGTGGGCCATCTGTATCGTTGAGGCACGCAAGCCTCCCCACCAACGGCATATGGCTCACAATTTTAGACGAACAGTACCTAACAGGTAAGTTTCATAAAATACAGAACGTAGGTGCGTTTCAACATTTTATTTCGGTTGTTCCAATGTGATACATGTACCTTTGTGAACTTATCATTTTTGAGAACGCATGCTGTTACAGCGTGATTACCTGTAAATACCACATTAATGCAATAAATGCTCAAAATGATGTCCGTCAACCTCAATGCATTTGGCAATACCTGTAACGACAATCCTCTCAATAACGAGTAGTTCGCCTTCTGCAATGTTCGCACATGCACTGACATTGCGCTGACGCATGTTGTCAGGCGTTGTCGGTGGATCACCATAGCAAATATCCTTCAAATTTCCCCACAGAAAGAAATCCGGGGATTCAGATCCGGTGAACGTGAGGACCATGGTTTGGAGCTTCGACGACCAATCCACCTGTCATCAAATATGCTATTCAATACCGCTTCAACCGCACGCGAGCTATGTGCCGGACATCCGTCATGTTGAAAGTACATCGCCATTCTGTCATGCAGTGTACATCTTGTAGTAACATGGGTAGAAAATTACGCAGGAAATGAGCATACATTGCACCATTTAGATTGCCATCGATAAAATGGGGGCCAATTATCCTTCCTACCATAATGTCGCACCATACATTAACCTGCGAAGGTCGCAGATGGCTTGGTTCAAATGGCTCTGAGCACTATGGGACTTAACATCTTAGGTCATCAGTCCCCTAGATCTTAGAACTACTTAGACCTAACTAACCTAAGGACATCACACACATCCATGCCCGAGGCAGGATTCGAACCTGCGACCGTAGCAGTCCCGCGGTTCCGGACTGCAGCGCCTAGAACCGCATGACCACCGCGGCCGGCTGGTCGCAGATGTTCCACTTGTCGTAGCCATCGTGTGCTTTCCGTTGCCCAATAGTGCATATTATGCCGGTTTACGTTACCGCTGTTGGTGAATGACGCTTCGTCGCTAAATAGAACGCGTGCAAAAAAATCTGTCATCGTCCCGTAATTTCTCTTGTGCCCAGTGGCAGAACTGTACACGACGTTCAAAGTCGTCGCCATGCAATTCCTGGTGGATAGAAATACGGCACGGGCGCAATCGATGTTAATGAAGCATTCTCAACACCGACGTTTTTGAGATTCCCGATTCTCGCGCAAATTGTATGCTACTGATGAGCGGATCAGCCGCGACAGCAGCTAAAACACCTACTTTGGCATCATCATTTGTTGCAGGTCGTGGTTGTCGTTTCACATGTGGCTGATCACCTCTTGTTTTCTTAAATAACGTAACTATCCGGCGAACTGCCCGGACACTTGGATGATGTCGTGCAGGATACCGATCAGCATACATAGCACACGCCCGTAGGGCATTTTGATCACAATAGCCATACATCAACACGATATCGACCTTTTACGCAGTTGGTAAACGGTCCATTTTAACACGGGTAATGTATCACGAAGCAAATACCGTCCGCACTGGCGGAATGTTACGTGATGCCACGTACTTATACGTTTGTGACTATTACAGCGCCATCTATCACAAAGCGAAAAAAGTGGTCCAACTAAAACATTCTTATTTCTTAACGTACTACTCGAATAAGTAATAAAAAAATGGAGGTTCCTATTTTTAAAAAAATGCAGTTGATATCAATTTGACCTATGGCAGCGCCATCTAGCGGGCCAACCATAGCGCCATCTGGTTTCGCATTTCGAGATAGACGAGTTTTGTTCATTTTAGTTCTTTAGTTTGATGCTTATTTCTTGAGATATTTGGCCCGGACACTATCAATGGACCACTCTGTATATATATATGCACTAAACGTATGTGCAATAAACAGAAATATGTAGAAACGTGTTGTTATGTTTCCTTCATAAATAATTTTTTATTGTGGCGGATCACCTGGACCATCAGTACTCCATTTGCTGCAACAGAAAGCTTTTGAAATGATGATTGTCATACCTAGTTCTTTACTGTATGTACTTACGGACAGATGTAATTGATTTTGCGCAAGGCCAGATTGTTATTTATGCTAATATTTAACTGGGAGTGACTGAAATATTTTAAGTCAGATACGGGAAAAGATAGCACCCATGCTCTGGACGTGCAGGCGCGGTAGCTCAGTGTCATCGATCAGAGCACTGGCTGCCCTCTGTAGTAAAAGAACTGAGCACAGTTTTCGAGCCAATTAGAAGCGGTGTAATGTGACGTCCGCCCAGATCAAATGAAAAAAATGAGAAAAAGGGGTTACCGTCTTTGACTAGTAACAAAAAGTCTTCGGTTCCTCGTTCTAGACGCCATATCTACGTGCAGCAATCGCTCCAGTGTAGGTGCAGTACAGTTTGTGTCAAGTGTTTACAATCAAGTGGAGTTCTGCTATCCATTTCTGTGTTGTATAAAATATTCTTGTACTTTTTTTTTGTAGATACGTGATGATGGGTACATTCCGAAATGCGTCATAGGAGCAATAAAGTTCATTCCTTGCCTGATGTATGATTTTTTACCTTTGCGACTCAGTTCTCTTGAATGCAGAACTACTCATTACTGTATTGATGGTCACCTGCCTCCTACATGGCTTTATATAACGTTGATAGCACTCCTTTTGTTGACGTTAAGCTACAATATATTTAATCTAAATCACGAACTTAGATTGGTAACTATCCAATTTGCTGGATAATTTTCATGAACTCTAAACAATTTGCAATGACAGTTGCATCGTATGAAAATATAAATTTGTGTCAACTATTTGTCGTGTTTAGTGGCAGGTCATTAGTACATGAGATATTTGTAGCACCAAGTAGTATGTTGCCTGTTTACCCAGGACTTTTTAGACTAAGAGATCTTGAATTTCTAACATGTAGCCCTTCCCAGATGCACATTAACTATCTTGCAGGTCTACCTGCAGAGTTAGGTATCTCACGCACTTAGCGAAACCGTAACGAAGGGCGCAGCTGTTCTTTGATATGTCTCCCCATTTCATCAGTTCTACTTACTAGTAACTCACAAGAAACATTCCAAATCAAGTGAAACGAGGTTTTTGTATGCTACCTCGTTCTTAAACAAATTAAATTTATTTCAAAAATCGTAGGATGGCTTCTGGCTTCTCTACAAGTCAAATGGAAACGAGATAGGTGGAGAAAAGATAAGTAACTTGTTTATTATTTCAAAAGCAATCGCCATAACCGTTAATGCATTTATCTCTCTGTGAGATAATGCGGTCAGGGCCTTCACAGAAAAATGTTTGCGGTTGCATACGGAAACGCGTGGGTAGACCTATGTGATACGAAGGCTGATTAGACTACGCTGTAGAAGTTCCTTGCATATCTTCCATACAATTCTTACCTCTCGCCATGTCATTTCCCCATTTTTGGAGCCATGGAGAAAGATATTCGTAGCCGCCGATTTGCTTCGGGTACAATCATGGTTCCGCAAGCAGTCACAAACATTTTTCCATGAAGGCATTGTCCGTCTCGTGTGACAGAGAGATAAATGTATTGACAATTGGGGCTATTACTTCGATACAATAAAGAGTTTACTTACTTCTTTCCATCTGTCTCGTTTTCATTTGACTGTTATCGTTCCACTTTCAAATGCTCCGGACAGATATTAATAGATACCGTATATCATGTATTGATTGTTTCCACTGATTGCTTGCCAACAGTACAATTAAACAATAATAGTTATCTGTGTTTGTTTACACTCGATACGCTACACGTGTTTATCTTGGGTCAACAGCCAGCGTCGATCCCTTGCAGGTCTTCTAGCATTGCGCTAGATTTGTTCCGCATGTATAACAGTAATGTCCGCCAACGGTTTTATGAATCTCCCTACGTCATCAACCAGTTGTTTTACAAATATCGTGAACAGTAACAGTTATTTAAAACTCTTGAAATATGAATGAACATCTGATGATTGCTAAACGCTGACAAAATTCAAAGTTGATTTCCAAAACATGTTGTGCGAAAATGAAGCCATTTTTGTGCTTTTTACTGGTTCTAATTTCCCTATTTAATTTCAAGTGATCAAACACTTCCCATCGGAAACGGTGGAAAAGCATCTACATTACCGCTGCAGAGCGCAGCCGAGAATTGTCACAAAGCAGGAACCGTATGACAGTTATGTTATGTGGTCTGCATCACATCAGGAGAAATCTCTCACCAGGCCCTCATACTTGGCGGGAGACACTATTTTCTAGGCATCTTTGCGTGCCCACCGTTCGCTCAGAACTGAAAAGAGCGACTGGCCGCGATCGACGGGCATACTAGGGATGCTGCCAAAAACATATGTGCAAAGTTTCGTCGGATTTTCACAGTGGTTTCTATTTCGTGAACCGTCGAAACTTACTTTCCGAACAACCCTCGTATATAACGACAGCCAATCAGCGACGTATGAGCAGATGTTTGCCCTTTAAGTGAACATATTTGGGTGTATCTAGCCATGAGGTTTTATGCCCCTAAGATAGTTCTGTGTTTTTCGAGAAGGTGCACCAGTCATTTCTTCGAAAGTGTCAGCTATGTAGCGACGACGGAGACGCAAATGTTGAGCATTTGCTATAAAAGGCGACATATTCAAAAACGATATTACCAATACTACAGTATTTCCCAAAAAATTACTTAAACTTGAATTGCGTAAATTGGTGCCATATTCAAAGATATTTGCCAACACTACAGAATTTCCATTCCGAAAAAACAAAAAATCTTCACCCGAATTGCATAAAATGGCACAATGTTCAAAGATGTTTGCTTATATTGTAGTATTTCCAAAGAAATGACGCAACCTTCACATGAGCCGTGAAAAATTGCACTATGTTCAATGATAACTGCCAATACTACAGTACTCACCTTTAAAAAATATGCTACCTGCACTTGATTTGGAGCCATGTTGAAAAAATTACTTAACATGGTCACTTGAACTGCATAAATTGGCGCAATTAGTACGTCATGTATGAAAGTGCTTGTGTCAAATACTACAATCTTTACACAGTCATCTCTCTCTGCCTTACAAACTAATCCAGGAGTTATGTGTTCTTACAAACGTTTTGTTTTTCTTTTCTTCACACACACACACACACACACACACACACACACACAAGTGAACAAACAGCATAACGTTCCACCACTGTACTTCAGCTCTATCTGTCTCTCTCTGTTTACGTAGAATACTGCACTGCCTCGTCATTAAAGTCCATCTCACAAGTGTGCAGCCAACATCAAAAACATACGTAAGTATTTCTACTCCTGCCTCGTCATGATCATTATCATTAAACTTTGTACACTAAAACACATTTATTTCAAACATTGAACTACCTTAATAAATTATCTCTCTCTCTCTCTCTCTCTGCCCTTTCTCTCTCTCTCTGCCCTTTCTCTCTCTCACTGCCCTTTCTCTCTCTCTCTGCCCTCTTTCTCTCTCTCTCACTGTCTCTCTGCCCTCTCTCTCTCTCTCTCTCTCGTTCTCTCTCTCTCTGTCTCTCTATCTCTCTCTCTCTCTTTCTCTCCAGAATGGTTACTTTAATGATGCTTCAGCATTATGATATATCGCATAGGGAATGGGAGGAAGAGAACACGAACAACTGAAGTACAGACATAAAGTTTATTATAACATTTTTACATTTTCATGCAATAAACTATATTTTCGCACATAAACTAAAATCACAGCTAACCATGACTAGCAGCTCATATCCTTTGTCATCTTATATTGCCTAAAATACGGATTTAATACACACTCCAATTCATCTTTAATACTTTTTAGAATATCATCTAATGCGGAAAGTACGCTATTACAATTTGAGTAAATGTACGAGACATCTCAACAAGTTGACGAAATTTTGACACATCTATCTGCCTTGATAAAATCGAAATGACACCGAATTACATTTTGAGGGCAAAACCAATGCTACGTGAATAATAAGTTCTTAGTGTAACAATGGGCCATTTTGTTATATACTCATCACACACCTCAAAAGGAACATTATGTTCAGAATCTGTAAAGGACTCCTATTTGAGAAACTAAATTCATTTTAAAAAGCGATTACATCGTAACCAAAACTAATGGGTTTATTTGTGAGAACTAAACACTTTTTCTTATTGTTAAATACAGAGGTACAACAGTCTTCTTTAGAGAGCAAAGATTAATATCTATTACACTTCCACAGTGTTATAACAATAGGGGCTGACATGTTTACTCACACTGTTTTTACTGCGAAGCACATATCAAATAAAAAGAAGTTATGTTAATTGCAATGACCATTTTCGAAATCAGCTGTGTCCATGTTGTTCACTCGACCGTGATATATCGTGCGTTCAGTGCCAGAGTTGAGAAAAATTCACTATCACCAATAGCCGATAATGTTGATGGTGGGTATATTCTGCACTCTTTCAGATAAACTAACGCTGCGCCTTCAAAGATGGCGGTCTAGCCCTCAATAATGGGAGCCGATCTCGTTTCTACAACGCCGATAGTCTTTCAGTGTGTATTCCCCTTCCATCCTCTCCCAGATGCTTCATGTTCTGAAACACCCGAGAAGAAAACGCTGCATTCTCGAATTGTAGGAAGTAATTGACAAATAAAATACAAAATTTATTAGTGGAAATAATATGTAGTGCACGGCAAAATTAAACTGAGGCGAAGAAAGTGATGGAATAGCGATATGCACATACACAGATGACGGTAATATAGCGTACACAAGGTATAACAGGGCAGTTTTCCGACGTGATTATGGACGCACGACGGGGCTTAACAGACTTTGAACGAGGAATAGTAGTAGGAGCTAGACGCATGGGACATCCCTTTTCGGAAATCGTTAGGGAATTCAATTTTCGGAAATCCACAGTGTTAAAAATGTGGCAAGAATATCAAATTTCAGGCATTATCTATCGCCACGGACAACGCGGTGGCAGACGGCCTCCTCTTAACAACCAAGAGCAGCAGCGTTTGCCCAGAATAGTAAGTGCTAACAGACAAGCAACAATGCGTGAAATAACAGCAGAATTCAACGTGGGACGTACGAGGAACGTATCCGTTCGGACAGTGTCACGGAATTTTTCGTTAATGGGCTTTGGAGGCAGACGAGCTGCGCTGGAGCCTTTGCTAGCAACACGACATCGCCTGCAGCCCTTCTCCTGGGCTCGTGACATTATCAGTTGGGCCCCAGACGACTGTAAAACAGTGGTCTGGTCAGATGAGTCCCTGTTTCAGTTGGTAAGAACTGGTGCTAGGGTGTGAATGTCGCGCAGACGCCGTGAAGCCATGGACCCAAGTTGTCAACAAGGCACTGTGGTGGCTCCATAGTCGTGTGGGCTGTGATTACATGAAATGCACTGGGTTCTCTGGGCCAAGTGAACCAACAATTTACTGGAAATGGTTGTGTTCGGATACTTGGAAACTATATGCAACCTTTCATCGACTTCATGTTCCCAAACAACGATGGAATTTTTGTGGATGACAACGTGCCATGTCACCGAATCACAATTGATCGAGATTGGTTTTAAGAACATTCTGGACAATTCGAGCTAATGATCTGGCCACCCAGACCGGCCGACATGAATCACATGGAACATTTATGGGACATAATCGAGAGATCGGTTCACGCACAACATCCTGCACCGCCAACACTTATGCAATTATGGACTGCTCTAGAGGTAGCATGGCTCAATATCTCTGTACGGAACGTCCAGCGAATTCTTGAGTCTATGCTCCATCAAGCTATTGCACTACCCGGAGCAAAAGGAGATCCGAGACGATATTAGAAGGTATCCCATGACTTCTGTCACCTCTATGTACATTTTGTGCCGAAAACTATGTAAGCGCTGAACAATGACAACAACTGTGATGACGTGCGTGTTATCTTTTTATAACACACCATGACGCTGAGTCAGCAGGTTAATACTAGTTTCAATATCTTCCGGCCTTTTCTGACAGGCAGAAAATTGCTGTTAGCTATCGAGTTTGAGATTAGGCAGCAAGCTGTATAAGTCCTGTCCGTCATATTACCTGTTACATATGCATCATATTTTGCTTCCACGTTTCTAAAAACAGGAAACATGAGATAAAAGATACGAGTGCCTCAAGATATGCATGATCAAGAAAAATGTATCTCAGTCTGAAACGCGCATGTGGTAACTTCAGCTGTGTGCTATTATTATATTTCAAATTGACATTTCAAGGAGCAGTTAACAAAACATCGGAGGTATGGGAACACAAGGAACTCAACGGCAGGTGTTGTCTCTCTTTACCACTGTGCTGCATGGTCACACTGCACTAAACGCAATTTTCTAGTAAAAATTAACTACAGCTGTGTACCTCAGAAGCACATATGTGTTGCTTCTCATACGTCAAGACAGTTGCGAGCCATCTGCTGGCCTCTCCAGGAGCCGAAAGCAGTTAAGTTTCGCAATCAGCAGAACGCACCTCACACATGCTATCTGTTGGGCATCAGCCTTCTGTCGAGGTGAGATCCTAATATTGGTGCACATCGCCATCTATTCCCTAGATCCAATGCGTGGTGATCAGTATGTGAAACCTCACACATTAATCACGCGAACAAATCGGCGAAACGCACTTTTTGCGGCTTTCTTTCAAATGATGGAATGTTTTTATACACAGCTTCCAATTCAGCAGTTGGCGATTTCATTTTACACTAGTAGCCATTAAAATTCCAACACCACGAAGATGACGTGCTACAGACGCGAAATTTAACCAACAGGAAGAAGATGCTGTGATATGCAAATGATTAGCTTTTCAGAGCATTCACACAAGGTTGGCGCCGGTGGCGACAGCTACAACGTGCTGACGTGAGGAAAGTTTCCAACCGATTTCTCATACACAAACAGCAGTTGACCGGCATTGCCTGGTGAAACGTTGTTGTGATGCCTCGTGTAAGGAGGAGAAATGCGTACCATCACGTTTCCGACTTTGTAAAGGTCATATTGTAGCCTATCGCGATTGCGGTTTATCGTATCACGACATTTCTGCTCGCGTTGGTCGAGATCCAATTACTGATAGCAGAATATGGAATCGGTGAGTTCAGGAGGGTAATACGAACGCCGTGCTGGATCCCAATGGCCTCGTATCACCAGCAGTCGAGATGACAGGCATCTTATCCGCATGGCTGTAACGGATCGTGCAGCCACGTCTCGATCCCTGAGTCAACAGATGAGGACGTTTTCAAGACAACAACCATCTGCACGAACAGTTCTACGACGTTTGCAGCAGCATGGACTATCAGCTTGGAGACGATGGCTGCTTTTACCCTTGCCGCTGCATCACAGACAGGAGCACCTGCGATGGTATACT
Source organism: Schistocerca serialis cubense (assembly GCF_023864345.2). NCBI lineage: Eukaryota > Metazoa > Arthropoda > Insecta > Orthoptera > Acrididae > Schistocerca > Schistocerca serialis. The sequence continues at coordinate 705,601,551 of NC_064638.1, forward strand.
CAACGACGAACCTGGGTGCACTAATGGCAAAACGTCATTTTTTCTGATGAATCCAGGTCCTGTTTACAGCATCTTGATGGTCGCATCCGTGTTTGGCGACATCGCGGTGAACACACATTGGAAGCGTGTATTCGTCATCGCCATACTGGCGTATCACCCGGCGTGATGGTATGGAGTGCCATTGGTTACACGTCTCGGTCACCTCTTGTTCAAATTGACGGCACTTTGAACAGTGGACGTTACATTTCAGATGTGTTACGACCCGTGGCTCTACCCCTCATTCGATCCCTGTGAAACCCTACATTTCAGCAGGATAATGCACGACCGCATGTTGCAGGTCCTATACGGGCCTTTCCGGATACAGAAAATGTTCAACTGCTGCCCCGGCCAGCACATTCTCCAGATCTCTCACCAATTGAAAAAGTCTCGTCAATGGCGGCCGAGCAACTGGCTGGTCACAGTACGCCAGTCATTACTCTTGATGAACTGTGGTATTGTGTTGAAGCTGCATGGGCAGCTGTACCTGTACACGGCATCCAAGCTCTGTTTGACTCAATGCCCAGGCATGTCAAGGCTGTTATTACGGCCAGAGGTGGTTGTTCTGGGTACTGATTTCTCAGGATCTACGGACCCAAATTGCATGAACATGTAATCACATGTCAGTTCTAGTATAATATATTTGTCCAATGAATACCCGTTTATCATCTGCATTTCTTCTTAGTGTATTTCTCTCGACATCCACCACAAACCTCAAGCAACACACGATGCTCCCTGAAGCTATTGTTCGATAAATATTAAGTCATTATCATGTCTATTATTGCCTGCCACTTTCGAAACTAGCAAGAAAACTAATCGCTCCACCAATTTATTCAGATTATTACGATCGCGAACGTCATTGATAACGTCATACGTCTGTCCCTGACATCCAGTTAACCGTTTTTCTCCTTCTCGTATAGGGAGATTTATTTCATCATCTCTCAGTTATGCGCCACCTTTATTTAACGCTGGTTTACAATCTGACTATATTTGTAGACTCTATTGTAATTTATTGGCGTATGGGAGACATAGTTTTGCTTATGAGTGTTGGTTGCCCTGCGAATTTTACCGTAATTTTGAATCTCCCTTGTTTCATCTATTAGGTTTCTCATATACCTGCCATAACTTTCTTTGGTGACTCTTCTGGAATGTCGTCACATTTTCCTCATCATAATCTTCATCTTCTTCTTCTTCTTCTCTGTCTTCCACTTTCATATCACCATTGTTTTGTTTGGCTTCGTCTCATTTTGTCTTAGTCTACAATCTTCCCGATTTTCTCCTTTGACAAAGCCTGCTAAGCTGTTGTGTGTCCAGCATCTGGCATCGCTAGATCAGTGTCAGAAATTGAAAATAATGAATTTTATTAACATCTCCATCAAGTTATCAAAGAGAGTGTATGAAGATTGTATTTAACTTTCTTTTACACGTTGACACCCTGTATTTGTTGTTGATAATAATACTCATTAAAATATTATTTCTATACAAAATATTACTTTCTATAAACTAATGTTTTATTAGCTAATTAAACTGTAGAAGTATGTGCAGGAATAAATATTATGCCCAGCAGAACTAGTTTTCATTTTTCGACAGCATCGCCATTGTGTGATGAAAATTATTTCATATTTACTAGCAGCGTATCCAGTTAAAGATCCAGTTATTATTTCTTGTACCTCTTTGCTATATATTTCTTTGGGTGCTGTTCCTCTGTTTATCTTCTTTTTTTAATTTACCGTAGTGACTACATAAGGTAAATATAAGGAATAGTCAAATGAAAACGACACACACTGGAAAAAGTAAGCAAACTGTATATTGTTTTTAAAGTAATCGCCATAACTGTTAATAAATTTGTGGAGGGCTTATAGTGACTTTCCAGTGAAAGTTCTACTGCATAGTCGTAACAACCTCTAATAAGGTCAAACACATAACGCCAGTTATCTGGACGCATATAACAGGTCTGACTGAAAACAAGTCAACTGTCGAATGGTTCTACCGGCCACCCGATTTCGCTTTGTGTCGTTCAAGGGAAGTCTACGGTCAGTATCACGGAAATACCTAGATCACGCAACATTAGTAGAAGGTGACTTTAACCTACCGGATAGAGATTGGAACGTCTACGATTCACTGCAAGTGGTATGGACAGACAGTCTTGCGAAGCACTTCTGAACACGTTTTCCGAAAACTACCTTGAAGAACTTGTTAGAGAAGCCACACGCAGTGGAAATATTTTAGACATTACAGCTATACACGAACTTGACCCAATCGACAGTGTCAGAGTAGAAACAGGGATTAGTGACCATGATGTCATCACAGCGAGGATGTTTACTAATGTTAATAAAACCGTCGAGAAGGCCAGAAGAGTGTTTATGCTAGAAAAATCAGATAAACTGTTGTTAGTATCGTACTTAGACAATGATTGAATATCATTTACCTCCAGCATGACAGACGTGGAGGGATTATGGAAAAATTTAAATTAACTCTAAATCTGGCTCTAAAGAAGAAGTAGATTAAGGATGGAAAGGACTCTTCGTGATTTAATAACAAAACTCATAAAATGCTGAGGAACAGGGATTGTGGCACTCTTGGTTCAAAAAACAAATCGCAGTTGTTGACATGCAAAAGTTAGTAGAAATTCGTGCACCCGTAAGAACAGCAGTGCACGAAGCATACAATAGCTTCCACCAGCATACTTTAGCGAAAGCCATTGTCTAGAACCCGCAAAAATTCTGGTCATACATGAAATCACTAAGCTGGTTGAAGGACCCACTGACCAGTCTCTGCTGTCAATGGAAGACGCTAAAGGAAAGCTGAAGTTTTAAATTTCACGTTTAAGAAATCATTCACCCACGAGGATCGTACACACATACCATCGTTTGACGGTCGTACAAACTTCCAAATGGAGGACACAGAAATTGGAACCTGTGGCGTAGAGAATCAACTGAAAGGGTTAAGTTATCGCGAATCTCTCGGCCAATGAAAAGTCCTAAGTGAATGGAAAGAAGTTCACTTGACTGTATATAAGAACTGATTCCTGTAATTGCAGATCAATATCCTTAACATCTGTTTGCTGCAGAATTCCTGAACACGTTCTAAGATCGAATATAATAAACTTCCTTAGAATGGCTTCTGTCTATAGATCTACAGAGATTTCTAAAGCATCGTTCATGCGAGTCTCAGCTTGCCCCTTTCGTACAAACCATGAAAGGAGAGCAGCAGACAGATTACATATTCCTGGATTTTCTGAAAGCATATGACACGGTGCCCCACTGCAGATTGCTGAAGAGGGTCCGAGAATACGGATTTGGTTCCCAGATACGTGAGCGGCTCGAAGACTTTTTGAGTAACAAAACACGGTATGTGGTCCTCAGAGGCGAGTGTTATCAGAGACAAGGCTCAGCATTCTGTATATCTGTCATGTGTTTGCACGTATCTAAGTAACTTGTGAGTTAGCGAGCATTTCGCTCTCATTTAAGTATATGGCAGAATGAGTTAGCCTCCAGGAATTGTGAAACGAACCCTGTCGTCCAGGACCGGATGCCGCAAAAGGTGCAGATTCACCACGACATGGGAAAACTCAAAGGCGTCTGTCGTCTATTGAGGCCTAAGCGCTGTAGTGTGCGAGTAAGACAGACGAGAACCCAGCAGAAGGCTTTTGTGGCCGAGGACATGTAGCAGTGTTAAATATGGCGGAACTAAGATCGGCCATAAAGGGAAACATTTATGAAAATTATTTAATTCTGTAGCAATGTAAGGAATCAAGCCACTGTAATTTTAATCTGACATCCTCCATAAATTTTCATGGTGATCCCAGAAAACTTGAATATTGATCATAACTATAATAGTTTAGGACTTACTGTTAAAGTGAAATTAACAAGTTTTGTAACAAAGACCTGAATACTAAAATCTGAGCGCTTTAGTCGATCTTAACGATGGACATTTCATAAGAAGTGCATCATTAAAATGGCAAATGTTGTAAATGTCAACTCTGTAACTTTGCTTAAGAGATGTAGTAAATTTAAATTATCAGTGTTTACAGTTAAGCATCAGATCATCGTTTCCTCCACACGAAAGACTTTGAACGATGACAGCGTGACACCTTACTGAATCATTAGGCAATAGAATGTTTATTGTAAAAGTTAGTGCATAATAGTTCCTTTGATCTTTGTTTATTTGTCAGAAAGCACATTGGTGCAAGGCTGTGCCATTCAAAAGCTAAGAAGGAAATTGTATTAATTTTATGTAAAAGAATTTAACGTTTATTATGTAATGGATATTACTGATACTTTATTTAGAACCTGAAAGTGGTCAAGCTTTGATTATTTAAATATGTTAAAATGTAAAATAATGTAGAATTAACTGTAGCCAATCAGATGGACGGCTTCAGGAAAGGGAACTGCCCTAGTCAGTTGAGTGACGATGTTCGGCTCGCGGGAAACGCGGTCGGGGAAGGGCAGAGAGAGACAGTTCTGGTATAGACACCAAAGAGTACAGTTCGGCTGGAGACACCAAAGGGTACAGTTCGGATTGAGACACGAAAGCGGACAGTCGGTCTTTAGGCAGCTAGGAAGTGAAACGACTTAGAAAATTTCGCGTTGTGTGGTATCGCGGGACTCTGAGCGGTGAGCAGCCGCGCGCCTGGTGTGAACTAACTTTTCGCGTAGGTAACGAGGTGGAATATTAGACTTGTATTTCGCGATGAGGCCGTGCGTGATCGAACTGTGTCAAATGGATATGCGCTCGAGTGTAACAATCACTCTAAACACGACCACTTTCGCTGTTAGTTTGCTTTCTGAATAAACATTATTCTAACTAAATCTCAACTGTGTGACCTATCTCTTTTATGTGTCGTTAATTTAGTTCCCGATATTATTATTACTGTTATTATATGTTATTGTATTTCGAAAACTTGCCATCAGCCAGACAATTTAACCAAAGGGTTCAAATGGCTCTGAGCACTATGGGACTTAACTTATAAGGTCATCAGTCCCCTAGAACATAGAACTACTTAAACCTAACTAACCTAAGAACATCACACACATCGAGGCCCGAGGCAGGATTCGAACCTGCGGCCGTAGCGATCACGCGGTTCCAGTTTGTAGCGCCTAGAACCGCTCGGCCACTCCGTTAACCAAAGGGTCATAAATGTCTAAAATAAGAGCGTGTAATGCGACACGTGCGGTTCAACACCTAGACGAGTTTGAGCCAAGACATTTTGACGAAGAGGAACCGCATGTGAGCCCGAACATCTTTGGGCTCTTACCTCGCAAACACTTTGAGTAATTGTTATCCTTAATGAGTACAACACGGTAGTAATTAAAGTGCTCAATAAGCTTCATGTATCTTGACGGGATGAGAGGTAGTTGCAATACAGCATTTGCTACACTCTAATCTGAAAAGTGAATGACCTAACAATTTTATTCTTGCAGAAACGAGGACCAGTGCATAAAGTGCGGATGAAACAGTTTTCAAGAGCATAAGAAACTCAACGCTTGATGATAACAGTACCCCAACAGGCCTCAATTGCCTGAGACTGCAGTAGTGTGTATGAGTTGCGTTTGCGTGAGTGTGTATGTGTGTGTTTGTCGTCTAATTCTGACGAAGGCCTTCTGACCGAAAGCTATTACTTGTGACAGTCTTTTTCTTGTGCCTACCTGCGACTCAGCATCTCCGCTATATGGTGAGTGGCAACTTTCCTTTTCACAATATTAGTAATACGTTACTTCTTGTTTTATTTTTACTATATAGAGCAGAGCTGGTGGAAAGGTCAGGAATTTCGGACTGACTGTCCCGCACGTGCAACGGCGTTTCATATAATTTTCATTGTTGCCTTTAACAGAAACAATGAAATGGAAGCCGTTACGCTCAATGGTATTCTTATTATTTGGGAGGGGGGGGGGGGTTACTTTCTGTTAGTTGTACTGTTGTGTTAGGAACAGGTCAGGTAGCTGTTCTACTTACATATGTTTGCTGAATGGAGATGCCACTTGAATTCACGAAGCCAAGTGAGCGTCTGGAGGGTTCAAATTTGCCTTCAGGAAATCTTGCACTATTGTACCATTTAGTCCTAAAAAAGGCAAAAATATTGTACTCGCATCCAGTTTCCACCATGATGACTGTTGATGAAGAGACAGACAAAGCGGAAACGATAGTTTCGCACAACAAGATCAAAAGAGGTGTAGAATATGTGACAGTTGTGTGCTGTCTACAGTTGTGCATGACTCTCTTGCTGATTTCCTATGATCATATTTTATTCCCTACTGAATGTTGAAGGTTGTTTCTGGAGCCAAGCGACCGCTACGGTTGCTGGTTCGAATCCTGCCACGGGCATGGATGTGTGTGATATCCTTAGGTTAGTTAGGTTTAAGTAGTTCTAAGTTCTAGGCACTGATGACCTCAGCAGTTAAGTTGCATAGTGTTCAGAGCCATTTGAACCATTTTTTTGAAGGTGGTTGTTGTTGTGGTCTTCAGTCCTGAGACTGGTTTGGTGCAGCTTTCCATGCTACTCTATCCTGTGCAAGCTTCTTCATCTCCCAGTACCTTCTGCAGCCTACATCCTTCTGAATCTGCTTACTGTATTCATCTCTTGGTCTCCCTCTACGATTTTTACCCTCCACGCCGTCCTCAAGTACTAAATTGGTGATCCCTTGATGCCTCAGAACATGTCCTACCAACCGATCCCTTCTTCTAGTCATGTTGTGCCACAAACTCCTCTTCTCCCCAATTCTGTTCAATACCTCTTCATTAGTTATGCGATCTACCCATCTAATTTTCAGCATTCTTCTGTAGCACCACATTCGAAGTCTTCTATTCTCTTTTTGTTTAAACTATTTATCGTCCATGTTTCACTTCCATACATGGCTACACTCCATACAAATACTTTCCGAGACGACTTCCTGACACTTAAATCAATACTCGATGTTAACAAATTTCTCTTCTTCAGAAACGCTTTCCTAGCCATTGCCAGTCTACATTTTATATCTACTTCGACCATCATCAATTATTTTGCTCCCCAAATAGCAAAATTCCATTACTACTTTAAGCGTCTCATTTCCTAATCTAATTCCCTCAGCATCACCCGACTTAATTCGACTAGATTCCATTATCCTCGTTTTGCTTTTGTTGATGTTCATCTTATATCCTCCTTTCAAGACACTGTCCATTCCGTTCAACTGTTCTTCCAAGTTCTTTGCTGTCTGTGACAGAATTACAATGTCATCGGCGAACCTCAAAGTTTTTATTCCCTCTCCATGGACTTTAATACCTACTCCGAATTTGTCTTTTGTTTCCTTTACTGCTTTCTCAATATACAGATTGAATAGCATCGGGGATAGGCTGCAACCCTGTCTCACAACCTTCTCAGCAACTGCTTTCCTTTCATGCCCCTCGACTCTTACAACTGCCATCTGGTTTCTGTACAAATTGTAGATAGCCTTCCGCTTCCTGTATTTTACCCTTGCCACCTTCAGAATTTGAAAGAGAGTATTCAAGTCAACTTTGTCAAAAGCTTTCTCTAAGTCTGCAAATGCTAGAAACGTAGGTTTACCTTTCCTTAATCTTTCTTCTAAGATAAGTCGTAGGCTCAGTATTGCCTCACGTGTTCCAACATTTCTACGGAATCCAAACTGATCTTCCCCGAGGTCCGCTTCTACCAGTTTTTCCATTCGTCTGCAAAGAATTCGCGTTAGTATTTTGCAGCTGTGACTTATTAAACTGATAGTTCGGTAATTTTCACATCTGTCAACACCTGCTCTCTTTGGGATTGAAATTATTATATTCTTCTTGAAGTCTTAGGGAATTTCGCCTGTCTCATACATCTTGCTCTCCAGATGGTAGAGTTTTGTCAGGACTGGCTCTCCGAAGGCTGTCAGTAGTTCTAATGGTATGTTGTCTACTCCGGGGGCCTTGTTTCGATTTAGGTCTTTCAGTGCTCTGTCAAACTCTTCACGCAGTATCATATCTCCCATTTCATCTTGATCTACCTCCTCTTCCATTTCCATAATATTGTCCTCAAGAACATCGCCCCTCTATAGACCCTCTATATACTCCTTCCACCTTTCTGCTTTCCTTTCTTTGCTTAGAACCGGGCTTCCATCTGAGCTCTTGATATTCATGGAAGTGGTTCACTTTTCTCCAAAGGTCACTTAAATTTTCCTGTAGGCAGTATCTATCTTACCCCTCATGAGATAAGTCTCTACATCTTTACATTTGTCCTCTAGCCATCCCTGCTTAGTCACTTTGCACTTCCTGTCGATCTCATTTTTGAGACATTTGTATTCCTTTTTGCCTGCTTCACTTACTGCATTTTTGTATTTTCTCCTTTCATCAATTACATTCAGTATCTCATCTGTTACCCAAGGATTTCTACTAGTTCTCGTATTTTTACCTACTTGATCGTCTGCCGCGTTCACTATTTCATTCCTCAAAGCTCAGTTTATCCAGGTCCCATCTCCTTAAATTCCCACCTTTTTGCAGTATCTTCAGTTTTAATCTACAGTTCATAACCAATAGATTGTGGTCAGAGTCCACATCTGCCCCTGGAAATATCTTACAATTTAAAATCTGGTTCCTAAATCTCTGTCCTACCATTATATAATCTATCTGAAGCCTTCTAGTATCTTCAGGGTTCTTCCATGTATACAGCCTTCTTTCCTGATTCTTGAACCAAGTGTTAGCTATGGTAAAGTTATGCTCTATTTAAAATTCTATCAGGCGGCTTCCTCTTTCATTTCTTAGCCCCAATCCATATTCACCTACTACGTTTCCTTCTCTTCCTTTTCCTACTCTCGAATTCCAGTCACCCATGACTATTAAATTTTTGTCTCCCTTCACTACCTGAATAATTTCTTTTATCTCGTCATACATTTCATCAATTTCTTCATCATTTGCAGAGCTAGTCGGCATGTAAACTTGTACTACTGTAGTAGGCGTGGGCTTGGTGTCTATCTCGGCCACAATAATGCGTTCACTATGCTGTTTGTAGTAGCTTACCCGCACTCCTATTTTATTATTCATTATTGAACCTACTCCTGCGTTACCCCTATTTGATTTTGTATTTGTAGTTTTGTATTCACCTGACCAAAGGTCTTGTTTCTCCTGCCACCGAACTTCACTAATTCCCACTATATCTAACTTTAACCTATCCATTTCCCATTTTAAATTTTCTAACATACCTGCCCCATTAAGGGATCCGTAGAACGCCAGTTGTCTTCCTCCTGATAACGACGTCCTATTGAGTATTCCCCGCCCGGAGATCCGAATGGGGGACTATTTTACCTCCGGAATATTTTACCCAAGATGTCGCCATCATCATTTAATCATACAGTAAAGCTGCATGCCCTCAGGAAAAATTACGGCTGTAGTTTCCCCTTGCTTCCAGCCGTTCGCAGTATCAGCACAGCAAGGCCGTTTTGGTTAATGTTACAAGGCCAGATCATTCAATCATCCAGACTGTTGCCCCTGCAACTACTGAAAAGGCTGCTGCCCCTCTTCAGAAACCACACGTTTGTCTGGTCTCTCACCAGATACCCCTCCGTTGTGATTGCACCTACGGTACGGCTATCTGTATCGTTGAGGCACGCAAGCCTCCCCCACCAACGGCAAGGTACATGGTTCATGGGGGGAGATGTTGAAGGTATCACTTCTTTACTAATTCGTGCTGTTAACAACCCTGACAGTTGCACTAGACGGAGAGCTTTTCCCCACCTGTTGTCTTATTAACTCGTTTCAGATCATGTCGAAGCCTGATCTGCCATTAAAATTGGTACCTAGTTAATTCTGTAATCACAATTACTTTGGTGTTTTTTATTACAGAACTGGATATATCAGCATGTGGACTGAAAGTCTGCAGCGACTACTAAATGTATGAATCATGGCAAGACTACTGCAGGGCTAATAGAACAATACTCTTGAATATTTATTATTGCATGAATCTTCGAAAAAATGAGCAGAAACTTATCAATGCCTTAAGCTATATTCTCATTCTGTGATAAGAGACATAACTGACTGCACTGATTTTGTCAGGGTCTGACGTTGGAAATCCCAGAAACTTAATTTTATCCTTCACGAACTTCGATTTCTCTACATTTGCAGCTACACCTGCTTCAAGTTGTTCAGGCCCTAACACAGTATCTAGAGCAGTTATGCAAACACCCACATTTAGACAAAATGGTAGTACACAAAATTAGTAGCTACTTCCAAGTTGTGTGGTCGGTTATTTCAGGAAGAATGGCCTTCTTAATGGCCCTCACATCCAAAACTAGACGAACACTCTCGTCTGGTTTCGCCACAGCTAATAGTGGCCCACAATAAGATGATATGGAAGCGTCATTAGTCTTCATTCAATCATCTGTTTGCTTTCATTAGTGATCGCTGCCCTCTAGGTCCAAGAGATGGAAAATGTGTTATGACTATCCATCTTATGGGGGTGGACTCTCATACTATGATACGTTTTTTAATACAGGTTTACTTCCAAACGCAATTCTGCTCGTAACAGTGTATCAGTAGTAGTGGATGCAGCAATCTTATCTTTCACCAAATTCTCAACATTTTCAGCCTGACTACAGTGTGAAGGTGTGCTTCTGGTGCACTGTGTCTGTGTCTTAAGCAGACTTACCGTCAGGGCCTGAAAATATTTACTATTTTCCAATTCTTTTTATTAAATCTACAACAACCTTCTGGCTATGTTCAGAACACATTTTCTTGCGGAGAAGTCAATTATTGGATCCTTCTCTCGTAAGCAATCAGTTCCTAAAATGCCAGTAATACCTCCATAACTACGGCTGGGCATTTTATTACTCTATTTCCTATTCTCTCATCCACATAAACCTGTGTCTTGACATTACATTATTTCACACCAGTATCTCCTGTAATTCGACTGTTCTGTACTGTATATGTGTGTGCCTTACTGATCTCGCAGATTTTCTTGAACAAATTAGACGATAAAAGTTTCACCATACCACCAATTTGTTTTACATGAGCGTAAATGGTATGTATTCCACTACTGCATGTATTGTGACCTGTACAACATCCTCATTGTGAACATAGCATTTGGAATGGTCTGTGGTGCATTTCTCTCAGATCTCCATGTCACTGTTGTATCATACAAGCTTACTTTATTGTCTTGATCACCCTCAACCCATCCCTCAGTTTGAGCCTTCATGTAACGCTTAATACTCTGAGGTGTGGTTTCTGTGATGTACAGAAATTTCAAGTAACTCTTGTGTGATTTACATTTTCGTCTGTGGCCGTGTCATAATCAGAACACAATCCTAAATCAAGCCAACATTAAAGACCTGGGTTTCTGTCACGTTCTATCTCTTTAACACTGTGGACAAAGTTTGGTGTGCTGCGTGTAACACAGAGGTTGCATCACTGATATTATCGTCTCATGATGTGCTGTGGCAGCAAAACCTTAAGTGCAGCAGAGAGAAGTAATCCACGCCAAAAGTATTGTTCTAGTTTTGCTTGCTATTATTATCATTTTTATCGCTTGTATTAGCTGCGAACATCTGGGGGTGTTCGTCGTCAGATAAGTATTCCTGTATTAAAACAGAGTGTAAATACGGTACTTCCTCCATCCCATATGATACATGTTTGGGTGACAACCTTTGTTTTCTTACTTTTTATTACTGCACACATCACTATGCGTAGTGTGCTTTTAACATGAAACTATTCGGGGTTTAGATGATAGGATATCAGAGTCCATTAGTATTTGACATGCATTTTTCAGTGCAACGACTTTGGTTGTTAACATACTGCACTGTAAAGCCAAATTTATCACTCTTTTTTCATAGAATTCTGCTGTAAAATTAAATTTGCGACAGTAGTGACCAAATTAGTTATCTTAGGAAAACTCGCCACATAGCTCATCATGTTTAGTCGTTATTTCGTGAACAACTCGTTTCATAAAACTGATATTTCATTTCTTGTACACATTTCATTACGCAAACTTGAGATTTCACTTTTAGTAGACTTTTATTGGGGGTGGTGGACACTTTTTTGTAGACATTGGCTTTAACACTTAAACTAAACTACTTAGTTTTATGGTATTTGATTCTATGGTAGTGGTGTTACTAACAATTTAGGATCAATTGTTTCAACTTCATCATGCGATTGTTTCACAAACTGAAGTGCTCGCAGCATGCAGAACTGTGTCAGTATTTTCACTCTCACCTGTAAATTCTATCTCCTGCAAATTTTCGGAGTCCTTTTTAAGCAACTTCCCAATATTTAATATAACACTCAAAAATGACTGAAGTAAATCAAATTAATATCACCTCATAACTGACTGAGTGTGCAGAACAAGTATTTTCTCGAATATGATGTTAATAACACGCAACAATCGAGCATCGCTGTGTCATTACAAGCACTCATGATATAATTTCAGCCATCTTTTACAACTAAGTCATTGATTATTATTAAGGCTACCTACCATTATAAAAGTAAAGCAGAAGTCAACTTCTTTATGAGTACTCATGTAAAAGAAGAACCCTCTGTGCTCTAGCAAGGCAAAAGCGTAGTGTGGACATAGAATATTTGAGGAGGAGGAGATTAGTATTAAACATCCCGTCGACAACGAGGTCATTAGAGACAGAGCACAAGCTCGGCTTAGGGAAGGATGAAGAAGGAAAGTGGACGTGTTCTTTCGTAGGAACCATCGCGGCATTTGCCTTAAGTAATTTAGGGAAATCACAGAAAACGTAAATTAGGACTGCTGAACGCCGGTTTGAACCGTCGTCCTTCCAAATGCGAGCCAGTATAACATCGAATTTTCAATTATTATATAATTATCGAGTATCCCCTTTTCTTACTGTGGTCATTTTTTAATTTCTCTGTATTTGGTTCCTTCTAGTATCTAAAGTTGCATGTCAGGCATTGTTCACATAAAAAGTAACAAAAAATGATTATAATAACGTGACTAGACGAAGTTTTTTAAAAGTAATATACACAAAAATGGTCCTGTCGCGGAGCAGCTAGTGCAATGTGTCTCGATCAGAAAAAAAGCTTTTGGAATTTAAACTGAAATGCTGATATTGCATTCTTCCGCAGCCTAACTGTTCGGAAGTCGGGACATGTCACAATGACTACCATAGGTACAGAATATGGGAAACAAATTAAAAAGTAAGAATATCAATGTTGAATTATTTCTACAGTGGATGGTCATTTTGATTCGGTCACCTACGTTGATAATCGTTGACAGTCTCAGAATTTTTGTTGGGGAGTATATAATTCCAGTGACGGCAGACCGTGTTTGCATGAAATGTAACACAATGAAATAATTTGCATCAGACTTGAAAACATGAATCGGACTTCCTTAAAGATATTTAGACAGAAATGTTCGACTTTTCCTATATTGTGCAAATCTGACATAACGGTGTGGTGATGGCGTCCGAATCAACACGTCACAAACCGATCTCCTACCGACGTAATTAACAATAAAACAACGTAAAAATCTGTGGGTCATTAGAGAGAGGCAGTAACATCGTTTTGATAAATAAAACGTAGAATAATCTGAATATCCAGATATTATTATTTAAAATATACTAAAAACCCTATGCAAGAGATGTTTACACTCTGAACGGCAGTAAACCACAGACAGCAGATAGGAGGCAATTCGTGCCTCTCTTGTTTTGAAAACTGAGTATCAAAAATAGCAGCATTGATGGCTACAGAACTATTGCAGCGGTAACGTACAATTTCATCGCTGCAGTGTGTGAGCAAACTAATTAATTACAGTTTATGTGCCCTCAGCTTGTTTTTGTTAATACGAGGGCTATTTTTTTCAATCTCAGATCGGCCGCAATATTAAAACAATAGTGAAACCCGGTGAAGGATGGCACGGATATGTTGCGTAGTGCGTATGGTACACTCGTCTATCCCGCCACGTGGCACTTATCGCTTCTGAGCGCAGAGTGGACACGTAAAGGTACCAAGTGTGAAGTCCTGCTGAAGGGTTTCGCCTGGTTTCGTGCGTTTCCTTCTTCATAACAGTTCTCAGTGGCTTACTGCAACGGCAACGGAGAAGTTCCTGTAGCTTTTTCGACGGGAAGTGTTTGATCACCCACCATGCTGCCCGTACTTGGCTCCATCTGATATTTATCTCTTTGCCCACGTGAACCACTGGCTATGAGGACAGAATTCTGGCACAGACAACAAGCTGCAGACCGGCGTAGAGAATTGGCGGGAATGACAAGAGACTGTCTTCAACGATGTGTACTGTAAAGCTTATACCACGCTACGACAAATGTCTAAGTCGGAGCGACGATTATGTAGAGAAGTAGCTGGAAGTCTTAGTTAAATAATGCAATTTTATTTTCATTTTGCTTTCCATTTCGTGTCCGATCGGATTTTGAAAAAAAAAAAAAAAAATAGCCCTCGTAACATTGCATCTTACAATTTTTGTCGACTATTTTACTACAAAAAAAAAGGCTCTGAACACTATGGGACTTAACATCTGAGGTCATCAGTCCCCTAGAACTTAGAACTACTTAAACTTAACCAACCTAAGGACATCACCCACATCCATGTCCGAGGCAGGATTTGAACCTGCGACCGTAGCAGTCGCGCGGTTCCGGACTGAAGCGCCTAGAACCACTCGGCCAACGCGGCCGGCGCAATGCTGTGTCTGCAGTATAGCTTATTATCTTGACACATATATAAGCATGGTACTAGTAGCGTAACTGATTTGAAAGTCAAGCTTTATCAAGAGGCCAGCACCGAATATTAGCTTCCCACGTAAGGGGCCATGCACAAGAATTTAAGGCTTGCCTAGCTTTGAGTTTGCCTGGATTTGACTCTTCAGGTCACTATCTTTAGCTCTTTGGCATAACTGGTAATAGGAGGAGCAAGTTGGTTTGATTGCATACAATTTACCGCCCTCGTCACTGACTGACTGTTGTTTTATAACTGTAGCCGCACAGCGGTGCATTTCCGACTTACCCGCATTCGGAAAATTTTGCCTCATTCGGCATCAACATTTCTCTGAGGTTATTAGCATGTTGTTTATCTCCACCCTCCACAGCATGTAGGAGACCAGGGTATTAAAATGTAGAGGGCAATCCTAAATACGGGAATCAATGACACACAGCTAATGATACAAGCACGTGGGTCGAAATACTTAATGGCTATGTGCCTAGTTCACCTGTTTCCCTTCGGTGCTTATCTTCTCAGTGTCTTAACCACCAACTATAATTTAATTCTGTTATTCTTAATTCAATTGACTGGAGGTTGTGGCAACATAAACAAAATTAGGACCACAAAAAATGTTCAAATGTGTGTGAAATCTTATGGGACTTAGCTGCTAAGGTCATCAGTCTCTAAGCTTACACACTACTTAAAATAAATCATCCTAAGGACAAACACACACACCCAAGCCCGAGGGAGGACTCGAACCTCCGCCGGTACCAGCCGCACAGTCCATGACTGCAGCGCCTAAGACCGCTTGTCTAATCCCACGCGGCTGAGGACCACAAATACCAGCTAAAAATCAAC